>NC_059159.1:104893971-105496263 GCF_019923935.1 Bubalus bubalis | reverse complement strand
CTTTAAACATTTCCAATGAATGGGAACTTACATTTTCAGAGGTAGATTATTCCATCTTCTTCCAACTCACAACTGAATAAAGAATGTTCTGCCAGAGCTCTTAAAAGTCTATTTCATTATACACTCCACAAAGAGTCTTATCAGAGGATAAAATTAATTCTAAGAATTTTAGAGTCAGTAAAAACACTGAGTAAATCCAATTGTTTCTGGGAAACATGTGACACTGATAATGAATCATCATTGCCTTTAATCATTTAATAAATACTTGTTGACCATACACTACTTTTTAGAGATTAATCATGGCACAGGGTCCCTAGGAACTTATTCTTCTTTGGGGGAGATAGAAGGTAAAATTGTATTATAGCACTTATCACATACTGCCTTACATTTTATTCATTTGTAAAAGTCATGTGGTGATAAAGAGAAGGGGAAACCAAGTTAGTGTTGGCATGACAGGGAAGACTTCAAAGGAGGTATTAAGTGAATAGGTGAACAGTGTTTCTCTAGACAAAGAAGATGGAGAAAGCTGTTAAGCAGAGTGTACAATGTATACAAAGAGAGGACTCAAACACTTTTCATTAGATGACTCAGAAGTTCTCAAAATTCATTCCACTTGATTCATGGATTAAGTGACTTGGCAATTTTTATATCTAAGAGTGAGTTTCCAAGATGACACATTTTATTAAGAATGGTTGAAGCTGACTTGGAAACTCTTTAATTCTTCAGTGAGAGGGTTATTTGAAATCTTGATTCTTGTGTTTACTGTATAAGAGACATAGGTGATGTATGCGAGACAGCAAAAGAGACACAGATGTATAGAACAGTCTTTTGGACTCTGTGGGAGAGGGAGGGGGGGATGATTTGGGAGAATGGCATTGAAACATGTATAATATCATATAAGAAACAAATCGCCAGTCCAGGTTGGATGTAGGGTACAGGAAGCTTGGGGCTTGTGCACTGGTATGACCCAGAGGGATGGTATGGGGAGGGACCCAGAGGTGGGAGGGGGGTTCAGGATTGGGAACACGTGTACACCCGTGGCAGATTCAGGTTGCTGTATGGCAAAACCAATGCAATATTGTAAAGTAAAATAAATAAATAAATAAAATTAAAAAAAAAAAAAGAGAGAGACATAGGTGATATCCAGGCTCTTCTTATCTCCAGAATTCTGTTAGTGTCATGGGTGCAGCAGTAAAGTGATTCCTGGAGTGAGAGCCTGGGACTGGTCCTGTGTCCAGGTCTCACTATTAAGTATCCTTCATGATGAGGAAGGTCCTTCTTCTCCCTGAGGATTTCCTTCTTTGTAAAATTGGAGGCTGTTCTATATAAACCTTAAGGTTCTTTTTGTATCTAGCATTTTAAAAATTAACTTCTGTTTTTGGCTTACTGGCTCTTTCGTTGCTCTGCAAGGGCTGCCTGCAGTTGCGGTGAGTGAGGACTACTCTTTGTGGCGGTGTGGGAGCTTCTCATCGCAGTGGCTTCTCTTATTGTGGAGCATAGGCTCTAGGAGCCAGGGCTTCAGTAGGTGCAGCCTGTGGGTTCAGTAGTGCGACTCTTGGGCTCTAGAGTACTTGTGGTGCATGGGCTTAGTTGCCCCGAAGCATGGGGGATCTTCCTTGATCAGGGATCGAACCCGTGTCTCTTGCATTGGCAAGTGGATTTTAACTACTGGACCACAAGGGAAGTCCTGAATCTGGGGTTTTATAATAACATCTTCTTTCCTTGAATATTTTCTACACCCTTTGTGATGTTGTCCAGTAACCCTGTCTAGACTTGGGAACTGGCTTTGTCTGAGCTTGGGGATGACCAGTGGCCAATTCCATTGACTGGAGAGAGCTGAGGATAAAGGAAAGCAGGTTGGAGCTGGGGAAGGTAGAGTCTGCTGTTTGTCAGTGCAACAAACCGAATGAGAAACAAAAACCATATCAGAGCTATGTAGTGAAACAGCAGTTCTCCACGTGCTTGGTATCTTCAGCCCTGGAAGAATAATTCCCAGATTCTTAGAATTAACTCATACTTTCCTTCATCCAGTTTGTCACAGGGCATCATAATTATTGTTTTTAATTATAAAATATTTACAAAATACTCAGAAGTATAGAGAACAATGCTTATCTGGTGGCTCAGACTGCCTGCAATGCAGGAGACATGGATTTGATCTCTGGGTCAGGAAGATCCCCTGGAGAAGGGAATAGCAACGAACTCCAGTATTCTTACCTGGAGAATTCCATGGACAAAGGAGCCTGGTGGGCTATAATCCATGGGGTCGCAAAGAGTCAGACATGGCTAAGCAACTAACATTCACAGAGAACAATATACAGACACCAGTGAACCTCTCACCCAAACTTATTGAGTATCAACATATATCTTTATATTTTCTTCACATATTTTCTTAAGAAAAATAATATTACTAATATTATTATTACTAAAATATAGCTAAAGCCTCGGTGCTCTCCCCACCTCATTCCCTCTCTCCACAAGGGTGAAACTATCTTGAAATTCACATATATCTTTACTGTATTTTTTTTCACTTCTGCAACACATGTATATATTCTTAATAATATATGCATGCTGTGTTATATTATGCACTTAAAAATGTTATATAACCAATGTCATTCTCTATGATGTTGTGACTTACTTTTTTTTTTTAACCTGGTACTAATTTTTGTTATTTGTCCATGTCAATACTTAAATATCCAATTCTCTCAGCATCACTTCAGTATAGCAGTCTACTGTATGAATAGGCTTCTTATTTATTTACTCCCCTCTTGGGGGGTATTTTTATAAAAATATTCTGGGGAAGAAAATCCAGGGTTGATTGAAGGTCCCTTTCTCTGGGCTTCTGTTGTACGCTAAGTAGGGTGCTTTCATGGCCTTTATCATACTGCCTTTTCATCCTTGATTAGCTTTCTTCCTGAGAAACAGAGACAGTTTTAATTCATTCATGCAGTCATTCATTCAGCAAGCAGTTAACATTAGCAATTATATTTCAGGGAGTTTGTGGAAATGTGTTTTGAAATGTGAAAACTGAATATTTCCAGGATAGATATAACCTAGAGCAGAAATCATGAACTGTACTGGAGACACATGGTCTAAATTGAGCACAAGGAGGAGTCTTATTTATAAATTAATCTAACATTTGAAAAAAATGAGAAACCACATATAAATCAAAGATTCTGGCTTCTCTTGAGAAACTGAAGAACTGATACAGCCCGTACACTTGTTTGTTGAAAACTGACTAAAGCTGGGGGATGGCAGGGCCCTTTAGATATGGCATTCTGTCTCCACTTAGATTACCGCTCTCCTTTATGGTATATGCTTGGGTCTCGTGAATCTTCAAATCAGTCATGCTTCACATAAAGGAATGTGGGGGAGCTCCCTGGGGGCCGTTGGGCTGACATTCTCTCTACACATGTGCCAGGACAGGTATGTCTGACGCAAAGCCTGTCCTCAGGGGCAGGGCAGAAGGTGAGAAGATGCAGCAGCCTAGCCAGTAAGGCATGGCGCTTGGGAGATTAAACAGAGCATCACTTGCCTGTGTGGTAAAAGAGATGATCAGTACTGCTGGACACCATGCCTTTACACCATTATATAATTGTATAGCAGCATATTAAGGCATTACCAGTCTCCTTTAAAAACAAAGTTTGTTGTCATTTGACTCTGTTTAGTTGATTTTCCTGACTAGTCTAAAACCTGAATTTACAATTTCCCCATTTCTCCAGTCACCACAGACTTATGAACAGAAAAACCACTGGAAGGAGGGAAGTTTATATAGCATGGATGGTTCTTCCCTATGAGGTGCTTACTTGGGTACCTAGTTTTTTGGTCTTTATTCCCCTTGCAGTTTCTAGTAGATCAAATAAGAATTCTTGGTTGGTGTGAGGTTCTGCTTAATGACTAATCTTAATGTTGTTACAAGAATTAATAATAGAAGGAGGAACCACCACACAATGGCCAATGAAAAGGGTATGAGAAAATCATAGATAATAGTTTTAAGGTTTAGAGACACAGTGATTTCCAGATGTACTCAACTGTCCATTTTCAGAGATATGTTGACTGGGGTATTTCCTATTTGACAGCTTACATGAGACAGGATGAATGGTACCTGATGCCTTAGAGTATTAAAGACCAGGCTTTCAACTTTAATTTTGTCCTTTGCCAGCAATTCAGTTTTAAATGTATCACATTATGTATCAGAAGTCTTAATCCTTATATCTATAAATGGGGATGGTAATACCTCCTGCACAGAATTAAACGAGGTAGTAAATATAAACCACTAGAGCCATACCTGGCATATGTTAAGTCTTGAAGTTAAAAATATTACTTGTATGGCAAGAACCATCACAATATTGTAAAGTAATTATCCTCCAATTAAAAAAAATATATTTTAAAAATATTACTTCGAGATTTTAGTATTTGCTACCTGAGCAATTCCCAAAGTTATCAAATTAACAGTTTCCAAATTTGCTCTAAATATTGCACTGTAGGTTAGAAAAATATATGAATCCCAATTCACAGAGTAGGCATTGAGAAGGGAGAACACTAACAAAGTGATTTGTTTTTCATCATGTAAACCAAGATGTTGTCAGAGTTGCACACTCAGTCCTTCTCTAATTTGCTGAATCAGAAATTCTCAGCTCTGCTGCCTTACTTACCAGTATCTCTGTGATTTACGATGACCTCTTTTGCCATGGGTAGTTCATTCTTTTTTTTTCTCTTTCTCTTCTAGTCAGAGACTCATGACTTGATAATGTTTCCTCTCCTTTACCTTAAGCTCTCCCTCACACTGACCCATGATTCGTCTCTAATTTTTGCCTTTGCACTCATGGATCACCATTAATCAAGGTTTGCTCTGAGTTATGTAGCAATGCCCCTCTCTGTCATGTCTCATGGACATGTATCCTAAGCTTTCTTATTCATTCTTCCTAGATACTTTTGCTCATTATGGCTTCAGTGATCTAGAACTCCCAGTTTAATATCTGCAGCCAGGGTCTTGATCCTGTTCCAGTTGTTTATTGGACATCTTTACCTGTGAATCCTGCAGAAATTGCAGCCTCAGGATGTCTCAAAGTACGTGTCTCTCCATCCCATCTATCTTCTACCTCTCATTCTAAGTTCCATGCAGGGACAGTAGTCAGAGCCCTAAAGATCATACTAGACTCCTTCTGCTTTCTCTCCAGGTTACAAAGTTCACTGAAGTCCAACTTGACCAAGTCCGCCATGCTCTCTTTGCCCCCACTACTGCTGACTTTCTGCTAGCCCTTCCCATTTGTACCTGGATTAATGCCAGAGTCCCATGGCTTTCTATTATAGTTTACTTCCTTCTGGTATCTGTTTTCCTTTCTTCTCATGCTAAGAGAATGTTTGTTTAAAAACATAATGTAGACAGTGTTACTTCTCCCACCTTTCAAATTCTGTAATGTCTTCTCATAACCTTTGGGGTAAATCTCTAAAACCTAACCATGCAAATAAAACCCTTTATCATCGGACTGGCACTTTCTTCTCCTACCTCACCTTCTCGTCACCCTTTCATGACTTACTGGGATTCCACTCATCCAAAATATATGCACTTCTCTGAAGACTCTGTGCTTGTCTTTGTTACCTTACCCTTAGACATGTCCTTCTCTGTGCCTGGAACACTCTCCCTTCTCTGTATCATCTGTAATTTCCTCTTTCTCTTTAAGACCAAACTCAATTGCCACCTCGTCCAAAAGACTTTCCATGAACTCTTATGTCCATTAATCATAAATTAGTTCTGACTAATAAATTATGGAAAAGGGGGCTTTGTTGCTTATGAGCCAAAACTATTAAAAGCAATGTGCTGCTTCCATCCCTTTGTATTTCTGCCATAGAATATTGGAGGCTACACATTTAAAATGATTATAAGATATATGGCCAACATATATGAACCTTCACAAGAGAGAAAAACAAGGTATTCTATGTTGAACCTCTTAGGTTTCAGGTAGCAAACCTGAAATCTCAGGCTTGATTTGCTACCATAGCAAAGTCAAGCTATCTGATTAGGACCACCTTCCCTGAACTGAATGAAGGACACTTCCTTTTTGGCTCTTCAACATGTCTGCGCTGGAATTGTTAACTTCCCTTCTTTTCTAGTTTATGAGATCCTTAAGGAAAGAGATTCCTTTTTATCTCTGTGGCCTCCACTCCAGCACAGTGCTAGTAAATAATAGGAACTCAAGAAACACTTGCTGAATTGAATTGCATCTTATCTGTCCTAAGCATTGGCAGATTAGCCACAATAATATCCACGTTGTGTAGGGATTTATGGTATAAGGTGATTCTGCCTAAAGTCACTCAATCCACTAAATGTCAAAGATGCTGAGTTGGTGAGACTATCCAAGATGAATCTTTTGAGTTTGTTAAAACTCTTCTTTTTCTCTCACCTTTATCAGTCAAAATCCCACAGTAAACAGATGTAATCTTTGTGAGGGAATTGAAAATATTTTTTAAATGAAAGAATGATTTACAGAGGTGTGGGAGGGATTAAGGGAATCAACCATGGGTGTTGAAGTTCCTGGGCACTAGCATCAGGGTCAGGGTGGACATGGTGTTCCTAGAGCCCCACCGAAAGCTGCAACTGAGAACAAAGGTTCATAACAGGACCTGTAGTCGTGGAAGGATGCAGTGATTAGCATATTTGCAACAGATCTGGAAGGAGTATGAGCTACAAATACCCCAATCTCTCTTTTCTCCTTCTGTGGGATCTTCTGCTAAGACTTCCATGTTGACCAACCCCAATTGAAACGCAGGAGCAATGGAGCCCAAGTGATGCAGTCTCTGGGGTTAGACTCTCGGGGAAGATGGGGCAAATCATTTGAGGGGAAGAATGAAGAATAATCAGTAAGTACCTTCAAATCAGTATCTGACACTCAGCTGAGACTTGTTTTGCTTCCACTTGAGTGTCTAGTGAAGAGTAGGAGACAAGATAAATACTAGTTTATTTTGATACTAGCCTCTAAATCATCCACCAAAGCCCAGCTGATATATCCCTTAGGAAGTCTTCCCTGAACCCTCAGGAGGGATAAATGCCCTTCTCTGATGCCGCCTTTTTCACAGCAATTCCCAAATTAGGTTGAAATGGTATCTCTTTTTGTATCTGTCTCCCTCACCAGACTCTAAGCTCCTTGGGGTTAGGGACTGCATCTTAAACATCTTTGAAACTTTAGCTTCTGGCAAGGATATGGCATCTAAGATTCCTCATTTTGACCCACAGATTTTTTACACAAAAACATACTTTTTATACCAAGTTCTAAGTCCTCAGCTGCAAACCCTCTCTTGCGCGTGACATACAGAAAATTAAAAAAGAGTGGTTCTTAAAACATAATATAAAGTTGACATTCTCTATGCAACTGACTTTTCAGTCCATTGAGAGGGAAAAGCAAAATTATCCAACTGCTTTATGTATTATATTAACAAGACATCTCAGCCTGAACATTGAAGAATGCAGTGAGGGGCAGGCATCATCTCTGTCATAGGGCCACTTACAGTCTATAACCATCCCCAATACACAGAGAGGCACTGAAGCCAAAGAGAGAACTGTGACATTTGCTTCCGGTTTGCTTAGTTACACAGCGTCTTTCTGTTTGAAAACAGAGTAGAATAGTGCACAGCCCATGGATATTAGAACTAGACTATTTTGAGATTAAATCATATATTAATGCATATATGTGGAATTCTAGAAAAATGGTATGGATGAACCTATTTGCAAAGCAGAAATAGAGACAAAGGTGTAATAAACAAGCATATGGACCCCACAGGGGATGAACTGGGAGACAGAGACTGACATACATACACTGCTGCTGCTGCTGCTGCTAAGTCGCGTCAGTCGCATCCGACTCTGCGACCCCAGAGACAGCAGCCCACCAGGCTCCCCCGTCCCTGGGATTCTCCAGGCAAGAACACTGGAGTGGGTTGCCATTTCCTCCTCCAGTGCATGAAAGTGAAAAGTGAAAGTGAAGTCTCTCAGTCATGTATGATTCCTAGCGACCCCATGGACTGCAGCCTACCAGGCTCCTCCGTCCATGGGATTTTCCAGGCAAGAGTTCTGGAGTGGGGTGCCATTGCCTTCTCTCATACATACACTACTATGTATGAAACAGGTAACTAGTGAGAACCTGCTGTACAGCACAGGGAGCTCTACTTAACACTCCGTGGTGACCTAAAGTTGGGAAGGAAATCCAAAAAAGAGGGCATGCATGTATATGTATGACTGATCCACTTTGCTATACAGCAGAAAATATTGTAAAGCAACTATACTTCAATAAGAATTAAAGAAAAGAAAAGCTGACCCTGGCACCTGGAGCTAGAGAACAGATGATGCAGAGTCTGTATTGAAGCACAGAGAGGTTCTACATGAACCTCCACAAAGGATTGGTTTGCTGATCCATGTGTCCCTGGATATTTGTTGGTGATTGCAACATGCTGTCAACGTTACATACAAAGTTTCGTTCTCCAGCTCTAAACTCCGAACATCAATCATACACCAAAAAAGCAACCTGCACTGGAGACAGTGCTGCTACCTGAGGGCAGCTCAGAGAGAAAAGATACTTTACTCCTTAATCCATTCGTTCATTGTTTTCACTGAAAGCTCAGCAACTTAAGAAAAATCATACAGCACTACTTTATGACCTTGGAGTAGTTTCTCAACCTTTTTGAGCCTCAATCTCCTCATCTGTTATGCCCACATTGTGGGGTGGTGGTGAAGCTTAAAATGAGAAAGTGTTGTAAAGTGCAGATTCCGTGTAGGAATTCAGTTGTTATGAGCTCCTTCCTTTCCCTTTACATTACAATATCATGCTCAGAGACTGGAAATGAGAGACTGTACTCCATCCTCCACACACTGTAGTGGACATATATATAGGAATGGAGTTGCCAGGGTAGGTGTATATGAATGGTACCAAAGGGAAAGGATAACATCTTTTGGAAATGATTAATCCAAACAAATATATGAACTGCTTAAGCCACAAGGACTGGATCAGATGTAAATCTCCTCTTTGTTGATGTTGATGTGTAAACACTAGGCTGAGTCTTTAAATCTGACATCATGGCAGGCAGGGTCACCTGTGTTCTCACCCAGACTTCCTTTAGTCTTTATTTCATCATAGTCCACCTTCTTGCTGCTGTCCAAAATGCATTTCCAGCTACTTCTCCCCTATTACAACCTAATATTCACCACAGCCACACAACACACAGTGAATAAGGTGGATTGGAGAAACAAAATCTTCCAAAGAAAATGAGGGATGCGAAGCAACTCTGTCTCCATTCTGTGCTGTCAATTCTTTCTGAGTGTCAGAACACAGTCGTGTAGTAGACGATGCCATCTTGTGGTTTTCGTGAAAATCATCCCTTGAAAAATTCAAAAAGGTCATTGTTTAAATCTCACCACTAGTGTGCCTTTCTATCGCATTTTTACAGATTAAGTCATCATCTACTGAGACTTCACCTAAAAAAAATGTGAGCCAGATTACTGATAAAGCAGCAGGTCAGTCTAATATGGGGAAATCCCACTACTCTATCTTTAGAGACTCTTAGTACAGTTAGTAAAATTATACATTTGACAAAAAGTTAGATGCAGTCTGGCTCTGTGGTTTGCTTTCCTTGGGAAGCAGTCATACGTTACTTTTTTAAAATATCGTAGCCTGGAATACTGATTCCCATGCCACACTGTCATCCTGTGTCAGCACTTAGAGCAGTGAGTCCTGTGCAGAAAGCTCTCATTCACACTTGTCCAAAAACATTTCCTCTAGGTTACAGTCTGCACATAAAGGTTTCACCAACAGCAGCTGTTTGGGCCACTTTTTGGTGTTGTGTGAATATTGTGGGTTTGGTTATATTTCCTTGGAACATAAAAATAGGAGGTTTTGGTTTGTTACCTTTGAAACTCAGGGAAATCAAAGCCAGAACTCATTCTGGATGCCTAAGTGATTAATCTGTTGTGTTCTCTGAGTTGAAATAGTGACTTGGTGTACTAGAATAGCTTCTGCAGCAATATTATATCTCTGGTCTATTCAAAAGTAACCAAAACAACATTATGAAGAATCCCAGAATAGCACACAGAGTACTATTATGTATAATAAGCATACTAATTAAGGTTTCTTTTATTGTTTATAACCCAATTTCAGTGGAGTCTACTAAAAGAAAACTTAAATTGAAAATGTGGTTTTAAATTATTAATATTTGAATTTCAATTTGTTGTATACTGGTATTAAAACACTTTGACAACATCTGTGGGAGTAAACTGACAGTGTTTTGGGAAGCAATTTAAATGACTCGCATAAAATTTATCTTTCAGTCAATAGATACTTCTTGAGGGCCTACTAGGTCTCAGGCACTGTATGAGGGGTTAGTACCCAGAATGAAGTAATAAGATATGATTCCTGCACTCAAGGAGTTCACAGTGTAATGGGCAGAACAAATGAGCAAACTATAAATTATAAATGCATGCGGTTAGTTCTATAATAGGAAAGTTAGGGGCTATGTGGGCAAACATGGAGCAATACATAAATCCCATCTTAGAAGTCATAGGCTTTTAGATGAAAATAACAAAAGCTGAGTAAGAGTTGACGTGAAAAGAATGAGAAATAATATTTCATCCAGAGAGAAGAATATGTGCTTTCTTGGGACCTTTCACCAATGACAACACTTAGAGTAGCAATTTCACAGTGGTGTGATAACCTCAGTAGCATTTCTACTGGTCTCTCTTTTAGTATCCCCACCTTCAAACCCATTCTAGACACGGAAGCCCATGACCCTGTAAAAAAATGTAAACTATAGAACAACAGCTGAGAAAACTGTGCCCAAAGATACACTCAGAAATACTATTAAAAAATTGTTTGAATTCTAAGAATTGTTCAAGTAACCCACAGAAAGGCAAGAAAATAGAAACAAGGAGTAAGAAACAAAGGAAACAAAGTTAAAAACTAATAAAATGGAAAACTTAGGCTCTAACATATGAACAATTATGTTAAATGTGAATGGTCTAAACACACTAATTAAAAGTTAGAGATGGCCAAGTGGATAAATTTTTCTTAGCTTTAACATAAAAAGCATGGTATATAAAAAGAAAAATGTATAAATTTGAACTCATAAAATTAAAAACTTTGTTCTCCTAAAGATCTCCTTTGTAAAGAGGTAATAAGGTAAGGTATAGAATAAAAGAAAATATTGTACAAGCCACATATCTGACAAAGATTTTACACTGGGATATATAAAGAATTCTTCAAAACTCAACAGTTTTAAAAGCCCCAAACAATACAATTGGAAAATGGGCAAAATACATAAGTAGATATTTCACTAAAGAGGATATATGGATGGCCAGTAAAGATAGGAAAACATGCTCTGTATCTGATTACTATCAATCATGAGCTATTATATAAATTCAAAATAAGACAATGAGATAACATTATGACCTACAAAAATGACTAAAATTTTGAAAAAGCGCCAACGCTAAATACTTACCAGGATTTGGAGAAACTGGATCACACGTTCCCAGCTGGTGGACATGCAAAATGACACAGCTACTCCACTAAATGGTTTGTCTATTTCTTTTAAAAGTCTCCCTAATTACTATGTTACCCAGCAATTTTACTCTCAGGTATTTACCTCTGAGAAATGAAAACTTAGATTCATACAAACACCTGCCCTTGAATACTTACAGCTTTATTCATAATAGCCAAAGGCCAGAAATAACTTAGATGTCCTTCTATGTGTAAAGGGTTCAACAAACGGTGGTATATTCGTACTATATAATACTACTCAGCAATAAAAAAATGAACTATTGATACACATAGCAACCTGGAAGAATCTCCAGAGGTATACGCTAAGTGTAACAAGCCAATCCTTGAAGATTCTGTACTCTGTAATTCTGTTTATAAGTCATTCTTTAAATCACAAAATTGTTGAAATAGAGAATAGATGGCCATGAGAGAGGAATGGGGAAGGGAAGAGGTGCAGGGGTGTGGGTGTGATTGTAAAAGGGAAACCAGATACAGATGCACACTGCCATAGATAAAGCAGATGAACAGCAAGGGCACAGGCGACTGTATTCATTATCTAGTATTGACAATACCCTGTAACAGAAAGAATCAGTAAAAGAATGTCCGTCTATCTGAATCACTTTATTGGTCACCTGAAGGTAGCACAACATTGTAAATCAACCCTACTTCAGTATGAAAAAGGGGCACCCTCAGGATTCCATAGTGACTGAGCTGTCTGGTATCTTGAGTGTTGGTAGATACCTAAACCTACATACATGACAAAGTTCCATAGAACTCAAGCCACAGACTAGGGGGAAATGTTTGCAAAAGACACACTGATACAAAACTGTATCCAAAATATACAAAGAATTGTTATAACTCAACAACTAGAAAATGAATAACCTGATTGAGAAAAATGCCCCCAAGCCTGTATCGATTAAAGAGATTGATTGAATCAATAATCACCTACGACAAACAGAAAGCACCGGCCCCGGAGAGGATCACTGGTGAATTCTACCAAATATTTAAGGAAGGAATTTACCAGTTACACTCCTCTCTACATTCTCTTTCAGAGAATAGAAGCAGAAAGAATACATCCTAGGGTAGCATTACTCTAATACCAAAACCCGATTATAAGAGGGTATGTCCGTGATCATTCTTTTTAAAATGGCCTGCCCAGGATCTATCTTATTCCCTTTATTATCTTATTTATACTAACTGTAATTAGAAACTTTTAAACTCTATTTGCCCTTCCCCTCCCACCCTTGTACATGCCTACTCCTACAGAATGCGTTTTCCTGAGTGCAGAGATGTTTGTCTTTTCTGCTATGCTTCAGTGCCCAGCTTGGTACCTGATTCTTAGTAGGTGCTCAGTAAATATCTCCTAAATGAATGAATTTTTAATAAGTGCATTCATGTGCCCAAAAAGATCCCATTAAAATAAGGGGGAAACTAACAGAAGGAATGACTATAGAGCCTTCACAAGAAGCTGTTTAAATTGCCATTCCATGGAGAACAAATAGTTTTAAAGGAAGGAAACCATATTGCTTGGTGGGAACCAAAGTCAATTCCCCAGTTTTCCTGAACATATGTAGAAACGAGTTTGTAAAGTAATTAACTCCAGGCTCCTGACTCCCTGTGCTCTGAGTGTAAGAATGAGGTCATTGTACTACCAGGGCAAATAAGGCCTTGTGTTCTCCCAAGATGAAGATCCAAAGTCGAGAAGAATTGCAAAGCACTCATTTAGGGTACAGGGTGGTAGGATGTTTCATTTTAGTTCATTGTTGCATCTATTGTTTGCCTGCTGTTAGGCTGATAGCTCCCTCTTTTCATCAGGTTTGGTGCCTGGTATCTATGAAAGCATGAAAGAAAAAGAAAATGCCCAACTTTTTAAACAAAATGTGTTTATTCTCCACAGCAGACTTTGGCCTGACTTCATCATGTAGGGACTGTTCAGAAGCAAAGCTCAGAGGGGCCAAGAAGACATTTGCCTCCCTCACCTCCCGCACTACAGACTATTGCGAGGTGTGCCATTGCAGACAGCCCCTCGGCTGGTCTAGGGACGGACTTCCCATTCCCTGCTGTCTCAGTCAGTTTTGTTTGATACAGCAAGATACCACAGAATGGGTGGCTTGCACAACAGAAATTGATTTCTCACAGTTGGGCAGGCTGGGAAGTCCAGGGATCAAAGAGCTGACTGATCTGGTTCCTGGGGAGAAAGCTTTTCTTAGTTATGTCCTCATATGGTGGGGAGAGAGGCTGAAAGAAAGCTCTCTCTTGTCTCTTTGTAAAAAGGCACCAATCTCATTCGTGACAGCTCCACCCTCATGACCTAGTGGCCTTTGGAAGGCCCATCTCCAGATACCGTCATGCTGCTGCTGCTGCTGCTAAGTCGCTTCAATCGTGTCCGACTCTTCATGACCCCATGAACTGCAGCCTACCAGGCTCCTCCGTCCATAGGATTTTCCAGGCAAGAGTACTGGAGTGGGTTGCCATTGCCTTCTCCGAGATACCATCATACTGGGGATTCATTTTGACACAAACATTGAGTCTGTAGAACCTGCTAACCTCACGTCTCTCTTCTGACCCCAAAGTGTAATTCCTCAATTGCCTGCTCTTAGCTGGGTCCTGGGAGTGTGAGAAATGGATGGTGACAGAATTTGTTATTTTAGTAAAATGGCCTCTTCAAGCCAGTGAGCCTAGAGTAGAGATCTGAAGAAGTGAGGGAATGGGGCTTTGAATTCCCTGGGGGAAGCTTGGTCCATTTAGAAGGAAAGGCAGGTGTGGAGATCTGTGGCGGCGCATGCTTGGTGTGCATGAGGACAGCCTGAGACCAGGGCGGCTGGAGCAGTCAGCAATGGGAGGGCAATAGGAGAGGAATCATGGGAGAAGGACCAGGGTCAGTTTGTGTGGGGCCTTGTGGCTGCAGTAGGGGCTTTGGTTTTTATTCATTATGTGGGAAGAAGTCACTCAAGGATTCTGTGCTGTGATTTGATTTATATTTTGAAATGCTTTCTGTGCTCTGAGGAGACTGTAGAAGGTGAGGAGTAGAAAAAAAAGATAACAGGATGCTATTGGAGAAAGGTACAGAGGCAAGGATGCAAGCTGTACAGGTGGTAAGAAATGGTGAGCTGACTGAGACAACATGCATGAAAAAGTTAAATAATTTGGACTAGGAATATAAGTTAAAGCTGAAACTGTGATGCAGTATATCAGAAGTAGGAACCTCTGATTCAAAAGGGATATACTTTTCACTTGAGGTACAGTGGTCTGAGAAGAGCTTTCCTAGAGGTAAAGAAGATACTGGCCATACCCACTTATTCCTTGTGAGTAAGAAGATTGTGTGTTTATGTGTTGTGTGTGTGTGTTAGTTGCTCAGTCATGTCCAACTCTTTGCGACCCCATGGACTGTAACCCACCAGGCTCCTCTGTCCATGGTATTTCCCCGGCAAGAATACTGGAGTGGGTTGCCATTTCCTTCTCCAGAGGAAGAAGGACATGGATACTCAAACCGAAGTCATCAGTCAAACTGTTTTGGGTTGAAATAGATGGCCAAAGGTTGGATGTCAGTGACAAAAAGTGGATGTGTTCTGTCTCTTAGTATTATGTCAACAGCTTATTTAACCCTGTGATGAAGCATTTTGTGGAAACAAGGTAATTGTACATATGTATATAGATAGGTAAGATAGATCTTTTGTTCTCCTTTAGAGGACAGCTACTTTATAAAGAAAATAGTAGTTATTTTTTGAATTAATATAAGTTTTTCTCCACCCAGTAGAAGTCTTGGTCTTCCTTTGAAACACAGTGATGTAACGGAGAAGGCAATGGCACCCCACTCCAGTACTCTTGCCTGGAAAATCCCATGGATGGAGGAGCCTAGTAGGCTGCAGTCTATGGGGTCGCTAAGAGTCGGACACAACTGAGCGACTTCACTTTCACTTTTCACTTTCATGCATTGGAGAAGGAAATGGCAACCCACTCCAGTGTTCTTGCCTGGAGAATCCCAGGGACGGGGGAGCCTGGTGGGCTGCCGTCTATGGGGTCACACAGAGTCGGACACGACTGAAGCGACTTAGCCGTAGCAATGGTGGGACTTCAAACAAAACCCTCCCTAGATCTCATTGTATTGCTCCATCTAACATCTGAAGTTATATTCAAGAAGAGAAAACAATTTTCTTCCAATAAGTTTGATGTTACAAAGCCTACTCACTCCTGGAGAAGAGGTGCCAAGAAACATAGTATACCATTGAACTTGACAAGGCCTGACTTTAAAAACTGGGTTTCAGTGAACTCTGCTGCAGTAGAGACAGCAGCACAGAGAAGGGTCATCAGATTCCACCTTGTCATCTGTCATACCGTTTCCTGCGGTATTCTTTCTTTACTTTTAGAGTACAACTCACTCACCATCTCCTGTGAGTAATCTTCCCCCATTATTGCCTGCCCTCTTAGAAACAGCAGATTTCTTGAGCCCTGGCAGTGAAGTGCAATAATACCACATTACCGGGTATGTAATCTTCAGTTTGTTAATGAAGTAGGGGGCTTGCCTGCGTTATCGTCTCATCTTCCCATTTTGCAGTATCCTCTGAGGGAGGGCCCAAGTTAAAGTTTTAAAAATTACACATTTTCTATTTTATGTTTTTATATATAAAAAATTTATCACTCTCTAGGACCTCATATATGATACAGTGTAGATGGGTATAGATGGAGTGATTGTCGTTGACTGTGGCTGCCCATTAAGATCACCAGGGGAAACTTTTAGGAAATATCAGTGCCCAGACGGAGGAGGCAATGGCAGCCCACTCCAGTGTTCTTGCCTGGAGAATCCCAGGGACGGGGAGCCTGGTGGGCTGCCGTCTGTGGGGTCGCGCAGGGTCGGACAGGACTGAAGCAACAGCAGCAGCAGCAGCAGCGCCCAGACCCCATCTTCCGTTATTGGGACTTCAGCGGTTGAGGGTAGAGCTCTGGTTCAGTTCAGTTCAGTCGCTCAGTTGTGTCCGACTCTTGGCGATCCCATGAATTGCAGCACGCCAGGCCTCCCTGTCCGTCACCAACTCCTGGAGTTCACTCAGACTCATATCCATCAAGTCAGTGATGCCATCCAGCCAAAGACGGTATTATTAAAGGTCCCTAGGTGCTTTCTGTTTGCAGCAAGTGTTAAAAACTACTTGGTTTGGGCAGGTCCTGGAAGCACGTTATATCACCTTTACAAACTGTTTTCTCATCCTTTAAAACACAGGACAGTGACTACTCCCCTGGATTGTTATTGCTTGAATTTCAAACCCTGTCACCCATTTGAATTCTGTCACCTTAGACAGCTGCTTAATCTCTCTAAGAATTAGATTTCTCTTTTGCAAAATGGGGGTTTTAATAAGTATCAACACATAGGTTTGTTGTGAGGATTAAACGAGAAAATGTGTGAGAAGTACTCAGTCTAGTGTTTGGAATATAAGAGTTCAGCAAGCTTTAGCCAGTGTATGTGCTGCCGAGCGCAGTACGTGCCCCATGGTGGACCCTAAATCAATGTTAATCTCTTCTCTGATCCTTCCATCTGTAGTTTATCCTGATCTGTCCTTATAAGCTGAGACTTACATGTCTAATAACCATATCTCTCTGAAGCAGACTGCAATGTCTAAATCCAAATTTGAATTTTGTCCCTTATTTAATTATGGTGACTTCAAGAGAACATGGGGTATGTAGTTGTAAGACTAGGAATGTAATTATAGATATAATTAAGAAATTACTCTGCTTCTAACTTCTGAAGAAAACCTTGAGGGAACAATACCTGCACCTTTGGGATTGAAGCCTTGGGCGATACCAGGAACCTCAGAGGAATTAAGAAAACTTGTGGACCTTGTTACTCTAAGCATGGTCCTGAGACCAACAGCATCAGTGTCTCCTGGGAAAGTGAAAGTGAAAGTTGCTCAGTCGTGTCCAACTCTTTGCAACCCCATGGACTATACAGTCCATGGAATTCTCCAGGCCAGAATACTGGAGTGGGTAGCCTTTCCCTTCTCCAAGGGATCTTCCCAACCCAGGGGTTGAACTCAGGTCTCCCACATTGCAGGTGGATTCTTTACCAGATGAGCCACAAGGGAAGCCACAAGGGTCTCCTGGAAACTTGATAGAAAAGCATAATCCCAGGTGCCACCCCAGACCCAATCAGAATCTTCTTTTTAACAAGATGCTAAGGTGATTGACATGCACATTCAAGTGTAAGATGTACTCTTGTAAGATGATGACATGCTGGTTGACAACTGTAAGTACCCATGAAGCTAGAGTCAAGGGGTTACCTCATTACCATGCCTGCAGTCTTGGGCCCAGTTTGCCAAGTCAGTTGCTAGGACCACACTGTGGCATTGTCTGGTTCTGTATCTGAAGCAGCTCTAAATCCATCCTGTGCCCCCAGCCCCATTACTGTGAATACTAATAACCCTTGTTAGATTCATGAAGTGTGCCTTGAATTCATCACCCTTTGCCTGTCTCCAGATTTCCAGATCTGACCCTGACCTCCTTGCCTTCTGACTCATCACCTTACTCTATAAAGGAGCTCTGTAAGAATCCACACATGTGAGACTCCTTCCTTGTACTTCCTTCCAGGATCTGACAAATGGTGACGATCTTTTTTTCCTGATCCTTGGCTTTTCCTCTTTGTCCCTTCTCATGTTTTCTTCATCTCTCTCTAGAAAACACCCTTACCTAGCTAGCCCAGCAGTCAAGAGCTTTGGAACTCTCCTGGCCACTCTGAAAGGAAACCTGACTAAGGAGACAGCTTCCAGTGAGTCTTTGAATGCAGTTCGGACCCTTCTGAGAGCCATCTGACCTTCGTTCGTGCTCTTCAGTGATGCATGGCCCTCTGTAGCAACTCTCCGTAGAGACGGTCTGAGGCAGGAGAAGGAGCCTGTGAGTTAGAGGGTACACCTAGCTTGGCAGAAGAACACTCCAGTGACTAACACCACTCTTCATCTTCTCTTTAGAAACTTCCATTTTGGAATGGCCTGCAAGTTCTGGCTTTTTTCCCCCCCATCTCTATTTTCATCTCAACCAAATTGGTTAACTGAAAGACACTCTCTGCTTTGCAAACCACAATTATGTTGGGAATGAAACTCAATAGAAGCTGCATCTGGCATGTAAATCACAGATCATTCACTTAGCAATAGCCGAAGAGAACCCACCAAGCTGCCCTTGCTTGTTTTCCCGTAGATACGATATTTCAGTTTATTTTAGTGCATATTGTTTGGCATTTTAAATTACATATTTTTTATCCCAGTCATTTCACAAGCAAAACTGACTTCCCTGATAATTAAATTTCCCCCACAATAGGAATTTCACCACTTATTTTCATTTTACTACAAGATGCCTGTGGATTATTAAGCTGGTGTCAGCTTTCACCCACCCACGTACCTTCAAAGCAGTCTGGAAAAGGTGTCAGCATTTCTAAGGTGTGCCTAGATGATGTGTAGTTCCCACAGTTTCACGTCTGGAGGCATGTGTCATGTTATTTATGCATGTATGCTAGCTCAGTTCATGTTTGGGATTTGTTTTTGAGGCGACTAAATTTGGGAAGCTCTGAATGCAAAGATATAGTTTTCAATTGGTTCTATTAATATATGTTCTATTATATTTAATTTTTATTAAATATAATTTAAATTTATTTAAATGTACTCTTATTAATATTATTTTGGCTTTTGAATAATATTTAGTATTCCACAAAGTCCATTTCAGAAGAAATTTGACTAGGACAAATAATAGTCTATGAGACTGATAAATTTAGAAAAAGATGGTTTGTGACCCCTGTACATTTAGAAGTTTACCTGATATCTGGGGGTTAACTTGACCTATTCTGTTTGCTGAATTAACCACTTTTATCCTAATCATTCCCTCCCTCACTGCACTAAGGCTCACACATTATCAGTTGGACAGATCCTTCTTCAGCCAGCCCAAATACAGTATTTTTCAAACTGCCAGTTTCAATCCTTTAGAGAGACATGATAACACTTTAGTGAGTTTTATACAGCATTAAAAAAAAAATTGAATAGATCAGAGTGCCTCACAGGCAAAAAGGATAAGTATTGTTTTGTGAAATTTTTATTTCAGTGATATGTGTATATATGTAATTACATGCTAATGTAGATTCTGCTGCTTATTGTGAGTTGTAGTAAAAGAGTTTGAAATGCATAAATGGACCTAATATCCACTGCCTCTTGAAATGATTCATAATCTAGAGTTTGAGGATCTTCATTTTTTCAGAAGCAAGAGTCTTTTAAGTTGCTATTAAGCTAATGGTCATGGCCAGGACCAGGTATTAACTCTGGATCCCATCAGTTCAGTTCAGTTCAGTTCATTTCAGTTGCTCAGTCATGTCCGACTTTTTGCACGCCAGGCCTCCCTGTCCATCACCAACTCCTGGAGTCCACCCAAACCCATGTCCATCGAGTCGATGATGCCATCCAACCATCTCATCCTCTGTCATCCCCTTCTCCTCCTGCCCTCAATCCCTCCCAGCATCAGGGTCTTTTCCAATGAGTCAGCTCTTCACATCAGGTGCCCAGAGTATTGGAATTTCAGCTTCAGCATCACTCCTTCCAATGAACACCTAGGACTGATCTCCTTTAGGATGGACTGGTTGGATCTTGCAGTCCAAGGGACTCTCAAAAGTCTTCTCCAACACCACAGTTCAAAAGCATCAATTCTTCGGTGCTCAGCTTTCTTTATTGTCCAACTCTCACATCCATACATGACCACTGGAAAAACCATAGCGTTTAGATGGACCTTTGTTGGCAAAATAATGTCTCTGCTTTTTAATATGCTGTCTCGGTTGGTCATAACTTTCCTTCCAAGGAGTAAGCGTCTTTTAATTTCATGGCTGCAGTCACCATCTGCAGTGATTTTGGAGCCCAAAAAAATAAAGTCTGACACTATTTCCACTGTTTCCCCATCTATTTCCCATGAAGTGATGGGACCAGATGCCATGATCTTTGTTTTCTGATTGTTGAGCTTTAAGTCAACTTTTTCACTCTCCACTTTCACTTTCATCAAGAGGCTCTTTAGTTCTTCTTCACTTTCTGCCATAAGGGTGGTGTCATCTGCATATCTGAGGTTATTGATATTTCTCCTGGCAATCTTGATTCCAGCTTGTGCTTCTTCCAGCCCAACATTTCTCATGATGTACTCTGCCTATAAGTTAAATAAGCAGGATGACAATATACAGCCTTGACATACTCCTTTTCCTATTTGGAACCAGTCTGTTGTTCCATGTCCAGTTCTAACTGCTGGATCCCATAGTTAACTAATAATATTGAAAATAATCTGGGACTTCCCATGTGGCTCAGTGGTAAAGAATCTGCCTGCTGAAGCAGGTAATTCTGCTCCCTGGGTCAGAAAGATCCCCTGGAAAAATAAATGGCAACCCACCTCAATATTCTTACCTGGAAAATCCTATGGACAGAGGAGCCTAGTGGGTTATGGTCCATGGGGTTCCAAAGAGTCAGATGTGACTGAGTGAGCATGAAAGCACACCCACTGATAATAATCTAATTATAGAAATCTGTAGTTCTCAAAGTATAGCTCCTGGACCAAAAGCATCAACATCATCTGTGAACGTATTAGAAATGCAACTTCTACATCTATTGAGATGATCGTATGGTTTTTATTCTTCAGTTTGCTAATGTGGTGCATCACATTGGTGGATTTGTAAATATTGATAAATCCTTACATCCCTGGTATAGATCCCACTTGATTATGGTAGATGATCCATTTAATGGATTGTTGGTTTGGGTTTGCTAGTATTTTTTTGAGGATTTTTGTGTCTATGTTCACTACTGATCCTGTGCTGTGTTGTTCTTAGTCACTCAGTCATGTCCGACTCTTTGCAACTCCATGGACTGTAAGCCCACCAGGCTCCTCTATCCATGGCATTCTCTAGGCCAGAATACTAGAGTGGGTTGCCATGCCCTCCTCCAGGGGATCTTCCCAATTCAGGGATAGAACCCAGGTCTCATGCATTTCAGGGAATTCTTTACCATCTGAACCACCAGGAAACCCAGAATACTAGAGTATGGGTAGCCTAGCCCTTCTCTAGGGTATCTTCAGATCAGATCAGATCAGTCACTCAGTCGTGTCCGACTCTTTGCAACCCCATGAATCGCAGCATGCCAGGCCTCCCTGTCCATCACCAACTCCTGGAGTTCACTCAGACTCACGTCCATTGAGTCAGTGATGCCATCCAGCCATCTCATTCTCTGTCGTCCCCTTCTCCTCCTGCCCCCAGTCCCTCCCAGCATCAGAGTCTTTTCCAAAGAGTCAACTCTTCGCATGAGGTGGCCAAAGCACTGGAGTTTCAGCTTCAGCATCATTCCTTCCAAAGAAATCCCAGGGCTGATCTCCTTCAGAATGGACTGGTTGGATCTCCTTGCAGTCCAAGGGACTCTCAAGAGTCTTCTCCAACACCACAGTTCAAAAGCATCAATAAATAAGCCCTATTGAGTTATTATGTGACATCCAACAATGTTTTTCCACTATTGTATGAACTTCTAAAGCTTTTTGGGTTTTGTTTAGAAAACAAACAGGGTTCTGTTTAGAAAATGTTACTATTTATCAAATGGCTTTTAATATGAGTCTGTATACTGGTAATTCTTGTGTGATTTAAAGTCTATTTTTAATACACTTTTGAAAACCTACGTAGAAATATCTTATTTAATATTTCGGTAAATCTTATATAAATTACATGAGATAATTTACATAAAGTGATTTGTGTGTGGTAAAAAGTAAAGTTTGTCTCTGGTCAGATGAAGACTCTTGGCTTTTAGATTAAGAAGACACAGAGTCCTCTGACATGAATGTTCCAGTTTATGCAAGATGAACCCTAATATTTGGGAAACTAAACTCATAGTCTTACATGAGGTTTTTAGTCCGGAGGTTTTCAATCCCAGTGTTTAACTGACACACAGAGTTCCCTGAGGACCTAAAAAGAGAGCATTAGGTCTTTGGGCTAGAGAATTCTATCATACCACATACATACACCCCACACCACCACCACCACCCCTGCCATAAACCACTCCGCATATACTCTTCCTGAACCACATCCCACACACATCTCCCCAGACTCTCTTACCACACCCACAGGCACCACACCACATACTATTCTCTCACTCTTTCTCTCTCTTTCACACACACACACATATACACACACACATACACACGTATGAATATTGTGCCTCCATGAATTGTCTTCCCTCTGCCTCTGAGCCTGCTTCTACTCTCCATCACTCAGAGGGTGAAGAAGTCGTGTTCTGTCATTGGTATAGGTGGGAAAATGTAAGGTGTGTTTAAAGAAAAAAAATCTGAAGAGACCAATTACCATGAAAAAAAATAGTAAAACTTGTCAGAGAACTCCTCACAAAAGGCTTCAAGTCCAGGCCAGAGGAGTTACAGTAGAGAGTTTCAAGGCTTCAAGGAGTAAATACTTCTCTCTATATAAATTATTCCAGAATACAGGGAAAGAGAAAACTTCCCAACTGACTTTACAATGTGAACAAACCCTAGAAACCAAAGCCAGACAAAGAAATGGCAACAACAACAACAGAAACATACCAATTGTACCTGTGATTATAGGTGTAAATCATATAATCAATCTCCATATTAAATGTTAGCAAATAGAATCTGTCAGTATAGTTAGAAGAATAAATACAAGACAATGTGATGCCTTAGCTGAAGAATATAAAGACAATTCAGCATAAAGAAATATAGCAATATAACCCATCACAATAGTAAGGTAGAAGAGAAAAATATGTGATCATCTAGATTGATGTGATAAGTATTTTGATAAAAGTCAACATCCGTCATCCCTTATTAATTACAAAACACTAAAAATGACAACAGAGCTTCACAAAACCTCTATACTGTGTAAAATTGAATAATGATAGAAAGCACTAACAACAGACCCCAGGAAGTCAGAAAAATAATAAGAGTATGGACCCTGGGGTAGGAAATGGCACCCCACTCCAGTGCTCTTGCCTGGAGAATTCCACGGACAGAGGAACCTGGCCAGGCTACAATCCACGTGGCTGCAAAGAGTGGGACACAATTGAGCAACCAAGCACAGACCAATCTGTACAGTGATGGAGGGGGCTAAGGAAAATGATCCCAAAGGCCCTTTCTAGTCCTGACAGTGCGTTACTCTATATGTAAAAGCCTGGACTCCACTGAACAACATAGTCACTGTTTAACGCTGAGTTGCCTTGCAGGGTCATATAATAGTTAAATGACTGAAAATTGCCACAGTCATACCCAAAGTGCAATCGATCAAAGAAGTCAGAGAAATGATAAGAATAGGTTCTATGATCACTAGTATTCGGCTTTGTACTTTGTATTTTTCTATATATGTACATCACTAAATAATGTATCACTTTATTTTCCTATCTCTTAACATTTTATAAATAGGATTATATTGTATGAATTCTTTGTGACTTGATTTTCTTACTTAATATTATACTGTTGAGATTCTTAGGTTGGTGAATAGATCTATATAATGCATTCATTTTGGCTAAAGATATTTTCTGACTTCCCTGGTGACTTTTTTTTAATCGTTTTATTCAGCCAGTCTTTGTTTAAATTCTCCCAAGTATTTACTGATTTCTTAACATTCTTTCTGCATTTCAGATCTTTCTTCTGGATTCATTTTCCTTTTTCTGAAGTTCATTCTTTAAACATTCCTATAGTGAATTAGAGATCAAACCCTCTCTATCTTAGTTGCTCTGAAAATATCTTCATCTCATCTCATTTTTTAAAAGATAGTTTCATCAGATATAGAAGTTCAGATTTCAGTATATTAATGATAGGTGCCATATCTTTCTCTTCCAGTGTTGCTGTGGTTGATTAAATAGTGGTGCCCCAAATATGTCTACATTCTATTCCCAGGAACCTAAGAATATGTTACCTTACATGGTAAAGCATACTCTACAGATGTGATTTCATTAAAGATATTGAAATGGGGAAATTATCCTGCATTATTCACATGAGCCCATTGTAATCAAAAGGTCCTGTGAGAGACAGGGAGGAAGGTCAAAGTCCACAGTAGGACTTCTGATAACAGGAGTCACATGGTGGCAGCCTCTAGAAACCGAAAGGGACAAGAAGCAGATTCTCCTCTAGTGTCTCCAGAGGTGACCAGCCTGGATGACATCTAATTTTAGCTTCATGATACTCATCTTGGGCTTCTGACCTCCAGAATTATAAAACAACAAATGTGTGATACATGTTTTGGGTTTTTTAGCCACTAAATCTGTGGTGATATGTTACAGCAGCAGTGGAAAACTAAAGTAGTTGCTTTTGAGAAATCTGCTGCCAGAGTAATTATAGTCCTATAATTGATTGTTTGTTTTTTCTCTATAGCTGCTCAACTTTTTAAAATGTTTGACTTTCCTTTAGTATTCTGGACGTTTATCTTAATGTCCAATTGTGGTTATCTTTGTATTTATCCTGCTTTAGTTTCCTAATTGGAATCTTTGATCACTGATGGAAAAATCTCACGTATTGCTTCTTCTTCACGTATCATCTCTGTTTTCTCCTCCTGGAACTCCTTTAGTGTTTGTAAGCCTTTTCAATTTATTCTCGATGTCTCTTTCTCTCTCTTTATGTTTTGTGTTTCTGTGTGCTGGATCCTCTGTAACCTCTCACACCTATTTTTCCATATTTCTTCTTCAGCTGTGTCCAGTCTTCTTATTCTACCCATTGACTTTTTATAAAATATTATTGGAAAATATTTGATTTCAATGTCATGTCAGTTTCAGATGTACAGCAAAGTGGTTCAATTATATATAGACACATATTCATTCTTTTTTAGATTCTTTTCTTATATTGGTTGTCATAGGATGATGAGTAGAATCATCTAGGTGATATGAACTATGTGACATACAGAATCTCTGGTGCTATACAGTAGGTCTTTGCTGGTTATCTAGCTTATACTTAGTAGTGTATGTGTTTTCATCATAAACTCCTGATTTATCCCTCCCCACCACATTTCCCCTTTGGTAGACCCCAAGTTTGTTCTCAATATCTATAAGTCTGTTTCTGTTTTGTAAATAAGTTTATTTGTATTTTTTTTTAAATTAGATTCCACATATGAGTGATACTGTGCTTGTCTTTATCTGTCTGACTTACTTCACTTAGTATCATAGTCTTTTGTTTCATCTACCCATTGACTTTTCAATGAGAATTTATATATTTCACAGTTCTAAGAGTTCTAGTTGGTCCTTTTTCAACTATATATGGTCAGTTTTGATAGCCTTCTGTTCTTTTATTGTGCATTCAACAATCTCATTTATTTCAGTAAATATGTAAAACATGCTGATTTCACATTATGTTTGATCATTCCATTATCCGCAGTTTTTATAGCTCTAATAGGGTACTTTGTTGTTTCTCCTGACTCTTGTTCATGGTTTTTTCCTTTCTCTGTGTGTCTAGTCAGTTTGTGAGCTGTTGTGTCTTGCAGCTTTTATCTGGGAGTATGTTTTTAGGCATTTGTACAGTGTAGTCCTTCAGACAAAAAATTTGCTTCTGCTAGGCAGCTTGGAGAGTTATCAACCAGAAAATACTTTAAACTAAATTTAAAACTTAGGATTTTTTATGTCACATAGTTCATATCAACTCAAGTTCCAAGCCTCTGTTTTATGGGTTTATAGTTTGGGATTTTAATGGGAGGCTTTTTTTTTTATACTCCTCTCTCTGCTTCTGTCCAGGGTCAAGCCAGAGATAGATCACCACTTCTCCTTCTGCACGATAGATCCTTTCTAGGTCACCTACTGAGCATGTCACATTTTTGGTGACATATGTGTGAGGGAATTCCAATCAGATCTCCCACACCGCTCAGGCCCAGGGCTTTGCCGCTGTCCTGTCAGTCCATTAAAACCCATGACCTCAGCCACCAGGGAATGGTGAATATCTTCAGGGCAAAGCAGACTCTAGTATTTGCTTATCAGTACTGGGCTTGTCATTTCTAGCCTCTGAGATTCCTTTATTTTTCTGGCAGCTTAGGTATACATTATTAATATGTCATTAATATTTTATGCCACATCTTTAGGTGTGAGGTCTCTAAAAATCTAGTATGCCGTATTTTTTTGTAAGGCTCTTTGAATTAGTTAGCTACTTCTGTGTTACAAATTATCCCAGTACTTAGAATGTTCAAGCAATAGCTGTTATCTCCTAGGTTCTGTGGGTCAGGAATCCATACGCAGTTTCTCTTTCACGAGGCTGCAGTCACGGTGTTGGCAGGTATGTCACTCATTTCAAGGCTCAACTTGGGGAGGATCTGATTCTAAGCTCACTTGTGTGGCTGTTGGCGAGACTTACACCCTTTCTGGCTGGTGGTTGGAGACATTAGTTACTTGTTAAGTGGTTCTTTCCACAGGAATACCTACAACATAGCCACTTGTTTCTGCCAGAGTGAGGGCTCTGAGAGAGGGAGAGAGAGAAAGTAGGAACACATGGATGTCATGGCCTCCTTGTAACTCAATCTCAGAAGAGACATTCCATGACCTTTGCCATCTTCTGTTCACTAGAAGTGAGTCACTATTTCCAGCCCCTTCTCAAAAGAGGTGCTGACAGAAGTGTAATCATTTGAAACCATTTTAAAGGCTGCCTACCTCACTTGTATAAATCTCTTTTTAAAAAGTAAACAACAAAGTAGAAAAAAATTAAAAAGTATAAATAGGCAATTTTTTCAAAGAAGAAATTTAAATATCTGATAAATATATAAAAATTGTCCAGTATCTCTAGTAATTAAAGAAATGCTAATTAAAACAGCAGTTGGATAACAATCTTACCCATCAGACTGATTGACAAAGATCTTTTTAATATCGTGTAGAAAACAAAATATGGAAACTCGCAACTTTGTGCAATGCTAGTGGGAGTGTAAATTAGTATTTATTGTGATTTAATTTGAGAGTGGGTGCATATTATAACTTACCAGAGTCTTGTGTGACTGGATTCTCTAATTTAAAGAACTTCTTTTAATTTTGAACACTGTGCAAAGTTCAAACATTTTCCTTTGCACCAAAAATGGAAAAGGGGACTCTATGGTGCCCAACAAGTTATTGTAGCTTCGTAGATGAAAATGCAAAGTAGTCCTCATGGGGAAATGTAAAATGTGCCCTCACAGTGCTGTTCCTTGACTGCAATAAGGAGTCAGGAAATGGTAGTTGGAACCCTCTGCAGGGCTATCTTAGAAATTTGAATCAGAACCATTGAATTTAGTTATTGCTTTAATTTCCATTTGATATTTACTTTTAATATCTGTGCCATTTTATGGGTGTTAGTATGAAGTTCTATTTTCTTAGTTGTGTTGTGAAACATTCCTAATCTACTTATGTTTTTAAAATGCAGTTGGTCTGTTTATGAAAAGAAAGTGCTATGTGTCATTAAAAAGCAAACCTCTAAGAGAAAGAAAAACTCAGGCAGAATTGAAATCATGCAACCCACTTTTAGGGTTTGGTTTGAAATGTGATCATATTAACTTTTATTAATGCATTCAGTTAATATATGAATTATCCTTGATAAACTTCTTTTATACATTGAACTTCCATTTTAACATTATTATTCATATTATAAAATGTACTCATAAATCTGTGTTTATATAAACTGGCCCCCGAAGAGACGAATCAATCAGTTGTTAGGGCAGTGGTGGCATGGCGATAAAGGAGCAAAGTATGATTCAAGGGGGACTAACAAGGATTCTGTGCCCCAACCTACTAACTGTCTGATTTTGGATAGGTCACTCAGCCCCTCTGAGCCTGTTTCTTACCTGGAAAATACAGATAATAATGGTTATAGAGCTGTTGTGGGATCAAACAGAAGCTCCCATAATGAAAACAGCTCTTCAGTTCAGTTCAGTTCAGCCACTCAGTCGTGTCTGACTCTTTGCAACCCCATGGACTGCAGCATGCCAGGCTTCCCTGTCCATCACTAAGCCCTGGAGCTTGCTCAAACTCATGTCCATTGAGTTAGTGATGCAATCCAACCATCTCATCCTCTGCTGTCCCCTTCTCCTCATGCCCTTTCCCAGCATCAGGGTCTTTTCCAATGAGTCAGTTATTCACATCAGGTGGCCAAAGTATTGAAGTTTCAGCTTCAGTTTTAGTCCTTCCAATGAATATTCAGGACTGATTTCCTTTAGGATGGACTGGTTTAATCTCCAGGCTGTCCAAGGGACTCTCAAGAGTCTTCTCCAACAGCACAGTTCAAAACCAGCTCTTATTTATTGAAAATTTACTAGGTCTGGTACTGCTCTAAGTTCTTCAGGTGGATTGTTTTATTTAATTTTGTCACAACACTGACTTTCCATAAGTACTATTATTATTATTGTTTATTATTATTACTATTATAATACTATTATTATTATTACTATTATTATTACTGTTTATTATTATTATTACTGTTATCCCCAACTTATAGATGAGCAAACCAAGGTGCAGCGAGGATTGAATAACTTGCTCAGAGTTGCACAGATAACAGCAGAGGCAAAATTCAACTTCAGTTTGGTTCCGAGGCTCACAACCTTAGCCACTGGGCCACTGGAATATATTTCCTTTCAAGTAAAATCTCTGGCTGGCTTTTAGCTCTTAATGGTGCACAGTGGAAAAGGAGTTCTTATTATAGCTAATTTCTGTAAAATAGGTTATTAAAAACCACCTTGCAGAGCTATGTAGTAAAGATAAATGAGACTTTTATATGAATTTGCTATACATATTATATATGTGCTTATCAATGTATGCACAGTATATTTTGAATTCAGTTCTTTGCAGTACAGAGTGAAAGAGGAGGCAAAATAAGTTGGGTGAAGAGAAAAAACAGAAGAGGTGGTGGTCGGAGGCATGGGGCCACTGTGGGTTTCAGAGGAGGAGACATGAAGGCTTGTTTGAAGGTCCCTGCTGCTCTATTCCAGGGCATTCACAACTGGAAGCCCAACATCTAGCCATTCAGCAAAAATACCTTCTCTGACAGAAATTGCCATTGTAAACAAGACTATAGAAGAAAGCCTTGCACTAGCAGTGAAGGCAAAGGAAAATTCTTAGACATGTTTTGATGCTGAGCAAGAGCCCACAGAGGGAAGGTTATTGAACACACAAGAAGAAGAGCTTTGGTTCAAACAGGCTTGGATTCTTTCTGTAAGTCTGCCACTCACATCACATCTATACTCTAAGCTGTTATTTGTTTGTCTGTAAATGGGTATAATAGTTGCTTCTACCTCTTAGGGTAAAGAACCCGCCTGCCAATACAGGTGGCCTAAGGGATACAGGTTCGATCCCTCGGTCCAGAAAGACCCCCTGGACAGGGAAATGACTACCCACTCTGGTACTCTTGCTCATGAAATCCCATGGACAGAGGAGCTTGGTGGTCTACAGTCCATGGGGTCACAAAGAGTCGGACATGACTGAGCGACTGTACACACTCACACATACACACACACACCCCCCTCATAGGACTGTTGTGAAGATTAAAGCATGCACACAAAGCACTTAGAACCGCAGCTGACTAAAAACTGAATGAATGTCGGCTTGTAATACGATTGTGATTATAGCTGATGGAATGAGGATTCTGTGTAATAAAAACAGCACCTTGTCTGCGTGCAATGGTACACGGCAGGTGCCCACCGCCCACTTGTTATTGTTAGTAACATCATTGTTTTTAGGGCTGCAGTTATCACTAATGAGTCATGATATTTTGATTCTATTCCCCATTCAATGCTGTGGCCATAGAAAAGTCATTTCTTTGAGCCTTGCTTTCTCCTTATGTGAGATGGAGTAGTTGGACTAAATTAATGGTTCCCAAACACAGATAAATCTGCTCTAAGTCAGAACACAGACTTATCTGTTCATGTTCAGGAATGATGAATGCAAAGAGTTGGACACAAATGAGCGACGGGGCACACAGAGCACACAAGTCAGAACGTAGTTTTCTTGGGGACATGTTGGAACTGGCTCCATAAAACTGCTAACTCTTCTCTGTTGCTGTTGTTGTTCAGTCACTAAGTTGTGTTCGATTCCGTGACCCCGTGGACTGCAGCACGCCAGGCTTCTCTGTCCTTCACTATCTCTCTGAGTTTGCTCAAACTCATGTCCATTGAGTTGGTGACGGTATCTAAACATCTCATCCTCTGCCACCCTCTTCTCCTTTTGCCTTCAATCTTTCCCAGCATCAAGGTCTTTTCCAATGAATTGGCTCTTCACATCAGGTGGCCAAAGTATTCTTTACTCTGACATAAAGTTCCTTTATATATGTAACTAATTTATTTCATGAACTGATAGTGGTAGATAGTAAGTAGCCTTTTTAAAAATTGGTATTTGTCAAGATACTGTGTTGGAGACCATATGAATATCTACTTCCTTTATTTTTTAAAAAATGTATTTTAATTCTACTGTTGTTGTTCAGTCGCTAAGTCATGTCTGACTCTGCAACCCCATGGATTGCAGTATGCCTGGCTTTCCAGTCCTTCATTGTCTCTCGGAGTTTGCTTAAACTCATGTCCATTGAGTCGATATTGCCATCCAGCCATCTCATCCTCTGTCGTCCCCTTCTCCTCTTGCCCTCTATCTTTCCCAGCATCAGGGTCTTTTCCAATGAGTCAGCTCTTTGCATCAGGTGGCCAAAATAGTGGAGCTTCAGCTTCAGCATTAGTCCTTCCAATGAATTCTACTACTCTTTGAAATAGAGAATTTGGGGAAGTATCCCTGCCATGATGATTACTAAGGTACTTCCCAACACTATTAACTTAGAGCAGAGCTGGGAGAACCTTGCTGACAGTCAAGTTCAGAAAGAGATGATGGAGAAGAGATTCAGCCTGCTGTGTCAGGCCCATGGTGAGAGCCTCAGATGGAAACAAAAGAAGAATAAAGCTCTTAAAAGGTTACCGGAAGTACTTCTTTCTTTCAGTCAATGTTTATAGATCACTTACTATCGCTCAGGCACCATGCAAAGCCCTGGATATGAAATGGTCAGTGTAATAGGCTGAATCGTGGCCCTGAAGAATATGGCCATGCCTGGAACTGAGAAAGTTTGTACCAAAAGTCGGGAGCTGCTACAATAAATACCTAAAATGCAGAAGGTGCGTTGCATCTGGATATAGGACACAGGCTGTAGAAAAAGCCTACAGTGCCATGAATGCATGGTTAGGGGTGATTCTCCTGAGACCTCAGAAGAGGAGAGCTATGGAGAAAGCCCCAGTCTTCATAGGGAATACCCATATAATACTGACAGAAAGCTGGTAAAAGTAGGAATGGTCAGGGACAGCCCAGTGATGTCTCAGATGGCAATGAGGAACATGATACTGGAAACCGAAGAAAAGGTAATCCTTCACATAAAGTGGCAGAGAGCTTGACTGAACTGTGTTCATGTTCCAGTGTTTTGTTGATGATTCCACTGTGAGTGGGTGAAATTGGCTATTTGGCTGAAGAAATTTCTAAGCAAAGTGGCTTTTCTTGGATCGTTAGATAAAAATGAAAGAAGAGAGAAATGATTTGAAAGTACAATTGTTCATCAAAAGGGAAACAGAAATGGAAAACCTGGAAAATTCTCAGCCTATCCATATTGAAAGAAATCATAAAATATATTCAAGAGAGAACAAAGGTGTGACTAAATAGCATTTGACTGTATCTGCACACAGGCCGGGGCGCCAGAGGGGCTATAGCTGCTCAGTGCCACTTTACATAGCCGCTGGGCTCCTTCTTGCTTCCTAGTACCACAGTCCTTGGCCGCTGTGGGCACTGTGCAGTGCTGCTGTGGTGGCCAGCCCTCCAAAGACAAAGACACTGAGCCCTGGAGGGATCCGTGCGGTGCCTTCCCTGCAGGCGAACAGGGTACAATAGATGTGGAGCTGGGATGGCTGTAGAGAACCCTCTCCGTGAACAAGACCTAGCAGAGCTATGGAACAAGACTGTCCTCGTACCCCAAGCCAGGAGATCCCGGATGGGCTGTGCCCGGCAGAGCCCTTGGACATGCCTCTCAAATCCATGGAAGGCAGAGCCTCCACCTCAATGCACCTTAAGGTTCTAGCTTAGTAGGGACCTGTTACCCCTTTCTTCATTCCCATCTCCCTTTTAACCTGGGCATATTTATACTATGCCTGTCCCACCACTGGATTTTGGAAGTACATAGCCTGTTTGGTATCACAGTTCACAGCTAGAGAGCATTTTGCCTCTAGATGAATGAGTCTCATCCGTGTCTGATGGAGGTGATACTTTACTTGAGTCTTTGGATTTTGTTGGGTTGATGCTAGAATGAGTTCAGACTTTGGAGGCTGTTGGGAGGGAATGAATATGTTCTGCATGTGAAAAGGATATGAACATAGGGGGGCCAAGGGTGAAATGCAAATGGTCTGAATGTCTGCCCTCAAATTCTTATGGCAGAATCCTAACCCCCTAAAGATGATATTAGGAAGTGGGCCTTTGAGAGATGCTTACATCATGAAGACGAAGCTCTCAGGCATGGGATTATTGTTTTCCTAAAAGACCCTACAGAGCTCCCTTGCTCCTTCTAACATGAGGACACAGCAAGAAGGTAAGAGTGATGAACCAGGAAGAGAGGCCTCGTCAAAAGGCAACCATGCTAGTGCCTTGATTTTGGACTTCCCAGCCTCTGGAACTGTGAAAGATGAATTTCTATGGCTTATAAACTACCCAGTTTGTGGCATTCTGTTACAGTAACCCCAGTGGACTAAGACATGGAGCCAGAAGCATTTGTTTATTCTTTCAACAAATATTTATGGATCACTTACTACAGGCCAGGTGCCATGCAAGGCCCCAGGTGTAAAAATGATCACTGTACTGGGGTGACATTCCCCCCAAAAATACATGTCTGTGTCTTAATTCCTGGAGCCTATGAACATTATCTCATATGACAACAGACTAAATGAGTTAAAGAAAATGGTAATTTAAGTAATTAAGTTAAGGATGTCGAGATGAGACCATCCTGGATTATCTAGGTGGCGGGGACGGGGCAGTGGCTAAATCCAGGGACAAGCGTCCTCATGAGAGACAGAAGAGGAGACAGACTCATGAAGAGGAGGGGGCAGCGTGGCCCCGGAACTGGAGGTGAGAGTAACACAGCCAGCTCTCAAGGAGCAACTGGAGCCAACAGAAGCTAGAGTCAGCAAGGACCTGATTCTCCCCTCCTGGGACTTTTGGAGGGGGCCCAGCTCTGCCCACACCTTGATCTCCAATGTCTGGCCTTCGGAACTGTGGGAGAGTAAATTTCTGTTGTTTTAATCCCCCAGTTTGTGGCAATTGGCTATAGCAGCCACAGGAAATTTCACATAGTCCATAACATGGACATAGTAACTTGCCTTTATGGTACTTAGAGAGAGAAAGAGAATTAAGGAAGCATTACAATAAAGAGGGGCCACAGTGATGAGCCATAGAATAGAAGAACATGGGTGCTCTGGGACTGCTGATATACCAGGAACCAGCAACTTGGATGAAGGATCTGGAAGCTTCTGCACTGCTGGCTGAGCAGCAGCAGAGAATAGCCCCTCTCTTGATGCCCCTGCTCTGGCCTCTGTGCAGTTAGAGCCCAGCAGGGACATGCTCTATATTCCTGAATCCCAGTTCCTCCAGCTGGAAGGTTTGTAGGGTGGGGCTGCCTGACCTCTCTGCATTCTAAATCTGCCAGTCAGGACTGATGAAGCAGACCCCTGCAAGATATACCAAACCCTGGACATGCTGCTGAACACTTGCGAGACGGTCCCCACAGGACTCAGCAGCTGTGACTGCCTCTCTGAGGGCGAGTATGCCTTCTGCCAGTTCTAGCACTGGCTGATTGTGTGGCACTCTGCTGATTAGGACATCCCCTGGCATTTAGGCGACTCTCATAGAAATCCATATACTTTAAGAGCTAGTCCCAGCTTAAATCTCATCAATTCAAACTCAGAAGAAGCCACTGGTAGAAAGATAAATTCAGTGAACTTTGGTGGGGATACCTATGTAAGGACGAAGCAGGGGCCTCTTTGTGCTGTTTTTACATTTTCCAGTGCTGCAGTTTTTCTCATTTTAAAGCATTCTTCTTAGGGACGTACGCAAACGTTGACAAAGTAGACAGGAAGCCTGGGGAATATGAATACGTGTAAATATCAAGTCAGACATTTTTTAAGGATGTCATTTATTCTAAAGCATGTTAGAATTACTTTAAAGCCATTAGTGTCTGGATTCTCTAAATGTAGAGACACGTTTTAAAAACACACTTTTCCTATCAGAGTTTAATAATGGTAAAGGCAGATCATTTTTTCAACAATAAAGAAGAAAAAATATTGCTTTTGACCTGACAAACCATAACATCTGCCTGTAAGCTTTTCATCAAGACCCCAAACACCACATTTTGAGGTGTTCAGCTGCAGAGTTACCCTGATTAAAAATTTCAGGGAAAAGCTTGTGATGTTGACTTGAGTGCTGTAGGTTCTATATTTAGGGCTAAGTCAAACCTTGAACAGACTTTATTGTTTGACTTTAGATTATTGCAGATTTTGACATGTTTCTTTTGAGTTCCCTTTGCTATCCTTGGAATCAGAGGTGAAGAATGATCTTCTTTCTTACTTGCACGCATCCTTGGATTGTGTCAAGCGTCTGGGTGCTGCAGTGCATCCCATAAAGCACTGTGGAAGACACAAAACAAGGGTAAAGCATCAAGCGTCCAGGGTCAAAGCTCTTAAGCAAATCAGGAAAAGCTGCCAGCCTTCAAGAGCAAATGTCTCTTTACAAAAGAACAATTTAAAATAAGAAAGACAATCATGGTAACTTCATTTGCATTTTACTTCCAGCAGTTTGCACAGAATCCCATCATCTCCAGCAGCTTCCCTTCCCACATGTGTCAGAGAAAGTCAGCAGCTGTCCTGGACCAATATCTTGCCCTGTGAAGAATTACTAGGAACTACTTTTACCAGCTTTAAAAGATTTGCTCTTTGCATGCTCTCAGAAATTACAGTCTGAAGGCAACTGATTCTAATTGTGGATGGGAAAATGGATTTGGAGGGAAGAGAACTCTTGCTGGCCTGATATTTCTGCAGATTGTGGAAACTGGCTTTATTTGAAGTTTCAGACACTTTCCTGAAATGACGTAGCCTCTCATTTCCTGCCCCGCTCTCTTTTCTTGTGAGAGGAATGTGAAGAAAAAAATTTCTCAGAAAACTCTCTGCCATCAATTTTAAGTTGAAATATAGGAAGGATTTTGATTCATGGTACCAAGAATGGGGAAAGGGGGAAAGCCATAGAGAGTGGACAGGAAATGAACAGAGAGAAAAGGAAAGAAAAACATTGCCCAGACACTGTGTATTCTCAGCCTCTGTCCCAAAGACATATTTGCTCATTCATTTGAACATGTACCTGGAATTAATGTTAGTTCCTGCAGAAAAAATGAAGGATCCCTGGATGATTTCAGTCATTTATTTCACCCTCCCATAGTTTGACTTATAGGATAAATAGAAAATAACTTTCAGACCAAGCAACGTGTTAGAGGTGACAATTCTGTGATATCTGTAAATCTAAGCTTTCTACTCACCACTCTGAGAAACACCACTCTCGTCAGCAAGGAACCTTGAGATGATAACTAAAGGGCACTTCTATTGATTTGTTAGTATGTTGAAGCATTTGAAAATATGTGACGTGCATTATGATCATGGAAATAAAGATAAATGATAATTAACTTAATACAAGTTTTATAGTCCCATATAAAAGAATACCTGAGGGTTAAGTGATTCACCTGTGGGAAATGCTTAGAATAGGCTCTGGTACCTATGAGTGTTCCATAATACTGGCTCTTTCTATGATTGCCTAGCCTATCTCTTTTGGTTAAAAATGCTCTTTTGCTTTAGAAAGTGAAAATGAAAGTCGCTCAGTCATGTCCAGCTGTTTGCGACCCCAAGGACTATACAGTTCATGGAATTCTCCAGGCCAGAATACTGGAGTGGGTAGCCTTTCTGTTCCCTAGGAGATCTTCCCAACCCAGGGATCGAATCCTCTCTCATTGCAGGCGGATTCTTTACTAGCTGAGCCACAAGGGAAGCCCTTGCTTTAGAAACTACATGTTTATAAGTCCTAGAAGAAATTGGAAAAACAAATTGAACTTAAAAGGAATTTGAATGGTCAGATGGTGCTGGGAGACAAAAGCAAGTTTTGTCTTCCCCATACTAGAAATGAAAGCTTGCATGTGCTCTAATTTTATTTCTAATCTATATTCAGAAAAATGAATATTAATATATAGATATGATAAGAAGGATATAGGATTTGGTTCTGATTGAAATAGCTGTTCTGGATATAATCCTCAGTAGCATCATCTCTGTAATGGGCATAAGTGTCCTTGCGGTTGGGGGCAAGATAGCCCCCAACCAAATGTGAAAACTGGATATGGTTTTATAAAGTATTCAGTTTTAGTCTGTTATGATATAAGCATGTTGTCTTCTGAGGGATAAGAAAAAAACTTACTGAGTCATCTTGGAATGTAGCGAGTAAGACCTTGATGTAACATTCTGACTCTCTCTAGAATCCTTAATAAAAGTCTTTCATCCATTGGTTTACATTTCCCTGAGATAAGGGTCTTCCATCCATAGCTTCCCTCCTCTCTCTCTTCCTACACCAAAGACCCTGGGAATGTAAACCTACACCAGCAAGAATTCCTGCCCTGCTGGGTGCTGGAGAATCTGGTCCCATACTGAACATCCTGTTCTGGGAATGTGCAAAGAGACATTGGAGGATGAGGGAGGAAGTAACTGACACTGCCTGGAGCAATCCAGGAAGGCACGGGAAGGAGGTTCCACTGGAGCTGGACCACCAGGAATGAGGCAGTTTCTCCCAGCTTTGAGGATGACTGATGGGGAAGAACATTGCTGGCTAAAGGCATAAAGAGTATCACATAAATTGGAGACCTACATGCACTTGTTTGCTAGCAATATTGTTAGACAAAAAAAAGTTTTGTTTAGGTGAAGAGCCATGTGTCATAATTAACTAGAAACTTCTAATACTGATGATAACATGTATCACTTATTCTATACCAGATTCTGTCCTGTTTAAACCTTCAGTAGTCTTGAGGATGCCGCAATTTTTATACCCATTTGACAGATGAGAAAACTGAAGCCAAGAGATGTTAAGACACTCACCAAAGATTACACATTTAGTAAGTAGAAGATTGGGAGTTTGATCCAAGAACAGTCTGGATCTGGATTCTAGGCTGGTATCCACAGCACTCTTACTGCCTCTATAGCAACAATCTGGAAGTTGAAATATCAAGACGTTATTTCCGACTCTTTAAAACACTATTTACACTACAAACTAGTCGAAGTGATTTTCTAAAAACAGGCCTTCGCAGTTTTGCAGCCATTGCCAAAGCATGTAAAATGTGAGTTTGGGGGATTTACTAAGAATTCGAAAATTGCTTTTAGATTCTTTTGTAGAATTCCATGGTAATGGGAGAAGTGACTCTGGTTCATTATTGTCAGTGTTTGACATTGCATGTGTGTGCTCAGTCATGTCTGACTCTTTGTGACCCCAAGGACTGTAGCCCACTAGGTTCCTCTGTCCATGGAATTTTCCAGTCAAGAATACTGCAGTGGGTTGCCATTTTTTACTCAGGGGAACTTCCTGACCCAGGAATTGAACCTGCAACTCCTGTGTCTTGCATTGGCAGGCAGATTTTTACAACTGAGTCATGTATCTATCCATTATAGAGAATATACTGAAGTAACTCCTTCCCCATGACCTCAGTGAAACATTTAATCAGTCAGTCAATGGTCCATGTCATGAAAGGCAGAATGGTTGTTAAATTCATTAACATTAAATTGTTAATGTTAAAAATTCACATTAATGAAATCAGAGGGAAGTTTATTTTGAAAATCAGAGGGTAATGTTTTCCTCCATTTCAAATGTCCCATCGTTCTCTCCGGTGAGAGCTTTCTGGCTCTCTTCTCCACTGAGAGCTAAAGCTTCTTCTGGTTTGGCTGGTGTGACATTCAAGTTGCCATGTTAAAAAAATTATAATTCGATGACTTCCTGGCTCTGGCCCTATGCTTGCTGCAGCCCAGGGGGCGGCGCTCACTGCTCTGAGCAGTATTGGCCAGCTGCCGCCTTTCTGCAGGTGCCCAGGTCTGTGCCCTGAAATCGAAGCATCTGCACATTCTCTGGGGAGTCACTTCTCTGCCTTTTTTTCTTATCCCCTCTCTTCCCTCTCACACATCCCGCCTCACACGCTAAGCTCTGCCTTTGAACTGAAGAATGGCCTTGATTACAAATACCTGTTCAGACAGGCCCAGCCTCCCCCAAAGAAAACTCACCGCCATGCCTTGGCGACATCTTACGTGGCACTCTGAGCTGTTTGTGGCGGGGACACTCAGAGTCTGCTGCAGCTCTTGTCTCTTGATTAGGCCCTGGAGCCAAGGCTTCCAGGAGGAGCCATGCTCGTCAGCTGTCAGTCAGGAGGCAGCCTGTCCCTCCCAGGCGCTGCCCCTGCCACATGGGGGTGACCGGACTGTAAAAATGAAATAGACTTCAGTGGGATGCCAGAAATTCATTTTCTCCCTCAGATGCTTTCATCTCACTCATTTCACTGTGTTTACAGGCCCACAGGTTTCCTGAGGGCAGCCATGATTTAGATTTACAGTTCCCCAGGCAGTCTGATTCTGAGGAAAAGTTATAACACCTGTAATGTATTACTGTCTCCTAGAGGAGCAAAGCATGTCAGGGGCTGTGGAGGTTGGCTACCCCAATAACTGCAGGCTCTCTCTGCACTGCAGCACCAACAAAGGCAGGCTGGGCTGCACGCCTCAGCCTCTCTCCTTATCTGTCTGCACATAGGCACGCAACACACTCGGGCTCTTAGAGATTGGGTGATGGCGATGCTGATGGGGAGGTGGGGTGGTGGTGATTCAGTGTTTCATTAAAAGAGGCTCTGCATGGCCACTCCCCAGACAGTCCACAGGCCCAAGTTCCGATATTAGGCCCCCAAATGATTGGGTTTGCAGGGGAAGGAACCATAAGGCAGTCAGGCTGGGATGGGGGAGGTGATTGCTGTTAGCAAAAGCAGAAGCTCCCTACAAAACCTTGTCTCTCTTGTTGATTCCTTTTGCTTAAAATCTGGTGCATCTTTGCTAAGGAAAGTAGAACTGGCATTAGGCTAATCCTGAGGAGGGGCTGTCAAATGGGGCACAGGACAGGTAGGCAGGGGGACTCCCTTGAGGATGCGGATGTTGCCTCTCAGCTGGGGACCCACTTAGGGGGCAAAGCCATGAGGGAGTCACTTTTTGAAGTGGATGGCGGTGACGGGCATTGTTCAGCCTGCCTCTAGTACCAGCTCTGGGATATGGAGATCCACAGGTTCATTGTCTTTCCCCACATGCCCTGTCCTTCTTCTCAAGGATCCCTTATGAGTCCAGCTCACCATTTGTCACGTAACAGTGTCTGTCTGGCTTCCCTAAGGGTGGAAGATACATAGAGATGCTCATTCACTTGTGTTCCTCAAGTGTGGGAGGGGCCCCTTCCTCTCAACAGTGAGAGCTGTTCTGGGCAGTGAGTATGAGGACTAGGTGGCTAAAGGTGTGTTTGAATCACCATCCTTAGGACTATAAAGTTAAATGTGGTTATTAATAATGAAAAATTACATACCATTAGGAGTATCTTGCCTGGAAAATCCCAAGGACAGAGGAGCCTGGTAGGCTGCAGTCCATGGGGTCGCAAAGAGTCGGACACAACTGAGCGACTTTACTTTCACTTTTCACTTTCATGCATTGGAGAAGGCAACGGCACCCCACTCCAGTACTCTTGTCTGGAAAATCCCATGGATGGAGGAACCTGGTGGGCTGCAGTCCATGGGGTCGCTAAGAGTCGGACATGACTGAGCGATTTCACTTTGACGCATTGGAGAAGGAAATGGCAATCCACTCCAGTGTTCTTGCCTGGAGAATCCCAGGGACGGGGGAGCCTGGTGGGCTGCCGTCTATGGGGTTGCACAGAGTCGGACACGACTGAAGCGACTTAGCAGCAGCAGGAGACTGTTACCCAGAACCCAAAGATCATCTAAAATCTTGAAAGAACGCAATAGGCTCTAGTATTAGTGTTTTTCTTGTATCTGCCACAGGTTCTCATGTTTAGGGGGTAGCCACAGTTGTAAGTTTGGTACGTTATTTTTTAATTGTTACTAAGCCACTTGAAGATGGCAAAAGTTTGGTCATTTTGGGTCCTCGAATGCCTGAAGACTAGGACCTCCTTTCATTTTAACTCCACCCCCCCCAACCCCCCATCCCACCCCTCTCCTCACCCCTTGCTGATTTAACTTCACCATGTGAATAAGAAGTCAACTTACTGTTGTTATTTTGTTGTTACTGTTGTTTTGAGCGCTGAGATTTCATTTCTGCACTTCTCTATTTTTTTTCTCCAACCCCCTCTTCCATTGAAATCTTGATGGAGAGTCTGCCTTGTATCTGAGGGTTTCTACTGCCTTCCTCTTAATAAAGCATATTTAGAAATATGCTTTGAGTGATTCTCAAAGCATAGTGCTAGACCAGCAGCATTGACATCACTTGGGGACTGGTTATGCAAATTCTCAGGTCCACCCCAGCCATGTTAAAGTGAATTGTAGAAGTGGGGCTCAACAAACTGTGTTAAAGAGCTCTCAGGTGATTCCCGTGCAGGCTCAAGCTTAAGAATCCCTGATAATGGTAAGGCCTTTTCCCAAATAAACAGGCAAAGTCCGGTTTAAAGTGGCCATGGATAAATTCTGTGTGTGAAACACTCATTTATCCTTTTCTTTAAAATTATGGGGCCTTGAGGCTGTTCCCAAGTAGATAGCCTGTTCTGCACACTCTCCTGGACTGGGCCTAAGCCATGCCAGACGAGGGACAGATGTTCTTGGAAAGTGGGGCCACTCTTCTCTTTCTGTTCGTGGGCCTCTTGCCTGTCTTAAAAAATATTTGGCTTCCCTAGTGGCTCAGTTTGGAGAAGGCAATGGCACCCCACTCCAGTACTCTTGCCTGGAAAATCCCATGGATGGAGGAGCCTGGTAGGCTGCAGTCCATGGGGTCGCTAGGAGTCGGACACGACTGAGCGACTTCATTTTCACTTTTCACTTTCATGCATTGGAGAAGGAAATGGCAAGACACTCCAGTGTTCTTGCCTGGAGAATCCCAGGGACAGGGGAGCCTGGTGGGCTGCCGTCTTTGGGGTCACACAGAGTCGGACATGACTGAAGTGACTTAGCAGCCAATTTATTGTTAGACATGATCTAGGACACGGAAAGAAAAAAAGTCAAGCTTTCTTGAAGTTGTAACATTTCAGTCAGGGTTATTAGATGTATTTAAAATATGGAGCCATTGGGAAGGACTGACCAAAAGCTTGGGGATCTCAAAGGAAATTTTTCTATTTCTTTTTTTTTAATTAGAGAATAATTACTTTACAGTATTGTGATGGTGTTTTTGCCATACATCAACATGAATCAGCGTTAGGCATACGTATGTCCCCTCCCTTGTGAACCCCCCTCCACTTCCCTCGTCTCCCCACTCCTTTAGATTGTCACAGAGCGCTGGCTTTGGGTTCCCTGTGTCATACATCAAACTCCCACTGGCTGTCTGTTTTACATATGATAATGTATATGTTTCAGTGCTATTCTTTCAATCCAAGGGAAATTTGATCTAAAGGATAGGCCAAAGATTTGATGTCTAGGTGAGCAACAGAGAGGGTCTAGCGCTCTAGTGGACTCAGCAAACCCTGTTTCCTTTGCCTTCTGGAAACGTATTTCCTGGCTCCTCTTGCAGTTAAGTAGAGCCATGTGATTATCTTCTGGCCAAATGCCAGATCTGGTCCCATGTCCTGTGCATGCTGTCTTTCCCCTTCCACTGGATGGTGTGCAGGAGAAAGAGGGCCTAAAGCATGTGGATTCACAGGACGCAAGGAGCCTGGTTCCTGAATGACGGAACGGAGCAGAGGCCTCACTACACCCTACTCCCCATCTGGCCCCCAACACATACTTGTGCTCCATCCCATGGACTCTGACACGGGTAAGAAAGAAAGTCTTATCATGTCAAACCGCTGAGATTTGGGGGTTTATGTTTTATATGATGAAATCAGTGATTTTTCTCATGGTTGAAAACAGTTTAGGAACTTCATCTCTTGATAAAAGTCAAATACTTACGCCTCCATCCCTTGTGGCTAATGAATTTTTTTCTTTCTCTATCATCAATACTCACCTTTATTGAGCAAGTTCACCTTGCCAAAGAAGACAGGCAAGATCATCAATTTGGATAAATACCCCCAGAAGGACATGCCAATTTACATAATAGTAATACAGAGAAAGTGTTCAAGAGAAGAAAGTAAGATTTTATTAGGCAAGCTTTTCTTCCATTCAGTCCAATTTAGAACATTAATAATCTTAAGGAGAACATCTCTTCTTTTTTTATATACTAGAAAAAATTAATTAAATGGCTTAAAAGATATTAGAGCATAATAATAATAGCTTACATTTGTAGTAGGCTTAATATGGGCTAGTCATTTTGCTAAGCACTTTACATGAATTATTTCCTTAAAAGATAAAGAAATTGAGTCCTGGGAAGTCAGGTAATTTGCTTAAGTTTACATAGCTAGGAAGCAGCAAATCCAGGAATCCAGTAACCCAAGACAGCCTGGCTCCAAAGTCCATGCTCTTAAATACCATACTCTCCCTAATAAAAGATCAAGAAATGTCAAGTCATCTTTAAGATGAATGGTGCATTCTGATCATCTTTAACGAACAAACAGATCCATATTTCTAGACCAAAAAATCCACTTTAATTTTCTTTTTGTAACAAAGGCCTTTGAAATGGCAGGTGCATTATGGCCACTCTGATTGGGACTTCTGACTAATACGCTGTCTGATCTGTTCTGAGTCCTCACTGTTGATTCTCCTTCCCCATAGACATGTTGCTTGGGATTTATGTGATTTTTATGCACTTTGTTATAGTGTGGCCAGATCCACCTTACCTGACCCTGTTATCCAAGAGTACCCAGGCCTGTTTCCTGTGATGAGAGCAAACCAAAGGTGAAAAAGGCATTCAGAGAGTGAATCTGGCCAAGTTCCTTAAATATTCAGCTTTGATTTTCATTCTTCTGCAAAACATTACTGCCATGATAGCACTCTAGCTTGGCTTGGGATAGCAACAGCAGAATTTCTTGCTGTTCCTATATTAAGAATGTGTTCTCAGAAACAGCTGGTGTGTTACAAATGCAACTGAGTGCCTTAGGAAGTGAAATGATTGGAATCCCACTCCTAAGCATGCAGGCTGTCGATATTTGAGGGTTGGTAAATGACATGGCAGGAAGGATGCCACAGGGACCAGAGACATTAGAGCTTGAGAGAACCAAGCTCCATGTGTCTCATGGCTTTGTGAACATGACTTTTACCTAACCATGACCATGGACTACTGTTGTAGGAAGTTTATATTTGTAAATCAGTTCTTAGATCTCTCAAGTAAGATGTTGGCTGAGGACAGTGCTTCATGACAGTCTTCATGGACAAGCATGGGTGGCATATGGGTAGCTGTGAGCAGTTTTTCTTCATTTCTTTGGAGATAGAATGGCCATATTAGAGGAGGAAGACTTTTTGTTTAATTATATATTAGGGAAATGCCCCAATATTAAAGGATATATTAGCAGTAAAGGATTCACAGTCTCTTAAGAATAATCACAATGAACGTTAATAGAATGATGTGTGGTTTGCAGTTCAACTTTACATGTATTGTCCCAGTTGGTCTTTCAGAAAAGATAAGAGGGAGGGACAAATGCCACTGTTTTCATCCCCGTTTTAAAGATGGAGAAACTGAGATCAAAGAGGTTAAGTGACTTGCCCAGCCTATCCACCTGAGAAGTGATGCTGCATTCATTACCATTCTGACCTCCTTCCTTGACTATCAACTTTTAGCTTACAGGACAGTGTATCCCACATTTTTCATTTACTATCTTGATCATTCTTTTTCAGTTTTATTTCTTGAACTTTTTTTTCTGTCTTCCTTGAAGTACTGACATTCCAGATTTTAATTTACCTTTTCCTTTTTCTCCCTTTTTTGATAAACTCTCATTAGGAAAACTCATCCATCCCCATTAGAAGGAAATCAGTGATGGATTTATTCAACATTCACTTCAACCTCCTAATATTTTATCTTCCTATACAGTAAAAGTGGGACAGCTAAAAAAAAAATGAATTATATTTCCCAGACTCCCTTGCAGCTAGATCTCAGGGTACAAAATAAGTTCTGCTGATTAGATAATATGTAAGATATTTTAACATCTTTAATGAGATATGATTCACATACCATACAATTCAGCCATTTAAAGTATATAATTTGATGACTTTTAGTACATTCAAAGAGTAGTATAACAACCATGATAATCAAGAAAATATGTACTTTCAAAAGGCAAAAGTGAGACCAAAGCCATCTATTTGCTGCTTTTGATGATTATTGCTGGTGAGCACAATCATGGAGGCTTTGGGCTCCTCTGAAGCGGTTTTGTAGTATCCAGTCACTGACTTCCTATATGTCAAGAGGCAGTTGCAGCAGTGGAGTAGTGGCTTCCTGATTGCTTGATTGAGCTACCTAATTATGATGGTGATTGTAGCTTTCCTCACACATTAATTCTGCAAACATCTTCTGGGCGTTATTCCTGAAAATCCAATTTCAAACCTGCTCCTCCAGCCTTTCCAACAATTTCATGAATGCTTAATTCCCTGTATTAATTCCTTGCTGAGAAAGTAGTGAGAGTAATTTGTCTCTTCCAAATAGACCACTTTGAGCTCAGTTTTTGTATTTTTAACTTTCAATTTCTCTACTTCGAGGGTACCTCCTAGTCAACCTTCCCCAAACTGAACTGATTATGCTCACTCACAAGTCTGAGCATCCTGAGTCTCGCACTTCATCGAACGTCTCTACCAACAGCTCAGTTAACAGGTCAGTAATCTTGGAGTCATCCTTAATCACCTTTCCTTCCAACTTCCCACTTGACCCAAAAACCAAATCCTAAATCTGAAGGTTCGCTATCATCTCTGGTTAGACATTCTTTCTCTCTTGCTTGGGTTGTTACAAAGAGTAACAGCCCTTACTCCTAACTGGACCCCTTCATATTCTCAGATCAGCCTACATGGAGACCAGATGATTTACTGAAAGCACCATTCTCATCATTGTCATGTTCTTTCTTAAAACCCTTAAGTAACTCCTGCCTAAAAGTAAAATGTAGGATTGAAGTTCCTCACCACAGTGTTCAAAGCCCTTCATGATGGGTCTCTGTCTAGCATTCTAGACTCATTTTCTGCTTTTTCTTTTCTCACTTTTTATGCTTCAGTCATATTAGACTATACACTATGGCTTTTCACACTCTTATTTATTTTTGAGTAGGCAGTTTCTCAATTGTAATTTTACTGTTGATTTTTTTATTTAAATTTTCTTTTTGTCCTTCAAAAACCCTACTTAAGTGTCATCTCTTTGACTGTGAAGGCTTTATTGCCCAAGTTCCCTAAATGCCCTGTACACACCTCAGTGTAATCAGTCACTGCCTTCTCTTATCCTCCCTTCTACTTGATGTATCCTATATGGCCTGTGTCTCATGTGTTGTGCTTATCCCCTAGTCTGGTACTGTGTCTCACTATCTCTGTGCACCTAGCACAGAGCCTGACACATAGCAGATACTCTGAATGATTTAAGAGCATAACTGAACTGCAACCCATTACCAAATCTAATCATCTTTCTACTAAAGGTTTAGAATAAAAGGTGGCTAAATCAAATATTAATGTAAGTAGGGTTGAAGATACCATGGTATAATAAAGAAACCACTCTTCTCTATAAATTCCCCTTTGTAGATAAATACCCAAAATATTGTAAGTGATTATTTGAACAGATATTTTACACCAGTGTTCATAACAGTACCATCCACAGTAGCCAAAATGTGGAAGCAACCCAAATGCCCATAGATGAACAGATAAACAAAAATGCAGTATTTTCACATGAATGCAACATTATTCAGCCTTAAAAAGGAATAAAATTCTGATACATGCTACAACATGGATGAATCTTGAAGATAATTGCTAAATAAGCCAGACACACACAGATATATATTGTATGATTTCACTTATATTGGATATCTATACCTTATATAGCAGTCAAATTCATAAAGAAAGTAAACTGCTGGTTTCCAGAGGCTAGAGGGATAGGGGAAAGGGAAGTTATATTTTAACTTCAATTTGGGATGAAAGAAAATACAGATGAGAGGTTATTGTTTCACTATAATGTAAATATACTTAATGCCACTGAACTGAGCACTTAACATGGGTAAAATGGTAAATCCTGTGTTATATATATTTTACCACAATAAAAAAAAGCATTCTTCTGTTAAGGATACATGAGTTCTATTCTCAGATCTTCCATCACACAGCAATGTAAAACTGAATGTGATACTCTACTCTCCTAGGGTTCAGTTTCCTTACCTATCTAAAGGGAATAAAGGCTTGACAGTCTCTTCCAGCTTTAAAATGATCTTGCTACCTATTAGAAGATCTAAGCCTATTAATATTTGGTGAAGGGTCCATGTCAGTGACCACACTGCAAAAGATTCACTACACCTCAACCTTGGAGAACTTTCACAGTTCTTCTCCTGGGGGCTCTTGGGGGACAGCTGAGCTTCCACAGGATGCTCCTAGTGATGACTGACTGCAATATGATACTTCCTTTTTGTCCATGACGTATCACCAGTGGAACAGAATGTCTCTTCAGGATTCAATTAACCATTAATTCATTTAGCATTTATTAAGTATTTGCCATATGTCAGAGTCTACTAAGGATCAGGACTACAGGTAATCAGTAAGACGTGTGGTTCTGAGTACTCACAGTACTGTGGGAGACACCAACTTATTAACACACACTGAAAAAGATTTTGCATTTGAAAAATCAGAACAGATATTTACAAAGAACTGTGGGATTCCTATGAGGAATAAAATGTCACAGAGAAGGTTAATTCAGTATTAATCTTGAATGAGGAGTTCATGAAAGAGGAGCTGAGTGAGAGAACTCCTGATTGTCCTCTTGCATCACCCACTGTGTTCATGCTGCCCCAACATGGCAGCTGGGCTATGAGAACAACTCAGGAAAGGTGGCCATATGCATGGCAGGATGGCTTCTATGAATAGCATTTTTTCTTAAACTTGATATCTTCTGATATATTCTCATAGATACACCCTCTCTTAATAGCCTTTAAAGACTCCCTTAGGCAAAAATAAAATATTACTCACAATTGCTATTCTCTTAATAGCTTTACCAGTGTTTGCTGTTCCAATGTCAACAGTCATTATATAGCTTGGCTTTCAGTGTGGGATTAAACCTTCTTTTATTCTTATAATCATCAGAAAAGCAATTGGGTAGTTAGTATGCTCTTTGGAATTCCATTGCAAAAGAATGAAGTTCTGCCAGATTCTGTCTTGGAAGAAGAAAACAGACGCAAAAGGTGAAAAGAGAAAAAAAAGCTCCTGAAAGGGAGGTGCTGACAGGTTACACCAGTCACAGAACAGACATGCAGCACCCAAGGGTCACCGACTTGGAAGACGTGCCAAAGTTAGCCAGCCGGTCCCAGCATGCAGGGGCTGGAAGGGAACTAATTAATTAAAGAATATCAAACATGTTGTCAGAATGCAAAGAGCAGAAGATAAAATGGACTTCACATAGTTTAACCAGTAAGAGAGGAGTAAGATCATACTGAACTCATAAAAAATTTCTTCAAAAAAATAAGTTTAACACATTTGATTCTATCATGATTAGAAGATAAATTGCTCTTTCAAATTCTGACCAAAGAGAGGAACCAAAGTCTTCCTTAAAAAAAAAAAAAAGGACTAAATATTAACATTTATTGAGCACCTACTATGTGCAAAACACTGAGAGAAGCCTTCTGGGCAAATAAGTTAACACTTGCATTTACATTGTATTCTATGTAGAGTTTTGTAGTGTTTCAGCCTGGATGCCATTTTGTTTATGTTTCCTCAATTAATTCTTGTGACAGCAAGTGGAAGGAGATGTTATTTTCACAGATGAAGAAGCAGGTAACAGACCTAGGTCTTAACTCCGATTTCACAGTGCACTGACTGTGTTATGTCTTTTTTGTTTTAAATTAGAGTTGATTTACAGTGTAGTGTTACTTTCAGACATACAACAAAGTGAATCTGTTATACGTATATATATATCCACTTTTTAAAGATTATTTTCCCATGTAGACCATTACAGAGTATTGAGTAGAGTTACCTGTGCTCTCTAGGTCCTTAGTAGTAATCTATTTTTTGAAAAAATTTGTTTTGGCTGTACTGGTCTTTGTTGCTGCGTGTGGGCTTTCTCCAGTTGCAACCAGCAGGGGCTATTGTCTAGTTGTGGTGCCCGGGCTTCTCATTGCAGTGCCTTCTCTTGTTGCAGAGCATGGGCCCTAGGGTGTGCAGGTTAAGTAGTTGTGGTGCATGGGCTCAGTTGCATGCTTAGTTCCCTGTGGCCTGTGGAATCTTCCTGGATCAGGGATCAAACTGGCATCCCCTGCATTGGCAGCAGATTCTTAACCAATGGACCACCAGGGAAGGCCTAGTGTAGTGTAGCGTGTAGCTGTGTTACCTTTGAAAGTTATACCTCACTGGACCTGAAGCCCCTCTCTTCCCTCTATTCCACAGGGAAGCCAGGCAGTAGTCACTAAAATAAGAATGGCTTCAATGGGGGTGACTAAGGAAAGAGTCCATCTGCTTTGCTGGCCTCAGCAAAATGCTGACACGGACAGGGTTTGCCTCAACCATTTTTTCCTCTCTCTTAAAAAGTTTTTACTTCTCAAGGCATGAGACTTCAAATTCTCCTCTCCCTCCTTCCAAAAACCTGCTCTCGAGTCCTGCCTTCACATCAGGCTGTAAAATTCCCAAGAATCTTTTTTGGTGTCGAATCCTTTCAAGAACATCTCTGTTTTAACAGGGAGCTAAGCATTGAACTAAGATTCCCTAAGCAGTCTTTGATCTGTCTGGAAACTTCAGAATCTTACCTGGGAGAGTTCTCCTGCCAGGCTGCTTTAAGGGCACGCTGTTAGCATGTGTCTCCATTTGAGGCTGGAGCTGGGATGCAGGCTCATAGATTCATGTCGTTGCTGGGGAAGAATGCTGTAATCCATTGCCACCATAGGCAGGTTTCTGCATCTGTCAGCAGATATTCCTCTTCTGAACCTTTACATTTTGATGCTGTCTTTGGGCCTAAACATAATGTTAAAAATTACTGCTCATGATGGAAAAAGATGACAAGAGAAAGAGTGGTTGTTTCCATGCGGTCTTAAATGAGACCACCCTGCCCGTCCATCATCGTGCCTTGTGACTATGGTTTGGAAGGCGAGAAACCTTTACTGGGTAGGGCCCCCCTCTTTTCCTAATCAGCTCACACTCAGTCCTTTCTTTATGTTCACGACCTGCTGCCAACAGATCTTAGAATTGCAGAAATATAAATAAATAAAATGGTTGTCCCTTTCAAGAATATCAGATACCTCTGCTTTTAGTAAAGAAAGGAAAATACAACTTCAGGACATTGTTAAAGAGGGCAAAGGAATTGGTAGCTCATGGTATCTACTCATGGCCTGAATTCACACTAACTAGCAGTCAACTACTCCCTTAACCTTGAGGCTGTTCTTGCTTAGATTCTCAGTAATACTTTCTCCCTTAACCAGGGGATACCATTGCCACTTACTTAAATTATCTTCACAGGGATGATAAATGCCTGCTCTGGGGTTCCTATTTGCTGTATTCTTCTTCAGAAACTTGGAAAAAGAAGTTTTCATCTTGTTTCAGACCACTCTGTTGAAAGTTTTGAAAGAGCTAGAAGAAGAAAGGGACAAAAATAATATCCACTGAGTGTGTATTATATAGCTGGTCTTTTGTGTAAATGCCTTTACTAAGATCAGATCAGATCAGATCAGATCAGTCGCTCAGTCGTGTCTGACTCTTTGCGACCGCATGAATCGCAGCATGCCAGGCCTCCCTGTCTATCACCAACTCCCGGAGTTCACTGAGACTCACTTCCATCGAGTCAGTGATGCCATCCAGCCATCTCATCCTCTGGCGTCCCCTTTTCCTCTTGCCCCCAATCCCTCCCAGCATCGGAGTCTTTTCCAATGAGTCAACACTTCGCATGAGGTGGCCAAAGTACTGGAGTTTCAGCTTTAGCATCATTCCTTCCAAAGAAATCCCAGGGCTGATCTCCTTCAGAATGGACTGGTTGGATCTCTTTGCAGTCCAAGGGACTCTCACGAGTCTTCTCCAACACCACAGTTCAAAAGCATCAATTCTTCAGTGCTCAGCCTTCTTCACAGTCCAACTCTCACATCCATACATGACCACAGGAATAACCTTAGCCTCGACTAGACGAACCTTTGTTGGCAAAGTAATGTCTCTGCTTTTGAATATGCTATCTAGGTTGGTCATAACTTTCCTTCCAAGGAGTAAGCATCTTTTAATTTCATGGCTGCAGTCACCATCTGCAGTGATTTTGGAGCCCAGAAAAATAAAGTCTGACACTGTTTCCACTGTTTTCCCATCTATTTCCCATGAAGTGATGGGACCGGATGCCATAATCTTCATTTTCTGAATGTTGAGCTTGAAGCCAACTTTTTCACTCTCCACTTTCACTTTCATCAAGAGGCTTTTGAGTTCCTCTTCACTTTCTGCCATAAGGGTGGTGTCATCTGCATATCTGAGGTTATTCATATTTCTCCCGGCAGTCTTGATTCCAGCTTGTGTTTCTTCTAGTCCAGCGTTTCTCATGATGTACTCTGCATATAAGTTAAATAAACAGGGTGACAATATACAGCCTTGACGAACTCCTTTTCCTATTTGGAACCAGTCTGTTGTTCCATGTCCAGTTCTAACTGTTGCTTCCTGACCTGCATACAAATTTCTCAATAGGCAGGTCAGGTGGTCTGGTATTCCCATCTCTGGAAGAATTTTCCACAGTTTATTGTGATCCACATAGTCAAAGGTTTTGGCATAGTCAATAAAGCAGAAATAGATGTTTTTCTGGAACTCTCTTGCTTTTTCCATGATCCAGCGGATGTTGGCAATTTGATCTCTGGTTCTTCTGTCTTTTCTAAAACCAGCTTGAACATCAGGAAGTTCACGGTTCACATATTGCTGAAGCCTGGCTTGGAGAATTTTGAGCATTACTTTACTAGCGTGTGAGAAGAGTGCAATTGTGCGGTAGTTTGAGCATTATTTGGCATTGCCTTTCTTTGGGATTGGAATGAAAACTGACCTTTTCCAGTCCTGTGGCCACTGCTGAGTTTTCCAAATTTGCTGGCATGTTGAGTGCAGCACTTTCACAGCATCATCTTTCACAATTTGGAATAGCTCAACTGGAATTCCATCACCTCCACTAGCTTTGTTTGTAGTGATGCTTTCTAAGGCCCACTTGACTTCACATTCCAGGATGTCTGGCTCTAGGTGAGTGATCACACCATCGTGATTATCTGGGTCATGAAGATCTTTTTTTACAGTTCTTCTGTGTATTCTTGCCATCTGTTCTGAATATCTTCTGCTTCTGTTAGGTCCATACCATTTCTGTCCTTTATCGAGCCCATTCTCTTTGATTGCCATTATACAGTTGGGTATACCAGTCCCATACACTGTGCTGAACTTGCCCAAGGTCAAGTTGGGCTTGCATGAATTTGTAAGCCCAGTGACATGAGCCACTCTACCTTCCCACCTCCCTGAACCATTATCCCTGACAATCACAGTCCCAGTTCTAGACTCTCTTTGTTATCTATATAACACGAAGAAACTGGAAGATTCTTAAGTTCTACCACAATCACTTTGGGTGGCAGATTTATTGCTCTAACTCTGGAAACAATTGCTGATTCTCTCCCCAAGCTACAGTGCAGCTGAGGCCAGAGGGAAACACTGAAGAAGGTGTGGATAAGCAACACAGAGTCACAATACTGGATGGACTTGATGATCATCTTGGTCTCTTCTTTCATTGATATCAGGAGCCCTGAGCCCCATAAAGAGACTTTGATGTGTAAAAAGTCATACAAGGAATTAAGCTCAGTTTAGAATCCAAACCTCCCAAATCCAGTGCTTCAAATGCATCCCTTTGATCACACTGTGTTTCTTCACCCATACCACCTCTGAACCACAGGATGAGGGCTGGATGTTGCCTCTAGGGATTTGCTGAGAAAGAACCATTCCACACAGAGCACTGCTTCAAGATACCAAGTCATTCAGATAAAGACCCTAGATATTCTCAAGCCATTCAACCCCCATGATAGGATACATCCTGCGCTGAGATCAGAGTTAGCATTGCCGTTCCTAGTACACGACACCTTGCTTATTTTGATTTATCCGTTGTCTAAAAGATGATCCAGCAGTTGGGTGCTACTTCTAAATCACCAGGTTTTTCATTGTAAGTGACAACCTTTGCATTTTATTAGCATGGTCTACTTTTTAATAAGCCTTTACTGGGCCAATATATCATAACAACATCATTAAAACATTCCTCTCTACTGGTTATAAATTGCCTTGATGGTGTTGTAATGACGTTTCCCAGAACACCTTTGACAGAATGAGTCTTAAGATCCAGGAATGTTATTGTCACAGCAGAATGACATCCCAGCCCAGCCTGGATCCCCTCCTCAAGGCAAAGGCTTGTGGTGCCCAGGAAAAGGAGAGAGGCAACTGTCCAGGGTGCCACGGATGTGTCTGTCATTGATAAGCTGTTACACTTTGGAAAAGCCGCTTAACCTCTTTGGGCCTCTTCTTTACCTATAAAATAAAACCTTCCGTGTCTGTCTCATAGGGTTACTGTGAGGAACAAATAAGATAATGTACATGAAAGCACTTTGAATAACCAGTTGGATTCTCCAGAAACCAGACTCTGAGACAGATTTTAGCCTGCAGGGTATTTATCAGAGAGTGCCCTTGAGATCATACCCCTGGAAGAGGGGAGGAGGAAGCAGTGTTGGACAGGGGAAGAAAACCAGTAGCTTATCAGGCCCTGTAACAGCCTCAGTCACACCCATGAAAAAACTTAGAGCTAATTTGGCCTGTCAGCAGGGTCTTATGTTGTCTGAAATAGCCAGGGTTTTTGTGTGTGTGTTCAGTCGTGTCTGACTCTTTGCTCCAGATTCCTCTGTCCATTGGATTTTCTAGGCAAGAATACTGGAGTGGGTTGCCATTTCCTTCTCTGTACTTTATGCTGCTGCTGCTAAGTCGCTTCAGTCATGTCCGACTCCATGAGACCCCATAGATGGCAGCCACCAGGCTCCTCCATCTCTGGGATTCCCCAGGCAAGAACACTGGAGTGGGTTGCCATTTCCTTCTCCAAAGCATGAAAGTGAAGAGTGAAAGTGAAGTCACTCAGTCGTGTGCAACTCTTAGCAACCCCATGGACTGCAGCCCACCAGGCTCCTCCGTCCATGGGATTCTCCAGGCAAGAACACTGGAGTGGGTTGCCATTTCCTTCTCTAATGCATGAAAGTGAAAAGTGAAAGTGAAGTCGCTCAGTCGTGTGCGACTCTTCGTGACCCCATGGACTGCAGCCTACCAAGCTCCTCCGTCCATGGGATTCTCCAGGCAAGAGTGCTGGAGTGGGGTGCCATTGCCTTCTCTGTGCTTTATAGCCACCAGCAATTAGTCATTAAATGTCAGTTGCCTCAAGAATAGTATGACCCTGGGCTCGGTGACTTTCTGCAACTGAGATGTGACAAGTGAAGGCTCTGCTGAGAGCATTCCTGGTAGCTAGGGTGAAAGTTCTTTCCTTTTTTTTTTTTTTTAGTATTCTTTTCCATGATGGTTTAATCATAGGATACTGAATACAATTCTCTGTGCTATACAGTAGGACCTTGTTGTTTATCTATTCTGTATGTAATAGCTTACATCTGCTAACCCCAGCCTCCCATTCCATCCCTCCCCCAACCTTCTTCCCTTTGGCAAACACCAGTCTGTTCTATATGTTCATGATTCTGTTTCTGTTTCATAAGTAGGTTAATCCATGTTGTAATTTAGATTCCACAGATAAGTGATACCGTGTGGCATTTGTCTTTCTCTTTCTGACTTCACTCAGTATAATAATTTCTAGTTGCATTTATGTTGCTGCAAATGATATTCTTTTTTATGGCTGATTAATATTCCATTATATATATGTACAACAATCTTCTTTTTTTAAGTTTATTTATTTCTAATTGAAGGATAATTGCTTTACAATATTGTGTTGGTTTCTGCAATACATCAACATGAACCAACCATAGGTATATTTATGTTCTCTCTCTCTTGAACCTCCTACAACAATCTTCTTTATCCCTTCATCTGTCAATAGGCATTTAGGTTGTTTCCATGTCTTGGCTATTGTGAATAATGCTGCTATGAACATGGGAGTGCTTGTATCCTTTTGAATTATAGTTTTGTCCAGAGTCCAAATGTATTCCCAGGAGTGGGGTTGCTGGATCATCTTGTAGTCCTATTTTTAGTTTTCTGAGGAAACTTCATACTGTTTTCCACAGTGACTGCTCCAACTTATGTTTCCACCAACACTGTAGAGAGTTTCCTTTTCTCCACATCCTCTCCATCATTTGTTATTTGTAGACTTTTTAATGATAGTCATTCTGGCTGGTATGAGGTGGTACCTTGTTGTCGTTTCACTTTGCATTTCTCTAATCATTAGCGATGTTAAACATCTTTTCATGTGCCATCTGTGCCTCTTTTGGAGGGATGTCTGTTTCAGTCTTCTGCCTAATTTTTGACTGCGTTTGTTGCTGTTGTTGAGTTCTATGAGCTGTTTGTATATTTTGAAGATTAAGCCTTCATCTGTTGCATCATTTGCAAATATTTTCTCCAATTCTGTAAGTTGTCTTTTTGTTTTCTTTATGGTTTCCTTTGCTGTGCAAAAGCTTGTAAGTTTGTCTATGTCCCATTTGTTTATTTTTATTTCTATTGCCTTGGGAGACTGACTTAATAAAACATTGGTATGATTTATGTCAAATAATATTTTGCCTATATGAAAATTCTTTCCTTAAAGACAGAATCTTGTTGGTACAACAGTTTCCACCCCAGATCCACTTCATATATATTCAGGAATTAGATCTTCCAAGATTCCAGTGAGCATTTTTTTCCTTGGGGAAAACTCAAAGGGGGAATATAAGTGGGATGAAATATAGTCCCTGCTGCTGCCTCTGGTCTCAGAACCATAACAGGTATTTCCCCCCACCCCTCTCCTGTTATCCATTTCAGATTCCCCTCACCTCTGCAAGTACTTCTGCTTGTCTTGATTGCTGACCTGGTATGGTGATCCAGACTCTTGAGCTTGATGGCTTTGGAAACCTGATCCTGGTACCCTTCTTAGGTCAGACTTGGTTTATTTGTCTTTTTACATTTATCATTAGGTAATGGTATATCAAGAGACATTCAGATATGCATCTGGATGCCAAACATAGTCTTGCCTGCCTTCATTGTGCCAAAGTAGCTCTCTGATGAGGGTCAATTACCTCTGCAAAGATGGCATCTCTTCTTCTTATCCACAGGTCTTTAGATGCAGGAATCTACAAAATAGCAGATAAAGCTGTGTCTCTTGACTAAAACGCTCCTTCTTGGGTGACCAGGACCACTAAACCCACAGAGGTTACAGTTGTGAGAATGGAAAGCATACATTTCCTAATTGGGCCACAGTGACTAGACCACTCCTGCTTCTGTACCTTGGTTCTCAGGCCCGCATGTTCTGATTACTGGAGACAGAGCCACTTAGGCAGATCTTTGGTTCAAGGTTTGTACTGTGCCCTAGAGGTTGGCACACCTTCCTTATAATATTGCTTCTGAGTTGGTAGTTTAGCCATGACTTCCACAAGCCATTCTAATACACTTTCTTGCCAGGAAAGTCTGGATGGTGAGATATGTTCTATGACCAGTGGATCTCACAGACTATACTGTCTCAGTCTTTGCCTTGTAGGGCCCCACAGTCTGATTCTAAGATAGAACTAGAATTCTATGGTGGTGAATCAGACACTCTGTAAGCTCTTGAGAGTGCTTTTGCTGAATTTCCATGGGCAAGAAAGGCATACTCATACCTGAAAAATATTTCTATTTTTGTCAGAATGAATATGCCATTTCATTCAAATGAAATGCTGTTTTCTGGACTGAAAAGGTCTCATGCAGTCAACTTGCCAGCAAGTGGCCAATTGGTTTCCTGACTGAGTGATATCATATTGGGATCTCAGTACTGGTCTCCATTTCTGATAGACTGGATATTTAGTGTCAACAGTTTCTAGGACACCGTTATTAAGTGGTAGTCTGTGCTTTTGGAACATGAGCAGTCTCTGTCCCTGTGGTGGTGGCCATTGTTCAACTGCCCATCATGCTGAAACTAAAGCGGCCAGTAACAGAGCCTGACTGACATCAGCTGGCCAGGTCGTTTTGTCTAATCGGTGTTTGCACTCTCTTTTGTCTCAGAAACTCTCTATGGGATACTAAGACTCTTCACAAAGAATCCCCTCCTGTGCACATGTGTATTCTACTGCCACCACTCCCTGCCCTGCAAATTACCTTGTTGGTCATCTTCTAATCTTTTTCTTCCAAGTCCATGACCAGCCACCCAAGTTGTTCTCCACTCTCTGTGAGTCTGTATATATTCAGATTTTAGGCCACTTATCTTTCCACATTCTTCCTCTCCTTCTTTCACTATCCATTTCATGTTTTCCTCGCCTCAGCCAGCTCCTCTGTTGATCCTGGTCACTTGCCTGGTTTGGTGACCCAGACACTTAAGCACAAATGGTCTAAACACCTAGTCTTGGAGTTCTTCTCAGGTCAGAGAAGCGTAGATGATCAGGTTTATTTCCAAAAGCCCTTTTTCTTATGAATACTTCCACACATAACTGTTTTTCAAGGCCAACCCAGGGTGAGGCTGTAGTGTATCTGTATATTTTCGATTTTGACACACAGGATGAGCCAGTTCATTTGTCAATGTGGCATAGGTTTTTTTTCTTCTTGGTAGGGAGATCACAGGAACCTCTCTTCACTATCCCATGCAGCTGTGGGTGTGATCTGAGAGCGGAGTGCTGGCATAACAGTAGGAGATGACATTAGAGTCTGGGTTCTGTGCCGCTGGCTTGATTTTCTTCTTTGGCCCTGCTTGTAACTTATTCTAGATGTACTTTTTCAGTCTTGTATTATATCACTGCCGGGCTTCCTTGATATTATGACTTGGTGAATCAGACAGAACCCAGTTCATAATAGGTCATTCTGGATGCATGGTCACTTGATGTCCCACAGGCAAATGCTCTGTATCTATAAGATACCAATAGCTATGTCAAATGTTGTTTTTCAAAAAGTATATAATTCTTCGATGGGAGTGGCATAGCCTTGCTCCAGAAGCTCAGGCATCCATACTGTTATTCTTCTATTAGGGCTTACCATAAATTTCATATGATATTTTCCCTGTAAGTAATACATACCATTTTCAGTGTATTTGCACTGTATCCTGAACCTGCCGTGCAAGTTCCTTTTCTACTCTGGTCTCTAAAAACTGACAGCCTTCTTGGCATGGGTGGAAGGAACATAGAGTATGCTGCCTTCAAGACATGAAGAGGCCCAATAGGCACTGTGCTTTAATTCTTCATGGTAGGAGAAATATGATGAAATAATTTGATATTTTACTTTGCATGGGGTGTCCCAGCATGCCTCTAAGCACTTGGACCTCTCAAAATTTTACTAATGCAGCAGCCTTCTTGATCTTTGTAAGAAGTGTCTAAATGCCAAAGCACATGCATCTTAGCGAGACCTCTACTGTGCTAGCAGCTTCTTGGTCATCTCGACCAATAAACATGATACTATCGAATTATGGATTAATGTGGTATTCTGTGGAATATCCAGATGGTTAAGATCTTTTCAAACTACATTATGTCAGAGGACAGGAAAAGTTAACACAGCCCTGAGGCAAAAGTATAAATGTATATTGATGTTCATTCCATGTGAATTCAAGCTGTCACTGCTTCCTTATTTAATAGGGAAAGAAAAGAATACACTTGTGAAATAAGTGGCTATATGTCATGTACCTGGGGCCATATTAATCTGCCCTAGCCAGGACATCATATCTGGTCCAGCAGCTGCAATTGGAGATGATATTTAGTTGTGTTTGCAGAAGTTTCTTGCCTTTAGAAGATATCTAATTTTTTTTTTTTTTTTGCAGGGACAAGACTGGTAGATGAGGTTGTGATGGGTACTAACATTCCCACATCCTTTAGATCTCATGGGATGCTCTTATTTCGGGCACACCCTGAATATGCAGCCTCTAACATTTTATCTTTTCCAGGGGAGAGGAGAAAGGAGCTGCTTTAGCCTTTGCCCTAAGGTTGCCCTTTCCCCACAAGTCAAAAGACCCACTTGGGGAGTTATGTGGACCATAAGCTATATCCACCCTAAATGTATACTTGGAGAGTGGTAAAAAGACTGAATTGGTAGGTTTTGGAGCCTAATGGTCCCACTGTGAGCTGAACTTTGTCCAGGATTCAATTTACTAAGTGGCCCTTCTAACAAAGGGAAGACAAAGGGAACATGTTAGTACTTTACATCTCTTGACACTCCAGCAGTTCTGAAAATGTTTGGATAAGAGACTCAGACGAAGATGGTGTCATAGAGGTTCCTGAATTTTCCTCCTCTGACAGGCATACCAAATGCACAGTTACATAGAGCACAACTCCTTAAAGAAATCCAGCAACTAGCTGAGTGACTCTTTTACATCAGGCTACTGAGAAAACACCCACATTGACATTGATAGGAAAGGCTGAGACACACTCTCAACTCCACTCCCTGACACAGCAACATAAAGTCAGGAGGGAACCCCAACTCCCAGCTTCTCCATGAGAGTGAAAGGTTTGAATTAACATCTAGAGTCTGAAGTTTTAAGGTTTCCACCCAAAGAAAGGGTGCCCCCAGACACCTACATCTGAGAGCCAGAGGCTCACATTTCAAAGTCCCACTGACTTGGAAAAAGCCAAGAAGAAGAAGAAAACCAAGGAGATGCTATTAATGGTGTACAAACATTCACCACAGCTCCTTACTCAGAGCTTAGCTCAGAGGGAACAGACAGAAACACCCATCTCCTCCTTGTCTTTCCTTGGAAGGGGTTTCTCTAAAGGCTGCTGCCTGGAGGTTCAGCTAATTAGCATACATCTAGGTGCTGACTGCAGTCCTCCTTGGAATCTAGAGGAGCAGGTGGTCCTCTAGGACCCTTTGGCTCATTACAACAAGGCCAAGTTGCCAGTATCTCCCAGGAAGGTGCTTTACCACACATCTAGCACCCTAACTTTGATGGCTTCCATCCAAGGAACAGGACGCCAAATCGCTTAGCACTGATAGCCAGCGGGGTATGAATGCATTAGTCCCACAGGACTATGGCAAACAAACGGGTCCAGGGGCACTCTATACCTATACAGCCAGACTCAAGTGCAGAGAGGAGTAGGCAAAAAATGCTCAGCTTTCAGTTTCTTCCTGGAATGGGAAGCTACTGCCTGAGGGTTTGCCTTCTAATCAGCCTGCATATAGGTGATGACTGAGGTCTCCTCTTTGGGACACTTTGGACATGGATCTTGGCACACTTTCAACTACCAGGAGCCATTAGAACAAAGATGGGAGCTTACACAATCACAGAAGTTTGAGAGGCAACCAGGAGCTTGGGCTAGATTGATTGATGAGGTTCATCTCCTGCGTGACACCAGTCCATCAAGATCAGAAGAGGTGGCTGTTTTATCTATCTGTGCAGAAACCAACACACAGACTCTAGGGAAATAAAAATCCAAGGAGATATATTCCAAATGAAAGACTAAGATAAATCTCCAGAAACTGAACTTATTGAGATGGAGATAAGTGGTTTACTTGCTAGGGAGTCCAAAATATCAGTCATAAAGAAGCTCCCTAAGGTCTGGAGGGTAATGCATGAACAAAGTGAGAATTTCAGTAGAGTTAGAAAATATGAAAATAGTCAAACATAAACCATAAAGCTGAAGAAAATATCAATTGAACTGAAAATTACAGTAGAGGGGTGAATCAGAAGACTAGATCAGGTGGAACAAAGGCTCATGGAACTCGAAGACAGGGCACTGAAATTTATCCAGTCAGAGGAGCGTAAAGAAAAAAGAATGAAAACAAGTGAAGATAGCTTAAGGGACTTAAGGGACACCATCATGAGGACCACTGTAAGCACTGTGGAGTGTCCAGAAGGAGACGAGAGAGAGAAAGAGGCAGAAAGCTTATTCAACAAAATAATGGCTGAAAACTTCTCTAATTTGGGATAGAAGCAGATGTCCAGATCCGGGAATCCCAGTACATTCCAAGTAAGATGATAAAGAGACCTACACCATGGTACATTGTAATTGAAGTTACATGTATAGTATAATTAAGTTAAAGATAAGTTAAAGATAAAGAGAAAAGTTTTAAAGCAACAAAAGAAAAGCAACTTGTTATATACAAGATAGCTTTCATAAGATTATAAGATTTTTCTGCAGAAATCTCACAGGCCAGGAGGGAGTGGGAAGATATATTCTAAGCACTGAAAGAAAAACACTTTATTTGGCAAAGTTGTCCTTCAGAAGTGAATAAGAGATAAAGACTTTTCCAAAATATATAAGGGACTCAAACTGGAAACAAACAAAATCACACACACACACACACACGCAATTAAAAATGGGCAAGGGACCCGAATAGACATTTTCCAAAGAAGACATACAAATGGCCTAAAGGTACATAAAATGGTTCTTAGCCTCACTAATCATCAGGGAAATACAAATCAAAAACCACGATGAGATATTACCTCAAATCTGTTAGGATGTCTATTACCAAAAGGAGAAGAGACAGCAAACGCTGACAAGGATAAAGAGAAAAGATTACCATCATGCCCTGTTGGTGGACATGTAAACTGGTGCAGCCATTATGGAAAATAGTATGAAGATTCCTCAAGAAATTTTTAAAAAGAATTACCATATGAAACTGTGACACTGGAGAAGACTCTTGAGAGTCCCTTGGACAGAAAGGAAATCAAACCAGTCAATCCTAAAGGACATGCAACCCTGAATATTCATCGAAGAGACTGATGCTGAAGCTGAAACTCCAATACTTTGGCCACTTGATGCGAAGAGTCAACTCATTGGAAAAGACCCTGATGCCAGGATAGATTGAAGGCAGGAGGAGAAAGGGGCATCAGAGGATGAGATGGTTGGTTGGCATCAACTCAATGGACATGAGTTTGAGCAAACTCCAGGAGACAGAGAAGCCTGGCATGCTACAGTCCATGGGTTCACAAAGAGTTGGACATGACTGAGTGACTGAACAACAGCAACAACCATATGATCCAGAAATCCCACTATGCCCGTGTACTCATTTTGGATATGTAACCAAAGGAAATGAAAGCAGTACCCTGAAGAGATACCAGTATTCTCATATTGTAAACACTATTTACAATAGCCAAGGTATGGAAACAACCTAAGTGTCCGCTGACAGATGAATGGATAAAGAAATGAATATGTATATGTTTGTGTGTCTCTGTGTGTGTATATATTTACTCACCCTAAAAAAGAAGGAAACCTATCATTTGCAACAACATGCATGAAGCTGCAGAGCATTATGCTAAGTGAAATAAGCCAGGCAGAGAAAGACAAGTACTGTATGATATCACTTATATAGAGAATCTAAAACAAAACAAAGTTGAGTTCACACAAGCAGAGAATGGATTGATAGTTGCCTAGGACAGGGGAGGTGGGAGAAACGATAGGGAGAGGCTGCTAAAAAGGCACAAATTTTCAGTTACGAGATGAATAAGATCTGAGGATCTAATGAATAACAAGGTGATTATAGCTGAAAAAAACTGTATAGTGTAATTGACTTTGCTAAGAGAGTAGAACTTAAGTGTTCTCACACACACACAAAGGTGTATGTGTAGGATGATAGATGTGTTAATTAACTCAGTGGTGGAAATCCTTTCTCAATGTATAGCTGTAGTGTTAGCCACTCAGTCATGTCTGACTCTTTGCGACTCCAAGGACTATAGCCTGCCAGGCTCCTCTGTCCATGGAATTCTCCAGGCAAGAACACTGGAATGTCCCTTTTGCAGGAGATCCTCCTGACCCAGGGATCAAACCCGGGCCTCCCACATTGCAGGCAGATTCTTTACTGTCTGAGCCACCAGGGAAGCCCCTTCTCCATGTACACATTTATCAAATCACCACATACACTTTAAAAATATTACAATTTCATTTGTCATACCTCAACAAAGCTGAAAAAATTAATAAATGAAAATATTTGGATATCTCCCTGTCTTCAGCATTCGGTTTTCTGAGTAAATGAGGTTTCTTTTGGGAAAGACTAAAACTATTATTACTATGTATCTTTGTCATCATGTATTAATAGCAGGGTTCTTACTCTTGTGGATTTGGTTGTCTCCTCAGCCAGTGGATTCTAGATCCAAAAACTGGATTGGGTCCAGAAACTGGGCAAGGAATTGTGGTATTCTACTGAGGCAACTGTATTCCGATATCTGATCATCCTTCCTAATTTCCTCTGGTGGTACAGTCTGAACAGCGTCCCTATTGGTTGTCCAAACATTTCCCCCCGGGGAAGCTGGATTCATCAGCCATAGCTCTGAAGGTCAGGCCCACCTTGGTTGCCACTCTGACTTGCTGGTTAGAGTAATCCCATCTACTTGTCTTTCAACAGCTGGCAGTACTGCCTGGTTTCCATTGTTGTGGAGCCACCCCCGCTACCATCAGTGAACCCAGGTCTGTGATGACTACCTACAGACAGCTCTGATCTGTAGATAGAGCACCACTGGACATTTTTGTGGTGCTGTTGTCCTCTTACAAGACCATTCTTTATGGCCTTGATGATTGATGCAGCCTTCTGGCTTTCCTCTGGACCATGATTACTTGGGTTTTCTGGCCTTACATAGTATATCCACTTCAGCATGCCCACTTCTCTAATTCTTTTGCTCCCTTCCTTTATCAACTACCATGAGAACTGTGATATTTGAACCTCACTGACTGTGGACAGTCACTTTTTCCAGGTTTCTAGGAGTCATCCTCAAAGGAAGTTTACATTATCTTCTGGGGTCTTTTGCCAGGGTATTAAATTCTATTTCTCAAGAGAGTACTCTCAAGTCATTAAATTCTTCTTTATCTCATTTGATGTTTTTGCCCTCTTGATGAAATATCTATTTTAACTCCCACCATACCTAGTGGCTAGGTTTTATGGCTCCTTCGGGATATAGTCCCTCTTATCCCTTATAAGGCCCAACACGTCAGCAGCTAGGTTATGCTGCGATTTAACTTCAGAGTCCAAAAGAGAAGGTGCAGGCAGGTCCTGGGAGGGGGACATGCCTTCTTGAGGAGGTCTCTTCATGGTCTTCAAGCAAGGAGGAGATGTTAAGTCTTCCTAGGGAGGGCTAGTCCACTTATTTAGACTCATGAAGTTCAGGAAAGCCTAAAGATTCCAAGTTTTGGGGATTCCAACCCAGATGTTTCCATCCTATATGCCAGGGTCCCAGATTTTGCCAGAGCCCTGACCTTGAAATAGCAGAACTTCCTTGGCTCAGACTTTAACCTTCATTGGAGAGTAGTGGTAGAGACAGAATGTTTGTGTCCCCTCAACATTCATATGTTGACACCTAATTTCCAATGGGATGGTATTTGGAGGTGAGGGCCTTGTAGGGAAGTTATTAGGTCATAAGGATGAAACCCTTATAAATGAGGTGAGTGCTCTTTGAAAAGAGGTCCCAGACAGAGTTGCCTTGCCCATGCTGCCGTGTGGGCACACAGGGACAAGATGGCTGTCTATGAACCAGGAAGTGGACCTCCCCAGACATAAGACATGCCTGTGCCTTGATCTTAGACTTCTCAGATTACAGACTATGAGAAATAAATGTTTGTTGTTTATAAACCATCCAGTCTGTGGTGTTTTGGTTAAAGCAGCCCAAACAGAATAAGGCAGTTTGGCTATTTTTATAATGAAGCTCTGGTCCTCCCCCTCCTACTGCAGAAGATGAGATTGTTTTCCTATGCCACCAAGCAGCATTGTCTTATTTGGCTTTCAATTGCCTATTAATAGCTCTAAGACTTCATTATCTTTTTCTAGAATGTCATTCAAGCTCAGCCACTGGAATCTACTGCACTTAGTTTCTTTCCCCATGTAGTTTTCAAAAATCTGATATAAAGACCATTACTGCATGCCTTTCTGCCCATATACCTTCCCAGTTCAGCTCCAAGTGTCCATTTAACAACTGGACAGTCACGTTGTGCCAAGGACTACATACTTTACTGATGAACAGCAATTGGATCTTCACTGACAACCAGGTGATGAGTGTGTGGTCCGTTCCCAAAACCCCATCTTGCCATCTTCTTTCTTCAGTCGGTTCTGGAGCCAACGGATGCATGCTGGGTTCTCCAGGGAACAGTTTTGAGTCAGAGTTTAATGTACAAGGTATTTATTAGGAGTGCCCTTAGACTCATAGCCCTGATAGAGAGGGGAAGAGCATACACTGAGGTAGAAAGACAAGTCAAGTTGTGATGTCACCAAAACTGTAAGAAACTCTGGAGCTAAAATGACGTATTAGAGCCAAATAGAGTTTGACTGAAAGTCAGTTATTGGATGTGGGTTGCTGCCCTGGCAGGAAGGGACAGGATTTGGAATGAAAAGCTCTGCAGCTGAAGCAGTCTCTGAAGGGGCGGATAGCTGGAGGCTTTGTGTTGACACTACACTCCAAAACAAGGGCCACAAATCTTTTCATTTGTGGGGAGGGGCCTGGGGAACACAGCCCAGCATTCATCACAGAAAACATTATGGCCCTTAACTCCCCAACCCCAACACATTCCTTACATTACTTCCCAGGCTTTTTGCTAACTTGCTCTCTTTTGCCACATTGATGCTGTGCCATCTTAGTTTCTCACATATTAAATCCCTCCATTAGCTATTTCCCATGAGGGTTAAAAGGGGTCAAAAGGGACAATGGATATGAAAAGGCTTTGTCAAGTCTAAACCACTTTACGAATCCTAGCAAGTATTATAGGGGCTTCCCAGGTGGCTGGGTCAGTAAAGAATCTACCTTAAGTGCAGGAAATGCAGGAGACGAGGGTTCGATTCCTGAGTCAGGAAGATTCCCTGGAGGAGGGCATGACAACCCACTGCAGTATTTGTGCCTGGAGATTCCCATGGAGCCTGGCAGGCTATAGTTCATAGGGTCTCAAAAAATCGGACACAACTGAAGCAACCTAACATGCACACATGGGAAAGTTATCATTGCTAACTTTCAAGGTTATTAAACATTAAGAAATATTTGGTAAAAAATAAATTTCACCTGATAAACCTCTGTTAACAAAACTGCCTAGTTTCTTAGCTTGACCCATGGAGACTCTGCTTTTCATAATAACACTGCTTAAGGATACCAGATCTTTTTAAAGCTGTTTTGAAGATCAAAAAACCATCTTTAGAGTTCATTACTATTAGCAAAACCTCAGTAACAAAAGTCTGATCTTTGGTGGTGGAGATGAGGGGGCAAATGTGGAGAGAGAGGGAAAGGATGGTTATTTACCGAGTTCTAATTGCCGAGCACTGTGTCAGGGCTTCACATGTTGCTTTCCCCATCAACCACATATAGTTTAAAAGTGGGTCTTCAGAGCTCCAGGTCAAACAGCAGGCTCTTTATTTCCATTTCAGGAATCCCCGTTGCCTCCTTTAAGAGACAAGAAGACCAACAAATCCTGTCTCGCTGTTCCTAAGGTACAGAAACTGAAGTCATTTCTCTCTTCCTTTCTTGGAAAAATGCTGTTATGTCTGCAGAGCATAAGTCTGTAAAAACACAAAAATTAATACATCATATCCATCTTCAAAGTAGCCATATTTGGGAATTGGGAAACTACAGTGAGTATTTTTCCTGCAGCAAATCAGAGGCTAAGCCAGACGCCCAAGCCCCAGAATGCACCTGTGTTCGGCAACTGTATCTGGGGAGTCACCCAGCATGATCTACTGTGCTGGCTCTTTCCAAGAGGAGCCTCAGAAGGGAGGAGAAGAATGTCTGAGGGCTCGTCTGGGGAGAAATAAAAGAAATAATTGTTCTAAAAAAAGGAGAAATTGGTATTTCACCGGCAGCCTAAGATGCACAGAAGCACTTTAAACTCCTGTGGCTAGCATCCGTCATCTGAAAATCACCAACTTGTTTAAAAATCCCTCACAGGGGTTGTGCTGCTGCTGTCAGGCAGCCTGAAACCGAGTGTGTCTAGATACTCATATGTCCTCGACGGGGGCCCTGGGGGACTCTGGTGTGCTGCGGCCTGAATGCCTCTTGCCAACATTCGTATGGGAACGGCAGAACAAGAAACTCGATTTCAGCACAAGTCAGCTGCTATGGAGAAGGAGCCACGTGGAAGTAAGGTTTCGCCATCAAGGTTTCAATGAGCCCCAGGTGTACGGCAAAGGGGGGGGGGGATTTTTGCCCCAGACAAGGCCCCCTATTGCAGTGCACACTGTTCCCGGTTCTGGCTTTCTTAACACAGAGACGGAATGATCCTGCCTGGAAACAACGCAAGTGTTGTGATACACAGAGCTGTGGGGTATGTGTGGGTCTGTGGGTAATGAGTCTAAAGCGCCCGTTCCAAACTAGGTTTGGGTTCATGTTTTTCTGTCGGCATCTACCGTTATTTAATTTCCCTCTTCTCTTCACTGTGAAATTGTACTCTGGTAAAGTGTTTTAACTTGGTTCAGAGATGAATGGCAATGGGGAAGGTAAAGCTAAGTTACACCATAGCAACAATATTAAAACAAGCCAGAGAAAGGCTTAACAGCACTGGGCATGATAGGTGGTCAGGTTTATTGGAAGTCAGGATCTAAGGGCTCCTTTTCATTCAAACACCACATCAATGTGTGATGTTAGCTGAGCCAAGGTGCCCCACTTGGTTCCCCATTTCTTCATTGGCAGGATGGACAGAGTGTAGGCAGTCTGAAAGATTGCTTCCCGTCATAGCATATTATGGTTGCCGTCATTTTGTAGCTATCGTCTATCCACCTGCAAACATTTGTCTCAACGATGATGATCTTTGCACTCTAGCCTGGTGACCAGGTGAATGGTATAAAATTTTCAATTGCAGGTGATGGAAATCAAACTAACAGTGGTTTAAGCCTTGAAACTGAGCTATGATGAAACATGGCGCGAGGTGGTTTGGGAAGGTAAGGTGTGTTTTTTGAATCAACTTTATCATTATGATTCAAAGCACTTTATTCATGTTTGAAGCTATGTTTGGGGTGGTATCTACCTAGTGGATTGACTCCTGTATTATTATGGAATCCTGTCATGTTTCTGCCTTATATGTGTATCTAGTTCTGTATCTCTTCTTGCCTTAGAGAATAATTGCTCTGATAGTAGTTACAGTGGATTTTTTTCTTTTGCTAGTTTGTATAGTATTTTTTTAAACTTTAAATCTTTTTGGGTATTTGTATTTCAGGCATATACATCTGTGTTTTGCAGCACGTAACTGAGTTTTGATATTTTATCTGGCTGGTGTATTAATCTTTTCCGTGGAGTATTTAATTAATTTAAATGTAATATATTTACTGATATATTTAAAATTTATCTCTGTCTTACTATTATTTTCTCCTTTTGATCCATCTGTTTTATGTTTCTGTTCCTCTCTTTCCTTGGTTCTTTTATAGTAATCAAATATTTTAGTATTCAAATTCCCTACTTCTAGCTGGTTGGTTATACATTCCTTTATAACTTTTTTTAGTGGTGACACTAGAGATTTATCATCAATTAATCATAATTGAAGACTAGTGGTTACCATTTCTGCCTTTTGGTCTTTAAGATTTAGGATTTGCCCCTTCTGCTTTTGTGTTATTATTGTCATATATTTTAATTCTACATATATTTCAAATCCTTTGAGAGATTACTCTCATTGTTACATACAATCAGTACTTATTTATATTTACCACATTGCACCTTTTCTGTTGTTCTTCATTCCTTCCTACAATTCCCTTCTAGGATCATTTTCCTGGATCATTTTTTCTTCTCTCTACAAAACTCATTTTACTGTTTCTTTTACTTTTACTATTTCTAGAGCAGGTTTGCTGGTGGTGTATTATTTTAGTTTATGTTTGTCTTAAACTGTATTTATTTCACTTTCAGTTTTGAAGGTAGAATTCTAGATTTTCAGTCTTTGTCTTTCAGCATTTTAGAAATGTCACTGCCTTGTTTCCTGGCTTTCATTGTTTCAATTGAGACCTAATATTTATCATTGCTTTATTGAAGTTAGTGTATCTTGTTTCCTGACTGCTTTTATGGTATTTCTCTTTATTTCTTTCTATGATGCAGGCCTGGTTTAGATTTATACTTCTGTTGACCTTTCAGGTTACTTCTGGTTATGAGGAAGTCTAGAAAAGTATCTTGCAAAAGGAAGTGAAATTCCTGCTATTGGTTTATGCTCATTAGGGTTTATTTTCTGGAATTGGGTAGTTTGCCACCCCCTTCCAAATCAGTGTTCTATTATCAGGATGTGAAATGGCCTTTAGATGAAAAATCATATCCTGTTTCAATGTGATACAAACAGAGGGGAATACAGAAAAAAGAATATAGTAGGTAGTCAATGCCCTGATTCTTGAATGAATAAGTAATAAATTAATGACAAAATAGTCACTTTGGATTGGTTGGGTGGAAAGTAAAAGGTAAGTTTATGAAATCGGTCCTTCCGTTTCCCTTCCTGAGCAACATGTCTACCTGTGTGCTCTGCTCTATAAGGGTAGAGACTGTGTCCTACCATCTTTGTAGTTAATATGTTGTTATACAGAATGCATTCAGCTGCCATTTGTTAATTGGAAGAGAACTTTGAAAGATTGAAGAGGATTTGGACAGTTTTAGAGAAGAGTGTAACTGCTGATATCATGGTGAGGAGTGTGTGTGTGTTGAAAGTGAGTTGCTCAGTCATGTCTGACTTTTTGCTATGCCATGGACTGTAGCCTGCCAGGCTCCTCTGTCCATGGAATTCTCCAGGCAAGAATACTGGAGTGGGTTGCCCTTACCTTCTCCAGGGGATCTTCCCAGCCCAGGGGTTGAACCTGGGTCTCCTGGATTGCAGGCAGATTCTTTACTGTCTGAGCCACCAGGGTGAACAGTCGTGAGTGTAGGGTGTGTAAGGGCTGGACAGTATGCAACAGTCTCACTATGATGGCAAGTCCATGTTAGCAATAAATGAAGAGCTACCTGCCAGGGCTGAGCATTTGAAAGTTTTTATATAAATGGGTATCGAATGATAGATATTTCACTTGGCAGAAAATAAAAGATATAAGAAAGAAACCAGCCCAAGGTCACAGTATCTAAGATAGAATCTACTAAGTAGTCCAGGTAGCAACACTAATGCTCTACTCTACATTAAAATGAAATCGTTCCATTGAATTTTAGGGAGTTTTGAAAGACATTGTGTGACCTAGACACCAGATACGTTATACACAGCTGAGCACCACTTAATTGCATAATGAATGAATCAACTACTTTAAATCACTTTACAAAATCCCATACACTATCACATTTCCTTCCTTGTTACCAATACCTGTTAAACGCAATCCTCATAGAGAAATAACTCACTTCATTGTATTAAAAATGCCCAATTGGAGTCCTTTAAATGTTGCAGTTCTCAATTATCTCACCCCAAATCCACTATGAAGTGATAATTAGGGGCTAAAAGCTAAACCGATTACTGCAGAATTTTCTCCTGACAGCCATTTAATAGCTAATCAGGTGTTAAATCCCCAAATTATGCATTTCTCAGCAGCACACAGATCACAATAAATTTTAAAAGTTTTAAGTTATCAACTTGTCTTTCATGACTTTGCCCTAACACTCCAAAAGTAAAGGAATTAAGAGTTCAGAGGATTAAAAATCCTTGACAGTTTATTCCATTTCTTTATGTGGAATGTTTGTTTTGATTAATGATGACTCAAACCCAGATTCTGACCATAGCACCATATTCTAAGACCTATCTTTGCCCACAGAAAGATTCTACATCTTCTTAGTATCAACATATTAATGTTGCCTGATTTGTATATACAGGAAACCTACAACCAGAAGGGTGGAGGTCAAGAAGCAAGTATGTGTACAGTGACCACATAGGAACAACATATGTGGCTTTACTAGCTTTGAATGCCCTGAGTTTTCACAGGTATATGACACATGCTAGGGGCTTCCCAGGTGGTGCAGTGGTGAAGAATCTGCCTGCCAATGTAGGAGACTCGCAAGAGACACAAGTTTGATCCCTGGATGGGAAAGATGGCCCGGAAAAGGAAATGGCAACCCACTGCAGTATTATTGCTTGGAAAATTCCACGGACAGAGGAGCCTTGAGGGCTCCATCCGTGGGGTTGCAAAGAGTGGAATGTGACTGAGCATGCGCGCACGCACAGGGGTACAAACTGTTCCACTGTTATGCTAATAACTACAATGTAAAGTCTGTGGGTAGAGACACTGGACTTCACTCTGACAAGACTACTTAGACTACTTCCAATGCACGGTGATCACCTAAGCAGCAGAGAGTGAGGGGGGGAATGCATATTTACATGGTGATTAATGGACCATCACAGACACCCTTCTGGAGAAGGCAATGGCACCCCACTCCAGTACTCTTGCCTGGAAAATCCCATGGATGGAGGAGCCTGGTGGGCTACAGTCCATGAGGTCGCTAAGGGTCGGACACGACTGAGCGACTTCACTTTCACTTTTCACTTTCATGCATTGGAGAGGGAAATGGCAACCCACTCCAGTGTTCTTGCCTGGAGAATCCCAGGGACGGGGGAGCCTGCTGGGCTGCCGTCTATGGGGTCGCACAGAGTCGGACACGACTGAAGCGACTTAGCAGCAGCACAGACACCCTTCTAGCTGCTAAGCTACTGTGGCCTTCTACCCCTACCTCAATGAAATGGAGGGGAGAGAAGCTAACAGGAAGATTAAAAAAAAATGTTTACATACAAGATAATTTTTCATCATGTTGAGCAATTTTAAAATAAATATAAGTAATCTACTAATTACTATGATACCTGTAATAGGTACCCTGATAGATAACATGGGCTTTCTTGGTGGCTCAGATGGTAAAGAATCTGCCTGAAATGCAGGAGACTGGGTTCAATCCCTGGGTCAGGAAGATACCCTGGAGAAGTAAATGGCCACCCACTCCAGTATTTTGACTATCCATGCTATGAGTATGTTCCACATTATTACATATAAAGCCAGTGAATGAGTATAACACAGTTATTTAACTCTAGGTCTATGGTTTTCAACCAAGGGAGATTTTGCTCCCCAGAGGACATTTTCTCAATATCTGAATACTTTTTGGTTGTTGCAGTCAAAGGGCAACCTTTAAAGGAAGGATGTTCCTGGCATTTAGAGAGTAGAGGATAAGGATTCTGCTAAACATACTGCAGCGCACAGGACAGCTTCCTACCAACACAGAAATATTTAGTGCCAGTAGTGCCCAAGTGGCAAAACACTCCTCTACTCGAGACCCCTGTAGCTTTGACCCTGTATCTGTTTGATCTGTATTCTCCAGGGCTGCACAGGGGAAGATGGAGCACAGCAACAGTGGGCTCTAGATCTTGTGAGTCTACATCCTGTTCCCCATCTTTTATAAGAATATGTAGTTCTGTCTAGCTCTGTCATCCTATTCTCCCATTTTTTTCTGGGCTTTATTAATTTTCTTCATTATTTACCAAAATGCCCCCTCACTGCTTAGGAGCACTGTCAGTTTGATTGCATAATTGCACCTTCATTTAACATACACTTTTCAAGCATCTGTTGTGTGCTGTGTGTGGTCCTTGACTTGGATCTTAACTGGACAATATCAACAAAGATGGGCTAAAGATAAAAGTTAAGAAAACATATATATATATATATATGCACACACACACCATGCACATACATTTGAGAGTCACATTAGAAATCATGTTGTTTGGACTGAGATTTTCTTGAAGGAATAAACAGGAAGAGAAGTACATTAAAGAAGAAAACTGAACGATGACCCTATCTAAAAGGAATGGTTTTAGAACTGGGATGGTTCAACCTATAGAAGGCGAAGCCAAAATATAGTGTCATAAAGTTGTAAAAGTCCCCCCAATTTTCTTCTTTTAAAAAAATTTTAATGAAAACATTATATGCACTTAGTTTTGATGTAAAATAGTAATTACCAATAAATAGCAATCTCTGCCCATTCTCCTTTGTGCCTTGACATCTCTCCAAAGAATTGACTTCTACTTATGTTACCTGTTTCTTTTTTATATTTAGTGTGGTATTTTTAAGTAAAACTTTTATGCCATTCCTTGTTTTTTCCTTTAAACCCTAACAGGAGGAGCCTCACACCACCGAAGGCCCCACATGTCACAGAGACACAAAAATCATCTATTATAAAATACCCAGACAGCTCTGTCACTCAGGATCTGTGGCTCAGGACTCACACAGCACACGCTACTGTCCCAAACGTTGGCACTTGTGACCCATACTTCTTTGTCCCTGGGGAAGTGCTTTTCTACATTTCTTTCCCTGCATCCCAAAATCAAAAAGACTGACATTTGGTGGGTTGTGATGCTGTGGCTACACAGAAATCACTTCAAAACATGGCAATGATTTGAGTGGCAAAAGCTTTTAGGAAAGAGAGAGGACGAATTAATTAACTTGTCAAATCCTTCCTCTCAGATTCTTGAATAAAGAAGAGTCGTTTCCTAAGAATGCCTCATGTCCATTTCCTAGTTTGCAGTGCATAGCTTCATAAGTAATCACAAATTAGCACAATATTCACAATTGCACTTGGCAGCTGAGGAACATTTCACACCATTAAGTAATTTATGTTCCTCTTTATCAAATGTAAGAAGCTTTTTAAATGAGTAGACTTTATTTCTTAAGGCAGTTTTAGATTTACTAAATTATTAGATTTAGGGCAATTTATTTAGATTTAGAAAAATCGAGCAGATCACACAGAGAATTCCATATAAGCTTCTCTCCCTTACACAATTTCCCATATTAGTAACATCTTGTCTTAATGTCTTAATGTGGTTTATTTGCTACAATTAACAAACCAGTGTTGATCTATTATTAGCTAGAGTCCATAATTTACATACAATTTCACTTTGTGTGTTGTCTAGATCTATGAGTTTGAAAAATGCATAATGTCATGTATTCATCATTACAGTATCAAAATAGTCTCACTGTGCTAACAATCTTCGGCGCTTCACCTATTTATCCCTCCAGCTATCCTCAAAACCCAGGCAACCACTGATCTTTTTATTGTCTCCACAGTATTAATATTAAACCTTTTCCATAATGTTATGTGGTTGGAATCACACAGTATGTAGCCTTTCTAGACTGAGTTCTTTTACTTAGCAATGTGCATTTAACTCTCCTTCATACCTTTTTTGGATTGATAGCTCATTTTAAAAATTGCTGAATAATATTCTGTTGTACAGATATTCTAGAATTTATCCATTTGCCTACTGAAGGTTATCTTGGTTCCTTCCAGTTTAGGGTACTTATGAATAAAACTGCTATAAACATTTATGTGTAGGTTTTGTATTTTCTGACATTATTTTAAAAAATATTTCCCTACCTTTTATTCCATTCTTCTCAATTTAGAATTCTAATTACAAGCATGCTAGATGGCTTTTTACTTCCCCACGGTGCTCTAAGGCCTTGTTTTTTTCTTCAATTGTTTTATCTTCTCTGTTCTTCATATTGAATCATTTTATTGCCTTATCTTCAGAGTTCATTGATACTTTTTAAAATCATAGTTCTGCTGCTGATAATGTTTCATTCACCATGCTGCTGCTGCTAAGTCGCTTTAGTCATGTCCAACTCTGTGCAACCCCGTAGACGGCAGCCCACCAGGCTCCCCCGTCCTTGGGATTCTCCAGGCAAGAACGTTGGAGTGGGTTGCCATTTCCTTCTCCAGTGCATGAAAGTGAAAAGTGAAAGTGAAGTTGCCATAGTGAACTTTTAATTTCTGTTGTATTTTTTGGCTTTAGAATTTCTACTTAGTTTTTTTATGTAGTTTCCATTTTTCTCTTGCTATTTCCTCTCTTTGTATTCATTAACACTGTATTTTCTTTTAATCCTTATTTTCTTTACATCATTTGACATATTTATAATATTTACTCTAAGGAGTTTTCTGCTAAATACAATGCCCAGGTATACTTGGTTTCTATTTATTTTGATTATTCATTTTTCCCTGTGTGTATTACTCTTTCCTGTTTCTTTGCATTTCCAGGAATTTTTGGTTGAAAACTGTACGTTGTGCTTTTGTTTATTGTTTGGTTTTGAGTTTTCGGGGGGTTGTTTATTTGTTGTAACATATAATTACCTTGTCTGGACTAAAACCACAAAATCTGACTTCTCAGATTGTTCAACACCTAACTGTGTTCAGTTTCCAGCTGCTGCTTTATAAATATGGCTCTCTGGGTATCTCCCTTTTGCCTGTGTATTAATCAGTTGAGAATTTGAGCAAATTTATACTAAGATTTTGGGGTTCATCCTCTCTCTGATTCCTTTGCTATGTGATTCCAAATTTCCAGTTACTCCTTCAGCTCCAAGTTCTTCCCTCTGACTTATGCAGTCAGGAAGTTTTCCACTTTTTGCCACTTGAAGTGCATGCGGTAGGTAGTGCACTCAGCCAAGGCACAAGACGTTTACAAACCTCATCAGGAGCCATGGAGTCTTCCAAGTGTTGACTGTCCTCTAGTTTTTGCCTGCCTTTTTGATGAGCTCCCTGGGGTCTCGTGTGTGCATGTGTAGTATAATAGCCAGAGGTTTGGGCAGAGCTTATGCTCAGATTTTAGATACAAGTCTTTCTGATCCTCTCTCACTTCCAAAAATCATTCCCTTAATTTCCCTGCTGCTCTGATAATCTGAACTCTGTTGTTTGCCACCTTGAGCTGACAAGGCTCTGATTTTCTGTCACCAGACCTGGGGTTGGAGTTTGGGATGCAGTTAGGTTAAAAAGCTATATTATCCCAGTTCTCATCCAAAGCACCAGCTATCTATTAAGAGTATATTCCCTTCCAGTCTCTGCCTGCTACTGGTCATTTTCCAGTGACTCTAAGAGATAATTTTACTTATAATTTTATTCAGTTCAACAATAGTCTACTGGAGGTCAACCTGTCCATTCCAGCATCACTGTATATCCTGCCTATGTTACATTAAGTTTTAATCTTTCATAGAATTTAAAAGACAAAAGCATTAAAAAGGATAATATCTATTTAACAAACACATATTACATATAGATATATAGAGAGATGTAATTTGTGACATCAGTAACAAATGGCAAGAGAGTGGAGAAATAAAGGAGTAGAAGATTTTTGTGTGTGATTGAAATCAAGTTGTTAGCTTAAAATAGATTTTTATAACTTTAAGATGTTGTATGTATCAGTGATTCCCATGGTAACCACAAAGAAAACATCTACAGAAGATGCACAAAAGGAAATGAAAAAAGAATCAAAGGGTGTCACTATAAAAACCAACTAGATGCAAAAAAAGGCAGGAAGACAGGAAATGAGATACCAAAAAAAGCTCTAAAACATTCTGAAAACAACAAAAAATGGTAATATTAGGTTCTTCCCTATCAGTACTTACTTTAAATGGAAATAGATTTAACTCTCTAATTCAAAAGATACAGATGAGCTGAATGGATTAGAATAGATGAATGAATAGAAAAACAGAATCTATTACTTAAAAAACTAAAAACAGAGCTGCCATGTGATTCTGCAATCCTACCCTGGGCATATATCTGGAGGACAGCATCCAAAAGGATACATGCACCCCACTGTTCTTTGAAACACTAATTACAATAGCTGAGACATGGAAGGAACCTAAATATTTATTGACATAGGAATGAATAAAGAAGATGTACATATATACAGTGAAATATTAGTTGGCCATTAAAAAGAATAATGCCATTTGTGGCAATGTGGATGTACCTAGAGCTTGTCATTGTGAGTGAAGTAAGTCCAAAGAGAAAGAGAAATATTGTATGATATTGCTTACATATCATATATGTGATAAAATATTACTCTGCCATTAAAGAGAGCGAAATAATGTCATTTGTGGCAACATGGATGGACCTAGAGATTGTCATACTGAGTGGAGTAAGTCAGAGAAAAAGAAATATCATATGATATTGCCGATTTTAAAAATAAATTATACAAATGAACTTATTATGAAACAGACTCACAGAGAATGAGCCATTTACTATGGGGAAATGTGGGGGGAAGGGATAATTAAAGGAGTTTGGGATTGACATGTACATACTGCTATATTTAAAACAGATAACCAACAAGGATCTACTGTATGGCACAAGAAACTCTGCTCAATATTATTTAACAGCCTAAATGGGAAAAGAATTGGTAAATTCTTGGCAAGAGGATGTAAATTTTACGTTGTGTATATCTACCACAACTTAAAAACCAGATACATTTTCTTTTGACATATTCAAATATAACTCTTGTTTTTGAAATATTCCTTTGACATTCGCAGATGTCAATGCCCCTTTTACCATTATTCTTAGGATTTAACTTTGGTCTTTTGTTAGATCCTCTGGTTTCTGGATCCTGTGGCTTTCCGTCTTTTAGGCCACTGTGCTATCTGATCCAACACCTTCTCCAGTAGTTCCTGAAAAGGGGTGCCTAAGACATAATGTTTTTGAGACCTAGCATATCTGAACATCTTTTGTCCATCCTCATACTTGATCTTGACCAGTCATCCGTCTGATTATGAAAATCTTGGTTGAAAACTGCAATTTAGGAAATGTTACTTTTTTTCTTTTCTTTAGTGAGGTGGTTGAGAAGTCCACTGCCATTCTGATTGCTCATTTCTTCAGTGAGATTTAAGGGAGTTTTCTTTTGTTCTCAGTATGCTGGGCTCCTTATTGAAATTTTAGTTGTCTACATTGGTATGTTGGTGCTGTGATGCTTACTCAGTGTGCCCTTTGATTCTACAATCTCATGTTCTTCAAATCTAGAAAAAATCTGTTGTTTCTATAATTTACTTTCATTTCCTATATTTTCACTTTCAGGAAATTTTACCATTCACATATTATATGAATCCTCTTGTTTTCTTAAATTTTCACTCCCCTTCACCATCTTTTTGACTTTTCCCCTCTGATTTCTGAGAGATTTCCTCAGGTTTATATTCTAAACATTATATTGGATTTTTTTTTTCCATTTCTGCTAGCACACTTTAATTCCAGCTTCTAAAATATATTTTTTAATTTTGTGTTGCTTTCTCCTTTTGTACCTTCCTTGTTCTGTCTTCTTTCAACAAAAAGTAGTAATTACTATTTCTGTACTTTTATTTTTCTCATATTGTCTTTTTCTGATTATCTGTTTTGTTTTCCCTCTTTTATCTCAGATGCTTTCCTCAAATGACTAGTGGGAGGGAGATTCAAGAGGAAGGGGATATACACTGCTATATTTAAAACAGATAACCGACTGTATGGCACAGGAAACTCGGCTCAATATTTTGTAAACTAAATGGGAAAAGAATTGGTAAATTGTTGGCAAGAATATGGTAAATTTTATGTTGTGTGTACCTACCACAATTTAAAAATAAAATAAATTTTCTTTTTTTCCTCTTTTTTAACTTCTTACCTTACTTCTACATTTTGCTATACCAGTCATTGACAAATTAAGAACCCCCTGGGTTCCAACCCATTCAGAGTCTTAACCTAGAGTCTTCTTCAAGGGTTGTGAGGGGTCATTTCTTAGCATTGTTGGAGAGAGGATGTTGGGGTGGAACTGATTCTTATGTAGTTTTTAAATTAGTCTTCCTGTTTTCTAGCCCACTCACATTTCCACACCAGGGAAACATTTCATAGTCCCCTAGTAATTCCAGTTCTAGGTCTTTCCAGATTTTTCAGTCCAATTGCTGGCTTCTGGGTCCTCATTACTACAGATGTAGTTTTCAGCTCTCTTTGGGTTTTCTAATTCAGCTCTTCAGAACCTCTGCGTTTTATCATCTGTCGGTTTTATGCTGATGTCTCTTAACCCATTCTCCTTGATTTTTTTTTTATTGTGATTTTACTATGATTTTGGTGCATTTCAAGAAATTGAAGTAAAAGCATGTACTCATCTGTAATAATTTCAAGAATCTCATTCTTAAATCACTTTATCATGGCCCATCATGTATAGAATTATCTATCCTGAACAGCATTTGTTTTCTCTTTACTATTGTTCACTCATGTTTTCAGCACCTACTATATGTCAGACATTCTACTAGACTGAATGAGACATTAAGACATGGTAAGAAATAACTTACTCTTGAGAAACCTACCACTTCCATTGCTGTAGGCAGGTTTTAAGGAAAATATTCACTACATAAGCCTCTGTATAAGTTATTTTGCCTTCAAATGCTGAGAAAATCTTTGTCTCTCTTAAAAAGTAGATACATTCCCCCCGCCCCCACCACCACACCCACCCCACCTGTTAATATAAACCATGCAACTCACTGTGCCTCACTTTGCACCTAGGCTTCCAGGATGCTCACAATGGAATGTGAGCTTTTAACTCCATATTTATAAATTATGGGTGTTTTCTTTCACCTCCTGCTTTATATTTCTGATCTATATCCTTATTTATCTTGATTTTCAGTTAAAAAATATTGTTTAAGTTTTGTTTAATTCATCTTTTATTCAATGAGATGGCATGGGTATTTCTATCTGCATACATTCTTTTTTATATTTTCCATTATGGTTTATCACTGGATATTGAAAATAGTTCCTTTGCTATACATTAGGACCTTGTTGTATATCCATTCTAAATGTAATAGTTTGCATCTATCAACCCCAATTCCCAGTCCATCCCTCTCCTTTCTCTCTACCCTTTGGCAACCCCAAGTCTGGTCTCTCTGAGTCTATTTTTGTTTTGTAGATAGGTTCATTTGTGCCATATTTTAGATTCCACATATAAGCGATATCATATGGTATTTGTCTTTATTTTTCTGACTTCATTTAGTATGATGATCTCTAGTTACATCTGTGTTGCTGCAAATGGCATTATTGCATTCTTTTTATGGCTGCGTAATGTTCCATTGTATATGTGTACCACATCTTCTTTTATCCATTCATCTGTTGATGGTCATTTAGGGTGTTTCCATGTTTTGGCTCCTGTGAATAGTGCTCCTATGAACAGAGGGATGCACGCATCTTTCTGAATTGTAGTTTTCTCTGGATATTTTCCCAGGAGTGGGATTGCTGGATCATATTGTAATTCTGGTCTTAGTTTTCTGAGGAATCTCCATGCTGTTTTCCACAGTGGCTATACCAACTTACATTCCCAGTAACAGTGTAGGAGGGTTCCCTTTGCTCTACACCCTCACCAGCATTTGTTACTTGTAGACTTGAATGATGGCTTTTCTGACTGGTGTGAATTGTAGTTTTGACTTGCAATTCTCTAATAATTACTGACTTTGAGCATATTTTCATGTACCTAACTGGCCATATGTATGTTTTCTTTGGAGAAATGTCTATTAAAAACTTCTGCCCATTTTTTGATTGGGTTGTTTGTTTTTTTGTTGTTAAGTTGTATGAGTTGTTTGTATATTTTAGAGATAAAGCCCTTGTTCTGTCACATCATTTTAAAATATTTTTCTTTCATTTCATAGGTTGTCTTTTTGTTTTTTTTATGGCTTCTTTTGCTGTGCAAAAGTTTGTAAATTTGTAAATAGAGTAGACTTTAAGTGAGAAACTCATTCAAAGAAAATGACAAGCTTTTTAAAATTTTCTACTGTGGGTAAAACAAAGGCCAAATAATAGTTCCTATAGCAAAGCTGGGCACATAGTAGGGCCTTAAAATTCTGAATGAATGAATGAATATAAGAATTTGTTGGAAATCTGCTAATTACTGGAATGCTTTGTTACTGTAGAATTGAAGGATTCCTTTCACTGGCCTAAATCACAAACATTTATCAAGTGTTTTGTTTGCTTGTTTGTTTGTTTTTTAGTTCAATGTCATCTTAAATTAAAAAGATTCATTTTTTTGTCCAAAAAGAGAATTAACCTGATGATCTCTCAGTGGTGCTGTCAACTGTAACATTTCATTATTTCTATGATTTTAGAATGCTACCAGTTATTTGGTTTTATATTTTATAGCCAGTCCCAGAGCACCTAGCCTGGCAGTAGAGTAATTTAGACCTTAACCTCCATCAATGCCATGAGCTGCAGATTGGGGTTTTGTTGTTCTTCTATGTTTAGAATCATGTAAAACAAAACAAAATCATTCTTGATCGAGTGATTTTTTTTTTTTTTTAAGGGGCTGCCTATGTTTCAGGTATTGGACTACATAGTCACTCTCTAAAAGTCATATCCATCAGCTCTCATCAAGTTCTCCAGTGCAAAAACCCTGTCCTCCCTAAAAATGGCAAAAAAAAATTTTTTTTCTTGATGGGCAAAGTAGTATGAGATTAAGAAAGTTTTCACCCTTGGTAAAGCCTATAAAGTTTTGGTCTTGAAGAGTACTTTTAAACAGGTTTCTGATGGATTCAGTTGTTTTGCTATTACTGTAAAATTTACTTGCTCCTCTGGTAGAACCAGGCAGTATTAGCTAGTTCATAACACCTTTGAAGTATTTATACAATACAGTGATTTATTATTGAGTTAGGTGACTTACTTTTCTCCATAAGGAAAAGATGGAAGAAACAAGATTGACCAAGTAAATGCTAATATTCAGAATGTGATTTAGAGTACAGGGCTCAGACTGGTTTTCCCATTACACTGAAGGATTACATAGATGTGTAGAAACACTGTTGGTTCATCATTACTAATACACACATGCCAGGACATATGGGCAGGTAGAAGGATTGAAAAGCAACTGCCTTAGCTGTAGATTCCAGGGAGTTTAGAGGCTTAAATCACAGAGGCTTGACATCAGGCAAATGGAGTTTCTGAGGCTGAACAGTAATTTGGAACCTAAGGCATTTGAGAATGCCAGTTATTAAGAAAAATTCTTTTCTTAAGATTGTTATGGAAAAGCAACTTCTACAAATGCAGTTATCCTAGTACTAGTCTTCCATAGTTTGAGCTCTGTTCCTTTTTCATTTGAAATAAACATTGTGACCAGCATAGTTATACCTTTCACCCTACTTTGTGACAGGGTGGGGAAAATTTATAATGGAGATTCTTGGAGAAAAGAATATCTCAAATCTGTTAAAAGACAGGTTGGATTCAGCTTTGAATTGGATGATATCATGTCTATTCAAGGACTGGGGCCACTTGTGCTTATTGTTTTAGTGGGAAAAGGCGACTTGACCCTAATTCAACTTTCTTTACTCTTAAGTGAGAAAATAGGAGATTTTGATTGATCATGTAGCAAACATTGAAATTTGAAGATGCAGTGAATGAAAGGAAGGCTTCCTCTTGATAGTGATGTGACAGGAGAATCACAACATTCATAAGCACACAGACACGGTGTTTAGATCTTGTTGGTCAAGTACACAGACTGTAAGACGGGAGAAGGCAGCGGCTACATGGTTTATTTGGTGTGTCTAGTACTATTGTTTAGTGTTTTCATGTTCTATCGCTACAATTAGTTTGCAAACCCCTTAAAATCAGGAACCAGATACTTGCTTTTGTTTCCCCCAATGAAAGTAACATAGTATCTTGCATTCTAATGTGAAATATCCTGATATAAGGAAGAAAATCTTTGACTTAAAGGAAAGGGCATCTGAGGCAAAGTACTTCAACATTTGTAAAATCAGAGGATTAGACTAAAGAAGTATAGGTGGGAGAAATAAGCATGTGATAGAGTGAAAAATCCACAGGTTCCTGTTGTATCAAATTCAAGTTTGAATTAAAAATTGTTTTGGTCATCTATTTATTTTTAATTAAAGGACAATTTCTTTACAGTAGTGTACTGCTGCTGCTGCTAAGTCACTTCAGTCGTGTCCGACTTTGTGTGGCCCCATAGACGGCAGCCCACCAGGCTCCCCCGTCCCTGGGATTCTCCAGGCAAGAACACTGGAGTGGGTTGCCATTTCCTTCTCCAATGCATGAAAGTGAAAAGTGAAAGTGAAGTTGCTCAGTCGTGTCCGACCCTCAGCAACCCCATGGACTGCAGCCTACCAGGCTCCTCTGTCCATGGAATTTTCCAGGCAAGAGTACTGGAGTGGGTTGCCATTGCCTTCTCCACCTCCGTCCACTAGTTTCTATCAAACATCAAAATGAGTCAGCCATAGGTTTACCCATGTCCCCTCCCATTTGAACATCCCTCTTGCCTCCCTCCCCATCCCACCCCTCTAGGTTATTACTGAGCCCTGATTTGAGTTCCTGCGTCATACAGCAAATTCCCATTGGCTATCTGTTTTACATATGGAAATTTATGCTTCCATGCTACTCTCTCCATATCCCACCCTTTCCTTCCTCCAGCCATGTGCATAAGTCTGTTCTCTATATTTCTGTCTCCACTGCTTCTCTGTAAATAGGTTCATCAGTACCATTTTTCTAGATTCCATATATATGCATCAGTATACAATATTTATTTTTCTCTTTCTGACTTACTTCACTTTGTATAATAGGCTCTAGGTTCATCCTCCTCATCAGGACTGACTCAAATGTGTTGCTTTTTATGGCTGAATAATATTCCATTGTATATATATGTACCACAGCTTCTTTATGCATTCATCTATTGATGGACATCTAGGTGCTTCCATGTCCTAGCTATTGTAAATAGTGCTGCAATGAACATTGGGGTACATGTATCTTTTTCAGTTTTGGTTTCCTCTGGGTATATGCCTAGTAGTGGGATTGCTGGGTCATATGGTGGTTTTGGACTTCCCTGGTGGCTCAGACGGTAAAGTGTCTGTCTACAATGTGGGAGACCTGGGTTCCATCCCTGGGTCAGGAAGATCCTGTGGAGAAGGAAATGGCAATCCACTCTAGTACTATTGCCTGGAAAATCCCATGGACAGAGGAGTCTGGTAGGCTACACAGTCCGTGGGGTCACAAAGAGTCAGACACAACTGAGTGACTTCACTTTCCTTTCACTTTCCTATGGTGGTTTTATTCCTAGTTTTTTTTTTTTTTTTTTTTTTTAACAAATCTCTGTACTGTTCTTCATAGTGGCTATAGCAATTTATCTTCCCACCAGCAGTGCAAGAGGGCTCCTTTTTCTCTACACCCTCTCCAGCATTTATTGTTTGTAGGTTTTTTGATGATGGCCATTCTGACCAGTAAGAGATGATATCACACTGTAGTTTTGATTTGCATTTCTCTAATAATGACATTGAGTATCTTTTCATGTGTTTGTTAGTCATCTGTATGTCTTCTGTGGAGAAATATCTGTTTAGCTCTTTTGCCCACTTTTTGATTGGGTTGTTTGTTTTTCTGGTATTGATTTGTATGAGCTATTTGTGTATTTTTGAAATTAATCCTTTGTTAGTTGTTTCATTTGTTATTATTTTCTCCCATTTTGAGGGTTGTATTTTCACCTTATTTATAGATTCCTTTGCTGTGCAAAAGCTTGTACATTTAATTAGGTCCCACTTGTTAATTTTTGGTTTTATATCCATTACTCTAGGAGGTGGATCATAGAGAATCTTGCTGTGATTTATGTCATAGAGTGTTCTGCCTATGTTTTCCTCTAAGAGTTTTACAGTTTCTGGTCTTACATTTAGGTCTTTAATCCATTTTGAGTTTATCTTTGTGTATGCTTTCTATTTTTTATTTACAAAACTCATTTTGTCAGTGAGATCACAAATTCTGCTACCTAGTTCTATCAATCTTTTTCCTTACTTTTTTTCTAGGTTTCATTCATTTTCTTCATTATTCAAGATATTTCTTCATTGCCTAGGTACATTATTAGTGTTAGTACATATTTGCATATCTTTAGCAAATAATGTTTAAGTGCTTATTGTGTATTATGTATAGTCCCTGACTTTATGCATCTAAATTAGACATTAGTGGTACATGCCAAGAAGATGTTATAAAGATAAAAAATTAAAACATACATATATCAGAATATATATATTTTCAGACATGGTGGGAAGTAATTTAGACTGAGGTTTTCTTAGGGAATTTACAAGGGAGAATCAATCACGTCGAAGAATAAAAATTGGAAAATGATTCAAAAGGAATGGTATTAGAAATGTAATTATTTGATTTACGTAGGAGAAGACTAACATGTAATTCATAAAAGTGCCGGTGATTTTTTTCTTTCATATAGTTTTCTCTTAAAGCAATATTTGTACCCAGCCTAAAAAGGCAAATAATAATTGCTATAAAACAGCAGTTCCCTGCTTAATGTCCTGGTGTCTTGATACCTGATCAGCAAAGAATCCACTTTTGTTTATTTTCCCTGTTTCTTTTGATATTTAGTAGCATCTCATGTTCAAGTCTAGGTTAAAAACTATTTTTTAATTCATGAAACTTGTGTTTTCAACCATACTGCTAGCTCCTGGGGTACAAGGATCTTCTCTTTCATGGTGTTTATAGTACCATGCCAGGCACAAACAAGATAGCTATTGTTTGCTACTTGATCAAATTTGGCAACCTTTCCTGGTGTTTCTCAGAATTCATAAGTGTCAGTGAGCATCCATTGTCTCTGTAAACAGCTGAGGATATTTAGTTTCAGAAGGCATAATGATGGAGTGGAAAGATTTGGAACTGAACTTGAGAAGTTGTTTTTGTGTCTCTGGGCTTTTAGTTCCCATCTGTAAAATAGGATTATCAGCTTCTGCTTTCTTTCAGATACAAAAGGGAATCAAAGGAGATTTACATATGCACCTATAAAATGCTCCATAAATTAAGCTGTCGTTCTTATGCCGTCTGATAGTGTATCCTGTGATGATGGAAATGTATGTCTGTGTTATCCAATATGGCAGCCACAAACCACTAGCCACATCTGGATATTTGGCTCTTGAAATACAACTTGTGTGGCTGAAACTGAATTTTAATTGTGTGTACCTTTAATTAATTTCAGTTTCCATAACTGTTTTGAACAGTGCATGTCTAGTCTGCTGCTGCTACTGCTGCTAAGTCGCTTCAGTCGTGCCCAACTCTGTGCGACCTCATAGACAGCAGCCCATTAGGCTCCTCTGTCCCTGGGATTCTCCAGGCAAGAATACTGGAGTGGGTTGCCATTTCCTTCTCCAATGCATGAAAATAAAAAGTGAAAGTAAAGTCACTCAGTCGTGTCCGACTCTTAGCGACCCCATGGACTGCAGCGTACCAGGCTCCTCCGTCCATGGATTTTCCAGGCATGAGTACTGGAGTGGGGTGCCATTGCCTTCTCCGCATGTCTAGTCTACCTTTCTGATTTTACCAGTTAGGTAATGAAGCTCAAAGAGATTATATTGCTATGTGAAGGTCACATGACTGGTATCTGGAAGAGATAAAAACAGAGCTCATAAGTGATTATTTTTAGTGTAGTAAGTTTATAATTATTGTTGAATGATCAGCATAACCTTTCCATTTACATTATTGTATTTCTGAATAATCAAAGGAGAGTCATTTGTAAAAATTAGGGTAGGAAAATCAAGCTGAGAGCAAGTTCCTTTGTACCAAGATCAAATGTTTCCACTTAGATTGAATGGGGCTTAGTGACTGGATATAGTCTAAGTGTGAAGCAGATAACATTTTAGGGACACATGGATTGACTTATAATTTAGGTGAGAACTTATTTGTATTTTATTTTTGATGCTAAGTGAAAGATAAAAGGACTCTTAGACTTCATTAAATTTATCTAATTGTACATGAGGGCATCTTGACCCCAAGAAGAATTAAGACAAGTTAACATCTATATTCCTGCTATTGAATGCCTAGTTCAATGTCACTTTCACAGATCTAATATCTGGTTTTTTTTTTGGATAAAAAAAAAATGCTGTGCCATTTCATTATAAAAGCAAGTGTTTCATTGTAGAAAATGTATAAAAACATTTTTACAAAAGAGGAAGATAAGAATCACTTCTATTTCTTTTACCTCCAGATACACACTTGGTAGATTTTTTTTCCCCTGATTCTTTTATATATAAGATAGTTTTTGAAGTAAAGTTGAGATTATTGTTTGATAATCTGATTTTTTTTTTCACTTACCAAGAACATTTTCTCAGGGACAGATTTAGTTTTAAATTCTAGAACTAGTTTACTGAGGACATTGAACAGGTCCCTTGACTTTTCTATGCCTAGTGCTCACAGCTTCCTATTAGTAACACTAACACCTACTTCCCTGGGTTTTGTAAGGGTTAAATGAAATTGTGTAGATTGAGTTTCTGGCACTATTTTCTCTTTTTAATCTAATGTTGGTATTTTAGCTAAAGTGCCTTGACTGACCCAAGCAGGATTTCTCAGTCAGGAAAGTATATGAGGGTCACCTCGACTAGACAGCTGCACCGGACGGGGGTCTTCACGTGAGCTACAGGTGAAAGAGGAGAGAGTTGAGAAGAACAAAACAAGCAGACCAGCACTGAGAAAAGGAAAAAGGTCAGCTTCTAATCCTTTTCGCTCTCCTGTGTCTCTACCACATCATTGCGCAACTCTGAACCTTCAGTTTGTGGAATGAACTAGGAGTCCTGTCTCTGCCATCATTGTCTGGGTAACCATGTGTAAGTCTCATTCTCTCCAGCAATGTTTCATCATCTGAAGAAAGAGGGGTTTATTCTAGAGGGTCTCATAGTGTAGTTTTACATATTCACATACCTTATGTCCTATGATTCCAGCTGGCTTGCTAATTCCCTCCTAGGACTTCTTGCAACCACCCTGGGTCACCTCTTTTCACCTCCAGTCCAGGGTTCTCCCTAGAATCTGCCTGTGTGCATGTTGTTAATCACCAGTCATGTCCACCTCTTTGTGACCCCATGGGCCTTAGCCTGCCAGGCTCCTCTGCCCTTGGAATTCTCCAGATGAGAATACTAGAGTAGATAGCCATTTCCCAACCCAGGAATCGAACCCAGGTCTCCTGCACTGCAGGCAGATTTTTACTATCTGAGCCACTAAGGAGAACTAGAGGCACTCAAAGTGAGGTGCAGGTTGACAAGTACAGTGGATTAACTTTCTCATTCTGATCATCTCCAAGGAATACACGAAACAAGACAGATACACTTTACAAAAAGTATGTCGTTTCTGCAAGAAAAAAGTAAAAGCCAACGCATGTTTCTTCCTTGTTCGCTATCCGCCAGGCATGCTCTTCTTAAAAATCCTTTCAGATCATTATTATTGTCCCCATTTTATAGGTAAGAAAACTTAACCACTTTACCAAGGTGGCACAAGTATTGATTTACATTAATCCACTTTGATTTAAACAGTCTACTCCAGTGCTCTCAATAATGAGAATACAACAGCTTCTCTATAATTGATCAATACAAGAGAAATCATTTGGAAAAACATAGCTGGAATCCTGCATGAACAGGATGGTTGGCAGTTTTGGAAGAAGTAAAGACTAACTAGCATGTGCTTTTGCCCCCTTAATGATTAGTTACATTATGTAACCAGTGACTACCCACAGGGCATGGGACAATGCAAGTATCCAGTATAGGATGGATGGATGAATAATTAACTGAATGAATAAATAAAAAGATACAGACAACTTGCCTTTCCTACCTCAATCAGAAAGCAGAGAATTTGAAATATTATTCTGCATGTTCAGCATGAGAATAAAGCTTCCTTTCTATTGAGTCTGTATGGAAATGCAAACAGGTGTTAGAAAGCTAATGTTACATTTCCACAAAATCCATTTAAATAAACATGTCTCAGCTTGCCATAGTTCTTTGAACCTGGAATGTAACATGACAACAGTCAAAAAGCATAGAGGGAATTTTACTGGGAGCCCAATGAAAAGCAATTTGCATGGGGATCTACATATCAGCAAATTTTCTTGCAAAAGGGATGATTTGGTGACCATAAGCCAAATTTTAAACCAGATACAAACCAAGGAATCATAAAGATTAGAGTCCCTCAACTGTCCAGAAGTCTATTAAATGGTCACATTCATTTACCAAAAGAACCTCTAGTAAAACCCTGCTTTATTAAAATTGTCATCTCTAAGAAGGTAGCCTTTTAGTAATGAAGGAAACAAGTCTTCCATTTGAACAGTATATTGGTGATGCAGAAGAGTCAGTTTAAGAATTTTCCCTCTTCAAAGTTTATGATTGTAAAAATGCAATTCTAAGTCTTAGAATCCCCTGCTTTTCAGAAAACAAATATGAAAAAATAAAAAGATAGGCTTGAATCCGTGAGGGAGAACTCTTTCTCTGATACAGCACTTCTTATCTCCCTTTGTCAGCTGCGTTTGTACCGGCCTCCCTAGTGAGATGCTGTGAGCTCCTGGACAGTAAACATCTCATCTATCCTATTTTCTCTCAGTACCTCACACACAGCTTTTCATATAGCAAGACCTTTTCATGCAGCGAGAGCTCAAAAAAAAAAAAAAAAAGGTTGGATTAATTTGAATCAGTTCCAGAAGTCTTTACGTGTAAAAGCTATTTATGAATGTTCCTCATGACTTGAAAATGGAGAGGCTATAACTTAAACCCATGTGCCATTAGAGAGTGAACCCCCTAATTAGCTCAAAAAAGTGGACACCAAATATGGACAAAGAGGCAGAGAAAGAAAGACTAATAAAATACTGAATAGGACTGTCCTAACTGCAACAACATTACTTTGCCAACAAAGGTTCGTCTAGTCAAGGCTATGGTTTTTCCAGTGGTCATGTATGGATGTGAGAGTTGGACTGTGAAGAAAGCTGAGCACCAAAGAATTGATGCTTTTGAACTGTGGTATTGGAGAAGACTCTTGAGAGTCCCTTGGACTGCAAGGAGGTCCAACCAGTCTATCCTAAAGGAGATCAGTCCTGGGTGTTCATTGGAAGGACTGATGTTAAAGCTGAAACTCCAATACTTTGGCCACCTGGTGTGAAGACTTGACTCATTGGAAAAGACCCTGATGCTGGGAGGGATTGGGGGCAGGAGGAGAAGGGGACGACAGAGGATGAGATGGCTGGATGGCATCACTGACTCGATGGACATGAGTTTGGGTAGACTCCAGGAGTTGGTGATGGACAGGGAGGCCTGACATGCTGTGATTCATGGGGTCGCAAAGAGTCGGACACGACTGAGCGATTGAACTGAACTGAATTGCAACAACACAACATTGTTCCTGTGGAGGTTACCAACTATGACTGCATTTGGTCAGAGAGGAACAGGTTGAAATACATACATTAGTTGGTATTGGGGAGCCATGTTGTTTGATGAGAACGATTAACAATAGCATCCACGACTATAGGTATATGGAAAAATAAGTAGTTGATTTGCTGAAGTCAGTCAAACAACAGGTCCCCCGTTCCTGCCAGTATCTGTAGGTGGCCTCTTAAAAACGTGGAGTGGCATAGATGAGGCAAAGATTAGTCTGTCTCAGACTGGGCAGTTTCTCAGCCTTAGTGTATTCTTGGCCACTCTTTCTATGTTGGTGACCTCGGCTGTACTCCACAGCACCTGTTAAACAAGATGGACCTGAACCTTCTCAGCACATGAGCATGATACCACAGAACTCAGTTCTTGCTCTTGTGTTTCTCTGGGCACTTTCCACCTAGTATTTTTTCTTGAATCCCCCATGCATTTTGTCTCATAACAGTGATAAAAAAGAGTAGAGAAAGATGCCACCAGGGGACTTGGTACTTGTGAGATAGGAAAGATGAGTCAGAAGTGCTAAAAAAGATGTCTCCATGGACTGTCCTGATCCTTTTCTCAGATACCACAGTTCCGACCCATTCCCTAATGACTGATACTGAGAATTCGCCAATAAAAACTAGCTGAGAATGCTGTCTTCATGTATAACTCCTTCAACATTTACAATCAAATTATATCCTTAGCTGTTTGTCTCATTTCAGAGGACAATATCTTTCCTCATTCCCAAAACTAACATCTTCACCTAAAGATCTCCTCTGTTCCAGTCTCTTTAAGAACTTGAATCATCAGTCATTTCCACTCTTGTCTGAGATGTCTCCCTCTCTGTTGATTTTTTTTCCTTTTATTAAGTGAACTGCTTAAGTCTTTTACACTTTTAGAAACAAACCAATCAGCTTCCACTAACCTGTAGACCTCTTTATAACTACAACTATAAACTTTTATTTATATAGATACAATGGTCTGAATTCACTGACTCAATTTTGGACTTGCTAGTCTTTCCTCAATCTGTGATACTATGATGTTTAGGATTAAGTTTAGGGAGGTGTCCAATTCCAAATATTAATTAAGACATTAAATTTCACTCAAATAGCAATTATTTCCTCTTCCCAAGCTAAGGGTTTTGGCAAGCCACAAGACAGAAAAAAGGGGGCTTGGTCCTTCTTCTTTTGGTACTCTATGACTCCCCTTCTTCTCCTTCATCTAGTATCATCATCCTAGTACCACAGAGCTAGAACAAGAGAAGGAAGATAATGAAGGCAGAATATTTTTGCTTGGTGGTGGGCCAGCCAAGAGAGCTTTACATTCACTGTCCTGACAAACGTTTAAAATTCTGACCTCTCCAAACTCACCTTTCACATGTATCCTATGCTCCAATCATCTCTTCTGTATATTTTTGATTCTTCACAGATCTTACTGGAAATGTCAATTGCAATTTCTAGGTGATAGACCTTCTTTTTATCTTCCCTCATCCCCTTGTATTTTTCTCTCCTTTAAAATTGGAGTTTAGTTGCTTTACAATGCTGTGTTAGCTTCTGCTGTATAGGAATCATCCACACACATACATTCATCCGCTCTTTGTCACCACAGAACATTGAGGGGAGTTCCCTGTGCTATGCAGTGGCTTCTCATTAGTGATGTTCCATTGTATGTATGTACCGCATCTTCTTTATCCGTTCCTCTGCTGATGGACATTTAGGCTGCTTCCATATCCTGGCTATTGTGAATAGCGCTCCTGTGAACATTGGGGTGCATGTGTCTTTTGTATTAATAATCATAGTTTTCTCCAGGTCCCTTGAATTTTTAGGCAACTACTCCACACACAGATGTTCTCTTTTGAAGGTTCAGTTGTCTCTTCAGTTGACCCCCTTGGGCAGGATTTCAGCAGGACAGTTTTATTTCTTCCACAGGACCCCCATGTGCTCCAGGGAGAATCCTTATGCTTTCTATACCTAAAATCTCTGGATTATGGGCCGAGCCCTATGCAACAGTCTGGGGGATGTTGTGGTAAAAGGTATTGCTTTCAATAAACCTCCTATTTTTTGAATATATTGTTCATCATTTAGCCTGGGAATAACAGACTGGGAGCACATAAAGAATATGGCTTTGAAAAAGGCCTTCACAACAAGGCATTGCCTTCTGACCTTTCTAAACTCACCTTGCACGTATATCCTATGCTCCAATCATAGGTACTTCCCAAATTACAGAATATTCAGACCTCATGTCTTTGTTAATGCATACTTCCTGCCCTGACATCCTGTCTTCATTTGGTTCATGCCTACACATACCTTCAAACTCGTCTTCCCTAGTATCCTTAGCCTGACCACTCCCACCCTGCTCTATACCCCAGCATGCCCAGCTTTAACTCTTCAGTACTGTTTGATAGGCTGTGGCATTTGTTGTGCTGTAGAGTTTAGTGGTTACCGTGGAATCAGACCTGTGCTTACTCTGACTCTGCCACCTGCTACTGTGTGACCCTGAGCTATTTGCAGAACCTCCTGAAACTTCATTTCCTGGAAGAAATGAGTGATAATGCATATATATCTCATCAGGTCATTAGGACGGTTAAATAAAATAATGCATGTAAAGCATTTAAAGCAGTGCTTAGGATATTGAAGCTTTCATTAAATGTTACTTGATATTAATCATAACATGTACGGGGCTTTTCACAGTACCAAACTCAATAAAGAAGCAAAGAAGTATACTTTTTCCCCTCGAATTCTCAAAGCATTCACAGCCTTGGATTTTATTCCATTAAAGAATTAAATTTTTGTGAGGAGGCTTGGAAGCTATCCTAAATCAAAGTACAACGGGACACAGTCATTCCGCAGAGCCAAGGGGCTGCTTCCTGGCTGGGGTCCACGCCCTCCTCACTCCACCAGGCCTCTCAGCCACAAGCACGTGAAGGGCAGCCGTGACTCCGGCAAGAGGCCACCCCCTTCCAGGCCTCGAACTTTCTCCTCTTAGAGGAGAAAATGGCAAATAAATAAATAAAATCTGTATAAATTTAAATAATTGGAAGGCAGCTTGACTGAAAAAGACACTTTTCTTTTTCACCACAAATGTCACCATCTGGACTTTTCCTTTTTTAATTTCTTTGGGACCTGACAAGTCACTGGGCTGATATAATCACACCCAGTCAAAAATGACAGACACATCTCAGCGAGTTAGGGTGGGCAGAGTTCCAGGGTGGCCGGGGAGGACCCAGAAACCAGTGGGAGAGTGGCTTCAACAGCCCTCTGACTGGCTCGCCTTCCCCCATAACACAAGAGCTTCTGAGGTGTGATCAGCTTAAAATACACACCATGCTCATATACACACACGTGTGCACACACACACACACATGCATTTGTGGATGTGTGTATGCTTACAAAATGGCATTCAATTAACCTGCTAGTTAACTCATTTTTCATTTTTTCAGTCAAAAAATATAAATAAATAAAACTAAAGGGCAAGAAAGGCCAGTCAGCAGACTGTGCTGCTATTAATAAACTACATGTGGCCACCCTGTTTCTGTACTTGCCTTCTTTTCTCCCCAACGGTCCTTTATCCAGCAAAGCAGGAATATTCTAAGGGAACCAGCAAAGGAATCCAGGTTTCTTTATTGGTCAATTCAGCACCTTCACGTGGCCACAAGTCCACAGATGGACTCACAGCTGTCGTGTGCAAATATTCCCATTCACAAAACCAGCTTATTTAATATTTTATTTTTGCAATTTCTATGTCATTCTGGTTATGATTGTCTGAAAAAACAATGCCTTCCCTGTAGATCTTCTGGATAGTATTTTTTCAAAACAAGGGAAAATACCATTTTGCAAATTTTATTCTATGGCAATTTACAGTATTTCTGTCTGTAGGAATATTTGCCTATTGCTTATTTTATTTGGATAGGACTTTGTGTGTATACACACATATATACATTCACATATATGTAAACACACGTATTCATTTGCCAGATTTTTGCAGTGTTCTGTGTACATACAGTAAGCTGATGTTAGTAGGGCAAGGTCTACTAACAGTGCTTTTCTACAATGAATGTGGCTGTGAATCACCTTAGGAGATTGTCTAAATACAGATTCTCATTCAGTAATCTGCATTTCCATATTGCCAGTCTGGGGACCACACTTCAAGTAGCAAAGAGTCAGGGACATTAGACATAGTTTTATATGAGAAATTTGTGAGTCCCTCTCAGCAATTCCCTCAGCTTCACACCCCACGTCCAGTAATTAATCAGAATAATCACTTCTTAGATACCTCCAAAGTTCACCTTTCATTTCCATCCTCACTGCCACTAGCCTGGTCCATCTGCATCACAAACTCTTGTCCACCAGATGCAGTAATCACCTCCTTGTGGCCTTCTCATCTCCTCTCGTCTCTCTAGCTGTATTTAACACTTCCACCAGAGAGATATATTTAACATGTACCTCAGATCTTGGATGGCTCTGACTTACAACTCTTAGATGGCCTCCTGTTGTTCTTAGGATAACAGCCAGAATTCTCAATATATCCTGTAAAGCCCATGGTGGTCCAGCTGACTTCTGCCTCCATCAGTTCAGTTCAGTTGCTCAGTCATGTCCGACTCTGTGACCCCATGGACTGCAGCACGCCAGGCTTCCCTCTCCATCACCAACTCCTAGAGCTTGCTCAAACTCATGCCCATCGAGTGCCATCCAGCCATCTCATCCTCTGTCATCCCCTTCTCCCCTTGCCTTCAATCTTTCCCAGCATCTAGATGTTTTCCAATGAGTCAGTTCTTTCTTCGCATCATGTGGCCAGATATTGGAGCCTCAGCATCAGTCTTTCCAATGAATATTCAGGACTGATTTCCTTTAGGATGGACTGGTTTGATCTCCTTGCAGCCCAAGGGACTCTCAAGAGTCTTCTCCAGCACCACAGTTCAAAACCATCAATTCTTTGGCACTCAGCTTTCTTTATGGTCCAACTCTCACATCCATACATGACTACTGGAAAAGCCATAGCTTTGACTAGATGAACTTTTGTCAGTAAAGTAATGTCTCTGGTTTTTAATATGCTGTCTATATTGGTCATAGCTTTTCTTCCAAGGAGCAATTGTCTTTTAATCTTACGGCTGCAGTCACCTTCTGCAGAGATTTTGGAGCCCAAGAAAATAAAGTCTCTCACTGTTTCCATTGTTTCCCCATCTATTTGCCATGAAGTGATGGGACCGGATGCCATGATCCTAGACTTTTGAATATTGAGTTTTAAGTCAGCTTTTCCACTCTACTCTTTCACTTTCATCAAGAAGCTCTTTAGTTCCTCTTTGCTTTCTGCCGTAAGGGTGGTGTCATCTGCATGTCTGAGGTTATTGATATTTTTCCTGGCAATCGTGATTCCAGCTTGTGCTTCATCTAACCCGGGATTTTGCATGATGTACTCTGCAGAGAAGTTAAATAAGCAGGGCAACAATATACACCCTCTGTCTCCACAGCATCATCATCTACCAGGCTCCCTCTCCGTCACCATACTTCATCCACTCTGCTTTCTTTTGGATTCCAATATGTAAGACATCTTCCTCACACAGGGACTTCAGACTTGACTTTTATAGCAGCTGCCTGAAACGTTTTCTTCTTCTTTTCTTTGCTGCTCACCCACTCCCTTCCTGTCAGCTATTCCCAGATCTCTATGTCAATTCACCCTTTGGTTCTCAGCTCAGATTTAGGCCGTCTACTTAGGTTTCCATTCCTGGACAGATGCTATCAAAGCATTCTGTACTTTGTTCTCAGGGCACTTTTTAATGAATCATTTACATAGTTATTTGCTTAGTGTAAGCTCTGTTACACTATTAGGGGCTTTCCTGATAGCTCAGTTGGTAAAGAATCTGCCTGCAATGCAGGAGACCCCGGGTTGATTCCTGGGTCAGGAAGATCCGCTGGAGAAGGGATAGACTACCCACTCCAGTATTCTTGGGCTTCCCTTGTGGCTCAGCTGGTAAAGAATCCACCTGCAATGTGGAAGACCTGGGTTTGATCCCTGGGTTGGGAAGATTCCCTGGAGAAGGGAAAGGCTACCCACTCCAGTATTCTGGCCTGGAGAATTCCATGGATTGTATAGTCCATGGGGTCACAAAGAGTTGGACACAACTAAGTGACTTTCACTCACTTTCAAGCTCCTTTAGGGAAGAGGCCAGGTCTGCCTCATCCATCGTTGAACCACCAGCACATACAGAATCTTGGTAAATATTGCCAGTAATGAAGGAAAACAGAAACGAGTTGGTGATGAGGACTATTCCACAGCTACAGTGAGAGCAAATAATCAGGGTTTCCTGGGGCTGAGGACAGGTGGAATAGGGAAATGGGGGTCAGATGTTGTAGGTCACAGTGGACCATGTCTGGATAGGATACTGGGGAGAGAGCAGGTCCTTACCAGGCAGATGTGAAAGAGGGCGCATTCCAGACGACAGTGGAGAGGTAGGCAGCAATCTAATGTCAAGGGACTTTTATGCCATGGGAAATACTTTGATATTTAGCCTATAGGTGAGGAGGGGATAGGGGACTGAATGGTTTTAAATCTTGAGAAGATATAATTAATTTTGTCATAATTAAAGCTGGGCTGCAGAGACACTTTTGTGAAAGCTTTACAAAAGATAGGGTAAAGAACTGAGATCAATAGGATGGGTAAGAAATTCTGATATCAATCTACGTAAGAAATAAAGTAAGAATAAATGTCATTATAGAAAATAGTGTTTTCCCCAGCCTTCTTTGTAATTGGGACCTAAGCATGTTACCTGGACTCAATCAATCTACTCTCTGCCCCTCCCCAGACTTTGGATTGAGAACTAATGACCCATGGGAGCAGGAGCAGTTGAGAATCAATCTATTCTATTCTGTCATTCATTCAAAAAACATATTTGAGCATTTACTCTATGACAGGCACTTTTCAAGGTACTAGACATATAGCAGAGAACAAGGCAGACAAAAATCCATGCCCCCATAGAGCCCACATTCTATAGGAGGAAAAATAAGCAAGTAATTGAGTGGACTGTATAGTTTGTCAGATGCTGTTAACTGATATTAAAAAAAAAAAAAGAAAGCAAATATCATGGAATAGGACGTGGTGAAAGAGGGAAAGATATGGAAGGCATATTTTTTTAAATTAAATCTATTTATTTTTAAATGAAATAAAGATGAGTATTTTTATGATAAAAGTTCACAAAGAAGACAGACATCATAAACCATTAAAAACAAACGAAGATACAGAAAGCAAAAACCAGAAGAAATAGAAGGGGAAAGAAAAACATATATAATCATGGTGAGACATATTAACCTTTCTCTGAGAATATTTTATCAAGTACAGAAAAATAAGAATAGGATGTCATTAATAATTTAATAATTAAATATAATAGATTTCTATTTCCATTAATCTGAAAGGCATAATTTTTAAAGAGTGGTACTGTTGAAGACCTCTCTGAAACGGTGACATTTGAGCAAAGACATAAAGCAGCTAAGAAACCAGCCAGGTGGATATCCAGAGGAAGAATGTTCCAAGCAGAGAAGACATTAGGTGGAGATTATAGCAGCGGCATCTCGGGGCCCCAGCAGCTTTGGTGCCAGTAGCCCTCTCCTGCCCGTGGCAGCAAGCCACAGCGATGGCACAGGCTATTAGCAGCTGCCTCACCAGCAGTGTGCTCACCAGATGGTTCTGCGATGGGATATGGGCTCTGATTCCAGCTTACTGCCTCATCTCCCTTTTTTCTGCCTGTTTTCTGAACTTGGTTCTCCAGCCTTCCTAGTGACTCTCTGCATGCTCTGAAATCCTTTCAACAAATTCCTATTCTTTTGTTAGCCCACGAGTGGATAACTAAGAACTCTAACCATTATAAACAGTGAGTTCCTGGTCCACAGGGAACTTATGTCTCTGAAGTTAAGAAGTTAAGAATGTTTCTGTCCATTCTCTTAACCCACAGCTCTTGTTCAAGGTGGCATATGAGATTTTTAACTTCTGTGATGTGCCTCAAGTTGCCTTGCCCAGAAGAAGCAGCATTGCATGTACCTTTCGAAGAACAAGTGGGTAGAATCACAGACTTGAGATAAAAATGAGAGTACAAAAGGCTTCCTTTGGAAAGGATCCTTTTGTGTTAGAAAAAGGAAGGACAAAAGGGACCCAGTGAAGACACCTGGGTAAAATGTCATAGCTCCTGAGTTGAGATAACGGAACAAAAATCAAACCACCATGATGATGAGACAAAAAAAGGGGACTGTCAGGGATGAGGTATCTGTATCCTTTAGGAAATGTATATTTTCTCAGTTCTGCATTGCATTATTTTTTCACATTTCAATTGCAGTGAAACTGGTACACTTTCTTAACAACAGTAATATTCTGAACTTCCAGGAACTATGAACAAAACTACAAACCCAGCATCTGGGTGTGCTTGGACCAGCCATGTCACTTTAGACTTCTTATATGCCAGACTGTAATCATTGCTAGCTGTTCTTCCAGATGTCCAGTGCTATGATTTTTTATTATAGTTATTGATGGGCTCTGTCTGACCAGGAAGGAACTAAGAGGCTTCTTCCTGAGGTTGAAGTGTGCTGGTTCCATCTCTGTTCCCTGGCTATTGTCAGCTTTCTCCATCTCAGTCGCCAGTAGGAGAGAATGCAATTAATGACATCTGTTTACTGTCTGTATTTGTTTTCTGCATAACAGACAGCTACAAGGCTTGAGAGAACACAATATCCAGCATTTATGTCGCTTACATCTAAGGCTGGTGTGTGTTGGCTGATAGTGCCCGGGCATGGCTGGGATGGCCCCACTGAGATGACCCTGACCCATATGCTTCTAAGCCTCCTCCTGGGCCCCAGAAGGCTCACCTGGGCATGTTGTTCTTCCAGAACTTGGAGAGTAAGCCGCACTGTGCAAGTGCTTGTCACGCCTTAGATTACGTCCCACCCTCTAACATTCAGTTGGAAAAAACAGCCATATGGGCTCCTCAACATCAAGGTGCAGAGAAGCATCCTCGGCCAGCGGAGTTGCAGAGTGAAGGAAGGTAACCTCCACCTTCTCCCCAAGCATCATCTGATCACCAGGGAATTGCCAGGTTCTGGTTTCACCTAGTTCCAACCTACTGATCTGCCCTGACCCTGGCTTCTGGTTTCAATTCCAGTAGCTAAAACAGATATTTATTTAGTATCCCTGAGGGACAGAGAGCCTGGCTCACATTTTCTGAGTTCTTAATGTGTGTCAGTTATTTCTGTCCCTGGAGAAGGAAATGGTGACCCACTCCAGTATTCTTGCCTGGAGAATCCTTTGGACAGAGGAGCCTGGCAGGCTACCGTCCACGGGGTCGCAAGAGTCAGACATGACTTAGCGACTAAACCACCATCTCTGCCCAGGTGAGTTAAGTAGTTATCCTCAGTTTTAGTAAAGAAACTGTTACTCAGTGGGTCTGTGTCAGTGACTGTCATAATGACTTAATTATTGTGTGTGTGTGTTTGGGCACGCACCCAGTCACTCAGTTCCATCCAACTCTTTGTGACCCCATGAACTGTAGCTTGCCAGGCTCCTCTGTTCATGGAATTTTCCAGCCAAGAATACTGGAATGGGTTGCCATTTCCTCCTCCAGGGGATCTTCCCAACCCAGGAATTGAACCTGCATCTCCTGCAGTGGCAGGCGGATTCTTTACCCTGAGCCACCTGGAAAGCCCCTTAATTACCATATTTATCCCTGGAAGAAACTAAGAGACTTCTTAGGACAAAGGATAAAGTGTGCTCATACTTTCTGTTTCCTGGCTATCATCAACATTCTCCATCTAGGTAGCCAATATGAGAGAGTAGAATTGATGGCATCTACCTACTGCTATTAGGTTCAGTTCAGTTCAGTTGCTTAGTCGTGTCCAACTCTTTGCAACCCCGTGAATTGCAGCACGCCAGGCCTCCCTGTCCATCACCAACTCCCAGAGTTCACTCAAACTCAACGTCCATCAAGTCGGGATGCCATCCAGCCATCTCATCCTCTGTCGTCCCCTTCTCCTCCTGCCCCCAATCCCTCCCAGCATTAGAATCTTTTCCAATGAGTCAACTCTTCTCATGAGATGGCCAAAGTATTGGAGTTTCAGCTTCAGCATCAGTCCTTCCAAAGAATACCCAGGACTGATCTCCTTTAGGATGGACTGGTTGGATCTCCTTGCAGTCCAAGGGACTCTCAAGAGTCTTCTCCAGCACCACAGTTCAAAAGCATCAACTCTTCAGTGCTCAGCTTTCTTCACGGTACAACTCTCACATCTGTACATGACCACTGGAAAAACCATAGCCTTGACTAGATGGACTTTTGTTGGCAAAGTAATGTCTCTGCTTTTGAATATGCTATCTAGGTTGGTCATAACTTTCCTTCCAAGGAGTAAGCGTCTTTTATTTCATGACTGCAGTCACCATCTGCAGTGATTTTGGGGCCCCCAAAAATAAAGTCTGCCACTGTTTCCACTGTTTCCCCATCTATTTCCCATGAAGTGATGGGACCAGATGCCATGATCTTTGTTTTCTGAATGTTGAGCTTCAAGCCAACTTTTTCACTCTCCTCTTTCACCTTCTTCAAGAGGCTTTTGAGTTCCTCTTCACTTTCTCCCATAAGGGTGATGTCATCTGCATATCTGAGGTTAATGATATTTCTCTCGGCAATCTTGATTCCAGCTTGTGCTTCTTCCAGTCCAGTGTTTCTCATGATGTACTCTGCATATAAGTTAAATAAGCAGGGTGACAATATATAGCCTTGACATACTCCTTTTCCTATTTGGAACCAGTCTGTTGTTCCATGTCCAGTTGTAACTGTTGCTTCCTGACCTGCATACAAATTTCTCAATAGGCAGGTCAGGTGGTCTGGTATTCCCATCTCTTGAAGAATTTCCCACAGTTTATTGTGATCCACACAGTCAAAGGCTTTGGCATAGTCAATAAAGCAGAAATAGATGTTTTTCTGAAACTCTTGCTTTTTTCATGATTCAGTGGATGTTGGCAATTTGATCTCTAGTTCCTCTGCCTTTTCTAAAACCAGCTTGAACATCTGGAAGTTCACAGTTCACGTATTGCTGAAGCCAGGCTTGGAGAATTTTGAGCATTACTTTACTAGTGTGTGAGATGAGTGCAATTGTGCAGTAGTTTGAGCATTCTTTGGCATTGCCTTTCTTTGGGATTGGAATGAAAACTGATCTTTTCCAGTCCGGTGGCCACTGCTGAGTTTTCCAAATTTGCTGGCATGTTGAGTGCAGCACTTGCACATCATCGTCTTTCAGGATTTGAAAGAGCTCATCTGGAATTCCATCACCTCCACCAGCTTCATTTGTAGTGATTCCTTCTAAGGCCCACTTGACTTCACCTTCAAGGATATCTGGCTCTAGATGAGTGATCACACCATCGTGATTTTCTTGGTGGTGAAGATCTTTTTGTACAGTTGTTCTGTGTATTCTTGCCACCTCTTCTTAATCTCTTCTGCTTCAATGGTATTTTAGGTCCATACCAATGTCTGCTTCAATGGACCTAACAATGGTATATTAGGTCCATACCATTTCTATCCTTTATTGAGCCCATCTTTGCATGAAATGTTCCCTTTGTATCTCTGATTTTCTTGAAGAGATCTCTAGTCTTTCCCTTTCTGCTGTTTTCCTCTATTTCTTTGCATTGATCCTTGAGGAAGGCTTTCTTATTTCTCCTTGCTATTCTCTGGAACTCTGCATTCAGATGCTTATATCTTTCCTTTTCACTTCTCTTCTGTTCACAGCTATTTGTAAGGCCTCCCCAGACAGCCATTTTGCTTTTTTGCATTTCTTTTCCATGGGGATGGTCTTGATCCCTGTCTCCTGTACAATGTCATTAGTTTGTTACATATCAAATAACCACAAAGTCTCAGAAGCTCAGAACAATCAGCATTTATGCTTATGTGTTGAGGTTAGACATTGAATCCAGACCAACCTAACTGTGAATGTTGGTTGGCCTCAATTTTCTCATCAGAGAAATAAAGACAGTAGCACCTGTCATGCAGTGTTTGTGTGATTAGCTGGTATACACTCAGTGAAAGTGTTAGTCGCTCAGTTGTATACAACTCTACGACCCCATGGACTGTAGCTCGCCAGGCTCCTCTTCATGGAATTCTCCAGGTAAGAATACTGGAGTGGGTTGCCATTTCTTTCTCCTGGATCTTTCCGACCCAAGCATCACCTCCGGGTCTCCTGCACTGCAGGAAGATTCTTTACCATCTGAGCCACCAGGGAAGCCTAACACAGAGTCTAGCACACCTGGTAAATAAGTCTCCCTCTTTGTTTTTACTCATGGAGATTTGACCATCAGCAGCTACATCTGATACCCTCAAGCACCAGATTTTAGAGCCACCCTGTGTCAGACTTTTTGGGACAAAAGAAATAATGCAACAGTTTGACTCATGATGCTTTGTGGAGCCTTCATTTGAGTGAAAAAAACTTATATATGTGACAGCCGTACAGTGAAGGCTTGATTTGTGTGCATGGGTTAGAAAGGAGGGTGTGCACTGGAGGAAACGGAACAGAGCTAATATGTTACCGTCTGTGATTTGACCTGCTCTCTGCCTGACTAGCTGCATATTCATGTCAAGTTCCTCCTGGTTACCTAGGACAAGAAATGAAGAGGAAAGGTCTTTAATCATTTTTTTTATTCTAATTGAAACATTTTCCTTGCAAGTGAAGAGAGAACAGGTGCCTAACGAGCCCACATGATGACTCACAAGGTAGTAGATATCGCCACAGATATAATTAAACTGAAAGATCAATGAGAATTTCCTTTTTGGACTCAAGCCAGGTCTACGCAGACTGGGATCCAGCTAGCTGTATTTATGCACAGTGATATTCAGAAGTGTGTACTCACGCAGGTGTGCCCCGTAGTATCATATCATGATAAATTAAACAGCCACAGACTCACACATTGAGGATAACTTATTTAAGAATACACAGCTATTTCTGTGTACAGTTAATGATCCTGAGCTACAAGCATCGTCTGTCAGGAAGGCAGACAATTGCTGCATCTTATCAGGTCTCACTTCCCCTTTTCCTTTATTATGCTTTTCATTTTTGGTCTAAAAAATACAACCACATAAGTAAGCACTGGCCCAGAGGCTCAGGATCTGAAAGAAAGGGAGGAAGCAGAAAGAAATGGAGGGAAGGAAGGAGGCAGGAAGGGAATCATCAAGGGAAAGAAACATTGCCAATATGTGACCTCTCCTTCAGAGTTCCAGGAAATTGGATTGCATTTATAGCAAGATGTGTAGCCTGTCTGGCTCTTTAGAACCCTTAGACTCAGTGGGCCTGTAAATAAGCCCTTGCACATCTTGTGAGTCCAAGGTTCTTCTGATAAAAGGAACAAGGGAAGAATTTAGGGGAGTGGGTTGATCTTTGAGATCTGCACTGATGCAAATTTCGCAGACCCGATAGGTTTTTCACAGCCTTCTATTTTTTTTTTTATTGAAATTTCCTTGCAGAAATGAAAAAACAACCTGAGAATTCTATTCAGTTGTTTTGTAGCAGCATTGTAATTGAAAAAAAAAATCACTCCTTGAGTTAGATACTCTTTTCGTTAGCTTAGGCTGCTATAACAATATGTCATAGATGGGCAGCTTAAATAACAGACTTTTATTTCTCACAATCTGGAAGCTAGCAAGTCTGAGATCACAGTCCTAGCAGTTTTGATGTTACATGAGAAGTATCTTCTGGCTTGCAGATGGCCATCTTCTTGTGATATCCTCACACGACAGAAAGAGGCAAATCTGATGTCTCTTCCTCTTCTTAAAAGGGCACTAACCCCATCATGATGAGCTCCATCCTCAAGACCCATGAACTCATCCAAACCTTATTACCTCCCAAAGGCCCTGCCTCCAGATACTATCACATTTGAGATTAGGACTTCAACATGTAAATTTTGAGGGGACACAGTCCATAACAGATACCAAACCAAACACCTCTGTGGTCTGGTCCTTTCTACACAATAGAGGAGAATCTGACCCCTAAAGCTTACGGGAAGATTGATGTCTTACATGTACTTATTTCATTTAAAAGAAGACAATGGAAAATCTAGTGCCAATATTGTCCACTCGTAGTTTACAAAAGAAAAGAATGTAGGAAAGTTACTATAAATTCTAATGTTGGAAAGATCCTTAGAGATAAGTCTAGACCAACATATCTGTTCTCATTAGGATAGATTAATTGCACTAACAAATTCAAAATTTCAGTGGCTTAACAGAATGAGGATTGTTCTCATCCAGGAAAAGTCTGATCCAGATGTGCCCAGTTGGCAAATCTCCTTAAGGGTGAACTTAAGGATCCAGGCTCTTTCCAGTGGGAGCCTTCACCATCTCAGAGCCTTTAGAATCCTTTGTAGAAGGTGGGAGATCACACATAGGGTATTTGATGCACGTGGCTAAAAGTGGAGCACGTTCCATTGACCAGAACTCAGTCACATGGCATTATCTAGATGCAAGGGGTGGGTGTGGGGGGCTGGTGCTGTAATCTTCCTGTGAAAGTGCACCGCCCAGCGCCTTATTTCTGCCATACTCACTGTTTTCCAGATGAGGAAAGTAGGCTTAGTGTCTGATGTGTTTAGAATGAATCAGTGGCAGAGGTGGGATTAGAACTCCTATCTCCTCACTCCATCTTCTTTCCTTTATTTCCCATCACCTCTTAGCTCTTTGAAGAAGTACAGCGGGACTTAGGGTTTCTGAAGGATAATCCCTAGGCACAAAGAAGCCCCTTCTCCTTAGAATCCAAATCAATACCTATTGTATACTTAACAGGGAATACACATAGAATTTAAAATTAATTGACTTAATTTGGTTTTATTTTTCAGATTATTTCTTAAATGGCTTTTTGACTTCTGAAAAAGACCACACTCACCAAAAATGAGAGCAGTATGATACTGTCTTTGATCTTGTGTAACAGCTAATAGTGTAGGGCATGTGATCATGGCTAAATAAATATTTGTTGCTAAGTGTGGTCATTGTTGTTCAGTTGCTGTTGTGTTCGACTCTTTGCAACTCCATGAACTACAGCACGTCAGGCTTCCCTGTCATTCACTATCTCCCAGAGTTTGCTCAAACACATGTCCATTGAGTCAGTGATGCTATACAACCACCTCATTTATGTCACCCCTTCTTTTATTGCCATCAATCTTTCCCAGAATCAGGTTTTTTTCCAATGAGTTGGTTGTTTGCAACAGGTGGCCAAAGTACTGGGGCTTCAGCATCTGGCTTTCCAATGAATATGCAGGACTGATATCCTTTAGGATTAACTGGTTTGATCTCCTTGCAGTCCAAGGGACTCTCAAGAGTCTTCTCCAGCACCACATTTCAAAAACATCAATTCTTTGGTGTTCAACCTTCTTTATCATACACCTTTCACATCCATGCTTGACAATTGGAAGAACCATAGCTTTGACTGTACAGACCTTTGTCAGCAAAGTGGTGTCTCTGCTTTTAAATGTGCTGTCTAGGTTTGTCATAGCTTTTCTCCCAAGGAGCAAGTGTCTTTTAATTTTGTGGCTGTAGTCACCGTCCTCAGTGATTTTGGAACCCAAGAACATAAAATCTGTCCATGTTTCCACCTTTTCCCTATCTATTTGCCATGAAGCGATGGGACCAGATGATCTGGTTTTGTGAATGTTGAGTTGTAAGCCAACTTATTCACTCTTTTTTCTCACCTTCATCAGGAGGCTCTTTAGTTCCTCTTCACTTTTTGCCACTAGGGTGGTATCAGCTGCATATCTGAGGTTGTTGATATCTCTCCTGACAATTTTGATTCCAGCTTGTGATTTGTCAAGACCCGCATTTCTCCTGATGTGCTCTGTATATAAGTTAAATAAGCAGGATGGCAATATACAGCCTTGATGTACTTCTTTTCCAATTTGGAACCAGTCTGTTGTTCCATGTCCAGTTCTAACTGTTGTTTCTTGACCTGCATACAGGTTTCTCAGAAGGCAGGTAAGTTTGTCTGGTAATCCCATCTCCTTAAGAATTTTTCACAGTTTGTTATGATCCACACAGTCAGAGGCTTTAGCGTAGTCAATGAAGCAGTTCAGTTCAGTTCAGTCGCTCAGTCGTGTCCGACTCTTTGCGACCCCATGAATTGCAGCACGCCAGGCCTCCCTGTCCATGACCAACTCCTGGAGTTCACTCAAACTCATGTCCATCAAGTCGGTGATGCCATCCAGCCATCTCATCCTCTGCCGTCCCCTTCTCCTCCTGCCCCCAATCCCTCCCAGCATCAGCGTCTTTTCCAATGAGTCAACTCTTCACAATGAAGCAGAAGTAGATGTTTTTCTGGACTTATCTTGCTTTTTGTATGATACAACAAATGTTGGCAATTTTATCTCTGGTTCCTCTGCCTTCTTTTAAATCCACATTGTACATCTGGAAATTCACAGTTCATGTACTGCTGAAACGTAGTTTGAAGGATTTTGAGCATTACCTTACTGGCATATCAATAGGTAATCTGAACATTCTTTGACATTGTCTTTCTTTGTAATTGGAATAAAGACAGACCTTTTCCAGTCCTGTGGTCACTGCTGAGTTTTACCAATTTGCTGGCATATTGAGTACAACACTTTCACAGCATCATTTTTTAGGATTTGAAATAGCTCAGCTGGAATTCAGTCACCTCCACTAGCTTTGTTTGTAGTAATGCTTCCTAAGGCCCACTTGACTTCACACTGCAGGATATCTAGCTCTAGGTGAGTGACCACACCATTGTTAACGAGATAATGAGGATCTTTTTTGTATAGTTCTATGTGTTCTTGCCACTGCTTCTTAATATCTTCTACTTCTGTTAGGTCCTTGTCATTTCTAACCTTTATTGTGCCCATCTTTGCATGAAATGTTCCCTTGGTATCTCTAATGTTCTTGAAGAGATCTCTAGTCTTTCCCATTCTATTGTTTTCCTCTATTTCTTTGCATTGTTCACTTAAAAGGGCTTTCTTAACTCTCTTTGCTGTTCTCTGGAACTCTGCATTCAGTTGGATATATCTTTCCCTGTCTCCTTTGCCTTTCACTTCTCTTCTTTTTTCAGCTATTTGTAAGGCCACCTCACATAACCATTTTGCCTTCTTGCATTTCTTTTTCTTGGGGATGGTTTTGATCACCACCTCTTGTACAGTGTTACAAACCTACATCCATAGTTCTTCAGGCACTCTGTCTACCAGACCTAAAACCTTGTATTTATTCGTCACCTCCACTGTATAATCATAATGGATTTTATTTAGGTCATACCTGAATGGCCTAGTGGTTTTCCCTACTTTCTTCAATTTAAGTCTGAATATTGCAATAAGGAGCTCATGGTCTGAGCCACAATCAGGTCCAGGTCTTGTTTTTGCTGTCTCTGTAGAGCTTCTTCATCTTTGGCTGCAAAGAATATAATCAGTCTTATTTCAATATTGACCATTTGGTGATGTCCATGTGTAGAATCATATCTTGTGTTGTTGGAAGAGAGTGTTTGCTATGACCAGTGTGTTCTCCTGACAAAACTCTGTTAGCCTTTGCCCTGCTTCATTTTGTACTCCAAGGTGAAACTTGCCTGTTACTCTAGGTATCTCTTGACTTTCTACTTTTGCATTCCAATCTCCTATGATGAAAAGGACATCTTTTTTTTTGGGGGGGTGGGGGTGGGCAAGGTTAGTTCTAAAAGATCTTGTAAGTCTTCACAGAACCATTCAGCCTCAGCTTCTTCAGCATTTCTGGTTCTGGCATAGACTTGGATTACTGTGATGTTGAATGGTTTGGCTTGGAAATGAACTGAGATCATTCTGTCATTTTTTGAGATTGTATCCAAGTACAGCATTTCTGACTCTTTTGTTGACTATGAGGGCTACTCCATTTCTTCTAAGGGATTCTTGCTCACAGCAGTAGATATAATGGTCACCTGAATTATATTCACCCCTTACTGCCCATTTTAGTTCACTGATTCCTAAAATGTTAGTGGTCAGTCTTGCTATCGCCTGCTTGACCGCATCCAGTTCATCTTGATTCACAGACTTAACATTCCAGGTACCTATGCAGTATTGTTCTTTATAGCTTCGGACTTTATTTTGACCACCAGACACATCCACAACTGAGTGATGCTGCTGCGTTAGCTCAGGCTCTTCATTCTTTCGGATCTGTTTCTGTTCTTCCCCAGTAGCATATTGGACAACTACTAACCTGGGTGGCTCATCTTCCAGTATCAGATCTTTTGGCCTTTTCATTTTATTCACAGTATTCACAAAAATACTGAAGTGGTTTGCCATTCCCTTCTTCTGTGGACTACATTTTGTCAGGCCCTGACTAGTAGGGTCATGCCCTTCAGCTGCAATATGTAGCCAGATGACTTGCTGGGTGCCCTGGTTATCCCACTGCTGGTCCTTGTTGAATGTGTCATACAGAGTCTTAAAAAGGCATCTATGGAAAAAACAGTAAGGGAAAGACCAATAACTTTCTGATAAACGGGTAGGGAATTATTACATGAAATCATCAAATACTTAAGAGGACCTCACACATATTACGGAGAAGGTAATGGCACCCCACTCCAGTACTTTTGCCTGGAAAATCCCATGGACGGAGGAGCCTGGTAGGCTGCAGTCCATGGGGTCGCTAGAGTCGGACATGACTGAGCAACTTTACTTTCACTTTTCACTTTCATGCATCGGAGAAGGAAATGGCAACCCACTCCAGTGTTCTTGCCTGGAGAATCCCAGGGATGGGGGAGCCTGGTGGGCTGCCATCTATGGGGTCGTACAGAGTCTGACATGACTGAAGTGGCTTAGCGATTAGCGAACACATATTAAGCATAGTTCTGAGAGCTCAGAATATGGCAGAGAAAGAAAGTTTTTTGCCCAAAATCTTACACTTCAAACTGTAAGTTTTGTGAATTCAATACTTAGAGCTTGAACTCATTTCTCTAATGGCTGACTGTGTAATACAGGGCATGTTTACTGCTCCTAGTTTACCTTCTTTTGTTACCTGTGAAAGAGGGATAGCAGCTGTTATCCAATACCTCTCTGGGCTATTAGGTAAATGGTAATAGAGCAAGTGGAGATCTAAAATGATCGAAAATAAAAGGCCGAGTGATAAATTTTTAAGGGAGGCAGGTTAATGAGCCATGGATGTGGAGAGCAGCTCGATTGGTTCCAGTAGGTCATTATTAGTCCTTTCTTCAGAAGGGCTCATCTTCAGATTGCTACTTCTGGAAATGATATGGCAATGATGGAAAATGCAGAGCAGCACCAAAGAAAGGGTTTAAGACAGCCCTATACATATGTAATGAGTTCATCAAGATTTATGTCATTACAATAAACCACTAAGAATTTATGATGATGAGATCATTATGAAGGATTCCAAAAAATGCAGTTAACTGGCCACTATGACCTCATCTCTCACAGTCCCCTCAACTCTCAACAAATGTCCCCACCTTTAGAGATGACTTTTTTTTTCCCTTTGTAAAGAAATACATTAATTTATTTGTGTGTAGGAAGTCTCAAGATTCTCCAACTTTTTCATTCAAGGAATGAAGAACACTCAACTGCCTACTTCCTCAATAAAGGAAGTCCCAAGCTACACAAAAGTGATCATTAACTTGACTCCTTTTATTCCTTTTAAGAATTATCATGTCAAAGACTTTCTCACTGGAACTTTTAACCCAGTCTCCTTATAAGCACCAGGATGCCCTGATAAATCTCTTGTCTTGACTTAAGGCTTTGTGTTTTCAGTGTATGTTTTATCCAGTTCTAGACAAGCCAGCTCCTTAAGAGCAGCAACTGTGTCTTACTGAGCTCTGTGTCTCATATACCTTCCCCAGAGACCACCTCATGGTACATGCTCAGTAAATGTTTTGGAAAGAGTGATTGCAGTTTTCCAGGTTGAGGATGAGACAGTGTCCTGGCCTATGTACTTCTTTGTGTCCAGCGCCACTTTGAAGAAGTGAAGGTCATTCTCCTGATAGGACTCAGGACACTTTTTCTCTCCAGGGCCAAATAGTGACTATTTTGGGTTTGTAGGCCATCCAGTCTTTGAGGAAACTGGTGTAGTAGCACAAAAGCAGGCTCAGACAATACATTAAAAAATAAGTGTAACCGTATTCCTCCCTCCAAAAAAATCTTTCTTTATGGATACTGAAGTTTGAATTTCAAGTTGAAATTGATACTGAAGTTGTAATTTTCATATTTTAAACAATGTTGCTCTTCTTTTGATTTTTTTTTTTTAATCATTTAAAAATTTACTATCCTTGGCTCATAGGACATACAATATCAGGTGGTGGGTCGTGTGATCTGGGGTCACAGTTGGTGGACTGCCACACTAGATTGTGGGGTTGCTGGTGCTGGTTTTGGTGGTGGGACTTACTAACGAGATGAAGAGGTTTTTGGAAACTTCAACTTCATTTCCTTAACCAATTCACTAGTGTGCTTTTGTTGGTCCAGTTCCTGAGAGGGGAATTACTGTCTTATCTGCTGCTGTCTTCAAGGACACTTTAATGAATTAAGGTCATAGAATTCTTGGGCAAGATAACACCTCCTTAGGACTGGAGAGTTATGATGAAAATATTAAAATGGAAGACTAAAATATAATTCATGATTTATGGTGAATCATCTTAGATACTTCTAAGAATCAATAACCCATATCATCATTCTCATTTATCCTGTGACATTCATTCATTTCACAAAGCAAGAATTACTGATAATATGAAATATATGCCAGACCATATGCATGGGTCAAGCGGGATATGCATCCAGAATTCTGGTACTACTGTGAGACATGCACAGGAAACAAATACATCTGTTTTTATACTTTAAACATTCATATTTTTAATATATTGCTGGTGTTTACTATAAAATAAATCACTTTGATAATTTTGCTGCACAAAAATATACACAGCAAAATACAGTCAGTAGTTTCATGTAAGCAAATATAAGTAACAATAATATTTTAAAAATCAATTAGAACCCAGCAATTTAAGGAATTTGACCCCTAGGTTTCCACATACCTGTTGGTTGAATATAAGAGAACCAGGCTCTGTCATGTAGCTGCTACTATTTCAGAAAGAATGAATGCAAGAAGGTTAACAAGTAAAATGCATGTACTAGTTTTTATGTAAACTTACTTCTGTTTACTAATTTTAGTGGATAAAAGCGTAGATATTGGAGTCAGTTCTTGGTTCAGATCCTTGGCTCTATCACCCATTAACTATGTGACCTCAAGCTAGTTACTTAACCTCTCTGAGCTTCCGTTTCTTCACGGAAATGGAAGCATTAATGATTGTGCATTCAAGAACAAACTGCAGTTCTTACACATTGATAGCAAGGATTCACTACATAGGTATTCTTACTAATACATTTGTCATTAGAAAAAGAATAGAGTTTTTTGTTTAGCGAATTAGTAAACTTTATAGAGGTGTAATGTAATTTCAAATATTAGGCAGTGTTGAGATTCTGAGAGGCACTTTTGCTTGCCTAGGCTTGGAAGGTGGTAGCAATGTGCATGTCTCTGTTTTGCTTAAACACCAAAACATCTGAGTTTGGTTTTCTTCTTGGCTGTTTTCTTGATGCACTGTGGGCAGTGGGGATGTTCCCTGAAATTTTCAGTGTATTTGTGCAACTTCCCTTTACCTAATGTTTTGGAATCCCATCTTAATTGTGTTTTTCTTTTTCTTGTTATCATCTGATTTCCTTTCTGCTTAGTTTTTGGGTTCACTATAGTTTATCAGAATCTTACTTATCCAAAGCCTCTGATTTCAAATTCTTTTTCATCATGATGTTGTTGATCTACTTAAATAAACCAATGGATGGACAGTTTCAAACCCTTGTGCCATAGACAGCATCAAGATACACAAAACTTAGGATACTTAAAGGCTGTATAAGAGAGATGGGAAGACTCGTTCATAGCGTGGTATGATCTCCAGGCTACAGAGTGTGACAGAAGGAGTATAGATTAGAAACCAGTGTGCTTGGCTTCATTGTCCTCTCAGCCATCCCAGACCATGGGCACCCTCAACTCTCTCTCAATTCAGTAGTACTGGTCAATAAAACGGGAATGACTAGGATACTTATCTCACATAGTTTAGTGTAAATAATGTAAATGATACAGTAATTATTTAATAAAATCACCATGCATACTGCTACAGGGTTATTATAATTATTATTCACCCCATGTGTGTATGTGTCACAAGGATTCCATTTAGGGAACAAGTAATTTGCAGTGGTAAGAGTCAAGTCCCACTTCTGACACTAACCAGGTGTGTAACTGAGGACAAATTATTCATTTATTTAAGTGCTAATTTCTATATCTGCAAAATAAGTTAGGTACTTATCAATGCCCCTTTCTGACATAAAAGTCTGGGGTTTCATGAGGACCAGGATGCAGGTATAGACAGGCAGAACAGCCAGTCTTACAGAGAAGTACTAACTGATGCTTTAGTCAGTGGGCCCACCAAGAGAGTGGGAGCCTACAGGTGGCTTTGGGAAGGGGATCCCCAAAGAGCTCACCGGGTAACAGAGCACACCTGGGACTCAGGAGGCTTACTTCACAGAGGCCCCCATGTGGTTCCAAACTGACAAGACTGAGCTAAACCCAGAGCAACCAGAGCCAGCATTGTTGACCATTGCCTTGTCTGAAGTGATAAGGACTGACCCAGGTATCCTCCATATAAGTAAGGAGGAAGAGAAGCAGAGAAGGTCCAGAAATTACAGCCTCTGAATGGGCTTCATGGCTTCTGTCTCCTTCTCTAATCCATCCCCCATATTGCCACCAGAGGGACCCTAAACTCATATATGGTCTTCCCCCTGTCCAGATTAAAAGTCTGATTTCTTTCAAGAAAAGCTGCTCAGTGTTACTGATCATCAGGAAATGCAAACCAAAAGTACAACGAGATATACATCAGGATATACATCCTGACACATCTGTCAGGATGGCCGTTATCAAAGAGCAAAAGACTACAAGTATTTGCAAGGATGCTGAGAAATTAGTCTTTGTACCTTATTGGTGGGAATGGAAAAATGGTACTGCCACTATGGAAAACAATATGGAGTGTCCCATTTTCCACAAGGTGAAATCTAAGCTCCCTTGCTTATGGGGCCCTGTATTGTAAGTAGAGTCTACTTAACTCCTCAGTTTCTTTTTCCCAAGAGCAAGCCCCTCTGAACTTACCATCTTTTCTTCATAACTCACTGCCTTCACACATGCTGTTCCTCTGCCAGGAACATCCTCTCTGCTTGGAGAATTCTTCCTTTTCCTTTTTTGTCCTGATTCAGATATTACTTTCATTGTACATATTATGGCAACTACCATAAAGTTATTTTTTAAGAAGGTGTCTACTTGTCTGCTTTTCTACTGGCATATGAACTTGTGGAGATGGACCTATGTTTTATTGTGCTAACAAGTGCTTAATTAATTTTTTCCAGAGCTTACTAATGGTTAACTGAAATGACCTAAGGGATGGAGGCATCTGGAGAAAACAGATAGAAGAACAGAGCCCTTGAGAACATAAACAGACAGAAACCTAACAAGGGACAAATTTAGATTCAATGAAATCGTAAGCAAGGTACACTTTTCCCAATGAAATGATTTATTCAATAATTATTTGGTCAATTTCTCTTATGCACCAGGTAGCAAGGATACCTGGTATCCTGATAATCTCCTGGTATACTTGGTAGCAAGCGAGGCTGGCTTAGCACATCCAATCAACTGGGATGCCAGTATTCCTGGCATGTGGCTGATAAGGGGGAAGTGGCACAGCAAGAAGGAGAATAGCAAACAGGGGACAGAGGACCCAAGGCTTTGCAGGTTAGGGTGAAAACTTCACTTTTAGTATAAATGCAATGCTTTCTTACAAGTGATTTGCTGTAAAAGTTTTTAATCAGGGTAATTAACCATCTGACTGACATTTGGGGGCAGTCATACTGGCTCTTCTGCAGAGAATAGGGAGTATATATAACTGGGGATACAGTTAGGAGGCTGTGCACAAGACCAGGTGAGAAATGACATTGGCCTAGCAGCCAGAATCATCCTCAGGATGGTCAAACACAGATTTTCTGAGCTGCACCCCTGGAATTTCTGACTCTCTAGTTCTGGTGGTGATGGACATGGGGACAGGGTGGAGGATTTGCCTTTCTAACAAATTTCCAGTGATGCTGATTCCGCTGTATGGAGACCCCGTCTATGGAACAGAGGTGGTAATGAAGTTGGACCAAAGTGTACTGGTTTGGAATATAATCTAGAGATAAGATTAGGAAGACATGCTCTTGTATCAATACTAGAAAATACTCAGACAAGGAACATTCCTATGAAACTTCAATGAAATAAATACCAGAAAATACTAGGAAAAGGAATACTGATCATATGAAACTTAACTGAGATTTAAAACAAAAAAGCAAACAAAAGTAACCCCCTTCATACAATAGGCGATGGATGTATGGACATCATTTATGCCCTCCTTCCCCTGCCACACACGTGAACACACACAGACACAGATTCACAGACATGCACACACATAGACAAGTAAAAGTAAATGGTTTCCCAAAGTGTTTGAAGAAACTGTATGTTATAGGATCAAAGAACTCCTAAAAGTTTAGGGTCTATGAGTCGTTAAGATTGAGCAAGGGCAAGTAACTGTGTTTTATCATTGTTAGGCTCTGGAGTTATCAGATGAAAAGGAGAACAGGGTATATAGTCCTGGGGTGTGACCTAGTGTAATTCCTTCCAGAATTTGAAAATAATGAGGTCACTGCAGATGCAATCTGTTAAATTAAGATGAGATCAGTAGGATGGGTTCTAATCTAATATGACGGGTATCCTTATGAAAAGGGTAAAAAGGCAAAAGATAGGAAGCAAACCACCAGGAGCTAGGGGAGAGGCACAAAGCACATTATTCCTCACAGCTCCTAGAAGGAACCAACCCTGCCAACACCTTGATTTTATTTATTTTTATTATTTTGGCTGAGCTTGGTCTTCTTTGGGCTTCCCCAGTGGCTCAGCGATAAAAGACTTTGCCTGCAATGCAGAAAACACAGGAGAGGTGGGTTCGATCCCTAGGTTGGCAGTATCCCCTGGAGGAAGAAACGGCAACATACTCCAGTATTCTTACCTGGAAAATCCCATGGACAGAGGAGCCTGGAGGGCTGCAATCAGTAAGGTCGCAAAGAGTCAGACACGACTGAAGCACTGAGCACACACGTGTGCACACACACAGGTCTTCATGGCGGCACATGTTCTTTTCTGTAGTTGTGGAGCATGGGCCCTAAATCAGATGAGTTCAGTAGTTGTGGCATGCAGGCTCTCTAATTGTGGCATGTGGGCTTAATGGCCCCAGGGCAGGTGGGGTCTAGTTCCCTGACTAGGGATCAACTCTGCAGCCCCTGTATTGAAAGGCAGGTTCTTAACCATTGAATCACCAGGGAAGTCACCAGCACCTTGATTTCAGACTTCAAGACTCCAAAACTGCTTTTAAGACTCTCACTTCATGGTACTTAGTTATAGCAGTCCTAGCAAACCAATACAAGCCCCTTATGGTTATAGCTTCATTGCACTGTACACATAGCTCTTAACCCTGCCTTCTTTGTCTCTCAGATCTGCTTCTCTCTTGTACTCTGTAACCAGTAGGCCAACACTGACCCCTCCATAGTATAAACCAAGTCTCCTAGGACCCTAATCAGGGCACAGTATCCTAAAGATCCCACCTAACCTTTCCAGATATGAGATTCTGACATACTTTCCCACTGGACCTCTGCCTCTTTAAGAATCTGTTCCATGTTTTATTATTCATCTTTGTTTCCTCCCAATGACCAGAGTTCCTAAAACATAGCCTGTGTGTTTGTTGAATGAATAACAAAATTAATGAGCTAGTCACTCTTTATCTCCGTCTTCCTTTGGTAAATGGGAAAACTCAAGAGCTTTTGACCTTCATGCTGCTGTCTTTTCGTCAATACAACGAGTTGTTTATTTGGGGAGCATCTGTTTTCAGATCACATTACTCAGTAAATGTGTGTTCTTAATGAAGGTGATCAGTGCAGATCAAGCTGACATCAACACTAAAGATATGGAGGATTGCTTTGGTGTGCAAATGGAAATGGTTTGGTGCCGGGAGATAATGAATACACAAGAATTAGGACTGCGTTATTAAACGGAGGGGATGAAGCTTGTCATTAGTTCCCACTGCTTCTTGGAGTTATTGTTAGTAGCTATTTGAGTGAGGAGACAGGAGCATGTGGAGAAGAGGAAGTGAAGAAACGAATGTGTAGATAATGTCTGCTCACTGAGACAATGTGGTGTTTGGAATCGATCATCCTGCAGCTTTTGCTGAGAGGCTAGTGATATTGAACTGATCTGTTTTCCCAAACTTCTCAGAGGTGCAAGCAGCTGACAACGCCACAGATTCCTCCTCGTGTCTGCCCCAGACTGTGATCTCCAATAAAACGTGAAGTTCATGTGCCACATTTGGGTGCCAGATTCCAGAGAAAGATCTTTGTGTATCCAGGGAGAGTTGTTCTTGGAAAAGACGGTGGAAAAATTATTACTGAAATGAAATGTTTTTGAGAGAGAGAGAGAGAGAGAGAGAGAGAGAGGGGCATTGTTAATATTTAAGCCGGGACAATAGGCATACTTTGGGTTAATTCTGGGCAAAGGAGAGATCACTAGTTCCCTACTGATGGGCCACCAAAAGCCCTCTGAAAATACAACCAAACTCTAGCAGAGTTGATTCATTCAGCATTAAGTAAAGGCCCATAATCATCAGCCATTTACTCCAGGGGGCTGCTGTCATCTTTTCAGAACTTCCTGTACAGCAAGAAAGTTTCTCAGTGAAAATCCAGTGTAGTAATTTAGTCTATGTTGTTTTTAGGAAATGCTCCAAATTTTCAAAATTAGTTTTTTTTTTCAACTTTGGTAATATGCATTTATTTATTTTTTAATTGAAGTATAGCTGATTTACAACATTACAGTTTCCAGTGTACAACTAAGTGATTCAGTGTTTTCATAGATTATATGCCATTTAAAGTTATTTCAAAATACTGGCTATTTTTTGGTGTTGTACAATATATCCTTGTTGCTTATTTTATTTTAAAAACTTTATTAAAAGTTTTATCTGCACTGGGTCTTTGTTGCTACACAGACTTTTCTCTAGTTGCTGCAAGCGGGAGCTACTCTTTAGTTGCAGTGCATGGGCTTCTCGCTGTGGTGACTTGTCTTGTTGCACAGCATGGACTCTAGGTCTTCAGTAGTTGCAGCTCACAGCCTCTAGAGCTCGGGCTCAGTAGTTGTGGTGCTCAGGATTCGTTGTCCTACAGCATGTGGGATCTTCCTGGACCAGGGATCAAACCCGTGTCTCCTGCATCGGCAGGTGGATTCTTAACCACTGAACTACCAGGGAAGTCGTGTTTATTTATTTTATACACTGTATTTAACATCTCTTAATCCCATTTGAGAAACTAACTAGTTTGTTCTCTCTGTGAACTATTTCTGCTCTGTAATGTACATTTGCTTGTTTTGAGATTCCAATATAAGTGATAATATAAAGTATTTGTCTTTCTGCTTTCTTTTGTTGTAGATGAATTGACCTTAAGTGTATGAGTTTATTTCTGAGCTCTCTATCCTGTTCCATTGATCCATATGTCTGTTCTTGAGCAAGTACCATATTGTTTTGATGACTGTAGCTTCATAGTGTAGTCTGAAGTCAGGGAGTGTGGTTCCTCTAGCTCTGTTCTTCTTTCTCTAGATTGTTTTGGCTATTTGGTATCTTTTGCATTTCCATACAAATTTTAAGATTTTTTGCTCAGATACCACTTCACCACTTTGGATCTAAGCTGCATCTGCCTTATGGACAAGCTCCCAAGTGGAGCTGGAGCATTCCTTGACTCAGGCTAGGGTGCACACAGAGGTGGTGGTTGCAGAAAACTGACCAGCCACTTGTGTGGTTTTCATTTCGCCCTCTCCACTTGGCTTCAGAAGCAAGGTAGTGTGCACATGTTCCTCACAAGTGGACAACAGGTTTCCCACAGGCCTCCTATTAGCCTCACCAGCCCTCCCACCAGCCAAGAGGGCTCATCTTCCCTGTTTTGGACCACAGACCTGGGACACCCATAGGTGGCTCGAACCACGCATTCCTTAGGGAGGATCTCCACCTGTGTAATCTCCCTTTCCCTGAGTCCCCTCTCAGGGGCACAGTCTGACTTGATTGCTTCTCTACCCTTTCTACCTGATTCTTCATGGATCTTTCTTTCAGCCTTGTTTGTACAGGGTCTCATTACCAGTTTCTTTAGTTTTCGATGTGAATTGTTTCACAAGTAGATATATTCGAGATATGTTCATGGGGGGAAGTGAGTTGCACGTCCTTCTCCTCTGCCATCTTGATAAACACCCCCTCAAAATAACTTTTAATTTCTTAAACTTTGAAATTTGTTTTTTAATTTAACGTACCCTTCCCCAATCACTACGAATAATTAGAAAAGATAGTACAGAGAAAGAAGACAATAGGCCAGAAGTTAAAAGCAATAGACTAGACTACTGGTTAATGGATATCCAACATGCAATTCAAAGGAGTAGACTATCATAGTACTCAAATGAAGTTCATGGTGAAATGGTGAAGTGATGGAAAATTAGTATTTGGAATAAAACACCTTGAGTTAAATCCCAGTTTGGCCTTCCCTAGATGTGTGAATGGCACCCCACTCCAGTACTCTTGCTTGGAAAATCCCATGGACGGAGGAGCCTGGTAGGCTGCAGTCCATGGGGTCGCTGAGAGTCAGACACGACTGAGCGACTGCACTTTCACTTTTCACTTTCATGCATTGGAAAAGGAAATGGCAACCCACTCCAGTGTTCTTGCCTGGAGAATCCCAGGGACGGGGGAGCCTGGTGGGCTGCCGTCTATGGGGTCGCACAGAGTCGGACATGACTGAAGTGACTTAGCATAGCATAGATGTGTGATAGGGGAAAGTCATTTCACATCAATGAACTATGATTTTTGTGATTCTGGTTCTGTGGCTTCTGTGGACTGGGGTTAATGTATACAGAGTTTTTATAAGGATTGAATAAAACAATGCATATAAGGTATAGAATACGTGTCTTGATACATACATGCTCAATTAAGAGTAACTGCTGTTATTAAATCATGCATACTGTGTCTTTACTAGCAACCATTTATATCAGCTCTGATAATTTTAAACTAGTATGCTTATAGAATTGTTCTGGTAATTTTATGAACATTTATTACAGCCCCCTGCCCAGTGTTGGAGTTTGTTCCTTTGTTTGTGAGACACTAAATGACTATAACTGAAAGATCAGGAATTCTTATAAAGTTCAGAAATAAATCAAAAATACTTATCATGAAACGTGCCCTGTTGCCTGTGATATCTTTTGGCTGGAACATAACAAAACTCCATGTAACTAGAACAAGTCAGAGATCCTTAGTCACATGGCAGCTGTTCCTTGTGCTCCTTATTCAGACTTGTGTGTTCCTTCAGTGGGTGGTAATTCTGCATCTCCTTCAGGACCAGGTGGAACAACCATGGGACAAACACTAGCAACAGCTAGGAATACCTGCTTTGGACCTTTAGGTTAAAAGAAACAGATTTTCATTGAACTTGAGCCATCACAGTCTTAAATTTCTCTTGTTGTCCCTGTTAAAACAGTTTAGTTTAACCTAATACAGACTTTCTTAACACTACTCTGGGGTTCAAGTTCTTTTTTTTTATTTTATTTTAATTGGAGGCTAATTACTTTACAATACTGTAGTGGTTTTTGCCATACACTGACATGAATCCGCCACAGGTATACATGTGTTCTGCATCCTGAACCCCACTCCCACATCCCTCCCCATCCCATCCCTCAGGGTCATCCCAGGGCACCAGCCCCAAGCACCCTGTCTCAGGCATCGAACCTGGACTGGCGGTCTGTTTCACATATGATAATATACATGTTTCAATGCTATTCTCTCAAATCATCCCACCCTCGTCTTCTCCCACAGAGTCCAAAAGACTGTTCTATACATATGTGTCTCTTTTGCTGTCTTGCATATAGGATCATTGTTACCATCTTTCAAGTTCTGTCCTATATGATATTTCCAGGAGAAAAAGTGGGGGTGATTCATCTATATTTCATAAAGGTAATAACTAGGAAAAGATTGTGAAAAATAATTCCAACTGTACTCTGAGACATAAAACATAGATGGTGATTATAATAAAGAATGTAGATTTAGGATCAAGTATTCTGAGGTCAGCAGATCCACAGAACTCTTTCCAAGACTAACAAGTGGGGGGAGGGGGCAGCTAGCCCTTCGCAGTTCTCTTTAGAAAGCCATGAACAAAGATAAGATATTTACAGTGAATTTTGAACATTTGAAGAAGTGAAGGCTGAGATTTTTCTGCAAATAGAAATACACGAGGGCTAAGATAGAAAGGTGCTTCCCTGGTGGCTCAGCAATAAAGAATCTACCTGCCAATGAAGGAGACATGAGTTCAATCCCTGGGTCAGGAAGATCCCCTGGAGAAGGATATGGGAACCCGTTCAGTATTCTTGCCTGGGAATCCCATGGACAGATGAACCTGGTGGGCTACAATCCATGAGGTCGCAAAAGAGTTGGACAAGACTTGAGTGACCAAGCAACAGCAACCAATAAAAAGAGGTGACCCATACCAGTAGAGATGTGATAAAATATGAGCTATGTTTCATCAACAAAAATGGAAGAAGAATCCAAATGGAACTAGAGCAGAGATTATTTCATAGAATACATCAGCAAAAATGTTTTTGTTGATTTCTTAATAAAAATAACTTGGATTAGAATCCCACTGTCTATTTAGGGGGTTTTATATAGATTTTTACCTAAATGAATTATAATAAATAGTATTTTGTCCTCATTGCATAGTTTGGCACCAATAAATTATAATCAATACTTTGCTCATTCCCATAAAGTTCCAAGTTCACTAACTTGCCTAGATATTGTTGCATGTGGATTTCAAACTGACAGTATGCTACCTATCATTTTAATGTAGGCCCTAGTGTCCCGATAGGGCAAAACTAAGCATATTCTCCTGATAAAATGTTATATTAACTAAATATTTTTCTTTCTGGGCATCCTAAACTTTACCGTGCTATTTAACTATTAATTCAGATGTGAAATTCTAATATTTCAGTATTTGGACAAATAAGATTTAGAAAATAATAGACTTGTAAGAATTTGGCCCCCAGTATCCATTATTATTAATATTCAAGGTACACTTGAAATTCATAATCATTTCCCTGTAGCAGCAATCAAGTTATTTTGTTTGAAAAGCACCATGAATGATACAACTGGGTAGAAGAAGGAAATACTTTCGTTTCCATCATTATATTATTCACCACTGAATCACAGGGGCCTAATTTGTGGGAAGGCACATTGTAGAAACACAGTAATTATTTGTTGAATAAGTGATAGAAGGAAAGAATGAATGGGGTAGGAAGAAAGATTCAGACTCACAGGAGTGTGGGTCTTAATTGTAGCAATCATAGTGAATCTGTCACACAAACAGCTGGATAAGGGAAAGTCAAATGTCTCCAGGGGCTAAATCCTTGGACCTAAGAACATGTCATTATAGAGGCCTCATACAACCTCTGTCCAGCCTGAGGCTGCCCTGGTTGGCTGGAGCCCTCACTGCATTTGTTTCTATTGTTTTTTAATTAAGCAGCTAGGTTCCTGGGTTAATAATATTAATGACATTCTGAGTCTTGATTTTTTCTCAATTTTTAATCAGAAATGGAGACATGTCTTTTTAATAGTTTTAATGATTTCTAATTTTAGGAAGGTTCATGAAATCAAACAGTCTGAATTTTAAGTGGAGCTGCAGATATCAAAATTGGGTATTTTTTAAAAAAATAATTAAAAAAGACACAAGTTTCCAAAAGGCCAAATGTGGTTAAGATTTGCCTACCTTTGTACAATTTCCATTCATTTACCCTCACAAAAATGAGATAAATTGAATGTCTTATTCTATTAACCTTTTATAAGGGGATTCTGCTTCTTAGCTCTCAGTGAAATTTAAAGTATTGTTAACTCACAAATCAACAGTATGATTATAAAGCTTCTTGAAGGCAATCACTGGAATGCATTAAGTAACTAGCAAGATTACATGCTGTTCTAGCCTAATGTGGCACAATTCAGATTGCAGTAATTGGTGCCCAGTGAAGAAAAGCATCAGTCAAATCAATAAACTTAGACTCTTGTACATTGATAACTGAGCCTGGCTGTTAAAAGTCATTGATTACCAAGAGAACGGCTATTAAAAGAAAGAGGCCAAGAAGCTGACTGGGATGTTTTACTCTAATAAAAAAGTAGCTCTGCTGAAGTAAATAGTTGTTGTTTCTCAGCAATAAGTCGATTTCTGCAAGAGCACATCAGTCATTTGCCAAATCAGATCCCCTCGGCCATGCCGACCTGCTCAGCCCACGTATGTTTCTTCCAATTCCGTTTCACTGGGTTTGGTGGCAAATGACAGAATGGAGGGAATATTTTGACATCTTACTGCAGTATTGTTCCAGATTTGGGGTACTGGTGCTCTTGGCATCGATTTCTAACATGTTCTGTGTTGCCTGCGGTTTTACAGGCTTCCACGTCACCTTCCTCCTCTGACCACTCTTCCTCTGCAGCCCAAGGACTGAACGAGAAGGTTGTACCAACTATCACCTCTGGGTATTTTGGTTGTACATGCACCGATCAAAGAGATGACTACTGGGTGGTCTTAGTGGACCAACTGTGATGTGAAGCTCCACCAAGACTGCGTACATAATGTGGCCTCTGTATGCATCCCGTGTAATGGGGATGTCAGCATGATGCTGTGAATTTCTGGGTATCACTGTCAACCTGGATTCTGCATCCTACAGTCCTCTGGATGTTGATACACTCCCTTCTCCCTGGTTCAGAGTTATCCCAAGTAAATGGCCATCGGTTCCTTTGGACCTAAACTGGAATACTGTTTCCTTTCATGCTTGCCAATTATTTCAGTGCCTTCTTCCAGGGTGGGGCAGTGGGGTGGGGCAATCTCTTCTTCAGCTGGGGGTTCCCTAGTGAGAAAGGATACTCAGGTTTTTAGACCAGACAGTGGATCATGGCTCTTCATTGGAGTGATTCTCATCAACTTCTTTTTTTAAAAAAAATTCTTTTTGGTTGTACTGGATTTCTGTTGCTATGCAGGCTTTCTCTCACTTTGTGACAAGCGGGGGGCTACTTTCTCGCTGTGGAGCATGGGCTCTAGGGCATGCAGGTTTCAGCAGTTGTGCCTGCTGGGCTCTAGAGTGTGGGTTCAGGAGTTGTGGTGCACAGGCACAGTTCCTCCATGGCATGTGGAGTCTTCCCAGACTGGGATCAAGCCTGTGTCTCCTGCATTGGCAGGTGGATTCTTTACCACTCTGCCACCGTGGAATCCCCCACTTCAACTCCTTGATCATCCAACCTTCATTTCTTTTGCTGCTATACATTGGCCCAGCTCCCAAAGCCCCTGTCTTGTACCAGTTGTTGTAGGTTGGGGTCCCTGTTTGGATGTTTACCTGGGAAAGCACTGGGTGTCAGTATCTGAGAAAGGGAATGAGAGGGTCAGGAACTGGATGAGGGAGAGAGTGAAGGGGCAATAGAGGTTCTCAGAGGACCCCACAGAATCTCACAGGGAACTCTAAGGCCAGAACTCTGTTGTCCTTCAGGTGGGCTAAGACAGCTAGGCCCTTATGATTTCTGAAAGTCATTGGATGTGAGCTACTCCGGGAAAGGAGTGTGACTTTTGAGTGTGGTAGGTCTCTGTAGCTGAAGCATTCCCTGAAGGGGCAGAAAGCTGAAGGTCATCTGCACACAACAAGCAGTAGCGAGGCTTTCATGAGAGGGGTCTGAGCGCACGCCCCATGTCCACCAGAGTAACTGTTATCACCTGAATCAGGACTGTTTTTGTGACCCAGTGGGAGCACTACTAGTAAAGGTACGATAAAAACAGGTGTAAACACGCACTGTCTCAGGCAGACACAGAGTCACTCTGGCTATCATAACGTCTGATGACACCCCAAGCAGATACTTGACTATTTACAGCAGCACCTTGGGTTTTGCTGATGTGGAAAAGTGTTCATTCTTCTATTGCTCTTTGAACACGTACTTATCAACTATTCAGAGGGATCAGGTATTTGAAGGATGTTAACAGGAATACAGCATGAAGCCTCTTCTCCATGAGTTTGCTGATTGTAGGAAACACTATAAAAAGATTTTCTCATGACAAAACTGTGTTTTAATGTAAAGTGCTTAAAGATACATCAGTGCCATTAAATCAAATACTCCCTGGCTTATTTCTTTAAATCCTGAGCTGACAATGTAGAATTATTTTGTATTTAAAAAAAAAAAAAAAAGGGTTTTACCTTGTTGTTCTTGTTCAGTTGCTAAGGCATGTCTGACTTTTTGTGACCCCCATGGACTGCAGCATGCCAGGCTTCACTGTTCTTCTCTATCTCCCAGAACTTGCTCAAACTCATGTCCATTGAGTTGGTGATGCCATCCAACCATCTCATCCTCTGTTGTTCCCTTCTCCTCCCGCCCTCAGCCTTTCCCAGCACTGGGGTCTTTTGAGTTGACTCTTCACATCAGGTGGCCAAAGTATTGGAACTTCAGCTTCAGAATTAGTTCTTCCAGTGAATATTCAGGGTTGACTTCCTTTAGGATTAAGTGGTTTGATATCCATGCTGTCCAAGAGACTCTAGAGTCTTCTCCAATACCACAGTCTGAAAGCATCAACTCTTTGGTGCTCAACCTTCTTTATAGTACACCTCTCACACATCCATATCTGACTATGGGAAAAGCCATATTGACTAGACAGACATTTTTCATCAAAGTGATGTCTCTGCTTTTTAATACACTATCTAGGTTTGTCATAGCTTTCCTTCCAAGGAGCGAGCATCTTTTAATTTCATGGCTGCTGTCACCATCCACAGTGATTTTGGAGCCCAAGAAAATAAAGTATGCCACTGTTTCCACTTTTCCCCCATCTATTTGCCATGAAGTTATGGGACTGGATGCCATGATTTTAGATTTTTTTTAATGTTGAATTTTAAGCAAGCCTTTTCACTCTCCTCTTTTACACTCATCAAGAGGCTCCTTAGTTCCTCTTCACTTTCTGCCCTTAGAGTGGTATCATCTGCATATCTAAGGCTGTTGATATTTCTCCTGGCAATCTTGATTCCAGCCTGTGATTCATCCAGCCCAGCACTTCAAATGATGTACTCTGCATGTAAGTTAGATAAGCAAGGTAACTGTATACAACGTTGATATACTCCTTTCCCTAGTTTGAACTAGTCTGCTGCTTCATGTCCAGGTCTGTTTTTTCTTGACCTGCATACAGGTTTCTCAAGAGGCAGGTAAAGGGGTCTGCTATTCCCATCTCTTTAGGAATTTTCCACAGTTTGTTGTGATCCACAGAGTCAAAGGTTTTAGCTTTTGGTAGGCAGTGAAGCAGAAGTAGATTTTTTCCCCCTGAAATTCCCTTGCTTTCTGTATGATCCCATGGATGTTGATAGTTTGATCTCTGATTCCTCTGCCTTTTCTAAACCAAGCATGTACATCTGGAAGGTCTTGGCTCACATATTTATAAAGCCTAGCTTGAAGGATTTTGAGCATTACCTTACTAGCATGTGAAATAAACGCAATTCTGTGCTAGGATGAACATTCTGTGGCATTGCCATTCTTTGGGACTGGAATGAAAACTGACATTTTTCAGTCCTGTGGCCACTGCTGCGTTTTTTAAATTTGCTGGCATATTGAGTGCAGCACTTTCACAGCATCATCTTTTAGGATTTTAAATAACTCAATTGGAATTATATCCCCTTAACTAGTTTTGTTTGTAGTAATGCTTCCTAAGGCCCATTTGACTTCACATTCCAGGATGTCTGGCTCTAGGTGGATGACCACACCATCATGGTTATCTGGGTCAATAAGACTTTGTTTATACAGTACTTCTGTGTATTCTTGCCACCTCTTCTTAATCTCTTCTGCTTCTGTTAGTTCCTTATGGTTTCTGTCTTTTATTGTGCCCATCTTTGCATGAAGTGTTCTCTTGGTATGTCCAAATTTCTTGAAGAGACCTCTAGTCTTTCCCATTCTATTGCCCAAACATGTGGTGCTAATCCACAAAAACAAGCCCTCCTTCCCAGAACCATCCCTAATCAGCTACTCGAAAAACTAGCTGAACTTTGGTAGGTCTCTCCTGCTAAAGTCTTACAAAGGTTTCCACCTTCTTCCTTAGATTAAAAGGCCCTTCCACAACCTCTTCTGACCAACATTTAAGACTAAAGGCTTATGCTAATGGTTCTCTGGTTGGCTTTCTTCTAATAAAAGGGAGATGTTAATGAGAATTAAGGAAAAGTTTAGTACCAGGAGAAAGTTATTGCTTCTGTGACTGTCAAGATTTATAGGTGCGCTGGACTAAAAGGGCACCTATAAATCTTCATGAACAGTATGAAAAGGCAAAAAGATAGGACGCTAAAAGATGGTCTCCATAAGTTGGTAGGTTCCCAGTATGTTACTGGAGATCAGTGGGGAAATAACTCCAGAAGAATGAAGAGATGGAGCCAGAGCAAAAACAACACCCAGCAATGGATGTGACTGGTGATGGAAGTAAATTCCAATACTTTAAAGAGCAATATTGCATAGGAACCTGGAATGTTAGGTCCATGAATCAAGGCAAATTGGAAGTGGTCAAACAGGAGATGGCAAGAGTGAACATCAACATTCTAGGAATCAGTGAACTAAAATAGATTGGGTGGGTGAATTGAACTCAGATGGCCTTTATATCTACTACTGTGGGCAAGAATCCCTTAGAAGAAATCGAGTAGCCATCATAGTCAACAGAAGAGTCCTAAATGCAGTATTTGGATGCAATCTCAAAAATGACAGAATGATCTTTGTTTGCTTCCAAGGCAAACCATTCAATATCACAGTAATCCAAGCCTATGCCCCAACCAGTAATGCTGAAGAAGCTGAGGTTGAATGGCTCTATGAAGACCTACAAGACCTTCTAGAACTAACACCCAAAAAAGATGTCCTTTTCATTATAGGGGACTGGAGTGCAAAAGTAGGAAGTCAAGAAATACCTGGAGTAACAGGCAAATTTGGCCTTGCAGTACAGAATGAAGCAGGGCAAAGGCTAATAGAGTTCTGCCAAGAGAATGCACTGGTCATAGCAAATACCCTCTTTCAACAACACAAGAGAAGACTCTACACATGAACATCACCAGATGGCCAACACTAAAATCAGATTGATTATATTTGTGCAGCCAAAGATGGAGAAGCTCTATACAGTCAGCAAAAACAAGACCGAGAGCTGACTGTGGCTCAGATCATGAGTTCCTTATTGCCAAATTCAGACTTAAATTGAAGAAAGTAGGGAAACCACTAGACCATTCAGGAACGACCTAAATCAAATCCCTTTCGATTATACAAATTATACAAATTTTTGATTTGTATAATTTATATAATTTGTATAAAATTTGATTATAAATATCCCTTTCAATTATAGTGGAAGTGACATACAGATTCAAGGGAGTAGATCTGATAGACAGAGTGCCTGAAGAACTATGGATGGAGGTTCGTGACATTGTACAGAAGGCTGTGCTCAAGACCATCCTCAAGAAAAAGAAATGCAAAAAGGCAAAATGGCTGTCTGAGGAGGCCTTACAAATAGCTGTGAAAAGAAGAGAAGTGAAAGGCAAAGGAGAAATAGAAAGATATACCCATATGAATGCAGGTTCCAAAGAATAGCAAGGAGATTTAAGAAAGCCTTCCTCAGTGATCAATGCAAAGAAATAGAGGAAAACAATAGAATGGGAAAGACTTGAGATCTGTTCAAGAAAATTAGAGATACCAAGGGAACATTTCATACAAGATGGGCTCAATAAAGGACAGAAATGGTATGAACCTAACAGAAGCAAATGATATTAAGAAGAGGTGGCAAGAATACACAGAAGAACTATACAAAAGAGATCTTCATGATCCAAATAACCACGGTGTTGTAATCACTCACCTAGAGCCAGACATCCTGGAATGTGAAGCCAAGTGGGCCTTAGGAAGCATCACTATGAACAAAGCTAGTGGAGGTGATGGAATTCCAGTTGAGCTATTTCAAATCCTAAATGACGATGCTGTGAAAGTGCTGAACTCAGTGTGCCAGCAAATTTGGAAAACTCAGCAGTGACCACAGGACTGGAAAAGGCTGGTTTTCATTCCAATCCCAAAGACAGGCAACGGCAAAGATGTTCAAACTACCGCACAATTGTACTCATCTCACACGCTAGCAAAGTAATGCTCAAAATTCTCCAAGCCAGGCTTCAACAGTACATGAACCATGAAATTCCAGATGTTCAAGCTGGATTTAGAAAAGGCAGAGGAACCAGAGATCAATTGTCAACATCCATTGGATCATCAAAAAAGTAAGAGAGCTCCAGGAAAACATCTACTTCTGCTTTATTGACTATGCCAAAAGCTGTGACTGTGTGGATCACAACAAACTGTGGAAAATTCTTCAAGAGATGGGAATACCAGACCACCTTACCTGCCTCCTGACAAATCTCTATGCAGGTCAAGAAGCAAGTTAGAACTGGACATGGAACAATAGACTGGTTCCAAATCTGGAAAGGAGTATTTCAAGGCTATATATTGTAACCCTGCTTATTTAACTTATATGCAGAGTACATCATGCAAAATGCTGAGCTGGAAGAAGCACAAGCTGGAATCAAGATTGCCGGGAGAAATATCAATAACCTCAGATATGCAGATGACACCACCCTTATGGCAGAAAATGAAGAAGAACTAAAGAGCCTCTTGATGAAAGTGAAAGAGGAGAGTGAAAAAGTTGGCTTAAAGCTCAACAGTCAGAAAACTAAGATCATGGCATTCAGTTCCATCACTTCATGGCAAATAGATTCTGAAACAGTGAGACACTATCTTTTGGGGCTCCAAAATCACTGCAGATGGTGACTGCAGCTATGAAATTAAAAGATCTTTGTTCCGTGGAAGAAAAGTTATGATCAACCTATACGGCATATTAAAAAGCAGAGACATTAGTTTGCCAACTAAGGTCCCTCTACAAAGCTTTATTTTTTCCTCTATTCATGTATGGATGTGAGATTTGAACTGTAAAGAAGGCTGAGTGCCGAAGAATTGATGCTTTTGAACTGTGGTGTTGGAGAAGACTCTTGAGAGTCCCTTGGACTGCAAGGAGATCCAACGTGTCCATCCTAAAGTAAATCAGTCCTGAATGTTCATTGGAAGGACTGATGCTGAAGCTGAAGCTCCAATATTTTGGCCACCTGATGTGAAGAACTGACTCATTTGAAAAGACCATGATTTTGGAATTGATTGAAGGCAGGAGGAAAAGGGGATTACAGAGGATGAGATGTTTGGATGGCATCACTGACCTAATGGACATGAGTGTGAATAAACCCCGGAAGTTGTTGATGGACAGGGAAGCCTGGCGTACTGCAGTCCATGGGGTCACAAAGAGTTGGACATGACTGAGTGACTGAACTGGACTAAAAGGGAAAACTGAAGGCTTAAAGCTACAAATATAGTAGTCTGGACTTTGAATATTCTTTATTTCTTTGAAAAGAGCCAAAGAAATAATCTCTAAATCATAAGGAACACAGTCCTTGTGGAATAGGAGTATAGTGGTCACATTTCTGGACATTTTGACGTTCACAAATGAGAGTTCATTTGTAAGTTACAGCAAAATCTTGAAATAGATGAGAATAGATATTGCTAATATCAACATTTGATAAATAAAGAAACTGAGGCTTAGAAATATTATATGGATTGCCAATAGTTGGTGAAGTGTTAGAACAAACATTTTCTATCATGATTTCTGGAAATTGATCTTGACCTGAAATCAGAATCATAGTGGGAAAACAGTAAAGCCATCTTGTGTCTGGGAAGGGAGCTTTTTTGTCATTGCTTTTTCTTAGCACTATCAGAGTTTCTGGCACTTAATAAATATTAATTGCTTGATAAATATTTACTGGATGGAAAAATTAAAGAACTGAGAGTTCTAATGAGACCTACTACATGAGCTGCTATACATGGTTGTGGTGGTGAAAGAAATACAGTAGTGTTGAACAAGAGAGAGTAAACAGACTCCGTAAGTGGAGAGGTGAGAGGTAGAATGGAGAGGTATCTGTGCCAGCAAGGGCCTGGAACTGAGTGGCAGCATACACCCATGCAGAGCCAAGGAATTTCTAAATAAGGTTAATTTACAAAGCACAGCTGACCTCTGTTTGCATTTATTCTATTAGTTTTAATAATCCAGGTTTTGTTGGATTTAGGATAGTTAGCTGTAATTTTAGGCAGACACAGATAAGAATAAAGACAGTTTCTCAGAGAGCAGCCCCAAGTCTTTGTCTTCTCCATTCATCTTTAAGGCCCAATTGAACTTTGGACCAAGTGACAAAGCTATTGTTAATACTTAGGGTCAATGAGAATTTATGAAAGTGGAAAGGATGATAAATTGCAACTAAGGTGAATGTTCCAGATGTTTTAAACTACTGCTTTTAATACTCAGGACTTTAATTGGGTGGTATTTATTTTTGTAAGGTGTGAGAGAGGCATATAATTTTTTCATATGGATAGCTATTATTGAATATGTAGCTGTCGGTGACTAGAGAGGCTTTCTTCATTGATCTCAATTACCCATTGGTATCAATTGCCACTAATGTATTGATTAAGAGTTCATATGTTAGAAGATCTGTTTGTATTCTCTCTATTCTAACTTAGTCAATGAAATATATTACAAAATTCAAATTCTGCAAAAGAATGTACATATATATGTTATAAGGAACAATATAGCAGATATTGTACTACTTTATTGCTATAACTGTGTATCACTTTCTGATTCTAATTGACTCTTCACAAAACTTTTTACCTCTTCACATTTATTTGAATCATAGTCTAGTAAGACTGAAAGATCTTTTAACCCATCTCATTACTTCATCCGTAAGGGAATGGAAATATACTGTTATTAAAATGAATGACTTCTAGCTACATCAGTATGGATATTTATAAAAACAATATAGTGTGGAAAAGGTGAGGGGCAAAGGATATGTAAGGTATGATATGTTTTACATTTCCTTTAAATAAGACTTTATACAGAATTTTATGAATTATATTTAATATTAATTTTCTATACATACATAAATTATAGGAGTATACTTATATGTATTGAAAGAATATGCCCAATTTCAGAATATTGGAAACTTCTAGAGAGGGAAGTAGGTAGAGAGAGAGTAAGATTTGAGGAGAATGTAGCTTTAACCATTGTATCAGTTATCTAGTGCTGTGTAACAAACCACCTCAAAACTTAGTGGTTGGAAAACAGCAAATTATTGCTTATGATTATGAGGATTAACAATTGCAGCTGGAACAGACTAGGCACTTCTTCTGGCCTTAGCTGGGCTCCCTCATACATTTGCAGTCAACTAGCAGATCACCTAAGGGCTGGTTGGCACTGGGGAGACGGGAGTGACTGGGACTCATGTCTCTCATCACCCAGCCTGAGTCCTAATCATGTAACTGGCAGGTTTCTTGTAAGTTTAGGCTCAGAACTGGTACACACTGACCAAAGCAAGTCACAAAGTTTCATTTTGTTGGTTAAATCAAACTGTAAGTCCAGCCCACTTTTAAGAAATACAGAAAAAGGCTTTACCCTTCATGGGAGGAAGTGCAAAGTGACATTGGCAGGACATGCCTACAGGAAAATTGGATCCTCAGGTATTTTCATAATTGACCACTGCCACATATATAGCCTTATTTTTAATTAGAAAAAATGTCAAAATACTAAAATTCTGAGAGGTAGATAAATGGACACCTGTTATTTCTGTACCTTTCTGCATGTGTGAAATTGTTTGTAATTGATCATTTTAATAACATTGAAAACATGACTACACAGTCATCTTTTGACACCAGAACTATTTCCTGGAGTCCCATCAAATCAATGCCAACGACCCATAGTTTCACACCTAAGGTTCTTATCACCTGGAACTTTTAATACCGTATAGATAAAACTTGCAGCATTTGGAAGCCTGGCTCAATTTCCACTTAAACAGCAACATTCAGTCTTCTGATTCGCTCCTATTGCTCTAATTATTGAATACTTACCTGAAGAAATTATTTCCTTATTTCCTAACCCATCCAGGCCTCTTCTGTGCTGGGTTAAACCCTGACTAAGGAAAACACCTGTGGACTGCAGGATAATGAGAGAAGAAAGGATTGCCTGGCTCTCTGTGAAGCTTTGCACATTTGTCCACTGATGCGCTTATGGTACAAATGGAATGAAACAAAATCTGTAATAGATATGAAAGATATTTCTGTCACTGCTACATTATCTACGGAGAGGTTTCTCCACAACCGAATTTTAACGTCAGTGTAGAATCCTCCAATATATTTTTCAGCTTTCTTTTTCCTTTTATTAAGTTGTGTGTAAGGAAACCATAGGCTGATTCTAATAGCAGCCTAACGCATAATTAAAGATGCAAACATGGTGTGGATCAGACATCCCAAGTGCCAACACATATTATGTTGGGTAATCTGCTATTTTGGATTATCCCTTTGTTTCTCTGGGTAATTGAGAGTTTTCTATATCCACAATTAACTCCCACATCTATATATAACTAAGCCCTTTTAATTTTGTATCCAACCTACAATGGGACCTGCTCTACCCAAGAATTAAGCTTTTTCCCAGCCACCTTTTCAGACCTCTGGGTCTCCCCATTCAGCCACTTGTGACAATCTGTCCCAGAAAATTGGAAAACCGTTCAGTTTAATTGGTTCTAAAATGGAGGATTCAGTGCCTGTGCTGAGTTTGAGGATGAAACTAACATTTTACAAAGCCCAGCCCAGCAGCAGCTGCCCTTTGGGATTTGGGAGGTAGAGCGGCAAGTCACTCTGGAATTTAGAGCTTTATTACAAAGAAGTGCTAACTCTTCTGGTTGTGCTTATAAATGGAATAAAGGGAGAATCTGGCTCACCCATGAGTGCTTTAACCTTGTACATGCTCAATATCCTTATGAAATGCAATATCTTATGATCCTTTAAATAACAAATGACCTTATTCCCTTTTATAGGGTCATTAAGGCCTCTAACGGTCAAGGTATAAATCCCAGCCACTACTGCACATCTTAATTTACTATTCATATGTAAAACTCTCTTTGGTTCTCGATTACTATACAACAGCAACTGGCTCATCAAATTATCCCCATCGGAATGTGTCTATTAAAGACATTGCAGTTTACATCTGAGGGCCCTAATTAAAGTCACAATACTTGATAAACCTTGAACAACTAGTAATTGGAAACTAACAATTAGTACCATCCACCTCAGTTGAGATCAGCTCTACTGCTGGGAACATGACTAAGCAAAAGGAAATTAGCACACCAGAGATGGCCCGCATGCCAAATATGTGTTAATGTCCACTCCTGGGTTTCAGCCAGTATAGTTAAAAGAAGTTGGCATTAAAATATTATTAGCTAAAAGTCTTTATATAGATACCTGTGCCATGGAACAGATCAGTCTGATATCCCTGTGGCTTTTCAGGCTTTATCATGCTCATTACTGTTTTCATCATCCTGTCTGTGGGTATCTGTGGAGATGGTGCTGTAAGACCATCTCTTTGAGCTTCTTTTCCTCTCAAAAGCCTGTGGCTTGCTTTCTTTTGTAACAAAGCATAGGTCACATTGTCCTACTGTATTCTGCATATACTCCCCCTGCTTTGTGCCCCTTATTGTCTACATCTTCAGAATATCTGAGGCTCAAGGCATTGCAGGAAGCTCATGGATTGATTTGGTGAGTCTAAGAGAAGCTTGAAGGACTGCAGGCACTGTTCCATGTCTCCCAATTAGCCGCCATACTATTCTGAGACCACCCATTTTGGAGGGCAACTGGGAAGAGCATATTCTAGTTCCCTGCCCTAGAGACTTGCTGATGGGACTTTCCTAACTGGTAGTGTGTTCACTGTGGTCCTTTGCAATGGACAACAAGAGTAAAAAATCTTACAATGACCTTCTGTTTTGTTGGTCAGCATTGTGCCCCCACTCTCTCATTCTCATTTCATTGAATAGCTAATGAAATGGGATATTACTTGAAGGAGCTTCAGCAGACTTGATGAAGCATCCCAAATGCTTCCTCTCCAATCTGCTTACCTCATGGTTTTCCAGGAGTTCTTGGCAATAGGAGAAGTGTGATGCTTCAGTAGTCTTCCCTGAAAACATTGCTTCACTTACCATGGCAGATATGGTTTAAGATGGTTTTGTAATCTTTATCATCCTCTTTTTCACCCTTTGCCAGAGAATCAGCTTGGCTGTTCCAAAGTCTTCCCAGAAACTGATCACACAAGTGAACGATAGGTAGTGGTACTTTGTGTTCTTTTATACAATGAGCAAGTGTGGCTTAGGAAGATTTGTAGTTTTATTGCAGAATAAGTACTGGTTCTCAACCTGCTCACTGCTCTGAAACTTGACCAAATAAGTTTTCACAAGAGCAAGTGGATTCAAATTCATTCCATGGCAGGCTCTGTGATCTGCTTCAAGCTAGTCCTTGTGTAGCACTTAGATACGCACCGACTGTGCCCTCCACTCTTTCTCTTACCATGGTGGACCAAACCCAGAAGAAAGCTGAGTCAAATATTATCCAATATCAAGTTACTGCAAACCAAATACAAGATATTCTCTTTGTATGGGATAGATCCTTACTCCCTGGGCTATCCACAAGATTGAATAACTTCAAAAGGCATGGTCAGTGTACACTAACTAGAATACTGCTTAAGTGGTTTTGTGAATAGTTTGTCCATCTGGTGAATGTAATAAATGCTACTTTAAAGTACTTAAAATTAGCTCTAAACTTGAAAACAAAATTATTCTGTAGTTTCCTGTCAAACAGGAATTTAATACTATAAATAGATATTGGCCAATGTTCAAGGTAGCCATTGGCTTTCCTATAGGCACTTTAATTGGTTGGGAACAACCCTAATGAAAACCATCAAGTAGGGATATAGAATCCTCTCTCTATTATTTCTCAGCTTTTTGGCCAAAATCAAGTGTAGAATCCTCTACTCCACAGCTTTTTTGTCATCCTACTAGCTGCTCTCTTTTCTAGAACCCACCTAATGACATTAACAAAGGGAATGCTCTCAGCTGATTGAAACCCAATTTAAGAAAATCTGTGATAACAGTAAATGTTATGTGGAATTCTGCAGAGTCTTCTGAGAGTCATTAAGAGCAAAAAGAATGAAATTCTGATCATGCAGACAGTATGACAAGAAAAGGTGACAGCTTACTGAGACCTTGCTCACAAAAGAAGAATCAAGAAGGAGAAGACACCATAGAAAACAGAGAGATATATAGGAACCTATCCTTTGTCCATAGAGAAATAATTCTGTATCATATCAAGTGGGGCTTATAGGAGGCTGTCTGCCACTGAGCTCATGCAACCTTTGAGACTCTGGTTTATAGATCTTAGAGTTAATTTAGTCTAAGATTTTTTCTATCATGTTGACCCTTCTTGGATGGTCATTTGACCTCTGCACATCCATAGGGACAAGGGATTCACTCCTAGTTGTGGCGTGTCCTATTCTTGAACAGCTCTGCTTACTGATGTTAAATTCAAGTTTGTTCCTCATCACCTTTCCCCCGTTGGTCTTGGTCTTCTCTCCATAGACAGAAAAAGTTTATTTCTTCTTACTCAGAAGCAGTTTGCTCATCATTTCAGCACAACTTCCAACCTTATATTATTCTTATTATAGTTTTAATTCTTATTTTAGTAAATAATAAGACAAATATAATCAGTAAACTACATCCAGATGTAACCAGTATGTTAATATTTTAGTACATATCTTCTAGTTTTTGTATCATTTTGTATGCATATATTCTTTATAGAGAAATTAAGTTTATAGTGTGTATTTTGTTTAAAAGTGGCAATTTTCAAATAAGTTATCAAAGGCATGTTTTTGTATGTTTTCTTCTACAGTATTATTTTTAATGGTTGAATCATATTTTTTATTTTATTAGACCATATTTTATTTACTGCTTTCCTTTTTTACTCCATTAAATGGTAAGCATTTAAACATCCCCTGATATAAAAATACTTCAATTAATATTTATCGATATATGTATGCTTATTTGCTGCTCATTCTGTACTAGCAGCTGTACTAGGTGCTGGGTAACAGAAGATAAAACAATTTCAAAATGATCCCTGCTCTCAAGAAGCTTAGAGTCCTGTAGTTTAATTTATAGTCATCTTATTGCCTTAGGTAATAGGTAATTTTAATTGCCTAGAAGTAGCTGAACCAGGATAAATGCATATTATGCACTGGATTATCCTTTGGTTCTATTCAGGAGTATGCTCTCCATTTTTGAGCCTTACGAGCACTGAATTTTTATCATTTTGGTAAGCCTTCCAAATTTGTTAGGTTAGCTATTAAATCATCGATGTTTTAACTGGATTTAAATATAATTTAAAATTTAAATTTCTTTAATTTCTGCTGATTTGCTGCTAAAACAGGCCATGTTCAGCAGACTGGAGTATTCTTCATAAAATACTTTTACTATTATAAACGAAAAAATAAAGTGTCCTTTTATAAGCTAACAAGTTAAATCAAAGGTAGAAAATACCTATGACCTGATTTCATCATTTCCTTGAACTTCAGTCAGATTGCTTGCTTGTTTCTTCAAGTGACTGGTTTATGTTTCAGGAAGTGTTGCAGGGTGCTCAAAACTGAATGCTTTCTTTTACAGCTGATTTCTTCCACTGAAAAGCCTTTGACCCCCCATGAAACCAGGTTTTAATAGGGTTAATTTAGTTTTCAACGTGTCACAGTGACTTAACTCCCAATTATCTTGTGGTAGTATGTGTTTGTCTCAACCTACACATTATTTTAATGTAGCTGTGTTCAATTGCATGTGAGTAACTGTGTGTGGCTTTGTTTAACAAAGTATCACCTGATCTGTTCCACAGCCGCCATCATGAAACAGAGAGTTGTGGGTCGGACTCAGAGCATGAGAACAAAGTCTGAAACGGGAGTCCGAGCCTCAGTTACCCTGGTAGGTTCCTTATGGGGGTCTTGCTGTGGCTTTTCCCGGGTGTACTGCTCTTGGTGAGATGAAATCACACAGAAGTAACTGCTTCATCCCACTGCTCTGTGGGTGTGTGACCTGACAAAGAATCAGCCCATATTACCTGCTGGCCTTCAGACATTGTGTGTGTGTGTGTGTGTGTGTGTGTGTGTGTGTGTGTGAGAGAGAGAGAGAGATAGTCACTCAGTTATGTCTGACTCTTTGTGACCCCATGCACTGAGGCCAACCAGGCTCCTCTGTCCACGGAATTCTCCAGGCAAGAATACTGGAGTGGGTCGCTATGCCCGTCTGTAGGGGATCTTCCCAACCCAGGGATCAAACCTGAGTCTCCTGCATTGCAGACAGATTCTTTACTGTCTGAGCTACCAGGGAAGCCCTAGTAGATGCCCCAAACTGTGGGCAGGAATTAGAGCAAAGAAGACTCAGCCACCTAGCGTAGTGGTGGTTTCTGCTTGGTCTCGAAGGAATTAGAGACATGTTTGGTCCATCTTAGATTCCACTTTTCCATGAAGCTTCTTCTGGTCTTTTCTAATGAGTATAATATAGACACGCCCCCCCTCCCCCCTCTGAAGCTGCCAGGTAATAATAGCAAACACATCTATAATGTTTATTATGCTAGGCACTCTACCTCTAACTCATTTAAACCTCACAGCAACTCAGTGGGAACAGTATTATCTCCGTTTTTGTGAATGAAGAACTTAAGTAACTTGTCCAAAGTCACACAGGTTTCCTGATAAGTAGGAAAGCATAATTCCAACCCAGCCAATCAAGCTCTAGACTTCACTGTGCTCTAGTTTTAACCTCTCCTTTTGAGGATATACTCAGCATCAGCTATTTGCCCTAGAATGGACAGTTTAAGTTCCCTTTCATAATAAGGGAACCATGCCTAGAGTGATTTGCCCAAAGTAACACTATCAGTGAGAGATAAAAATGAAATTAAACCCACATGTCCTGGTTCCTTCATTGCGTTGCTCTGAGAGTGCACCCATATCATAGTTAGGATATCTATTAGCTGGCATCTAGTGTCGTAGGTGTTATACTCATCCTAAACACTTTACTGTGAACAGGTGGTACTAGTGGTAAAGAACCTACCTGCCAATGCAGGAGACAAGAGACACAGGTTCAGTCCCTGGGTCAGGAAGATCCCCTGGAGGAGGAAATGGCAACCCACCCACTGCAGTATTCTTGCTTGGAGAGTCCCATGGACAGAGAAGCCTGGTGGGCTACAGTCCATGGGGTTGCAAAGAGGTGGACATGACTGAAGTGACTTAGCTTGCTAGCTTACAGCATGACATAATGCATTGTTCATAAATGTTCATCTTTTATATTTTAGCATCTCTATTTGTACTATTATTATAATAGTTTAATTTTTGCCTGTTATTTTTTTTATATTTGCTTGTATGCTTACTAAAATAGGGCACACACCACCAAAAGAAATAGCACCACAATCAGAAAATACTAGATTAGTGATAAAAAAAAAAAACAACACTGACTTGAAGATGGGGTCACGTGGTAGCTTTGTCACTCACCGCCTTTTGGGGTAATCACCAGAGCTCTGTTTGCTCTTTTGTAAAATGGGTCAAAAATATCCTTGTCTTTTTTATCTTTCTGGATGGATGAGATGATCATATGAGGAAAGAACTGGTTCTTTCTGTACTCTCGAACACAATCATCAATGCCACCATTATTACATGCAGCTTCTTACTCCCTGCAACACCCATCTGAGCATATGTGGGTAATAAATACTCAAGAAATGCTTATTGAATGAACGGAGATGTTTTCTAATTCTGTGTAACTCTCAACATCCCCTGGAAATTCAGACAGATAAAAAGAGGGTTGAATTGCACTTGCTGTCTTGCCCCTGCCCTTTAGAAGGTGTTTCCTGGTGCCTTGCATCACAACTTGATTCTGACTCTTCAAAGCTCTTATACCCTCACTGTTTCCCATAAGAAATCCAGTCACTCTCAGCATTTCTGAGTTGGTAACTTTTCTGAAGAATTGAGAGATGTATGGAATGGTATCAAATCCCAATCCACATAGCTTCTGTCAACTCCCTAGTTTTCATTTTCATTCATATTCATATTTTCTCTCTTATACACACAGTTTTTCATTCTCTCATTTATATTCATTCTCATATATATGTGTGTGTTTCTCTTTTTCTCTCTCCATTCCTCTTTCTAGTGCAGATCTTTTCATCCACTCTTACCCTTAGAAAACCTAAACAGTTCTTATTTCAATCTGACTATAAGTATAGCAATAAAAATAATAATAGCAGCAGCCTCCTCCTGCCACATTCATCCTTTGTTCCTATGGCAATCCTATAAGATAGACAAGGCAAGTACAAGGCAAGTCTCTGTGTTATAGGTGGGAAAACAGAAGCCATAAAACATCCCAGTTTGGTTATGATATTCTTATAGAAAGTCAGCATTTGAAACTTGGTCTCCTTATTCAGAGTCCAGTATTCTTTCTACTTCAACAGGAAGTTCTCAAGGCATCTCCTCTATGAAACTAGGGTATTTAGAGTAATTGGATCAAATGAGATCACTTAAGGAAAGAGTTTAGGTGGGTAAGTAAAAGAAGGGATCCAAAAATGGAACCCTGAAAAATTCTGGCATTTAGAAGAGAATCCTGCAATGAACGCTGAAGTAGAGTGGCCTGAAAAGTAAGAAAAAAAAACCCCTAGAACCATGCAAAACTCAGTAGGGTGAAGGAACTAGAAGAAACATTTAAGGCTGAGAGTAAAACAGCTGATCTATTGCTGCTAAATGGAATGAGAATCAAGCAGTCCTTGCTGCAGCCATACATAACCCAGACAGGAGGCAGGTCCCCAAGAAGGTGCAGAGGCTGGGAGGTGGAGTTTAGGGGTTGTGAAGCAATCCCAGGGTGATGGCTGCTGTTGACCGTAGATCGAGGGGATGTGAGGGAGGAGATTCTGGTGGGAAATGCCTGTGAAGGAAAGTAGGGCAGCCATGGAAGCAAGTGATACTGCTGAGTCACACGCAGTGGGTATAGCCATCACCATAGCCTCTCTCCCCAACATGCCCACATTGGCAGTTACACAATAGAGAGGCTGGCCCATCAAATGCCTGATGACTGAACTACAGAATAGGACCCCACCCAGGGAGCCCCTTTAAGTGCCCGATGCAAGGATCTACAGAGTAGGACCACAGCAAGGGGGCCCTTCTATGTGCCTGAATGGGTGGAGCTATGGGGAAAGAGTAGCCAAAGAGGCCTTCTGATCATCAGCTACAAGAGGCTGGGAAAAAAGGCTCTGATAGAGCCATAATTCCTGCAACAGAAGCAGTCCGTGTCCCTGTACACTTGTCACCGCCAGGGTCCCCACAAGCCAAGCAGCTGTGACATCTTCACACTCAACCCTCACTGGGGCAGAGCTGCCATGGGCAAAAAAAATCTTGCATCTATGCACAAAAATCACTTGCATTTCTATATACTAACAATGAAAAATCAGAGAAATTAAGGAATCAATCCCATTCTCCATTGCAACAAAAAGAATTAAATATCTAGGAATAAATTTACCTAAGGAGACAAAAGACCTGCATACAGAAAATTACAAGACACTGATGAAAGAAATCAAAGATGACATAAACAGATGGAGAGAGATTCCATGTTCCTGGGTAGGAAGAATCGATATTGTGAAAATGACTATATTACCAAATGCAATCTACAGACTCAGTGTGATCCCTATCAAATTACCAATGGCATTTTTCACAAAACTAGAACAAAAAATTTCATAATTCATATGAAAACACAAAAGACCCTGAATAGCCTAAGCAGTCTTGAGAAAGAAGAATGCAGCTGAAGGAATCAACTTTCCTACTTCAGATTATACTACAAAGCTACAGTCATCATGACAGTATGGTATTGGCACAAAAACAGAAATAGAGACAAATGGAAAAAGATAGAAAGCCCAGAAATAAACCCATGCACCTATGGATACCTTATTTTTGACAAAGAAGGCAAGAGTATACAATGGGGCAAAGACAGCCTCTTCAGTATATGGTCCTGGGAAAACTGGACAGCTACATGTAAAAGAATGAAATTAGAACACTTCCTAACACCGTACACAAAGAAAAACTCAAAGTGGATTAAAGACCTAAATGTAAGACCAGAAACTATAAAACTCTTAGAGGAAAACATAGGCAGAACACTCAATGACATAAAGCAAGATCCTCTATGACCTGCCTCCTAGAGTAATGGAAATAAAAACAAAAGTAAACAAGTGGGACCTGATTAAACTTAAAAGGTTTTGCACAGCAAAGGAAACTATAAACAGAGTGAAAAGATAACCCTCAGGATGGGAGAAAATAATAGCAAATGAAACAACTGGCAAAGGATTAATTTCCAAAATATACAAGCACTCATACAACTTAACACCAGAAAAGCAAACAACCCAATCAAAAAGTGGGAAAAAGACCCAAATAGACATTTCTCCAAAGAAGACATACAGATGGCTAACAAACACATGAAAAGATGCTCAACATTGCTCATTATTAGAGAAATGCAAATCAAAACCACAATGAGATATCACTTCACACAGGTCAGAGTGTCCATCATCAAAATGTCTACAAACAATAAATGCCGGAGAGGGTGTGGAGAAAAGGGAATGCTCTTGCACTGTTATTGGCAATGTAAATTGATATAGGCACTATGGAAGACAGTATGGAGATTCGTTAAAAAACTAGGAATAAAGCCACCATATGACCCAGCAATCCCACTCCTAGGCATATACCCTGAGGAAACCAAAATTGAAAAAGACACATGTATCCCAGTGTTCACTGCAGCACTATTTACAAGAGCTAGAACATGGAAGCAACCTAGATGTCCATCGACAGATGAATGGATAAAGAAGTTGTGGTACATATACACAATGGAATATTTCTCAGCCAAAAAAAGCAACACATCTGAGTCAGTTCTAATGAGGTGGATGAACCTAGAGCCTATTATACAGAATGAAGTAAGTCAGAAAGAGAAAGACAAGTATCGTATTCTAACTCATATATGCGGAATCTAGAAAAATGGTACTGAAGAATTTATTTATAGGGTGGCAGTCGAGAAACAGACATAGAGAATAGACTTATGAACATGGGGAGAGGGGAGGAGAGGGTGAGATGTATGGAAAGTGTAACACGGAATCTTACATTACCATATGTAAAATAGATAGCAAATGGGAATTTGTTCTATGGCTCAGGAAACTCAATCAGGTGCTCTATATCAACCTAGAGGGGTGGGATGGGCAGGGAGATGGGAGACAGTTTCAAAAGGGAGGAGATATATGTATCCCTATGGCTGATTCATGTTGAGATTTGATAGAAAGCAACAAAATTCTGTAAAACAATTATCCTTCAATTAAAAAATAAATAAAAATTTTAAATAATAAGAGAAAACCCAGAGGAGGGTATTGTTCTAGGAACTAAAAGAAGACAATGTTCCAAAATAAGTGTGGTCAAGTGGGTTTAATCATTATGAAGGATTCACTTGGAAGATAGAGTCCACAGGACATAGCAAAATGCAGAGCATTGATGATCTGGAAAAGAATAGTTTCACTGGAGTGATTGAGCAGGAAGCCAGCCTAAGATGGGTTGAAGTATGAATAGAAAATGAAGACTTGAGAATACTATGTGTAGACAACTTGGGCATAAGAAACACAAAAGCAAGGTGGTAACTAGAAGGATATTGACAGTTCAGGAGAAGGAATTTTCTTTGCATTCTGGTTTGCTAGAACAATTTTGAGTGCTGATGGTATTCATGTAATTGAGAATATAGAATATGTAAACAGAGAGGTTAATTGAAGGCTTTTTGGTTTTCTTTCAGTAGCTTTAACTAATCCCTTCCCACTCCTTTTCTCTCCCTTTTCTTTCCTTTCCTTCCTTTCTCTTTCCTTCCCTCTTTCTTCATTCTTTTTCTTCTTTCCTGCCTTCCCTTCCTCCCATCTCCCTCCTTCATTCGTTCCTTCCTCCTCTCTCTCTCTCTACACACACACACACACACACACACACACACACACACACACGGGTTCCCAAGGACTTACTACTTATAGACTATCAGCTTGAAGACCTAGCATGCAAGATTGCAATCCAAAAAAATCCAGCTCCATTCAAAACTTGACCTATCTTTCTCTCACAGCTTGCCCTTGTCAAATTATTTCTTTATCCTCAGAACATTTTTGCTCCCTCAGATCATGAAGTCCTTTAGGCCACAAATTTAGAACAAAGCAAGAGTGATAATTCCATTAATGCCACTTCTCAAAAGGTATTCACATTTTTAAAGCTATACAATGGACATGGTAATCACCACATGTGTTAGTTTTCTATTCTTCACAAATTAACACAAATTTAGCAGCTTAAAGCAACACCCATTTATTCTCTCACAGTATCTGTCCCTTGGTAGTCCAGCATGGTTCAGAGAGGTTCTCTACCCAGAGTGTCATAAGACCAAAATCAAGGTGGTGGCCAGCTGGCCTCTCATCTGGAGTCTCTGGGAAGGAATACACTGCAAACTCATTCAGGATGCTGATTCAGTTCTTGCAATTGTAGAACTGAGGTCTCTATCCCTTGCTTCCTGTCACCTAGGGTCTTCTCTCAGCTTCTAGAGGCCAGGAGTGCTCCTTGGCACATGGCCCTCTCCATCTTCAAAGACAGGGAGAGCATGTTGAAACTCCTCATGCTTTAAATCTCTCAATTCCTTTTCTGCTACAAGCCTACCAGTCAGAGAAGTCACCACTCAGGCCAGGCCCACCTACATAATCTCCATATCTTAAGGTTAGCTGATTTAGGATTTTACTTCAACCTCCAAAAGTCCTTCATAGCAGTATCTAAACTAGTGTTCAGTTGACAAGGAGACAGAACTCTTGCTTTAGCTTATTGGAATCAGGATAGCCTCTCACCCATGGATAAGACTCAACCCCTTATAAATTAGAGTTGCCAGTCTTGGTCTCTCAAAAAAAAAAAAAAAATCATTTGTATTTCCTTCCCTTGAATTCAGTAAAATACGTTAGTTTCTTCTGTTGATGAAGATGAGATGGCACTTTGAGATGATGCTCATTACTTACAACCGAAAGAGATGTGGTTAAGAGACTGGGTACTCATCAGTGACACCCTTACTTCCAGTTGTCCATGTCAAGGACACTTAGCATCTTCTGTGTTTAAAACACCATCCTAAGCCAGCCCTAGGGTGGAAGAAGAGAATACAGTATCTCCACTTCTTGGGGAAAGCTACCACCCTTAAGATGCAGGGAGCCATTATTGTGTTCTTCCGAGAATGGAAGATTAATTCAGATGATAGGCACCTTCCCCTGCCCACCCTCGACCCCTGGTCATAGTGCCCTTTCTGCATCTATGTTCTTAGGCTCTATTATTTCTGTGGACTCAGAGTCCACATTTGGCTGACATTTGATTCAACCATGTGACTTGCATTGGCCAATAGGATGCCAGCAGACTTGACATAAGCAGAGGCTTGAAAGAGTAGGAGCACATTTTGCTTCCTCTCTTGAAACCCTTCATGCACAATGAGTATAATCCCAGGCACCCAGGAGAATGAGAGACCATGTGGGGCAGAGCACAGCCCATCTAGCCCTGCCCGTCCTTAACCTCCCAAATCCTTGGCGACCCAACAAGTCAACCCAACAAGATGTAGGAACAAGCCCCGCCCAGATCCACAGATTCACCCAACTATTTGGAGAGAGAGGAAGACAAATTGCCTAAAATTTATGGCCTTATTCATTTGAGAAACATCAACTGCTTCGAATACAGCCCAGCTCTCCCTCTCTTCAGATTTTAACAAATCTGCCAGATTTTTCTGGCATCAGCATCAGGCCTTTTAATTAAGTAAAAGAAAGGGAATTAAGACAGAAGCATGATTATGTGAGTTATTCTTATGCACCCATAGAGAAAGAAAAGCAGAGACTGCCAGCTGCAAACATCTGCAATAAAACAAGTGTTGGGACAAAAGCAACTTCTGCTGCTGCCTCCTTCCCCTCTTTCAAAAAAATACCAGTCTTATAAAGGGCAGTAAATCAGTGATGTTACTAGCTGTATAATATGTGGCCTGTCCATCTCTTGAGATATTAAACCAAGGTCCCTTTTGGCTCACTTTCTGTTCCTGGCATGAAGTGTCCAATAAAAATCCTGTTCTCTGAGGGCATGTCAGGAAAGAGCAGGGCACAGACTTGCTGAGTCCTCCCTCACTGGTCCAGGAGAGCCCTGGGCAAGCCTGTCCCTGTGGCCTGCCCCCAAGACTGAGCCACCAGAGTTCCTCTCTGATCTGTAGCCCCTGGCAATCACCCAGAGCTCAGAGAAACTAGTGTAAAAGTAAGGGAGTGTCTGTAACACACTCAAGTCCCTCCAAGTCCAAGGTGGTCTAGGAAATTTCTGGGATAGACCTCACCTGGGTAGTGAGGGAGATTGGACATGGGACCACAAGTCAGGAAACCTGGAATCAAGTCCTTTTATCATTTAATTGTGTGTCCTTGAACAAGATTCCCAAGTTCCTGGACAGATACTCTGCATTATCTGCCATAAAATAAGGATAATGATGGCTTTTGGCTAACCCCATAATTGAGTTTTTTACATTGGATAATGTATGGGAAAAGGGGCTTGAAATGGTAAACACTGCAGCTAGACACTCATTCTTTTTTGTTTTTCTAGTTTTTTTGAGATATGACACACAGCACTGTGTAAGGTGTATAGTACAATGATTTTACATATATGCATCATGATATCACAATACATTTAGTGAACATCTATCACCTCATATAGATATAAGGTTAAATAGAAAAGTGTTCTTACAATTACAATTCCTAAGATTTACTTTAAACAACTTTCAGGTATAACATACAGGTATGCTAATTATGTTTAAAGTGTACATTGCATTCCTAGTACTTATTTATCTTATACCTGGAAGTTTGTACCATTTAACTGCCTCCATCCACTTCCCTCTGCAGCAACCCACCCTGCCCTGGTAACCACAAATCTGACCTCTTTTTCTTGGTTTTTTTTTGTTGTTTGTTTGTGCTTTTTGAAGTACAATTGATCTTCAACACTATGTTAGTTCCTGTTATACAACATACTGATTTGGTATTTCTATACATTTTAAAACGATCACCCAATCGGTCTAGCCACAGCATGGCACCGTACAAAGATATTATATAGGTATTAAATGTGTGGGCTTCCCTAGTGGCTCGGATGGTAAAGAATCTGCCTGTAATGCAGGAGACCTGAATTTGAGCCCTCTTTTGGGAAGATCCCCTGTAGTAGGGATTGACTGTATTCCCCTCACTGTACATTTCATACCTGTGACTCAATTTTTAGCACTGAAGTGTTGTACCTCATTATCTTTTTCATCTATTTCTCTCCTCCCTCTATCCACCTATACTCTGGCAACAGCATGTTTGTTCTCTGTATCTATAACTCTGCTACTGTTTTCTTATGTTTATTCATTTGTTTTGATTTTTCAGTTACCCATATAAGTGAAATGATACAATATTTATCTTTCTCTGCTGACCTATTTCACTTAGCATGATACTCTCTAGATCCATCCAAATAGTCATAAGTGGCAAGATTTCATTCTTTTTATGACTGAGTAGTATTCCATTGTGTGTGTGTGTGTGTGTGTACCACAGGTTCTTATCCATGCATCTATTTAATAGATACTTAGATTGCATCCATATCTTGGCTATTGTAAACAATGTTGCAATGAGCATAGTGTGCATAAGTCTTTTCAAACTAGTGTTTTTCTTTTATTCAGTTAAACACCAAGGAGTAAAATTTATGGATTATATTTCAGTTCTATTTTTAATTTTTCAAGAATATTAACACTGTTCTCCACTGTGGTTGGACCCATTTAAATTCCCATCAGTAGTGGACATGGGTTCCCTTTCTTTCACATTCTTGCTAACACTTGTTATTTGTTGTCATTTTGATAATAGCCATTCTGACAAGTGTAGGTGATAATTCATTGAGGTTTTGAATTGTATTTACCTGATTATTAGTGATGTTGAGCATCTTTGTATGTGCCTGTTGGCCATTTGTATGTCTTCTTCAAGAAATGTCATTCAGATAGTATGCCTATATATAATTGGGTTATTTGATTTTTTTGATGTTGAGTTATATGAATTCTTTGTGTATTTTAGGTATTAACCACTTATCAGTTCAGTTCAGTAGTGTCCAACTCTTTTGAACCCCACGGACTGCAGCACACGTGGCTTCCCTATCCATCACCAACTCCTGGAGCTTACTCAAACTCATGTCCATTGAGTCAATGATGCCATCCAACCATCTCATCCTCTGCTGTCCCCTTCTCCTCCCACCTTCAATCTTTCCCAGCATCAGGGTCTTTTCCAATAAGTCAGTTCTTCACATCAGGTGGCCGAAGTATTGGAGCTTCAGCTTCAGCATCAGTCCTTCCAATGAATATTCAGGACTGATTTCCTTTAGGAATGACTGGTTGGATCTCCTTACAGTCCAAGGGACTCTCAAGAGTCTTCTCCAACACCACAGTTCAAAAGCATCAATTCTTCGGCGCTCAGCCTTCTTCATAGTCCAACTCTCACATCCATATATGACCACTGGAAGAACCATAGCTATGACTAGATGGATCTTTGCAGGCAAAGTAATGTCTCTACTTTTTAAATGCTGTCTAGGTTGTTCATTCCTTTACTTCCAAGAAGCAAGCATCTTTTAATTTCATGGTTGCGGTCACCATCTGCAGTGATTTTGGAACCCCAAAAAATAAAGTCTGCAACTGTTTTCATTGTTTCCCCAACTATTTGCCATTAGATGGGGAAAGAGTGGAACCCGTGGCTGACTTTATTTTTCTAGGTTCCAAAATCACTATGGATGGTGATTGCAGCCATGAAATTAAAAGACGCTTACTCCTTGGAGGGAAGTTATGACCATCCTAGACAGCATATTCAGAGAAGACAATGGCACCCCATTCCAGTACTCTTGCCTGGAAAATCCCATGCACAGAGGAGCCTGGTAGGCTGCAGTCCATGGGGTCACTAAGAGTCGGACACGACTGAGCGACTTCACTTTCATTTTGCGCTTTCCTGCATTGGAGAAGGAAATGGCAACCCACTCCAGTGTTCTTGCCTGGAGAATCCCAGGGACAGGGGAGCCTGGTGGGCTGCCGTCTCTGGGGTCGCACAGAGTTGGACACGACTGAAGCGACTTAGCAGCAGCAGCAGCAGACAGCATATTAAAAAGCAGAGACATTACTTTGTCAACAAAGGTCCATGTAGTCAAGGCTATGGTTTTTCCAGTGGTCATCTGTGGATGTGAGAGTTGGACTGTGAAGAAAGCTGAGTGCTGAAGAATTGATGCTTTTGAACTGTGGTGTTGGAGAAGACTCTTGAGAGTCCCTTGGACTGCAAGGAGATCCAACCAGTCCATCTTAAAGGAGATCAGTCCTGGGTATTCATTGGTAGGACTGATTTTGAAGCTGAAACTCTAATACTTTTGGCCACCTGATGTGAAGAGTTGACTCATTTGAAAAGACCCTGATGCTGGGAAGGATTGAGGGCAGGAGGAGAAAGGGATGACAGAGGATAAGATGGTTGGATGGCATCACCAACTCGATGGACATGAGTTTGTGTGGACTCCGGAATTTGGTGATGGACAGGGAGGCCTGGCGTGCTGCGGTTCATGGAGTCATAAAGAGTCGGACACGACTGATCAACTGAACTGAACTGAATTGATGGGACCAGATGCCATCATCTTAGTTTTCTAACTGTTGAGTTTTACACCAACTTTTTCACTCTCCTCTTTCACTTTCATCAAGAGCCTCTTTAGTTCCTCTTCACTTTCTGCCGTAAGGGTGGTGTCATCTGCATATCTGAGGTTATTGATATTTCTCCTAGAAATATTGATTCCAGTTTGTGCCTCTTCCAGCACAGCATTTCACATGATGTACTCTGCATGTAAATTAAATAAGCAGGGTGACAATATACAGACTTGACGTACTCCTTTCCCAATTTGGAACAAGTCTGTTGTTCCATGTCCTGTTTTAGCTGTTGCTTCTTGACCTGCATACAGATTTCTCAGGAGGCAGGTAAGGTGGTCTGATATTCCTTCTCTTTAAGAATTTTCCAGTTTGTTGTGATCCACACAGTCAAAGGCTTTGGCATAGTCAATAAAGCAGAAGTAGATGTTTTCTGGAATTCTCTTGTTTTTTTCTATGATCCAACGGATGTTAGAAATTTAATCTCTTGTTCCTCTGCCTTTTCTAAATCCAGCTTAAACATCTGGAAGTTCATGGTTCATGTACTGTTGAAGCCTGGCTTGGAGAATTTTGAACATTACTTTGCTAGCATGTGAGATGAGTGCAATTGTGCGGTAGTTTGAGCATTCTTTGCCATTGCCTGTCTTTGGGATTGGAATGAAAACCAACCTTTTCCAGTCCTGTGGTCACTGCTGAGTTTTCCAAATTTGCTGGCATACTGAGTGCAGCACTTACACTGCATCATCTTTTAGGATTTGAAATAGCTCAACTGGAATTCCATCACCTCCACTAGTTTTGTTGATAGTGATGCTTCCTAAGGCCCACTTGACTTCACATTCCAGGATGTCTGGCTCTAGGTGAGTAATCACACCATCATGGTTATCTGGATCATGAAGATCTTTTTCGTATAGTTCTTCTGAATATTCTTGCCACCTCTACATAGTATCTTTTGCTTCTGTTAAGTCCATACTATTTCTGTCTTTTATTGTGCCCATCTTTACATGAAATGTTCCCTTGGTATCTCTAATTTTCTGAAGACATCTCTAGTCTTTCCCATTCTATTGTTTTCCTCTATTTCTTTGCATTGATCACTGAGGAAGGCTTTCTTATCTCTCCTTGCTATTCTTTGGAACTCTGCGTTCAAATGGGTATATCTTTCTATTTCTCCTTTGCCTTTCGCTTCTCTTCTTTTCACAGCTATTTGTAAGGCCTCCTCAGACAGACATTTTGCCTTTTTGCATTTCTTTTTCTTGGAGATGGTCTTGAGCACTGTCTCCTGTACAATGTCATGAACCTCCATCCATAGTTCTTCAGGCACTCTGTCTATCAGATCTACTCCCTTGAATGTGTATGTCACTTCCACTGTATAATCGAAAGGGATTTGATTTAGGTCATTCCTGAATGGTCTAGTGGTTTACCTACTTTCTTCAATTTAAGTCTGAATTTGGCAATAAGGAGTTCATGATCTGAGCCACAGTCAGCTCCCAGTCTTGTTTTTGATGACTATATAGAGCTTCTCCATCTTTTCCTGCAAAGAATATAATCAATCTGATTTTAGTGTTGTTCATCTGGTGATGTCCATGTGTAGAGTCTTCTCTTGTGTTTTTGGAAGAAGGTATTTGCTATGACCAGTGCGTTCTCTTGGCAGAACTCTATTAGCCTTTGCCCTGCTTCATTCTGTACTGCAAGGCCAAATTTGCCTGTTACTCCAGGTACTTCTTGACTTCCTACTTCTGCACTCCAGTCCCCTATAATGAAAAGGACATCTTTTTTGGGTGTTAGTTCTAGAAGGTCTTGTAGGTCTTCATAGACCTCTTCAACCTCAGCTTCTTCAGCATTACAGGTTGGGGCATAGACTTGGATTACTGTGATATTGAATGGTTTGCCTTGGAAACGAACAGAGATCATTCTGTCATTTTTGAGATTGCATCCAAATACTGCATTTAGGACTCTTCTGTTGACTATGATGGCTACTTGATTTCTTCTAAGGGCTTCTTGCGCACAATAGTAGATATAATGGCCATCTGAGTTAAATTCACCCACCCAGTCCATTTTAGTTCACTGATTCCTGATATGTCAACATTCACTCTTGCCATCTCCTGTTTGACCACTTCTAATTTGCCTTGATTCATGGACCTAACATTCCAGGTTCCTATGCAATATTGCTCTTTAAAGCATCAGACTTGACTTCTGTCACCGGTCATATCCACAGCTGGGTGTTCTTTTTGCTTTGGCTCTCTCTCTCCATTCTTTCTGGACTTATTTCTCCATTGATCCCCAGTAGCATATTGGGCATCTACCAATCTGGGGAGACCATCTTTCTGTGTCCTATCTTTTTGCCTTTTCATATTGTTCATGGGGTTCTCAAGGCAAGAACACTGAAGTGGTTTGCCATTACCTTCTCCAGTTAACCACATTCTGTCAGAACTCTCCACCATGACCCCATGACATATTTAATTGGGTTATTTGATTTCTTTTTTTTTTTCTGATGTCAAGTTATATGAGTTCTTTGTATATTTTGGATATAACCACTTATCAGCTATATCATTTGCAAATATCATCTCCCATTCAGTAGATGGCCTTGAGTTTTGTTGATAGTTCTTTGTTGTGCAAAAGCTTTTTTACTTTGCTGTAGTCCCATTTAGTTTGATTTTTGTTTTGGGTTTTTTTTTTTTTTTTTTTTTTTTGCTTTTGTTTTCCTTGACTGAGGAGATAGATCCAAAATTATATCACTAAGACCAGAGTGAAAGATCTTACTGTGTATGTTTTATCCTAGAAGTTTTATGGTTTCAGGTCTTACATTTAGGTCTCTAACATAGTTTGAATTTATTTTTATGCACGCTGTTAGAAAGTAGTCCAGTGTGATTCTTTTGCATGTAGCTGTCCAGTCTTCCAGTAGCATTTATTGAAGAAACTGTCTTTTTCTCCACTGTATATTCTTTCCTTTTGCCATTGATTATTGGTTATAGAGCATGTGATCATTTCTGGGCTCTCTATTTGGTCCCATTGCTTAATGTCAGTTTTTGTGGTAGTGCCATACTATTTTGATGACTGTAGGTTTGTAACATAGCTTGAAATCAGAAAGCATGATACGTCCAGCTTTGTTCTTTCTTAAGGTTACACTGACTCTATGGGATCTTTTCTTTTTCCATACAAATCTTAGAGTTATTTGTTCTTATTATGCAAAAAAAAATTGGTATTTTGACAGGGACTGAATTATATCTTCTATATTGGATAGTATGGTCATTTAAAAAAATGTTATTCTAGTTCATGAACATGGTATAACTTTCCATCTGTGTTATCTTCAATTTTTTCATAAGTGTAGTTTATTTTCCATATACAAGTCTTTTACCTCCTTAATTATTCCTGGGTATTTTATTCTTTTTGAGGCAATTGTAAATGGGATGTTTTTTATTCCTTTTTCTGACAGTTCATTGCTAATGTATAGAAGTGCAATGGATTTCTGTATATTAATATTGTATCCTACAAATTTACCAAATTCTTTGATAAGCTCTAGTAGTTTCTTGGTAGTATGTTTAGGATTTTCTTTATAGCATCATGTCGTCTGCAAACTTCCAATTTGGATTTCTTTATTTCTCTTTCTTGTTTGATTGCTGTGACTAGGACTTACAGTACTATGTTGAATAAAAATTGTGAGAGTCATCTCTGTCTTATTCCTGATGTTAGAGGAAATGCTTTCAGCTTTTCGCTGTTGAATATGATGTTATCTGTGTGCTTATCATATGTGGGCTTTATTATGTTGAGGTATGTTCCCTCTGTAATCACTTTCTAGATAGATTTTATCATATATGAATGTTGCTGACCTCTTAAGTTCAAAAACATTTTTAACAACCCTGCATTTTTACTACCTTCCCATGTTTACTATTATTGGCATATTTTATACCTTTTTGCTTTCTGTATCTCTTAACTATTTAATGCAGATATGGATAATTTTACTATTTGTCTTTTACTCTTCCTATTAACTATATGTGGTTAATTCGATACCTTTATGTATATACTCCTTTATCAATGAGTTTTTGCTTTCATAATTTTCATGTTTCTAGTGTGTGCCTCCAGAGAAGGCAATGGCACCCCACTCCAGTACTCTTGCCTGGAAAATCCTATGGACGGAAGAGCCAGGTGGGCTGCAGGCCATGGGGTTGCTACTAGTCCGACATGACTGGCGACTTCGCTTTCACTTTTCACTTTCATGGATTGGAGAGGGAAATGGCAGCCTACTCCAGTATTCTTGCCAGGAGAATCCCAGGGATAGGGGAGCCTGGTGGGAAGCTGTCTGTGTGGTCGCACAGAGTTGGACACAACTGAAGCGACTTAGCAGCAGCAGCGTGTCCCTCTTTTTTGCTTAGAAAAGGTCCTTTGGTGTCTCTTGTAAAGAAAGGCTAAAGTTTTTGTGGTGCTGAACTCTTAGCTTTTGTTAGTCTGTAACACTTTTGATCTATCAAATCTGAATTAAGGCTTTGCCAGGTAGAGTGCTCTTGAGTGTAGGTTTTCCCCTTTTATTACTTTAAATATGTACCACTGTCTCTGGTCTGCAGGGATTATGTTGAAAAATGAGCTGATAGCCTATGGGAATTCATTTGTATGCAACTTGTTGCTTTTCCCTTGCTACTTTTAATATTTTCTCTTTATCTTTAATTTTTGTTAATTTAATTATGTGTCCTAGTATGGTTCTTTTTGTGTTGCTGCTGTTTGGGACTCTGTGATTTCTGGACCTAGATGTCTGTTTCCTTTCCCAGGTTAGGGAAGCTCTAACTGGAGTTGGATTCAAGAATGGCTGACTGAGGGATCCAAAGTATCTTGGAGCTGATGACAGTGTGCTGTTGGGGTCTCAGGGCTATGGCTGGCTTATTGGTGGGCAAAGCCAGGACCACAGGGGCCCTGATGTCAGCCCAATGGTAAGCAGGGACAGTCTTTGACACTCTGACTATAGAATCTGGGGTATCTCAAAGCCAGTGTTGGCCCACTAGTGGGTGGAGCCAGATCCTGGGTGACTAGCTGAGGGGCCATGGTGTTTCTTCCCTGCTGTTGGCTTACTGGTGGGCAAGGTTAAAGCCCAGGGATCTCAGCTAGTGCTGGCCTGCTGGTGGGCAAGGTGAGTCCTGACATGGCAGACTGCAGGTCTGTAGTGGTCTGGGAGCTGGCATCTTTCCTATGGTGGGCAGGGCCAGGAAATCAAAGGATCCTAGGGCTGGTGCCCACCCACTGGTGGGTGATGCTGGGTCCTGGGTTAGTGCTTACTTGTGGGTAGAGCCAGGTCTTGGGATCTCTCATGCAGGGCCTTAGGGATCCCTAGTGCCAACACACTGGTGTTCAGGGACAGATCTTGGACCCTCTGATAGACACAGCTGGGTCCCAAGTTGGCTTATGGGTTCTTAGGGTAGCTAACCTGCTGGTGATGGGGCTATGTCTCTGCCCGTCTAGTTGCTTGACCTAAGGCATCACTGTACTGGTGTAGTGAGGCTGGTGATGGTGCTAGGTCCCAAGGACAATAAGCTAGAGGGAGGATTCCAAGTTGATGTTTGCCAATACCAATGTCCTCATAGCAGACCAAGCTCCCCAAAATGACGACTGCCAGCATCTGTGTCCCCAGGGTAAGCTCTAGTTGCCTCCTGCCTCTCTGAAATGCTCTCCAAGATCAGCAGGCAGGTCTCATCCAGGTTCCTTCCAAATTGTGGCTTCTCAGGACATGTGAGAGTAGTCTCTTCAGCCCTCTGGCTTTCTCACAAGTAAGCCCCATTGGCTTTCAAAGCTAAATGTGCTGGGGTTTTATCTTTCTAGTGCAGGACCCCTGGGCTAGGGAGTGCACTGCAGGGCTCTGACTCCTCCTCCACGAGGAGAACGCCTGTGATTCAGTTATCATCCCATTTGAGTGTCACCCCCCTGGAGTATGGGTCCTGACTGTACATCTCCACCCCTCCTGGCCATCTTGTTGCAGTTACTTCTTGATAGCTTTTGATGTAGAAGGCCTTTTCCCCTAGTCTTCTGGCTTTTCTCATCAACAGTTGCTCTGTAAATAGTTGTAATTTTGGTGTATCTATGGGAAGAGGTAAGCTCTGGGTCTTAACCAACTTAGCCATGCCCTTCGACGCTCATTCTTGTCAAGTAATGTGAGACCATCGCTGCTAAGGTCAGACTAGCTGGATTCAAGCTCCTGCCTCTTAATGACTGCTTGATTTTGAGCAATTTATTTAACTCAACTTTGCTCATCTGTAAAATGGGCTTAATAAAAATTCTTGTAAGTTTTGAGGATTAAAGACACTATCAGAAAAAGTCCATGGACTATAGTAGCACAAAAAGAATATTATTGCATTATTCTTATTGTTGTTATTTTAAGTATTATTAATCTCTATTTGGTATCTGTAGCATTTCTATCTATGCTTTATTAAAAAAAAAGCATAAAAATAAAATAGACAAACATTTGAACTCATATTTCTGGTTCTCAGCTTCTGAATCCTACAGCCTAGAAAACTAATTAACTTACTGCTCAGTGATGGTGCAAACAAGATTAAGTGACATAATCTAGCTGAAGTGTCTGGAAGACAGCACTTATTCAGTTTTAGTTATCTTCCCCACCCAACCCTCTTTTTCTTTATTGTGGTAAAAAATACATGACACAGAATTTACTATCTTAACTATTTCATGTGTACAGTTGAGTAGTATTAAGTGTATCCTCACTGTTTTGAAACAGATTTACAGATTTTTTTCATTTGACATATTTGAAGCTCTATACTCACTAAATAATTTCTCTTTCTGCCATTCTCCCAACCCCTGGCAACCACCATTCTATTTTCTACCCCTCAATTTTCTGCTATAGATACCACCACGTATAAATAGAATCACACAGTATTTGTCCTTTTGTGACTGGCTTACTTCATGTAATACAATGTCCTCAAGGGCTATCCATAGCATAGCACGTGATAGGATTCCCTTCCTTTTTAAAGGCTAAATAATATTCCATTGTGTGTATATATACCACATTTTGTTTATCCATTCATCCACATTTAGGCTGCTTTTACCTCTTGGCTATTGTGAGTTGTACTGTTATAAATGTGGGTGTGAAGTCCCTTTTATCTCCACTAATGCAAGTAATCAAATTACAGGCCTGTATACTTTGTTTTCGTTTTTGCCTTTTCCTAGTTCAGGCAAATTATATTTGAATAACAATAGTCCTACAAGTGTTATCTTTTTTTAAGTTAATATCTTAATATAGACTTCAAAATTAACAAAATCAAAGGTAGAAAAAGAGAAAGAAAAATACTCATTCTGCATTTACCTGTTAACTTGGAGTCATATTTAGCTCTTGCTATGTGCCTGCCTGGAGAACCCTCCTGTACAGAGGAGCCTCGCGGGCTACAGTCCATGGGGTTGCAAAGAGTCGGACAGGACTGAGTGCCTAAGCACATGTGCTTGTTATTGAGGAAAGAGTATAAACAGACTTTCTGTAATTGAGATATACTCCAGTTTGCATTATTACTAGAGATGTATAACTGTCAACAACCATCCTATCAGAAGTACAGTCCAATTCTGACTTCTTGTTTAGTATCTGTTTTTACTCCCCCTTAAAACAGTATCTAGCACAGAGCAGGCACTTATCAAATACTCTTAACAAACCTTGAGTGAATAAAGTTTTCATAAGGAAGCAAATCACTTGAAGAGGAAACTATTAAATCTCAGGGTGGCAAAGAGAAATGTTTTATATTGGAAAATTAGAAAGGGGAAAGCATTACTTTCTCAAGGAAAAAGAGCAGAGTCCTGGAGGACTAGTTCAGCAGTGCCTTCCTCTATCAAAGATGATAAGATGATTTTTAAAAATGTTTCTTGAGTTAAGCACTTTTTCATTGAAGAGCTAAATGTGCATGAGGGATATTTTTTAAATTCCTGTGACTTACATAGTCAGTACATATTCTATAAGCTATTGTTGTTTAGTTGCTAGGTCATGTATGATTCTTAACAACCCTGTGGACTGTATCCTGCCAGCCTCCTCTGTCCATGGGATTTCCCATGCAAGAATACTAGACTGGATTGCTATTTCCTTCTCCAGGGGATCTTCCTGAGCCAGGGTTTGAACCCACGTCTCCTGCATTGGCAGGTGGGTCTTTAACCACTGAGCCACCAGGGAAGCCATTCTATAAGTCATTCTACCAACCTTTAATACTTAAAAGTATAAGATTCTTTATTTTCTACCACGGCTTCTTGTCTGAAAGACTCCACACCAATAATCAGTTTATCTCCACATTAACAAATATCTCTACCTGATTGAGATCATAGACTAGAAACCCAAGCTCCTTCAGAAAATTCAATTCTACAAATAGTAGCAGCTAGATCAGTTAAACATGCATTCTGAGGCATATTATCTTACTAATGTACCTTGGGCATGTCAAGGGTAAAAGGTAGAAGAGAACAGCAAAATCAGATTGCAGAAGAGAATCTGTATCATTGTTTGCCCTGCGCTGTCTGTTCTCTGGTTCTTAAATTCAAAGGTTGGGGCTTTAGAAACTGGGCAGAGGGTGGAGGAAGCCTTCTCTGGATGTTGATCTGAAAATATCATAATTGTAATTATAATACATTGCCACAGAGTAAATACAGACACAGTCCAGATCTGTTTCTCATCATGGATCTCATCATTGTGTTGAGTAAATGGCTAAATTACCTCTAAAGCCTTTCACCTCACTGTAATGTAAATCTACAATTAAGGAATTTGCCCAAGATGACCATAGCTGGTAAGTGACATCGTTCAAGTTCATGTTACTGCCAAGTCTCTTCAGTCGTGTCCGACTGTGCGACCCCATAGACGGCAGCCCACCAGGCTTCCCCGTCCCTGGGATTCTCCAGGCAAGAACACTGGAGTGGGTTGCCATTTCCTTCTCCAATGCATGAAAGTGAAAAGTGAAAGGGAAGTCGCTCAGTCGTGTCCGACTCTTTAGCGACCCCATGGACTGCAGCCTTCCAGGCTCCTCCATCCATGGGATTTTCCAGGCAAGAGTACTGGAGTGGGGTGCCATTGCCTTCTCCGCAAGTTCATGTTGCCTGATCCCAAATGCAGGAAATTTAGATTTAAAAGGTAGATAATTGAATGGATGAAAGGATACATATATGCATATACTACTGAGACTTTATTTTAAAAAAGGGGAGGGGCAAATTCCTGATGACAGTTTAGCAAATATACTACTCTACTTTTTAAGAAATCTGACTCCTCTTCCCCAGTTATTTTTCTTTTTAAAAATGAGTGCCAGATTGACTGTCCAGTTGCCAATGTGACAAACTTAAACCTTCCATGCTCGTTCATTAGCCAGCCACAGGTTGCCTGTCCTGTGACTGGGCCATCACACACTCTTGCCCTCTTTGTGCCAAGGCCATCAACATGGTATGCAACAAGGCATCCAGTACCCAGCCTGACAACATCATCTGGTGCCTCTGGGGAGGGGAAAAAAAGAAGCCAACCAACCACCAACCCTCTAGAAAGGCATTTGCTAACTGCCCACTAGCAATTGTTGAGTGATAACACATGCAGTTCTCCACATGTTTATGCAGAGTCTCAGATTTATCTGACAGTTTTACACCCTCAGGCATGATACACAGTAATTAAAATTAAAAATGTTTTGACAGCCTAAACAAATGGCTATATAAATTAGAAAGCTGTAAAAAGTCATGGTAGCCAAAAATAAAGACATATAGATAAATCATAAAATTATAAACAAGGAGAATGTTTTAATACAGGCATGTTTATTCCAAGACACTTAAAAATACAGGCTAACTTTTGCCTGAAGGAAGATGGTGGTGAAAAGGAATCATGGAAACTAGCAAAACCATTCTTTCCTTATTAGCAAGTCTTTTTTCTACCATTCTCTGGTAACTAAAGAAAGGAAGAAATTTGTTGAGGCTTTCCAGCTTCCTCTAAATCTACAATCAGCTGTAGAATCTCCAAATTTTAAAAGCACCTAAATTAGTTGCCTAGAATCTTTACTATTAACCTTCCCAAATGTGTAAAATGATGTGGGCTATATAAAACCTGGCTTGGTTTCACATTTCTCAAATGCATGGCATAAAACGTGTGTTTATGAAATGAGCCAAATATATGATCTGCATGTGAATATAATTCCTTTCAACTAGATGTGCATGAATGTTAAAGTGTCATCTTTCACTTAAATCTATCAGGTTGATGTCAGAAGAAATCATCATATCATCTGGCCTCAGTATTTTTCCATTTCTCCCAACTAAGCCTGCTCACCACTTCCCTAATACATTTGAGTACTAGACAGTTTCAAAAGAGGGAACAAAAAAATAATTGGAAGTAATCAATGGGATTTTCTGTACCTAGAAGGGCTAGATTGCCTGAAACCAACCATATCATGTGGATAGTCTTTGTGATACATTTTCAAAGCAGTCCTTTATTAGGCAGAGTTCCTGAAGATTTATTGCCACTTCATTACTATGTCTCATGTATCCATGTATTAGGAAATAAGAACTGAGGAAACACCAAAAGTCTTTGTGGCAGTCACTCTAGACCTTCTCGCTTTGTTCTGCACTCTTCCTTTCAGTCCTTCGCCCTCTTAGCTCTATTTCTTATTCTTCATCCTACCACTACCTCTCTTGACTTGCTATTGCTGTTTGGTCTCCCCAGTTTAATGCTCTTTACTCACTCCCCAAAAACAAAGGACTTGGTTCAGATCTGCTTTGTTAGATCAGCCCACTGAGAATCCCCTCAGAGACATGCAATCTGATTTCCTTGGTCTAAGCCCCCGTTCCACACTGATCCCTGCGTAGTCATATCCCATCTCCAGATGGGGCAAAGAGAATTTTACCCTGATTTTGTTTTTTTTTTCTTGATTGTTGTTTTCTTTTTATATTTTTAAACCTTACATAATTGTATTAGTTTTGCCAAATAACGGCCATACCACCCTGAACGCACCCGATCTCATCTGATTTTGAAATATAAATGCATGATCTTAAAATAACCATGTTTATAATAATCCATGATTGAGAATCTTTACATTTTAGGGTTTCTCAGCTGTTTCTGATAAATGAATTTGGAAATTGTGGCCATTTGTTTTGTTTTAGCTGTTTCATCCAGTGAACTCTTTAAAAATGACAATAATTACAACCAGAGAAAACACCTAATATATAAAAAGATGATTCCTGCTAAAACAAGAACAATATAAGATGAATCATTTGCTGTTAGAGCAAAGCCTGAGCCAAGGGCAGCAAAATTAGGCGCCTGAAGTGAAGTTGCTCAGTCGTGTCCAACTCTTTGAGAACACATAGGCTATACAGTCCGTGGAATTCTCCAGGCCAGAATACTGGAGTGGGTAGCTGTTCCCTCCTCCAAGGAATATTCCCAAGCCAGGGTTCAAGCCCAGGTCTCCCTCCTTGCAGGCTGATTCTTTACTGTCTGAACCACCAGGGAAGCCCTTACTTAAGTGAATGGAACAGATCAAGTCTAAGGCAACAGTCATAAGGACAGGGCTGTGTTACAACATCTTTTTGTTTTTAAGGACAGTAACAAACTGAAACATTAAAAAAAAAAACCTCCCAAATGTAAATGTTAACAATTGAATTTCAAAAACCACTGTCTATCCTTCCTTCACAAAAGAAAACCATCTTAGTAGGCCAGAAATGACTCCACAGTCCTCAGTTTGCAACCTGTAATTTAAGCTTTTGTATTAGTTAGCTATTGCTATGAGACGAATTGCCCAAGAATTTTGCAGCTTAAAACAGCAAACATTGATCTCACACAGTTTCTAAAAGTCACAAATCCAAAGCTGGCTTACTTTGATGGTTCTAGCTCAAGGTCTTTCACAGGTTGCAGTCAAGCTATCGGTTGGAACTAGTCACCTCAGGGCTCAACTCGGGTTTACCCACTCACCTGACTGTTGTCTGGAGGCTTCCATTATTCTGCATATGGACCTCTCCCTTGGCCGCCTGAGCATCCTCATAACATGATCACTGATTTCCCCTAGAGAGAGTAAGCTAAGACAGAAAGCAAGATAGAAGCCATAATGCCCTTCATGACCTAGTGTCAGGTTATCTGTCAACAACTCTGCCTAATTCTCTTGGTCACACAGACCAGCCCTGGTATGATGTGAAATTGGATTTCTCAGAGGTGTAGTAGCATGAATTGGGAGTCACAGGGAGCCATATCGCAGATTGACTACTATAGCTTTAGAAACATCAAAATGGGTCAAATAAAGGCTGCTCAAATTTTTATTAAGGTTTATACCATAAATCTGGCCCCCTTTTTTCTAGCTCCTTATCTTCATCATTTATTCCTCTTTTCCATCCTCTCTTATCACTAACTTGACTCAGGAAAACCCTGCTTTTCTGTTCAATATTCTTTTCAGGCTAAGATTTTTCAGCTAGTTCCTGCACTTCTGTTCATCTAGTCTTGATGAAGTGAACTTCCTTTGTATTTAACTGTTGGCTCCAACTGGCAATTTGTAGTACCATATGCCAGGGGTCTGTGAGGCAGAGAGTAGAATTAGGAGTTTGCAGGTACTGTGACTCAGACTCCAACACAGTGTTCAGAAAACATTTGTAGAGAATAGAGTGTGTGCCAGAGTCTGTGCTGCTACTGGGGGATTTATAGATAATCCTGATATATCATAGAAATTATGAATCAGAGGTCTAGGTGGTTAAACATCGAGTTGGAGAACCAGCCAGGAAGTATAGTAATGGATAGGAAATCATCAAAAGGGTTTTGGAGATGCCTGGCAGTCTGTGTACAGAGTAGCAGAGAAACAGGAATGCAAACATTGGAAAGAGTTGAGACATAGAACAATTACTAAAGCATATGTCCCAATTGCTCAACATTTGCCTTATCCAGGAGTTGATGTGAAGATGTAAGAGTCCCTGGATCCAAGTGTGAAGAGGGGTAAGATAGCAGCTGTCTGATAGAAAGACCACTGTGACTAGAGTTGAGTTTAGTTGATGGTGGACAATTGGCAGTGATTTTGTTTTGGCCCCCTCATCTGTAAAATAGAAATAATAGTAATGTAAAATATTACTCTCTAATATCAAATCAAATAAATGCAAGTATATAAGTGAATGAATATATAGAGAGAATTATAAAGTGTCATAGGTTTGTTTTGAAAATTAGTTTAATTCATTTCGTATATGCGAGGCACTTAGAGCAGTCCCTGGTACACAGTAAGCACTGTATAAATTAGAGTTACCATCATTTGCTAATCAGAGCCTCATTTCCCAAATCCAGGGGGAGAATATTTACAAACCTACGTAGCTTAGATCAAGTGTCTACTGAAGATAATTGATAAGAAAACAATGGGACAGTGTACTGAGAGGAAAGAAAGATGAAGTCAGGCAGAATACTGGATAATACCAGCTACTAGGAGACAGAATAAGAAAAATGTATATTTATTTAATTTTAATTGGGAAAAGAAACCCTCTTAAATGCATTAGACATCTCTTTAGTGTCTTAAAGTGTTCTCAATATGGCATATTTTTTTCTTGATTTTACAGGTTATCATGTTTACTGTTTTTTATACTAGAATATGATATCACAATACCTTTTGGAGCTTTTATTATATGAAGTGTTGTATCCTGTACTAAATGATCTCAGACTTCTAAATTTTTAAGGTTCTTATGTTTACTATTATGTCGAAGAGTCAGTAAGACTATACCGCTCATGGCTTTTACCTGTTGGTGCTATCAGAATCCCAAATTCAGGTAGACTCTCCCTTTTTTCCAATTTGCTGGCTTCTCTTTGTTCCCCAGTAATCAATGACTGAGATTATTAGGAGTATCTGGAAAATATAAGACAGATTCTAACTAAGAACCTGAGAAGTCTTCCTATGGATAAAATATATCTGCTCTTTATTGTATCTATTTAGATTAGGAATCTTTCTTGCCTCTAGATGACTATAACACTCTGAGAATTTCAAACTGAAAGAGAGGCTTACAAAATAACAGAAATTGTGGTAGGAATTACTGGGGGAGTACAAATCAAAAATATTTCTTTGGAGAAATTCTAGAAGCGTAAGGATCACAGGGAAGCTGCCAACAGTGATTCCCAGCTGCTTGCGACACTGACCTGTAATTCTTATGACTCAGGAAGCCTACAGAAGCCAATTCTAGTGAGCTTAGCTGTCTACAGCACTTCAAGAGTGATTCTCAGAAGACTCGTTGGAATTCATGAGAAGCCCCGCAAATTCTTGATTTCTAGAGATTCCCTAGAAGACAAAGCAAGCCACTGCAGATCATCTCAACTATTTACCTATAGCTGCTGCCATAGTAATGATTTCTTCTCCCCTATTTTCAAGTCTTCTGAGATAGTATCCTAAAACCACGCACTGAAAGGGATTCTATAAAATGCAGATCCAGGCTTCTTCCCTGCAAATGTAGAAAGAATGAGGTGTAATGCCTAGTTTAACAATAGAGAGTTTGACACTGTCCACCCCTTTATCAACTTAGCAGTTATGCACACCTCTCTATCCATATTTGAAATTTCAAATAACAATATCATGCTTATGGCTAACATACATTAATATAACTATACCTTTAAATACCAAAGATATACTCACTTTATCCCCCCAAATGGAAAACAGAAATTTTATAAGTTTATAAATTTTATACTACTTTTGAGTAATTTCCATTCTTTTTTCAATGAGTCCTCTTGATATTCTGTACCTTAAAAAGAAGACATTATTAATTAATATATAAAATATATATATAAGAAAGCTAAGAACAAACTATGTCTACTACAGTCTTCATTTCTGAAACTGGTCATGAGACTATGTTGGTTATTTGCTTCTTCCATGGTTTAGTCTGTATTCTCTTTATTTTAGCTAAAATCACAGCTGTTCTGCCCCATACCTTCATTTCTAGGGCCATTATTGGTCTCCCAGTATTGTGTTGTCATAGTCTCCCAGTAACTTTTACTCTATACATGTAAATTCCAAGAGTTTCACAAGAGAATATCCTACTTATGAACATAATCCTTCATGTCCCACCATGTAACATTATGAAACCACCCTCATTTCTCTAGCAAAATTGAGCACCATAATGGGTCTTTGCCTGAAGCATTAGGCATTATGACATTATAGCTAGCAGCAAAAGAAACTCCAGAGTGCCAGCTAATAACCTCAACTTCCAGTTAACTGCATTCACTACTGTGTTCCCAGTGGAAACACTCCTCTCTTGAGAATTAGTATCTTTAAAGACTCCAAAGTCACAAAAGCAAGAAGCAAAAACTTTGGAATAGACTATTAAGGGATAGTAGAGAAAGAAGTCCATTTTACCCCTTCATTCCCCGAATTGTATGTTCCAGCTATAGGGAAAAATAGCCCCAAAAATATATGCAACCATGTTGGTTTTTTCCAGATCTATAGTTGCTAGCACCGTAACTGGGTCTTGAGTAGGCTGTTCCACTATTCTATCAGGGAAGTCTCTTGGGGGTTATAAGAGAGATAAAATCAATGAATATTGTGGTTGTGCATCTATTCTTTTGTTGTAAAATGAGTTTCTTTGTTAAAAGCAATGTTGAGTATGATGCCTTGAAGGTGAAGAAGATACTCAGTGTATCCGCAAAAGATATTGTGGGTAGAATCACTGCAGATTACAGGGAGGATGAGCAAATGGAATTGAGTATCAATTCCAGTGAGTAAAAATTTCATACTTCATGGTGGAATGTCCCAATGTGATTACTTGCCACCAAAGGGTTGGACAGTGTTCCCGGGAAATGATGCCATTTTCAGCATTCAGTATTGTCTCTAGTCTCGGTGTGTTGGGCACTCAACAGTGATTGTTATCTGTATTGTTAAATCCATATATACTTTTAACATACCCTTCCTGCAAAGTCTGCTTTGTTCATAAACCCATGACTAGAGAAAGAGGCTGACAGATATCTATCCCACAGATCTTCTTGTCCACTTGATTAATAAGAAACTCCTTTTCAGGGAAACCTTTGTGTGAAATTCACCTGGATAAAAATATTCTCATACCTAGCACCCATTCTCAGATTGTTTCTGTTGTTATTCAGGCACTCGGTAATGTCCAACTCTTCGTGACTCAATGGACTGCAGCATGCCAGGTTTTCCTGTCCTTCACTATCTCCCAGAGTTTGCCCAAACTCATGTCCATTGAGTCGATGATGCCATCCAACTATCTCATCCTCTGTTGCCCTCTTCTCCTGCTTTCAATCTTCCCCAGCATCAGGGTCTTTTCCAATGAGTTTGTTCCTTACATCAGGTGGCCACACTATTGGAGCTTCAACATCAGTTGTTCCAATGAATATTCAGGGTTGATTTCCTTTAGGATTGACTGGTTTGATCTCCTTGCTGTCCAACAGATTCTCCAGAGTCTTCTCCAACACCACAATTCATAAGCCTGAATTCTTCGGCGCTCAGCCTTCTTTATGGTCCAGTTCTCATATCCATACAGGACTATTAGAAAACCATCAGTTCAGTTCAGTTGCTCAGCCATATCAGACTCTGTGACCCCATGGACTGGAGCACACCAGGCTTCCATGTCCATCACCAACTCCCAGAGCTTGCTCAAACTCATGTCCATCAGATAGTCGGTGATGCAATCCAACCACCTCATCCTCTGTCATCCCCTTCTCCTGCCTTCAATCTTTCCCAGCATTAGGATCTTTTCCAGTGAGTCAGTTCTTCTCATCAGGTGACCAAAGTATTAAAGCTTCAGCTTCAGCATCAGTCCTTCCAATGAATATTCAGGACTGATTTCTTTAGGATGGACAGATTTGATCTCCTTCCAGTCCAAGGGACTCTCAAGAGTCTTCTCCAATACCACAGTTCAAAATCATCAGTTCTTCAGCGCTCAGCTTTCTTTGTGGTCCAACTGGAAAAATCATAGCTATGACTAGATGGATGTTTGTCAGCAAAGAAATATCAGTGGTTTTTAATATGCTGCCTAGGTTTGTCATTACTTTTCTTCCAAGGAGTAAGCATCTTTTACTTCCATGGCTACAGTCACTATCATCAGTGATTTTGGAGCCCAAGAAAATAAAGTCTGTCACTGTTTCCATTTTTTCCCTATCTATTTGCCATGAAGTGATGGGACCAGATGCGATGATCTTTGTTTTTTGACTTTTGAGTTTTAAGCCAACTTTTTCACTCTCCTCTTTTACCTTCATCAGGTTCTCTTCACTTTTAGCCCTTAGGATGGTGTCATCTGCATATCTGAGGTTATTGATATTTCTCCCAGCAATCTTGATTCCACCTTGTGATTCATCCAGTCTGGGTTTCATATGATGCACTCTGTACATAAGTTAAATAAGCAGGGTGACAATATACAGCCTTGACGTACTCCTTTTCCTATTTGGAACCAGTCCGTTGTTCCATGTCCGGTTCTAACTGTTGCTTCTTGGCCTGCATATAGGTTTCTCAGGAGACAGGTATGGTGGTCTGATGTTCCCATCTCTTGAAGAATTTTTCATAGTTTGTTGTGATCCACACAGTCAAAAGCTTTGGCATAGTCAATAAAGCAGAAGTAGATGTTTTTCTGTAATTCCCATGAGTTTTCTGTGATCCAGCATATATTGGCAATTTGATCATTGGTTCCTTTGCCTTTTCTAAATCCAGCTTAAACATCTGGAATTTCATGTACTTTTGAATCCTAGCTTGAAGGATTTTGCGCATTACCTTGCTAACATTGTGTGGTCATTTAAACATTCTTTGGCATTGCCTTTCTTTGGGATTGGAATGAAAACTGACCTTTTCCAGTCCTGTGACCACTGCTGAATTTTCCGAATTTGCTGTCATATTAAGTGCAGCACTTTCACAGCATCATCTTTTAGGATTTGAAATAGCTCAACTGGAATTCCATCACCTCCACTATCTTTGTTCATAGTGATGCTTCCTAAGACCCACTTGACTTCACATTCGAGGATGTCTGGTTCTAGTTGAGTGATCACACCATTGTGGTTATCTGGACATTAAGAGCTTTTTTTTTTTTTTTTTTTTTCAGTTCTGTGTATTCTTGGCACCTCTTCTTAGTATCTTCTGCTTCTATTAGGTCCATACCATTTCTGTTCTTTGTTGTGTCCTTCGTTGTGAAATGTTTCCTTGGGATCTCTAATTTTCTTGATGAGATCTCTAGTTTTTCTTATTCTATTATCTCCCTCTATTTCTTTGCATTATTCATTTAAGGAGAGTTTTGTTGTTGTTTATGTTGTTTTTGTCTTTCCTTGCCATTCTTTGTAACTCTGCATTCAAATGGGTATATCTTTCCTTTTCTCCTTGGCCTTTTGCTTCTCTTCTTTCTTAGCTATTTGTAAGGCCTCCTCAGACAACCATTTTGCCTTGTTGCACTTCCTCTTCTTGGAGATGGTTTTGATCATTGCCTCCTGTACAATGTCATGAGCCTCCGTCCATAGCTCTTCAGGTGCTCTGTCTATCAAATCTAATCCCTTGAATCTATTTGTCACTTCCACTATATATTCATAAGGGATTTGATTTAGATCATACCTGAATGGCCTAATGGTTTTCCCTACTTGAGAAAGTTCCAGCCATGGACGTTTTCCTCTGTCTTCCTTATCAGTCGCGCCTCAAACTTACATCCTTTCACCATCTGGCTGAACCATTGACTGTTGCCCACAGATTGACATAAACCTTATCTCTGCCTATGTATCTTTCCAGGTAAAGGTAACAACTGGATGTGTCACTGAAAGTTCTGCTGGGAGTATTCCCTTCCCAAATGTCTTTCAGAATCATTTCAGAGCATCCTTATAAAGCTGCAGCTGTCCAATTTGGAGTTGTGATAGCATTCCTTTTGGAATTTTTAGGCCTTTACAGTAGTTCTAAATTAACTCCCTCTTATAATTAGTGGCATGAACTTTCCATGGGTTTGAGGGAGAAGTGCCTGTGTTCAATCGTAGTTACCATAACAGTCAGCTGCACATGAATTTACTCAGTCCTTAATGACCCACCTGAGTCTAGTCTCATATATCGCCCTTCTATCTGGTGATGGAGTGCTGTCATGCATGACTGAATTTTATATATCTTGATGGCACACACAACACCTTATTCATGAGCCATAACTCAAGTAGTATGGTTAGTTGGTCTTCTGTGGTCAGTTGTTTAGTTTCCAGTATGGCCCAGTAACAAACAGGCACTGTGTTTTCAAGATGAGAATTTTTTGTTGCAAAACAGGGCATGTCTTTCTATCCAAATTTTAGAGTTATATAGGCTCTGTGATTCTCTGAGTGGGTTTGCCAGAAGTATCATATCAAAGCCATATAAATTACAGATCATTAGGTTACAGTTTTATCTAGTGAGTTGTATGGTTGAAATGGGAAATCAGCTTGCACTGCATCCTGGATCTGCTGCAAAATCTCTTCTTGCTTTGGGCTCCCATCACAACTGGTACCACTGGTAAAGTAAATAAATATTCAATAAATGGGTACAATAACACATTCCTATGCTGCCTATCTACCTTCCAAAATGCAACCATCTTCACCAGACATTGTGACTCTATATTAATAATAGGAGATACAAGATACATCAACTTGTCTTTCTCTTTAAATAGAATGTCTCATTATTTCCTAGATCACTGGACTCCTAAACATCGCACTGGGGTAGCAGGCCCCCGACTTTGCCTCAGGTTTATTCTTACCTTCTAACGTGCATATATTTCATAAACCCACCTTGAGTACTCTCTACTTCCATGTCCACTCAGCACTGTCATCAGCCTAGTGGACCACACGATGCCCTGTGAGGCAGTGGCGTGATCAAGTCCATTTTAGACAGCATGAGTTCTTTCCAAACTCTTGTTGTGCTCCAGATCATCTGGAGATCATGTTAAAATTTTGATTCAAATCTTGTTAAAATTTTGATTCAGTAGATTTGGAGTGGGACCTGCATTCCTAACAATCTTCCAGGTGATGGTAATGACACTTTGAATAAAAAGAGACTAACTTCAATAAGAGAATCCGAAAGTTGACATGTTGTTGAGTCGCTAAGTCATGTCCAGCTCTTTGCAACCCCATGCGCTGCAGCACACCAGGCTTCCCTGTCCTTCACTATCTCCCTGAATTTGCTCGAACTCATGCCCATTGAGTCAGTGATGCCATCCAACCATCTCATCCTCTGTTGTCCACTTCTCTTCTTGCCTTCAATCTTTCCCAGCATCAGGGTCTTTTCCAATGAGTTGGGTCTTTGCATTAGGTGGCCAAAGTGTCAGAGCTTCAGCACCTAGGATTGCCTGGTTTGATCTTCTTGCTGTCCAAAGGACTCTCGAGAGTCTTCTCCAGCACCACAGTGTGAAAGCATCAGTTCTTTGGCCCTCAACCTTCTTTAATCAAAAACTTGACATACCCCTGAAGAAAGTCACTGATGGTATAATACTCTCCTTTTCAAGTGGAAGCAAACTGTTTTTGGTGATCTTGTTGATTGCAGCAAAAAGATGCCAAGTCAGTGTCTGTATAGCAGTTTGCCAAGTTCGTGTTGGACACGCCCCGATAAAGAGACCACAGTTGGAACAATTAATGCATATGGAATGACCTCCTGATTAAGTCTGTGAAAATACACTTTCATTCTCCAAGAGCAGTCTATCTCCTGCACAAGTTAAATTGGGAGACAAAAGAGAATTAATAGAAATCAGCACATTTCATCCTTCAAATCTCTAATGGTGAAACAATTCTCTGCATTTTCCCTAGGAAAGTAGTAGTATTTATGATTTATCATCTTGGTAGAAAATGTATTCCAGGTAGTTTCACTTGGCCCTTTCCACCATAATAGCCCCCATTTCATAGATGGAGTAACTAGAGTATCAGATGTATGTATTGGGCCAATTGCCAAGTAAATCTGCCCCTTCCTTGCATCTAAAGTGAAAGTGGAGTTGCTCAGTCATGTCCAACTCTTTGTGACCCCATGGACTGTAGCCTACCAGGCTCCTCTGTCCATGGGATTTTCCAGGCAAGAATACTGGAGTGAGTTTCTATTTCCTTCTCCAGGGGATCTTCCCAACCCAGGGATTGAACCTGGGTCTTCTGCATTGCAGGCAGACACTTTACCATCTGAGCTACCAGGGAAGCCCCCTTGCATCTAAAAACTGGAGAAACAACTACAGAGAGGAACTGTAAACCCATTGGTCTTACTATAAATGGACTTAAACTTCATTTATCAACTGAACTTCCTACTCTAAGTGATATATCAGGTCTACAAAGATTAGTGTTTGCGTTCATTTTTAAGAGGTGTACTGTAATCTCTGAGAAGTCTAGGTGGTTGTTTTCCCAATACACAGTCACTCTGATAAATAGTCACTTTGAGGAAATGCTGAGAGGAAGAACTGTAGATCATACTTGGGACAGTCTTGCAGGGTCCTTCTTCAAGGAGCCTCTGCTTAGCCTTCATTCAGGAAACTGAACGTTGTACTGGCTTGGGAATTGAATGAAGAATTATGCTTTTCTCCCTCTGATGTCTTAAGTCGGATCTCCATGCACCAGAACTCAAGGATGTTTTATTTTTTCCCCTACTTCTATGTATTAAGTGCATCTCAATAAGCCTGTTCACCAGCTTTAGTCACAGGGACATCCTAACCACTCCCAGAGATTTCTACCAGCTAAATCAAACCATCATGAATGGGGTTATAGACCCAACACCTATTCCGATAATAGCATCGATCTTATCATAGGCGCTTAAGCCTCGCCACTTAATCATCTCCCATTTCTGGACACCATCATCCACTAATGAAATTAAGGAACCTTTTTCAGTGGCTGTATCTTTTGCCATCATTCCCAGATTACAGAGAAAAGCCATACAAATTCTTTTAGGGATGCTGGTGCCACCCTTATTTAAGTCATTTCTTGATACCTTAGATAGAAGTGTGCCCTCTTAGCCCTCCTAGGAGCCTAGTGGGCTGTATGCAAAAATTTACATGATAAATCAAATTTATTATTTTAACCTTCTTAAGTTTTTGAATTCTTTCATCTGCATCCTGCCAAGACAGTTCTAACAATTCTGACATCCCAGAAAGTATTCAGTCTTGTCTTTCAGATAACCAAGTAAATTTTTAAATACTAGCTTATTGAGATAACACACTTCTATGCTAAGTGCACCCATCTTGATAAATTTTGCATTTCTTTTCCCTTGTCTTAAAATTCATTTCCCTACACGTTCTCCAGGTTCTGCTGATATCAATAGGCAAAACCTTTCAGTGGAAATGCTCCCTCTTCTTGAGTCAGGCATTGCAACCTTCTGAAATCTATAGAGATTTGTCTCAGATTATGAATGTGGAAGCAGAAAAGCTGGTAGAGGTGAGTTTTAAGAAGAACTGATATCTTCTTGCAAGGCAGTTGTTTCAGATGAGGTCCTTCAAAGGGCTTTAGGCAAAGGAAGGCTAGCATTCCTCCTGGGGATCTATTAATGAGATCAGCAATCACAAACACATCCAGGGAAAGAGAAGTCCATTCAGTCAGCACAGATCCTGTGCCCTCAGGCAGACATGCCGTAGTTTTCTACAGAACTGATACTAAAAGTTTATCTGTGCTGTGACTAAAATTTATGAACTTTGAAAAGAGAGTTAAGCATTTAAATGCTACACTTCCATTTAGTACTAGGTGTCCTAACTTTTGCCATTATGCATTTTATTAACATGTTAATTATCTAATAGTCGTATAACCTAAAGCAAGGAGAAAACAGTACTAATTGTTTAGATAGATTTATTTGACTAATTGCTTTATTTTGTTTGTAGTTTCCTTCTATTATTTCTGCAATTTGTATTTAAGTGTTATATATTATACTTTCTGAGAAGTAGCTCTAAAAATTGTATCTTCTTTCCTACTTCCCTCAGTCAATATCTTGATTCAATGGCCTTCAACTGAGAGCTAGTGAAAAACCTGGTCTCCTAGTAGATTTCTGTAGAAGAGCTCAAATTCAATATGCTTTGATGATTAGCGAAGAATGCTCTATTTTATTTTGTACTATTCCAATAATGCATTTTAACTATTATGTTAAATAATAAACCGTATAATAATATTTGAATCTATATGGATGCATGTAGCCATACTATGGATAGAGTTCTCTCTGGAGAGGTACAAAGAATCATCATTTAAACTATCATTTAAATTATTTTAAGATTAACTTCCAAACAGAATAACATTAAAATGCATAATTCTTACCTGCATAATGCACTGTCTCCGTTTAAGAACTGCTGCTATTTAGCAAGGATAAAAAATGTGCCTGAGTTTAATTCCCTAGACAGGCCCCATTGAATGTATATGCATGTGCCAAATAAAGAGGCAGCTTCACCAAAGCCAGTTTTTAAGCTTCTATAAAGTTTATTATGCAATGCTAATTCTCTTGACATTAATGCATGTTTATTTATAAGCAACGAAAAATGATTGAAAATAAAAAATGTCAAGTAATGAATTATGTGAAATAGACATATTGAAAATGTGAAATGATATAAAACCACATACAAAAAATAATCACAGCTTTTTTTTTTTTTTAAATAGATGCCTGATTGCTTTTACATTCCCCCTGAAGGTTTTCCTTCAGCCTCGAATGATAAATTACACAAAAGGGACAAGTTTTCATGAATTTGTAGGCTGACACTTTTATAATAAAAAGTGAGAAATGTTTAAATAATACTAAGGATTGATCAGAGTGACAGAAAACCAGGAGACTAGACAGGGAAGGTTGGTGTGCCATCCTTAATTTGTGTATGCAGAGATCAGGAAATTTAAAATTAAAAACTACATTTTGCTGATGGAAGTTGCTTGTAAAGAGTAGCCCTTCTGGATAAGGGTGCTGCTGGTACTGCTGCTAAGTCACTTCAGTCGTGTCCGACTCTGTGCCACCCCATAGACGGCAGCCCACCAGGCTCTCCCGTCCCTGGGATTCTTCAGGCAAGAACACTGGAGTGGGTTGCCATTTAGGCTCTCTTAAAATCTTATCTACTGAGTTGATTAATTGACTGCTTGGTATATCAGTCAGATCAGATCAGATCAGTCGCTCAGTCCTGTCCAACTTTTTGCGACCCCATGAATTGCAGCACTCCAGGCCTCCCTGTCCATCACCAACTCCCGGAGTTCACCCAGACTCACGTCCATCGAGTCAGTGATGCCATCCAGCCATCTCATCCTCTGTCGTCCCCTTCTCCTTCTGCCCCCAATCCCTCCCGGCATCAGTCTTTTCCAATGAGTCAACTCTTCGCATGAGGTGGCCAAAGTACTACAGTTTCAGCTTTAGCATCATTCCTTCCAAAGAAATCCCAGGGCTGATCTCCTTCAGAATGGACTGGTTGGATCTCCTTGCAGTCCAAGGGACTCTCAAGAGTCTTCTCCAACACCACAGTTCAAAAGCATCAACTCTTCAGTGCTCAGCCTTCTTCGCAGTCCAACTCTCACATCCATACATGACCACAGGAAAAACCATAGCCTTGACTAGACGAACCTTTGTTGGCAAAGTAATGTCTCTGCTTTTGAATATGCTATCTAGGTTGGTCATAACTTTCCTTCCAAGGAGTAAGCGTCTTTTAATTTCATGGCTGCAGTCACCATCTGTAGTGATTTTGGAGCCCAGAAAAATAAAGTCTGACACTGTTTCCACTGTTTCCCCATCTATTTCCCACAAAGTGATGGGACCGGATGCCATGATCTTTGTTTTCTGAATGTTGAGCTTTAAGCCAACTTTTTCACTCTCCACTTTCACTTTCATCAAGAGGCTTTTGAGTTCCTCTTCACTTTCTGCCATAAGGGTGGTGTCATCTGCATATCTGAGGTTATTGATATTTCTCCCGGCAATCTTGATTCCAGCTTGTGCTTCTTCCAGCCCAGCCTTTCTCATGATGTACTCTGCATAGAAGTGAAATAAGCAGGGTGACAATATACAGCCTTGACGTACTCCTTTTCCTATTTGGAACCAGTCTGTTGTTCCATGTCCAGTTCTAACTGTTGCTTCCTGACCTGCATATAGGTTTCTCAAGAGGCAGGTCAGGTGGTCTGGTATTCCCATCTCTTGAAGGATTTTCCACAGTTTATTGTGATCCACACAGTCAAAGGCTTTGGCATAGGCAATAAAGCAGAAATAGATGTTTTTCTGGAACTCTCTTGCTTTTTCGATGATCCAGCAGATGTTGGCAATTTGATCTCTGGTTCCTCTGCCTTTTCTAAAACCAGCTTGAACATCTGGAAGTTTGCAGTTCACATATTGCTGAAGCCTGGCCTGGAGAATTTTGAGCATTACTTTACTAGCATGTGAGATGAGTGCAATTGTGTGGTAGTTTGAGCATTCTTTGGCATTGCCTTTCTTTGGGATTGGAATGAAAACTGACCTTTTCCAGTCCTGTGGCCACTGCTCTTTACACCTAAGGTATTAAAAAGACACACACAGTGCCTGTACCACTATTAATTTCTAGCCTACACTGCAGGTTGGTGAATTGTCCCCCTTGACCCTTTGCAGTTTGACAGGAACTTCTTTCACATACACACGGTTCTTCTGGTGCCAAGAGGCCCTGCCCCTGTATGAAACAAAGAAAGGACAAATGGACAAGGCTCCTGGACACCCGGAATGAACTGCTTCCAGTTTTGACATCTGTCCCACTCTCTTTCTTGAAACCTCCAAGATTCAGAAATCAATTATTAGGGACTGGGATGCGAAAACAGAGTGAGGCTTTTTCTCAGTAAACTGAAGAGTCCCCACCCCCACTATCCATGACTCTTCCCAGAATCTTTTCATGTAGACATTACCAAATGTTAAAGAAAAGCTAACAAGAGGGAGCAGCATTTTAGTTATCATCATTTATAGATAAGTAAAAAAAAAATCAAAGCTTGAGGAATGCTAAAACAAACTGTAACAAAGCTTTCTTTCTGGATAACTAACATTAATAAGTTATCTTTGAAAGTCAAAAGGAGGACAAAGTGAGCACAGGCTACAAAGCGAGGATCACTCACCCAGAGGGATTCTGAGAGCTCCAGCTGGAAGCTCAGCCATGCACTCACACCCAGATAGATGTAGGAAGAAGCGCATTCACACAGCCTTTGGGGGGGATCTTCATCATGCTTTCATATTTTCCTGTTTTAAATATTGAATGAGTATTCCCACATACAGTGTTCCCTGTAAATTGGCTCCTCTCTTCCTAGAAGTATTCAATTCCCTAAAATGGCATGCTTAAATAAAAGAAGAAATGGCATGATGGAGAAAATTGGGACTATTGATGGCAATACCAGAGTAAAAGCATGGCATTGCCTTTCTTCTGATATTTGGTTTATAGAACCTAAATACTTGTGTCTCATTAAAAGGGTGAGATGATGCTGTCTTCTGTGCTCTCTGCGTGTGTTGTCCTTCCAGACAGAGGCCTTGGTACCTGTTGGGACTTGAGTCTGTCCAGGCAGGATGACTATGGCAAAACGTCTTGGTTAAAATAAACTAGAGGAGGCACTAAGAAAATTGATCTGTCTGTCTTGTGAGTAATAAAGGAACAAAGTACATGTTAGTTTGGGACAAAGTACCTGTTAGTTTGCTGGGGCTGCCATAATGAAGGACCACAAATGGTTTAAACCACAGAAATTTGTCATCTCACGGTTATGGAAGCTAGACAGTCAAAACTGAGGTATTAGCAGGGTTAATGGCTCCTGAGGATGTGAGGGAAAATTGTTTCATGCTTCTCTCCTCACTTTTGGTGTTTTGTTGGAATCTTTGCCATTCATTAGCTCGTGACAGCTTAACTCCAGTCTTCACATGGTATTCTCTCTGTGTCTTTGTCCCTGTGTCCATATTTCCCCTTTTAATAAGAAACCCATCATATTGATCTATGACCCAACCTTGAAACGTCATCGTACTTGACCATCTTAGAAGTAAGATCACATTCACAGATGCTGGCTAACTCCCACATGTTCTGGAGGGTCCTGATTCAAGCCCCAGCAAAGGAGGGCAGCAGACTCTGTGGGAGAGAGCTGGAATTGAACCTGAGAGACATATTAATTCTGTTCCCCTCATCCTTAAATCTCTTTAGGACATCCTTATCCATGCATCTATAAGAGTATGGGAAGAAGGAGTGTGGCCCATACTCAAAGCAAAGACTCCTTCAAACTCTGCATTCAAGCTCAGGTCCTAAATTGCTCTGAAAGCAATGTAAATGACTAAAAAATATTATGTTCTCAACCTCACAGGACATTCAGGAAATGGAAATGGAAGCAGTAAGATACACTGAAAGGAATATTAACAGGGGAATGATGTGGCCTGATTGCTTTCTTTTTTCTTTGGCTTTTTTTTTTTTATTGAAGTATAGTGTAAGTGCAATGTTATACTAGTTACAAGTGTGCAGTATAGTGACTCATAATTCTTAAAGGTTGCACTCCATTGTAATTGGGCTTCCCTCATGGCTCAGTTGGTAAAGAATCCACCTGCAATTTAGGAGATGTGGGTTCAATCCCTGGGTTGGAAAGATACCCTGGGGAAGGAAATGGCAACCCGCTCCAATATTCTTACCTGGGAAATCCCAAGGACAGAGAAACCTGGCAGGCTACAGTTCGTGGGGTCAGAAGAGTCAGACATGACTTAGTGAGTAAACCACCACCACTGCCACTCCCTTATAGTTATTATAAAATACTGGCTACATTCCCCGTGTTGTACAATATATCCTTGTAGCTTATTTTATACTTAATAGTTGTACCTCTTAATCCCCTATCACTCCCCCCGCTTCCCTCTCACCACTGGTAACTACTAGTTTGTTCTGTCTGTAAGTCTGCTTCTTTTTTGTTGTATTTACTAGTTTGTAGTGTTTTTTTTTTTTTTTTGATTCAACATATAAGTGATATCATAAAGTATTATATCTTTCTCTATAATAGAGGACAGAGAATTAACTGACTTATTTCACTTAGCATAATACCCTCCAAGCCCATCCATGTTGTTGCAAATGGCAGAATGTCATTTTTTTAAATGACTGGGTAGTCTTCGATTGTATATATGTTCAGGTGGATCCATGATAAAGAATCTGCCTACCAGTGCAGGAGACACAGGAAACGTGTGTTCAAGCCCTGGGTTGGGAAGATCCCCTGAAGAAAGAACTGACAACCCACCCCAATATCCTTTCCCGGGAAATCACATGTACAGAAGAGCCTGGTAGGCTATAGGCCATAGGGTTGCAAAGAATCAGACACACCTGAGTGACTAAGCACACACGTGCACACACACACACACCCCCCACATCTTTTATATCCATTTATCTATCTGACGGATGCTGAGGTTGCCTCCATACCTTGAGAGTTATAAATAATGCTACTGTGAATACTGGACTGCATGTATCTTTTGAATTCATGTTTTTTTGTCAGATATATTCTCAGGAGTAGAATTCAATATATTTTGCTATGGACAGATACCAAAACTTAAATAGGTTAGATTTAAGATTTTTATAATACAAAAGAAGTAACCTACAGAATATCAATATGTAAAAATAATTTGGAATCCTATGAAAACTGAGTCTCTAGCAATCCTAATTGGGATTATCTGCCTAAGCTGGGAAGCCAAACAAAAACCCATCCCAGTGATTTCCAGGGTCACCTTAAATGGACCCAGGATAAGTGAATTTTTAGAATTAAGCCCTTTGAAAAGAGCTTAGGTTTAAAAGTTAAGACAGTTTAAATAATTTCTTCTAAAACTAATGATCCGACTAATGAGTTTCTCTTACACCAACAAGAAGTGCGTAAATACCCAGCCGGTGACCCACCCAAGTCTGGCCAGCAAAGGTGCTGTGCAGGCTCCTGGTTTCATACCTGGCCTTTGGGGATAAGCAAATCTCAGCCCCTGTTCCAGCCTCGACCAGCTCTGAGCCTTGGCCAGGTTGCCTCACCTCTCCAAGCCTCAGTTAGCTCATCTCTCAAACAGACTGGTGGGTGCACAGCTCCTAGCATCCTGGTGGGATGAAACGAGATGGTGACTGCATCATCATAAAGTGCTAGGACCTTGCCCAGGGGATTGTGAGAGCTCAATAAACAGTGAGTATCAGTTTTAAAAAGCCTAAGAGTGTGGTTCTTCAGTTTCTTCAACTCCAACAGAGAAAAACTGTGTGATGTATTAACTTCTAAATCGGCACATGCTCGAACACTGCCTTTTGTGCCACTAATGAAAGGATGTGCCTTTTTCAAATGCCAAAAGTCCCACAAAGGAAATAACTGGAAATTATAGACATCTCCTCAGCACCCCTCCCTTCCAAAAGGAGAACAGCTTTTCATTTATAACCACTGGACATCTTAATCCAAGAAGAATCCTCATCATATTATAGACTGATGTCATGGGAACAAAGCCTATTACGAATCGGTACCACAGTGCATCTTTCCTAGCTGTCCCAAATTTCAAAGGGCTAGATTACCCTGCTGTGTATTTCTTTTTCCAGTTCAAAGCTTGTGAGAAGCTAACAAGAGAAACTGGCCCATATAGTTCAACTAACTTTAGTAAGAAACAACGTGTCCACTGGGTAAATACAAAAATGAGACCCAGACTTCCCAAGGCTCAGGATTTCCATGCTAATTGAACTGTCATAAAATATATACCAAAATAAAGAATGTTTTTATGTGTCATTCTTCATAACACCCATAGGGATGGATATTATCCAAAATTCAAGTGGTACAAGGACAACATTTTTTAAATAAACGGGATGAATTAGACATCAGTATTTCCTGTTATAAACATTTAAAGACAGTGCGCTGTCTCCTTTTTCTGTCTTACATCTCCTCTGATTCTTTAGTTTGGTTTCAAATATATCACTGCTTCCTGACTCCTACCAGTTCATTAATTATTAACAGAAGGCTATCAAGAACTCAAACCTCTGTATTAAGACAATATAGTTTACAATGGAATGCAAATACATTTCTTCACCTCAAAGAGGGCTTGGTTTATTGTCTCAGAATAAAAAGAATATGCTTTTTATTTTTAGTTTTTAAATTTATTTTATTAAAGAATATTGTTTATAATTATTTCTGATATACAGCAGTGATTCAATTATATATATATATATATATGTATATAATAATCATTTTCGTGGTCTTTGCCACTATGTTTTATTGCAGAATATCGAATATAGTCCTCTGAGCTATAGTAGGACCTTGTTGTTTATCCATTCTATATCTAATACTTTGCATCTGCTAATTCCAAATTCCCAATCCATCCTGCCGCATCCGTCCCCCTTAGCAACCACAAGTCTGTTCTCCCTGTCTGTGAGTCTGTTTCCATTTCATAGGTAAGTTTGTGTCATATTTTAGGTTCCACATATAAATGATATCACATGATATTTATCTTTCTCTGACTTACTTCACTTAGTATGATAATCTTTAGGTCCATCCATATTGTTGTAAATAACGTTATTTCATTCTTTTTTATGGCCGAATACTATTCCATTGTGTGTGTGTGTGTGTGTGTGTGTGTACAATGTGTCAATGGATACTTAGGTTACTTCCATGTTTCCATGTCTTGGCTATTGCAAATAGTGCTGCTGTGAACATAAGCATGTTTGTTTCTTTTTGTATTGTACTTTCATCTCAATATATGCCCAGGAATAGGATTGCTAAATCACATGGAAGCTCTATTTTTAGCTTTTTGAGGAACCTCCATACCATTTTTCGTAATGACTGCACCAATCTACAAAGAATATACTTTTTTGAGGTAGCATTGAGTTGGTTGAATTACTAGAAGGGCTTGGTTTCCAAAAGGCTTACAGAACAGTTTCCTTTGCCTGAACAACAATTGGTATTAATGTTTTCTGGGCACCTTGGGTAATGCAAAGACATTAAGACAGAATGCTTGCTTTAGGAACCAATAAGTTAAGTAATATGGAGTGTTTAGAGACTACAAAGACAACAGGTAGTGTATGGCAAAGATTATTCCTGTGCTGTAGTGGACACTGGGTTGTATTCTGAGCCATGAGGCAAGCTTCAGACTTGGGAGTGGAAAGGGTTAAACATTTAGGGTTGAGGAAGAGTGAATGTCCCGAGCCATGCTGTGGATATGGATATGACCTAGATACAGATGGAAGGAGGTGACAAGTAGCCTGCCGTGGAGTGTTTAGCAGACACCATTGATGTTCTGCCTTGTGTGCTCTTGACCTTCCTGAGTTCACCCACACCTGTGGGAGACAACTCCTTACACCCCAACCCCCACTTCAGCTTCTTGTTCTCTCTGCTTCTCTGCCTAAGAGGAGAGTTGGCAAGCAGGCAGCAGGTTCAACCTAAAAATGTAAACGTGTGTATGTGTTGAGGAGGGTGGGGCTTAACGCCCTCAGAGTAAACCTCAGCCCAGGGAAGATGGTGCCCACGAGTAAATGTCCTCTGATGTGGTGGTTCTGAAGTATGTTCCTCTTCACTTTCCCAGGAGATGTCAGTGGGATTGAGCCCCAGGTGCCCACAACCACAAGCCCATTGGTAACTCAATGTTGACTTTCCTCCCTTCTTTGTTTGTGCTTCATAAACTAGATTCTCCCAAGTCTTTGTCTCAGCGTCTGTTTGGGGGGATATTGAGACAGAATCCAATGGGATGAAGGATGATGTTCCATGATGTGGTCCCTGCAAAGGAATGGGAAACTTAACCCTACTGGGAAAGTTTCTGCTGCCTCTCAGTATCATCAGCACTTCAGCCATGAACCACCGGCTTGCAGTTCCCCAAATGAGCACACTTGCTCACACCATAGGTCCTTCGCTGGTACTCTGCCCATCAGGAGAAATAGTACCCATGCCTGTTCACCTCCAGTTGGCCTATGCAAGTTGCTGTTTCTCTCTCCAGATTTAGACCATACATGGACTTCTCTATGCAAACTCTCCTCTACTCCACTTCGCCAGTCTCTTACAAAGCTGGGCACACCTTTCTCTTCATACCCATGATCTGTCACAGCATTTACTACATGATTTGTAGACAGCTGGTCTACCTAGCTGTCTGTGACTTAACTGAGAACTCCTTAAGGGCAGGTTGGGATTTCTTCCTTGTTTTCTCCGAATTCTTAGAACCTAACCTATCCAATACCATACCATGGGTATGGTAAATAAACAAATGCTCAATACATGTTTGTTTTCGTTTTTTTTTTGAAATAACAGTGTCCTAGATGGCACCCAGTGACTCCTGGCTTTTTTATTTCCTAGTGAGAATCTCTGTAACTGGATTTTATTTGCAGAGAACTTTGCCGTTATTCTCAGCCTAAACTTCTCAGGCCTGGGAACAGAATTTGGTTAACCTCCTAAACATGAGAGAAATGTATTAATCTGCTGAGGCCAGATTAATACTTCTACCCCTCACTCCATTCTGGCAGAAATACAGAAAAAGCCTAATTGTGTATCTTCACTCTCACTGTGATAGTAGATCTTTTGGAGAGCTACATTTTCCCTTTTACAACATATTTTTCCATGAAAACCTCTTTTTCAAATTTTCCAGCTGCTTTTGTTCACATTTTAATGCCATTCACTTCTTTTTTCTCATCTCATCAATTTGATTCTTATAGATTTTTCCTCATCTTGCCTCTCTCCAGAGTCAGAGCTTTTTTTTATTCAAGTCCCTGAATTCATTTCTTATTTGGTGCCTAAGTAGACTAAAAGCTCCAGCAAAGGCGAGGCCTCAAATGTTCAATTCCAAAATCCGTCCACCAGTCTTTGGCTGGCCTATGTTGGATCCACTGTCCTGTTTTGGCCTACCTGTCCTGGGTCCCACCTTTGTTTTGGAATCTTTCTTTTGCTTTGTTCCCCCTTTCCTTTTCTCTCTGCCCTTACATGTAGGATCCCCAGCGTCACTTTCTCAGTCTGCGCTTCTCACTCTCCAACAGCTCCTGCACGCTTTCCGTGCTTTCACTGCCCCTGCCACCAGTCAGCTCCCTTTATTGTCTCTAGTTCTAAGCTTTTCAACAAAATCCAAGTTCTGCCACCCACCTTGCTCTCGAGTGTCTGCACTCTGTTCTGTGAGTGACTCCAACTTATATTAAGAATGAAATCCATCTTCCTTCTTTTCTAGCTTCTACTTTCTTGATCACAACCATTGTAGCCACGGCTGATTCTTTCCCTCTCTTTCCGCTCAGAGTCAATCAGATACAAAGTCATAAAGAACTTACCTCCAAAAGATCTACTACATTCAGATAAACTGCTCCATTCTTACGACTGCTGCCATCTTTACAGGCTTCCCTGAACCTGGTTTGGAATCACTGCAATAGCTTTGTAATTCATCTTTCCACTTGAATCTCTCCTTCATCAGTCTCCTCACTGTTTGCCACTAGGTGAATTTGTTACTGTCATCATTCACAATTACATGGCAGTGAGAGCCCTTGAGTGGAAGTCTAGAAACCTCAACACTGAACAACTAACTAATATCTTTACCCTCCAGAACTTCACTGCACCATATTTAAGATGTGAAAAATGGGCCGAATGATTTCTACATCTCTGTCTTGCTCTACAGTTTTTTTCAGTGCATTTATTAGGATATAATTTACATACTTCATAAAGTTTACTGCTTAAAGTATATAATATTTCTGAACATATTCACAAGTTCTATCATCTAATTTTAGAATATCTTTATCAACCTTAAAGCAAACCATTAACAGTCACTCCTCATTTCCCCAGCCCCAGCCTCCAGCATGAGGCAACTGCTAATATATTTTGTCTCTATAGGTTTGGCTGCTGTGTGCATTTTATACAAACATGATCAAACCACATGTAGCCTTTTGTGTCAGGCTCCTTTCACTTAATGTTTGCAAGGTTTATCCCTGCTGTAGCATGCATCAGTTCAGTTCAGGCACTCAGTTGTGTCTCTTTGCGACCCCAAGGACTGCAGCACGCCAGGCTTCCCTGTCCATCACCAACTCCCTGAGCTTACTCACACTCATGTCCATAGAGTTGGTGATGCCATTCAACCATCTCATCCTCTGCCATCTCCTTCTCCTCCTGCCTTCAATCTTTCCCAGCATCAGGGTCTTTTCCAATGAGTCATTTCTTTGCATCAGGTGGCCAAAGTATTGGAGTTTCAGCTTCAGCATCAGTCCTTCCAATGAATATTCAGAAGTGATTTCCTTTAGGATGGACTTGTTGGATCTCCTTGCTGCCCAAGGGACTTGCAAGAGTCTTCTCCAACACCACAATTCAAAAGCATCATTTCTTCAGTGCACAGCTTTCTTTATAGTCCAACTCTCACATCCATACATGACTACTGGAAAAACCATAGCTTTGACTAGACGGACCTTTGTTGGCAAAGTAATTTCTCTGCTTTATAATATGCTGTCTAGGTTGGTCATAGCTTTTCTTCCAAAGAACAAGTGTCCTTTTATTTCATGCCTGCAGTGATTTTGGAGCCCCCCAAAATAAAGTCTATCACTGTTTCCATTGTTTCCCCATCTATTTGCCATGAAGTGATGGGACCGGATGCCATGATCTTCATTTTCTGAATGTTGAGCTTTAAGCCAACTTTTTCACCCTCCTCTTTCACTTTCATCAAGAGGCTCTTTAGTTCTTCTTCACTTTCTGCCATAAGGGTGGTGTCATCTGCATATCTGAGGTTGTTGATATTTCTCCTGGCAATCTTGATTCCAGCTTGTGCTTCTTCCAGCCCAGCATTTCTCATGATGTACTCTGCACATAAGTTAAATACGCACGGTGACAATATACAGCCTTGATGTACTCCTTTTCCTATTTGGAACAAGTCTGTTGTTCCACATCCAGTTCTAACTGTTGCTTCCTGACCTGCATATAGGTTTCTCAGGAGGCAGGTCAGGTGGTCTGGTATTCCCATCTCTTGAAGAATTTTCCACGGTTTATTGTGATCCACACAGTCAAAGGCTTTGACATAGTCAATAAAGCAGAAGTAGATGTTTTTCTGGAATTCTCTTGCTTTTTCAATGATCCATCAGATGTTGGCAATTTGATCTCTGGTTCCTCTGCCTTTTCTAAATCCACCTTGAACATCTGGAAGCCCATGGTTCACATAGTGTTAAAGCCTGGCTTGGAGAATTTTGAGCATTATTTTGCTAGCGTGTGAGATGAGTGCAATTGTGTGGTAGTTTGAGCATTCTTTGGCATTGCCTTTCTTTGGGGTTGGAATGAAAACTGACCTTTTCCAGTCCTGTGGCCACTGCTGAGTTTTCCAAATTTGCTAGCATATTGAGTGCAGCACTTTAACAGCATCATCTTTTAGGATCACATTTTTATGGCTGAATAATATTAAATTTATAGATATACCACACTTTATTTATCCATTAATCAGCTGATGGACATTTTTATTTCTGCTTTTTAGTAATTAGGGATGATATTGCTATGACAGCTGTAAAATTTTAGACATTATTCTTATAGCAAGAGAGAAATGGAGTAATATTCCATTTTTCATTATTCTTTACAGATAAGCTGTAAAATACTATTTTTACACTGGGTTGGGGAACTCACAAAGGAAAAATCTACCGACAAAAGTCTGAGAAGGTGTCTCACCCCCCACACATGAAAAAAACACTTGAAGAAGTTTGTTACTGCTTTCAACTGTGTAGCCATGTCTATTAAAAGCCACTTGTAAATAGCTAACTTCAGCTCTGGCATGCCATAGATTAGCCATATTTGTTTTCCAGGGAAGATTATAAATAGAGGGGGAAGGGGGGAGTGAAACAGAATGTATTTTGCAAATGAGCCCAGATGGAAAACTAACAGATGGCCATGCACTGTATTTTGTGTGTTCAGACCTACATTTAAATTAAAAATTTTCATAATTATGATTAACGTCTGTAGCAACACTAGTTTTCCTGTGGTGGCATCATATATCATGTATTGGAGGTATTGAATAGAACATTTGCATGAAAAGGTTGCAGACTTTATACAAATTTTGGTACTTGCCTGCCCTACACTTAAGAAGGAAACAAAACAAAACCTCACTCAGCAACGACAGAAAGTGCTGAGAAAACTTCAGTGCAAGTGGACTTTCTATAATAAGCCCGTCTGCCGCCATCTGGCTTTTCCTCCCATGTTAAAACTCAAAGCCAGTCATTCTGTGCAGAGGCGAAAATAATGGGCCCTTATTTGCATGGCTATATTTTTTTTTAGATTCTGATGTGAAGATTTTTCTTCGGGATCACATGCAGTTTTTGATTTTCATCAACATAAGCATTATTTATTTTCTAATGGTATCTCTCTCATCTTATATGTTACGCAGCTTCATTTCATTTGCTTCTATCCTTTTCCCCTTGCCCTTGATGACTCCGTGTCTTCTTACTTTCCCAGTCTTCTTAGAAGTGGGCAGTGTTGAGGAAGGTCTATGAAATTTCGGTCCTCACAGAATCAGGACTCGGGAGTCTGCACAGTAAAGCCTGACTCACTCTTTCTAGAGCTTTTGGTCAATTGGGTGGACATTGTGCAGACTCAGATTCTAGATGTATAAAATGGGGGACTCCCACTTCTCTTCATGAGGTGGCTAATCTACTCTCCCTGCTTTTGGTCTGCCATGGTGCTCTGCTCTGGGATGTATCCAGGCTGCCTCCCATTTGGGTGGTTCCTTATTCTTGCCTTCTGCTCTTCTGACATACTCTTCACCTCATGTTGGATTTTTACCTCCATCACAATGTCACAACTTGGCCCATTTTTGACTTACAACTCTGTCTGAATGTTGACATTTTGCCTTGAGCCAATTATTCCTCCCCTGGCATATTTTTTTTTCCGTGTATGAGAAAAATCATACCTTGTTGTGCTTGTTACTTGACCCCAACACAACACAGTCCTCAAGGTGACTCCTCCTAGGTCCTCTAACGGCCAGGCTCCCCTCTAGTGGAGCTCCAGCTGGACAGAGCAATTGATGTATTTCTCTAGGATGCCACTGACAACAGCAAGTCTACACATAGGAGGGTATTTTTCTTTACCGATTCCCTACAGCTGCTTCATTTTGACCAAAACAGCAAACAATGTTGACAAACATTCTGAATTCTTGTGGTGGTAAGACCCAAGGTTTACAGCGGGGACACTAGTTCGTTTATATTAACAGCATCCACGGAGTCTGAAAAGTGGAGTTGAAGAAACTTATTTTAGATAATTTTCAGCTTTTCAAGAAGTCATGTGAAAGGGTGGAGGTAGTGATGGGGAATAAAACCAAGAAGTGGTGGTCCAGCCCTTTGATTTATGCTTTCTGATTTTGCATTAGAAATTTTATGCTCTAAACACACTAGCAAGAAGAGAGTGTAGGTAGAGATGGGCATGTGGACGGCAAGACTGCTTTAGGATATTTAACATGCAATTTGGAAAAGTTAAGCCAAAGGTTTGAAAACAACATCATCTTCTCCCTTTTCCAGATTCTCAGGACAAGTCTGAGGACCTGAAAAGGATAAATGAGAGGGCCTCAACAGCAGCTGCCCATTTATAAGTCAAATCAGCACCTTTGTTCTATGAATATTTTAAAATATCATATGTGCCTATACATTGGAGAAGGAGCATATTATTATGCCAAAAAAAAAAAAAGAAGTCTCAAAAGAGCTGCTGAGCACTTAACAACATCACTAATTACTTGTGTAATGTTTGGCAAACAGTCAAAACCAGAATTTTTTTCTAGTAAACATATTTTTACACATTTGTCCTCTCTACAAAAATAACCAGTTGAGATGCATATATTTTCACTTGCACATGTTTGCATTGCTGAGGCGTAAACCAATCCTCCCTTAAAAGGTTCATTTCAAAGTTATTAGCTAATTCATAAGCCCAGCAAACCTGGGGGCCTGTGAGCATATGCTTTGCATTGAAACACCAACTTGATAATCAAACAAGGAGCAATCTAATATGAGCTTTCAAGGCAGGTGAATTTGACTGTAAATCATGGTCCTGCACATAGGCTTGTATTTTCTATTCTTAATTACATCCGTGCAGATCTCCATTTGTTTATGGTTGCCCAATACATCGAGGGGCTACTTGCATTCCCAGAGGCACGGTACCATTGTGTGCGCTTCTCTGAAAGAAAAAAAAATTTGCTCAACCATTAATTCTAATATTAAGTACAAAAAAAGATATAGAAGTAAATGCTCTTCAATTCTGCAAATGCTTGTGGAACACCTATGCACAGAGCTGATAGGACACCATAGGAAATCCATTTCACCTAAACTCATTGAAGCTCAATCTCCTCATCTATAAAATGGGAGTAATAGCAGGGAAAAAAAGAAGTATTCATTTAAGTGTTATATGAATATGAGTAAGAGGTAGTAAATTGCAATCCAATACTTTGTTTTATCAGCATCACTTAATTGCAGATATTTTTCTGTGAAAGACTTTGTGCATGTGATGGGAGCAAACACAGAAGGCATTTGCTTTTACCTTCAAATTACCTACTTTGTTTTACTTTTATCCATCTTATATTATCTGAGAAAGGATTTATGATGACCAGGACCAGTCGGTAGTGTGTGTGATGTATCAACAATATGACCTGGGAACATGTCTATCTGGGAGATGCTATCAGTTTGTGAAAACAGAAGGAAAGCAGGGGGCTGACTAGCTCTACATAAGCTTGTTGTTAGTTTTGTCTAGTCACTAAGTCGTATCTGACTCTGTTACTCCACAAACTGTAGCCCACCAGGCTCCTCTGTCCATGGGGTTTCCCAGGCAAGAATACTGGAGTGGGTGGCCACTTCCTTCTCCAGGAGATCTTCCCAACCCAGGGACCAAACTCATGTCTCTTGTTGGCAGGCGGATTCTTTACCACTGAGCCACCTGGGAAGCCCACATAAGTTTAAGGAAAGGTTTATAAAAAGAAAAGACAGCTTTCATATTGCTTCTAGGTGACTCTATGGGTTTCCTCAGATAAGAAAGCAAAGAACACCAACAGATGACTCCTACGGTATTGAAAATGGCATGTCTAAATGTAGCCTCTCTGGGATTGTATCTGCCTGAAAAATGGAAATCTACATGTCCTACCTACCACACAGCATCCTTGTGAAGATCCAAAACCTGTACCATTTGTCAAAGCTCTTTATAAATACCGACCAACCAGGTCTTTGTTATCTTTCTGTTAATCTGAGTTTAGGAGATGAGAAACCGCATATTAAGGGGCATCAGTAAATATCCTTCCTCAGAGAAATGGGAATGAATGAATAACCTGAGAGACATCTTAAGCTCCACCTAACTTTGACATTTACTTCCTAATTATTGTCGATGTTGTCTCCTCATGGCCATCTGAGTAGTGAGGGTGATGTATAATGGCAAGATTGAAGCCGGATCACGCCTGTCAGAAACAGAACAAGAAAGGAAAAGGAAGTTGTCCGAGTCAGTTCAGACCTCCAGCCCTTCCTCTGTAACATGATGCTGAGTGGGATGTTCTCTGAGCACTCTTCTGACTCCAGTAGTCCCTAAATCAGAGAATAAGTGAGTGATGGTTTAAGTGTGTGGAGGTGAGTGATGGCATACTAATATCACGGGGACCATCTCTTCATTATCATGAGGGGTGAGCATTAGAAGATTCTCTAACACAAGGCAGTTGGAAGCTCTTCTCTATATCTGAGAAGGCCTGAGGGTCGCCTTCTCAGATGGCCACTGAGGGTCAGAGAAGCTTGTTCTGAAAAGCCAGGTCTTCTGTAGCTCCTGCTCATAGGCTCAGAACCCGCCGTTCATTAGTCCTTTATCAGTGTCACTGGTTTCCTTCGTATGCACTGCAAAAGTGTGATTTCCCCAGGTAACCCCAGTCACTGCAGTGACAGAGAATCATATTTGCAATAGCCTTTCAAGAGTGTTTCAGATTAGAAGTGACCACAATTTATGGTCTCAGAAGCCACAGGCAGTTGACCTTCTCTATTAAAGAATCTCGCTTGAGAAAAGCCAGTAAATACTTCCATATCCTTTTTCTTTTTCCTGTGTTTCTCTCATCTGTCCATATTCTTTCCTTTATTCACCCACTCATTAACTTATTAAATAATTCCTTTATTAATTTTCTTTCTAAAGACCCGTTTGCTATTGAAACCTCAGTCAGGTTAGTAATTGCTGATGGACTGGCGCCCTGGGCCATTTTAGGAAAATGGTCCCCAAAGTGGCTTGCTCTTGCCAGAATATAAAGTCCTAATTAGAAGTGTAATTCTGAATTGAGCTGAAGACAAAGATGTGGGTAAGAACACTATTCCTTTTAGGAACCAAGAGGTTAAATAACTTGCCCAGAGTCCCTGTAAGTGGCTGGGTTGGAATTCAAACCCCAGCCTTCCTGACACCAGATCCCATATTTTTCCAGGAACCCTCACTGTCAACAGGGATGGAAATTGTTCAGAAAAGCAGCCACTCACTCAGAGCTTCCCTCCTGCCTGCAGAGTTTCCAAAAGGCTCTGCATCCTTGTGCTTTTTAATCCTGGGGATACTCTTCATGACTGAATCAATGCAGCAGGAACTGAATCTTAGGTCCCAACCTGCTGGCCTCTGCATCTTTATAAGCCCCCCATTCTATAGTCATTCCATTACATGGTCAAGATTGAACATTTCTCTACCTTTTACATTCAGGATAAGTTGATTTCCTGGGAGATCATGATAAAGAGGTGTCATCACAATATAATGAGTTTGATGCACTTAGTACTTGGAGGGTTTGTAGAGCTGGATATGCATGTCCCTAGAGTTTCCCTCTCTGTTGTCTGAAGGCCTAATTTCTTGGGTGATCTTGGCAGTGGCAGCAGAAACCCTCACAGCAAAACGCAGGAAATCCTTCCATTAATATCAAGTAGCAGAACCAAAGATGCTTGCTAGTAGCCCTGTGTGTTGGAGAAGGCAGTGGCACCCCACTCCAGTACTCTTGCCTGGAAAATCCCATGGACGGAGGAGCCTGGTAGGCTGCAGTCCATGGGGTCACTAAGAGTCGGACACGACTGAGCAACTTCACTTTCACTTTTCACTTTCATGCATTGGAGAAGGAAATGGCAACCCACTCCAGTGTTCTTGCCTGGAGAATCCCAGGGACAGGGGAGCCTGGTGGGCTGCCATTTATGGGGCCGCACAGAGTCGGACACGACTGAAGTGACTTAGCAGCAGCAGCAGCAGTAGCCCTGTGTGCAATCAGGGCTGTGGGTTGTGCTGAGAAACTTCTATTTCTTGAGAATTAAATGGCCAGGTATCTAGTTGTAGTCTGACATTCACTAAAATAGGTTCTGTGTGACAGGGCTTTTTAAATGCTCTTGGGTGTTTTTTGGGTTGCCCTTTCCCATTTTATTTTGCCAGAGATTGCTTTATAGAGAGAGTATAAATCTCAGATAACTGACACATGTGTCTGAGAACTCTCTCATCTCTTTCTATTCTAGAAACTAACAGAAAAGTTTCAGCTCTCATATGCTGAGCTTGTGAGAAATAACTTCAGTTAGCATCATGTCAGGTTTCGGAAGCTCATGTGTTGCCAAACCTTTGCAGAAAAGAAGTAGGATGGCATTATGTATCATGTTCTTGCTTGGCCCTGGTTATGGTTGAAACATTCAAGCCAGATCCATGTGGCCCATTCAGCATGACAGCTCTCTATAGCTTCCTGTTCATATCTAAGTATCTTGGGTAAATATCTCCTCCATTTCATTCACCTCTGAACTTTGCTTACCAGAGACTTGCTGTCTGCATTCTAGTCCTGCCAGGAAGCAGGACTGTGATGGTTACTTTTATGTGTCAGTTTCACTGGAATAGGGGCTAGCCAGACATCTGATCAAACATTTTTCTGGGTATGCAAGTGAGAGTGTTTTTGGATGAGATTAACATTTGAATCAGTAGGCCAAGTAAAGCAGATTCTCCTTCCTCATTTGGATGGGCCTCATCCAGTCAGTTGAAGGCCTGAATAAAACAAAAAGGCTAACCCTCCTGGAAGTAAAGGGAACTCTTCCTGCCTGACTGCCTTTCAAGTTAGGACACAGCATTTGATTTTATTTGAATTTGATTTTCTTTTCAAAAAATTGAATTATAGTTGACTTATAATATTATGTTAGTTTTAGGTGTATGGCATGATAATTCACTAGTTAACTATACAAAGTTATTATAAAAATATTGACTATATTCCCCATGCTGTACATTACATCCTTGTAACTTATTTATTTTAGACTTAGGAGTTGTGCCCCTCCCCAGCCCATTTCTCCTCTGGTAACCACTAGTTTTTCCTCTGTATCTGTGAATCTCTCTCTCTCTGTTTTAATTGTTCATTTGTTTTATTTTTCAGATTCCATGTATAAGTGAAAGATTATAGTATTTGTCTTTCTGTCTGGCTTTCCACTAAGTATACCCTCTGGGTTCATCCATATTGTCACAAATGGTAAAAATTTTATCCTTTTTTTATGGCTGAAAAATATTCCATTGTGTGTATACATCACATCCTCTTTATTCATTCATCTGTTGAGGGACACTTAGGTTGCCTACGTATCTTGGCTAGTGTAAATAATTCTGCAGTGAACATTGGGGTGCATTCTTTTTCAACTCGTGTTTTTCTCTTCTTCTGATGTATACCCAGGAGTGGGATTGCTGGATCATGTGACAGTTCTATTTTTAATTTTTTGAGGATCCTCCATATTGCTTTCCACAGTGGCTATACCAATTTACATCCCCACTAACAGCACATGAGGATTGCCCCCCATTTTCTCCACAACCTTGTCATATAATACATGGGGACTTAGGTTTTTATTTTAATGCTATTAGACTCAAACTGAAACATCAGCTCTTCTGGGTCTTTAGCTTACAGATCTCGAGACTTGTAAGCTTCCATAATTGTATGAGCCAAATCCCTTATAATAAATCAGTGTCTCTCCATCTTTCCTATTGGTTCTCTCTGAAAATCCTGTCTGAAAGACATACCTCTTCTCAGCTATTCTCCTCTTAGAGAATAACAGTCACAGATCTCCCTCCTCACTCCCCTCTTCTCTAGTGTCCTAGGGCTACTGTAACAAAGTAACAAACTGAGTGTGGTAGAACAACAGAAATTTACTTCCTCACAGTTATAGAAGCTAGGGGTCTGAAATCAGATGTCACCAGGGCCAGGTTCTCCCTGAAGGATCTAAGGAAGGATGCTTTATTGACTCTTGCAGATTCTGATAGAAGCTGGCAACGCTTGGTGTTCCTTGGCTTGCAGTTGCATTAGGAATTTCTGCCTTTGTCTTTGCATAACTGTCTTCCCCCTCTGTGTGTCTAATTTCTCTTTTTTAAGGATATCAGTTTTTGGATTAGGGACTTGAATTCAATATGACCTCATCTTAACTAAATACAACTGCAAAGAATCTTGTAGACTATTTCTATTCCCTATGAGAATTCTCTCTTATACAAGTATTCACAACACACACCCCACCCTTGAGATAATATTCACAGAACCAGCTGTGATACATGCTTGTGCATAGAATAGGAAGAATATAAAACAAAGAGAAATGATAGATGATAATTTCTCAAGATATTTTACTGATTCAGTGGTAAGAAGTGTCTACTATTAGAAAGCATTGTACAGTATAACACTTACTTGGACATGCTCAGAAATGACTCCTGCCACAAAGGAGGCAGGATGCAAAGGAGTCATATGATAACATCCTTCAATGCTGGGAACATATATCAAGGTTCCGAGGCAATGAGAGAGTAGCATGAAAAGCTGCCACATCCACTGAATGGTCTGCCTTCCTGTCACGTATCTGATTGCTTTCGGTGGCTCCTGCGGTTGCCTCTTCAGTCTGCTGTGGCCATTGTAGCAGAGATGGTTTCACTAACCAGGAATACTCATTGAAAAGATCAACAGTCCTCAAGAGATGCCAGATCAGTTCAGTTCAGTCGCTCAGTCATGTTCGACTCTTTGCGACCCCATGAATCGCAGCATGCCAGGCCTGCCTGTCCATCACCAACTCCCAGAGTTCACTCAGACTCATGTCCATCGAGTCAGTGATGCCATCCAGCCATCTCATCCTCTGTCATCCCCTTCTCCTCCTGCACCCGATCCCTCCCAGCATCAGAGTCTTCCAATGAGTCAACTCTTCGCATGAGGTGGCCAAAGTACTGGAGTTTCATCTTTAGCATCATTCCTTCCAAAGAGATGCCAAATACTCTCTGCAAATTTATGCTTTTGGGGAGACTCTGCTCAGACTGTCCAGTTCTCTTCTGTTTTCTATTCACAACTCATGGTTTGTGTTCTCCTGTCAAAACTAAATTTCAGTATGATTTTTGGAGTTATCTGGATGTTTTGCAGGGGTTGAGGGTCATACTCTCAAGATACACTACCTCTGGGAGTTCCCCAGTGGTCTAGTGGTTAGGACTCGGCACTTTCACTCCTGTGGCCCAGGTTCAATCCCTGGTTGGGGAACTAAAATCTCATAAGCCACACCACTGGGTCCCGCCAAAAAAAATTCATGAAAGATACACTCACCTCTCTGGCGCAGGTCCATCACTGAAGATGACTGAGAACCACTCCCATCTCCAAACTTGCCTTTTCCCAGCATCCTCTTGGGGTTGAGCCCTTAAAAAAGGCAAATATACATGTTAGTCCCAAATTCCTTAGATATCCCTCCCACTACTGCTATATTTAAAAGATATAACCAAACAGGGCCTACTCTATAGCACAGGGAACTCTACTTAATATTACATAACCAAATGGGAAAAAAAAAATTTGAAAAAGAATAGATATGTGTATATGTATAACTGAATCACTTTGCTGTACACCTGAAACTAACCTAACATTGCTAATCACCTGTACTTCAATATAAAATAAAAAGTTGCAAAAAGACAAATATAAGTATAAACAGAATAATTTAGTCCTCTGAAGCCAGAAAACAAATAATGTCACACTGACGGTTACACTTCAAGTTCTAATGTTATTTTTATCCACTTGCCCATATCGGATCACTCTTCAAAGCCACCCTGTCCCTCAGGTATTTCTGGGAATCCACAAAACAGAGTATCAGACACTGCAGCAAACACTTCTTCTACCCACCTCATATCCTCTGGACATTTTACTCCAGTTGTTAATGTAAGAACCACCTTTACAAGTAAAACCTGAGAGCATGTAGCCTCAGCTACACTAGAAATCTCATTTTCTGTCAGGGGCTTCTCTGATTCTAAGTATTTCTTTTATTATTATTATTTTTAATTTATTTAGGGAAACGTACTCCCAGGTGTAAAACCTGGGCTAGTGGAGGATGAGAATCATGCATAAACACTTCCATCTTCTGCTGCTGCCAAGTCGCTTCAGTTGTGTCCGACTCTGTGCGACCCCATGGACTGCAGCCTACCAGGCTTCTCCATCCATGGGATTCTCCAGGCAAGAACACTGGAGTGGGTTGCCATTTCCCTCTCCAATGCATGAAAGTGGAAAGTGAAAGTGAAGTCACTCAGTCGTGCCTAACTCTTAGCGAGCCCAGGGACTGCAGTCTACCAGGCTCCTCTGCCCATGGGATTTTCCGGGCAACAGTACCAAATGCCTAATTATAAGGAGAATTCTACATGGCGTTTCAGAATTCCAGTAAGATGGAGCTTCAGCTACCCAGTTGGTGATCAGTTCAATAACATATCTTTGTACCAATGTTTCCACCCTCCCTATTCAATTTTTCCATTCCCCAACCCCTGTTCCCTCAGATTGCTATACACAAGCCTTTGACTCAAGCTCTGCTTTCTGGGGCAAACACACTTAGGCTAAACACATTGCTTGTTTGCTACAAATACAGAGTCACATCTACCATACTGCTTATCCTTACTTTAACTTCAGCTAGTCAAAATACACATGCTACACCAGAGCCTTCCTGAAGGAATCTCATTGTTGCCCATGCTAATGGCATCCCACATAATGCTAATGCATCAAGGGTCTGACTGTGACCACATGGTCTGTATCCTGCAAGGCTTCTCTGTCCATGGGATTCTCCAGACAAGAATACTGGAGTGGCTTGCAATTTCCTTCTCCAGGGGATCTTGCTTACCTAGGGACTGAACCCACATCTCCTGCAACTCCTGTGTTGGTAGGTAAATTCTTTACCATTATGCCACATGGGAAGCCCATACAGATAAAGGCTACTTGTCGAATGTTTTCTCTCAACTCTCTATCATCTGCCCTCATACCAGCCACCTCTTACAAAAGTAAACATACCAAATTCTTCACTTCTCTTTTAGTCAAAGCAAAAATTTGCATTCTACCAGTACACACAAATAATTATGCTGGACTCAGGGAACATTTCATGCACAGATGGGCTCAATTAAGGACAGAAATGGTATGGACCTAACAGAAGCAGAAGATATCAAGAAGAGGTGGCAAGAATACACAGAAGAACTGTACAAAATTATCTTCATGACCCAGATAATCATGATGGTGTGATCACTCACCTAGAGCTAGACATCCTGGAATGTGAAGTCAAGTGGGCCTTAGAAAGCATCACTACGAACAAAGCTAGTGGAGGTGATGGAATTCCAGTTGAGCTATTCCAAATCGTGAAAGAAGATGCTGTGAAAGTGCTGCGTTCAACATGCCAGCAAATTTGGAAAACTCAGCAGTGGCCACAGGACTGGAAAATGTCAGTTTTCATTCCAATCCCAAAGAAAGGCAATGCCAAAGAATGCTCAAAGTACCACACAATTGTACTCATCTCACACGCTAGTAAAATAATGCTCAAAATTCTCCAAGCCAGGCTTCAACTTCAATACGTGAACCGTGAACTTCCTGATATTCAAGCTGGTTTTAGAAAAGGCAGAGGAACCAGAGATCAAATTGCCAACATCCGATGGATCATTGAAAAGGCAAGAGAAAAACATCTATTTCTGCTTTATTGACTATGCCAAAGCCTTTGACTGTGTGGATCACAATAAACCGTGGAAAATTCTTCAAGAGATGGGCATACCAGACCACCTGACCTGCCTCCTGAGAAACCTATATGCAGGTCAAGAAGCAACAGTTAGAACTGGACATGAAACAACAGACTGGTTCCAAATAGGAAAAGGAGTACATCAAGGCTGTATATTGTCACCCTGCGTATTTAACTTCTATGCAGAGTACATCATGAGAAATGCTGGGCTGGAAGAAGCACAAGCTGGAATCAAGATTGTTGGGAGAAATATCAATAACTTCAGATATGCAGATGACACCACCCTTATGGCAGAAAGTGAAGAAGAACTAAAGAGCCTCTTGATAAAAGTGAAAGAGGAGAGTTAAAAAGTTGGCTTAAAGCTCAACGTTCAGAAAACTAAGATCATGGCATCCAGTCCCATCATTTCATGGGAAATAGATGGGGAAACAGTGGAAACAGTGTCAGACTTTGTTTTGGGGGGCTCCAAAATCACTGTAGATGGTGACTGTAGCCATGAAATAAAAAGATGCTTGCTCCCTGGAAGAAAAGTTATGACCAACCTGCTACTGCTGCTAAGTCACTTCAGTCGTGTTCAACTCTGTGCAACCCCATAGATGGAAGCCCACCAGGCTCCCCCGTCCCTGGGATTGTCCAGGCAAGAACACTGGAGTGGGTTGCCATTTCCTTCTCCAATGACCAACCTAGACAGCATATTAAAAAGCATAGACATTACTTTGCCAACAAAGGTCCAACTAGTCAAAGCTTTGGTTCTTCCAATAGTCCTGTATGGATGTGAGAGTTGGACTGTAAAGAAAGCTGAGGGCCGAAGAGTTGATGCTTTTGAACTGTGGTGTTGGAGAAGACTCTTGAGAGTCCCTTGGACTACAAGGAGATCCAACCAGTCCATCCTAAAGGTAATCAGTCCTGAATATTCATTGGAAGGACTGATGCTGAAGCTGAAACTCCAATACATTGGCCACCTGATGTGAAGAACTGACTTTTTTGAAAAGACTGATGCTGGGAAAGATTGAAGGTGGGCGAAGAGGGGATGACAGAAGATGAGATGGTTGGATGGCATCACTAACATGATATGGCATCACATATCATGTCCACAAATTCAGTGGACATGGGTTTGAGTAAGCTTCAGGAGTTGGTGATGGACAGGGAAGCCTGGCATGGTGCAGTCCATAGGGTCACAAAGAATTGGTCACGACTGAGCGACTGAACTGAACTATGCATATAGGGCTTCCTAGGGGGTTCTAGTGGTAAGAACCCACCTGCCAATGCAGGGGACATAAGAGACTCAGGTTCAATCCCTGGGTGGGGAAGATCCAATGGAGGAGGGCCTGGCAACCCACTCCAGTATCTTACCTGGAGAATTCCATGAACAGAGAAGCTTGGTTGGCCACAGTCCATAGGGTTGCAGAGTCAGACACACACATGCACATACTCTGCGTATAAATTAAATAAGCAGGGTGACAATATACAGGCTTGCTGTACTCCTTTCTCAATTTTGAACCAGTCTGTTATTCCACATCCAGTTCTAACTGTTGTTTCTTGACCTGCATACAGGTTTTTCAGGAGGCAGATAAGGTGGTCTGGTATTCTCATCTCTCTGCATGCTCACTAACATTTGTTATTTCTGTGTTGTGTGTGTGTGTGTGTTTTTCCCCTTGATGATAGCTATTCTGAGGCGAGTAAGGAGATACCTCTCTGTGATTTTGATTTGCATTTACCTGATGATTAGCAATGCTGAGCATCTTTTCATGTACCTATTGACCATCTACATTTCTTCTTTGGAAAAACATCTATCCAATTTCTCTACCCACTTTTTTTTCCTTTTAAATTTTTATTTTTTTGAAATTTTCACCAGAAACATTTTGTACTGGGGTATAGCTGATTAACAATGTTGTGGTAATTTCACGTGAATAGCAGAGGGACTGTACCCATATTTTAGTTGAGTTGTTTGTTTTTCTAATGATGAGTTGTATGAGCTATTTATATATGATGAATTTTAATCCTTTATTAATCATGACATTTGCAAATATTTTCTCCTATTCACTAGGTTGTCTTTTTGTTTTATCAGTGGTTTCCTTTGCTGTGAAAGTGCCTTTAACTAGGTCCTTTTTGTTTATTTTTGCTTTCTTCCCTTTATTTTAAGAGGTGGACCCAAAAATACTGCTGCAATTTATGGCCCGGAGTGTTCTGCCTGTTTTCCTCAAGGAGGTTTACCATGTCCAGCCTTATGTTTAGGTCATTAATCCATTTTAAGTTTATTTTTGTTTCTATTTTTGCTTTGCAAGTAAATTAATCTGCATCATTTTTCTAGATTCCTATATAAGTGATATTACATGAAATTTGTTTTTTTCTTTCTGACTTCCCTGTGTCTGACAGTCTCTAGGTCCATCCTCGTCTGCAAATGCCACAATTTTATATATGGTATTACAGAATGTTCTAATTTCATTCTTTTACATGTAGCTTTCCAGTTTTTCCAGGGCCACTTATTGAAGAGACTGTTTTTTGCTTTTTCCCCGCATCATATATTCTTATCTCCTTTGTCCAGGGGATTGCAAAGAGTTGGACGTGACTCAGTGGGCATGCATGCATGAGTTAATTTCTGGCCTTTCTATTTTGTTCCATTGATTTATGTGTCTGTTTTGTGTATGAATTTTTCCTTTCCATCTTTATCAAAATTTTACTTGTATATATCTAAAAATCTAGTTCTTCAAGTTGGTTACCAAAAGTAGCAGTTTCTTCCTTCCTCTACAGTTTGCCTTTTTTAAAGGTCATCTTTAAAAGTTCTACTCATTTAACCCTTTCACAGCTTACCTCCATATGTCTTAAAAATATATCAATAGTTGTTCATTTTCAACAGATATTATTACTTCTCTCTTTGTGAAATAGCATGAAGAGTTAGTTTTCACTTTAGCTCTAGAACTGTCACACTTACACATTTTTCCTTCCCCTCTCTTCTCAATAAAATTATGTCACAATTTATTTGTGTCAATACTGTTTACTATGCGCAAATTTTATTCACAGCTAAGAAACTATGATAGGATTGTTTTTCTCTGCACTACTTTTTCCTTTGCCTGGAATTAATGATTTTTTTTTTGCTTTTTAATTTATCACTATTTCAACCTCAAACTTTCTGTCAGCTATTTAAATATACTATCAATCAATATGCACATGAGGCATTCTGTAAGTTTTGTCATCTTGGAGAATTCTCTCCTGGAGCCTAGTTGCCAATCAACTATTTGATAGCCATTCTATTTGAAATCTCCTTTCACTATCATCAGACTACTTTACCTTTCTCTTGTGTCACGTCTTCTGTTTCCCGTACTCCATGGTTTTCACTACTTTACTCTCGTATTGGTAGAGGTCACTTCTAAGAGCTTCTTGAAAAGTCATTCATGGGAGATAAATTATTTAAGACTGTGCATGTCTGAAAATAGTTTTCTTCTATCCCAATACCTGAGTAATATTTAGCTGGGTATAGAAATCCAGGATGGAAGTCATTTTCCTTCAGAATTTTGAAGGAATTTCTCATTTTCTTCTCTTTTCCTATACTTTTCTTAAGAAACTTAAAGCTGTATTGATTGCTCATCTTTTATATGAGCCCTAATTTGTTGTCTTACCCGGAAGATTTTAGTACACGTTCTTTGTCTCCAGTGTTTTTAAGTTTCACTATTACTTTGCTGTGAGTCTGTTTTTATTCACTATTCTAGATTGTCAGTGAGCTCCTTTAACCTGGAAGTCATGTTCTAACTCTGAAAATTTTTCTCAAATAGTATCACTAGTGATCCTCTTTCTTCGGTATTTTTTGTTCTCTCTTTTGGAGCTGTAACTTACTAAACCTCCTGTTCTGTCACCTATTTTTTTTTCTTTATTTACTATGTTTTTTTCTATCTTATTATCTTTTCAGGCTTTCAATTGAGTTTTTCATTTCTGCTATAATTTTGTATTGCTTGCCAAAAAGCAGTGGTGGTCTCTGAATATTTTATTTTTTTTAATGAAGCATTCTATTCTCTCTTTGTGGTTACATTATTTTCTGTCTCTGAGCTTACTAAGGAAAATAATATTTAAATTTCTTTCTCATTTCAGTATTTGTTTATTCCAAGTTGCCTTTTTATATTTGTTTCATTGGTGTTGCCCTTTCTTGTTAGAAGCTTTTCTCTGAATTTTTGTAATTATTTAATTATCTCCTTACATGAGAATGAGAGACTGCAAACTCAATAGGTTTAGAGTAACTCAGGTAGGGTTTGTGAACTGCGATGAGCTTGAGTCACAGTTGAGACTGTTGAGAGAAAACACTTTGCATATCCTGCCTTAGGGAGAAAAAGCCTCATGCAAGAATTCTGGAACCCTGGTAGAGAAGATAGCTGGAAATCTCAGCATTCTGTAAGTATTTGTTCACTTAATTTCCTACTTTTATCATGAAACAACTGTTGATAATGTGGAGAAGGAAGCCTTCATACATTTTTATGGGATGTAATTGCCAAAACTTGTAATCACCTAAGATATCCTTCAATAGATAAATTGATAAACAAATTATGGTACATCTATTCAATGGAATATTACTTAGCAATAAAAGCAAGTGAGCTATCAAACCATGAAGAAAAAAAATAATGAACCTAAAATACAGACTAATTGGAAGGAGCTAGTTTGAGACCTCTATATATTATATTTTATAATTCCAATCACATGGAATTATGGAAATGGACAGCAAAAAGATCAGTGGTTGTCAGGGGTTTGGGGAAGAAAAGGAAGGGCTGTGTGAGTGAAGCACGGGATTTTTAGGTGGTGAACCTATTCTCTATGCTACTGTAATTCCAGATACCTGACATTATACATTTGTTAAAACCTATGGAACTTTGTGGCAAAAGTAAGCTTTAATCTGTATACCTTAAAAAAATCATTTAAAAGGGCAGAGATCTCATGAAGGAAAGCAGACTGTGACAAGGAAATCTAACTGTATTACAGCTGTAGGAAACAGCCTCACTGAAGGCAATGGGGGGATGTTGCTGGCCTAAGTTGGGAATGAATAGAGTTTCTTGGACTAAAGACAAAAAGGAAGTACACTCTAGTTAATACAGTTGGTTTCCATGAGGATAGAGCTTAACAAATATGATGTATAGGTATATATACTAAATGCGTCTACTGGTATTGAAAAATTAAGAATTGTATGGCAGACAGTGTGAGCCAGGTTTTTTTCTGTTAAAATAGGAATCTACAATTAAGCAAGGGAAGGAGGCTATAATTATCCATGTGGAAATGAATTAGAGTTTGAGACATTGTTATGTATATATATCCAGATTACATATGAAAGTATTTATAGATAGAAGTTAATTATATTAGTTAGTATACATACGTATAGTCCTTGCTCTGTCAGTTGCAGAGGAGCTATAAGCAACAGTGCCCAGTAGCAACAAGTAAACCTAACACCTGTATCTTGGTTTCTAATATCATTGTTCAATAAACTGGATAAGGAATTCTTGGAGAAATGGTTGGTTTTGGATCTAAGGAAATACACAAGATAAGCCTGGAACATATTATGGTAACAGATAAAAGCTGGAACAATTTGAGCCACAAAATAAATAAACTAGCATTGTACCATGTCCCAGAGTATTAAATAAATATCTCTTAGTTCATACCAGGTATAAATAATTGATAAAATAAATGAGGATGAAGAGACAAATCTCCCATGCAGAAGAATTTCAAAATAATTTATGTAGGTATCCCATCCTCAAAAAGCAAGACCATCACTACACTCCTTAAATGTGGCCTGCCCGTGGTGATTTTCTTCCAAGGAGCAGAGTATAGAAAAGATAGACGTTAAAAGAGTACTTTACAGAAGGGAAATTTGTTGTACAGTCACCCTCAACCAGGTGATCAGGGTCAATATCTAGTGTGATAAATCACATTGAAAGCACATATCTCTGTTATGATGTGATGAAATGTCGCTATACCTCTGTTATCATCTTCCTCTAAACCTATTATTCCAGTCTAGTCATGAGACAAACATTAAGAAAATTCCATTCAAGGGACATCCTACAAAACACTTGACCAGTACAGCTCTAAACTGTCAAGTTCGTCAAAAATAAAGGAAGTCTGAGAAACTGTCTGAGCCAAAGGGAGCCTGACAAGTAAAGGTGATATGGTCATCAGGAAGAAATCCTGGAATAGAAAAAGACATTATTAGGTGGAAAGTAAGAACATCTGATTAAACTGTAGACTTACAGTTTTGTTTGTAATGTTTGTTTTGGTTCAATGACTGTAGCATATATACCACACTAAGATGGTAATAACACAGGAAACTACATGAAGAAATATTAATATATAGGGATTCTCTATCTTCAAACATTATGGACATCTATAGAAATTCTAAAACATAGTGTATATTAACAAAATTTAAACATAGAAAAAACTACCTAGTCTCAATCATTCTCCCTCAGATATTTCATATAGTAGTTTGTTTTTTATGTCTATAGTCTAATTTATTCATGCGCCTTAATTTTCAAATACTTGACATTACAGTTATTTGCTTCCTTATTTATTTAATCCTTTATAATGGCAGATTATATTGCAATTATTTTACTTTATACACTCTCAAAGTCAACTGCAAAAATCTTTAAAAAGTTATCTCAATAAGCCAACCCCAAGCCATCCATGCGTCTTCCTATTAAAAATGAAATACTATATATACTGTATATAATAGTGAAGGGATAAGCTAAATATTTGATGTAAATATCAGCTCCACATTATAGCATTATAAGTCCCTATGTTTTTTAATTTCTTAAGAATTATACAAAAATAATTTGGTGCACTGGGACGACCTAGAGGGATGGTGTGGGGAGGGAGGAGGGAGGAGGGTTCAGGATGGGGAGCACATGTATACCTGTGGCAGATTCGTTTTGATGTTTGGCAAAACTAATACAGTGTTTGAGGTTTAAAAATAAAATAAAATTAAAAAAAAATAAAAGTTATTAGAATCTTAAGATTCATTTTTTTTCTTTAAGGGATCTTTTCCAAATGAGAAGATGAAATAGAAAAACAAGATCAGGTTGTATCTTGCTGGGAGCAAGTAATCATAAGTAATCCTCTCCCAATTAAAATTATATCAATAATAGTTTTATTAACTTCAAAAATATTTACTGAGAACAAATTATGTATAAAATTGTGTAAATATCTACTAGGCAACTAACTGATGTGTTTCACTTTTTTCCTTCCTTCATGTGTCAAGTGGGTACTTATTGTTAAACTGTCATGTGAGAGCCTGGAGCTCAGAAGAAAGGCCAGGCTAGAGGGGGATTTAGTGGTTTTCTCCCTATTAGTGATGATTATAGTAATGGAAGTAGATAATCTCTTCCACTAAATGCCCCTAGAAAAGAGAAGGGAAAGAATGATAAAGAACAGGAAGGTGCCAACAGTAATGTTTCATAACAAATCATCTCCAAGCTCAATGGCATAGAGTATTTCTTCTCATGCTTATGAGTCTCCAGTCTGACTGAAGGTTGACACATGTAAGTTTTGTTCTGAGACTCAGGCTGAAACGACAGAAGCTACCCAGGAGAACATCTTTTCAAGGCGATTACAGACGTACAGGCATTTGTTGTTCAGCTGCTCAGTCATGTCTGACTCTGCAACACCATGCACTGTAGCACACCAAGCTTTCCTGTCCTTCAGTATCTCCTGGAGTTTGCTTAGACTCATGTCCATTGAGTCAATGATGCCCCCTTCTCCTCTTGCCCTCAATCTTTGCCAGCATCAGAGTCTTTTTCCAGTGAGTCGGCTCTTCACATCAGGTGAGCAAAGCATTGGAGATTTCAGCTTCAGCCTTTTGCAAATGCTTCATTTTTTACGAATTGAAATTTTGTGCCAACCCAATGTTAAACAAGTCTATCACTGCCATTTCTTCAACAGCATTTGCTCACTTTGTGTCTCTTTGTCACATTTTTATAATTCTTACAACATTTACAATTTTTTCATTGTTTTTAATATTATTTTATTGTTTTTAATGTTATGTTCTGTGATCAGTGATCTTTAATATTATGATTGCAAAAAGATCGATTCACTAAAATCTTAGATGATGGTTAGCATTTTAAAATTAAGGTGCCACATTGGTTTTTCAGACATAATGCTATTGCACACTTAATAGATTATAGTATAGTGTTACCCTAATTTTATATGCATTGGGAAACCAAAAAGATGTGTGTGATCTGCTTTATTGAGATACCCTCTTTATTGTGGTCATCTGGAACTCAAAACTCAAGTGTCTCCAAAGTCTGCCTATGTTAGAAGGCAAGCTAACTCTGCAAACACATTTCAACTACTCTTTGGGTCAACTCCACTAAACATCAGTTCAGTTCAGTCACTCAGTCGTGTCCGTCTCTTTGTGACCCCACGAATTGCAGCACGCCAGGCCTCCCTGTCCATCACCAACTCCCAGAGTTCACTCAAACTCACGTCCATCGAGTCAGTGATGCCATCTAGCCATCTCATCCTCTGTCGTCCCCTTCTCCTCCTGCCCTCAATCCCTCCAAGCATCAGAGTCTTTTCCAGAGTCAACTCTTCGCATGAGGTGGCCAAAGTACTGGAGTTTCAGCTTTAGCATCATTCCTTCCAAAGAACACCCAGGGCTGATCTCCTTTAGAATGGACTGGTTGGATCTCCTTGCAGTCCAAGGGACTCTCAAGAGTCTTCTCCAACACCACAGTTCAAAAGCATCAATTCCTCGGCACTCAGCTTTCTTCACAGTCCAACTCTCACATCCATACATGACCACGGGAAAAACCATAGCCTTGACTAGATGGACCTTTTTTGGCAAAGTAATGTCTCTGCTTTTGAATATGCTATCTAGGTTGGTCATAACTTTCCTTCCAAGGAGTAAGCGTCTTTTAATTTCATGGCTGCAGTCACCATCTGCAGTGATTTTGGAGCCCAAAAAAATAAAGTCTGACACTGTTTCCACTTTCTCCCCATCTATTTCCCATGAAGTGATGGGACCAGATGCCATGATCTTCGTTTTCTGAATGTTGAGCTTTAAGCCAACTTTTTCACTCTCCTCTTTCCCTTTCATCAAGAGGCTTTTGAGTTCCTCTTCACTTTCTGCCATAAGAATGGTGTCATCTGCATATCTGAGGTTATTGATATTTCTCCCGGCAATCTTGATTCCAGCTTGTGCTTCTTCCAGCCTAGCATTTCTCAGGATGTACTCTGCATATAAGTTAAATAAGCAGGGTAACAATATACAGCCTTGATGTACTCCCTTTCCTATTTGGAACCAGTCTGTTGTTCCACTAAACATAATACTGACCAAAGCATTGCTCATCTCAAAGTCCAGTGGTATAGAAGTATACTCTGCCTCTACTGAGAGTTGGCTACATCACAGTATACTGGACATGGTTATGGGAAAAGATGAAGAGCTGGGAAAAAGAAAAGGAAAATGAAGCACCAAAACAGAATATCGAGAAATGTCTACATTTAGGGATCAGTAGACTAAAATATTATTTAGTAGACTAAAGTATTCTTGGGGCTTCCCTGGTGACTCAGCCAGTAAACAATCTGCCTGCAGTGTGGGAGACTTGGGTTTGATCCCTGGGCGGGAAGATCCCCTGGAGAAGGAAATAGCTATCCACTCTGTTATTCTTACCTGGATAATTCCATGGACAGAGAAGCCTGTTGGACTACAGTCCATGGAGTCACAAAGAATCATATACAACTGAGGGACTAGGGCTTTCCTGATGGCTCTGCAGATAAAGAATCCGCCTGCAATGCAGGAAACCTGGGTTTGATTCCTGGGTCAGGAAGGTCCTCTGGAGAAGAGAATGTCAACCCACTCCAGTATTCTTGCCTGGAGAATTCCATGGACAGAAGAGCCTGGTGGGCTGCAATCCGTGTGGTCACAAAGAGTTGGACATGACTGAGTCCAACTTTCACTTCACTTTCGCTTTTTCAGACTAAAATATTTCACTGAAGAAAATTAAAAAGGTTACTAGTGTAAGTTTGGAGAAGGCAATGGCACCCCACTCCAGTACTCTTGCCTGGAAAATCCCAGGGACGGGGGAGCCTGGTGGGCTGCCGTCTATGGGGTCACACAGAGTCGGACACGACTGAAGTGACTTAGCAGCAGCAGCAGCAGTGTAAGTTAGGGCCAATTCACACCAAGAGCTTTGTTCAGGTGATCTACAAGTAGTATGTTCTTTTCAAAGTGAAAAAAATAAGAATAATTTTATTCAGATATTTTTTACAAATTTGAAACATAAGGTAAATTATAATTTTCCATAAAATCCTATTGTGCTTTTAAATATCATTATTTTCTTAACAGGTGGCATTCATCTTGGCTAGAGTAATTTCTTCCTGTCAATTTTCTTTCTTTTTTTAATAAGCTTTACTAAAAGTAATTTACCTAAATAAAATTTACTACTTTTAAATGTGAAGTTTAAGCAGTTTTGACAAACATGTATAGTTACGTAGCATTGTCATTGCCATGAGCATTATCTAGATATTGAACATTTGCATCAACCCAAATAGTTCCCTTGTACTCCTTTGCAGTACAAGGGAACTACTCTCTACTCTCCCCAGGATCTGACAATTACTAGACTGACTCTCTGTCACTGTGGCTTTACAATTTTTAGAAGTTTATGTAAATGGAATCATATAGTTTTTTGGGCCTCAGTTAATTAATAGCATGATTATTTTGTGATTCATCCATAAGAAAATGCATCAGTAGTTTGTTCCTTTTCATTGCTGAGTAGTATTCCATGATATGGATATACCATAATATGTTTAATCATTTGCCAGTTTTTGGTCATTAGGATTGTTTTCATTTCAAGGTTATTATTAATACAGCTTCTCTGTGACCTAGCTCTGAAGGCCATGCTGTTAATCTTTATGGTTTTGTCTGTTCAATGAAGTTTCTGTGAATATTCATGTGCACATCTTTGTGTGGACAGTTATTTTTATTTCTCTTTGGTAAATATTTAAGAATGCTATTGCTGGGCTATATGGGTGTATCCTTTGTAAGAAAATCCCACTGTTTTCCACATCTGCTGTATTCCCATCAGCCATGAGTGTCCCGATAGTTCCATACACTTACACTTACATGGCACTAAGCCATGGCACTTAAATTTTAGCCACAATATCAGGTATGTAGAACTATCTCATAATTGTTTTTATTTGCTTTTTCCCTAATAATTAATGAAGTTCAACAACATTTTATGTATTTATTTACCATTTGAAATATCTTCTTCCATGAAGTTTCTCTTCAGATATATTGCCCATTTTTAAATTGGTTTTTTCTCATCTTTCTATTTAGGAATAAGTGTTCTTTATAGAATTTTAATACAAGTCTTATCAGATAGATGTTTTGCATATATTTCACCCAGTCTGTGACTTGCCTTTTAATTTTTTAACAGTATCTCTCAAATAATAAAATGTTTTCATTTTTTATAAAATCAAATTTATCAAATTTTTTTTTATAAACTTTATTTTGTAAAATTTTAAGAATTCTTTAATTAAAGATCACAAAGATTTTCTTATATATTTTATCTATACATTTTGTAATTTTCTCTAACATATAGATCTATTATCTTTTTCAATTTAATGTTTGTATGACTCATGAGGTAATGTTTGAAATTTATTTTTTTCTTAAATGTGGACTTCCTATTTCAGTGCCATTGTTGAAAATACTATCCTTCTTCCTTGGTATCTTTATCAAGAAAATTGACCTTGTATTGGTGAGTATATTTCTGGACTCTCTTCTGTTACAGTGTTCTCTATGTCTATCCTTATGCCAATACTATGCTTCTTGATTACTGGAGCTTTATGATAAGTCTTGGAATTGGGTACTTCAAGTCTTCCAACTTGGTTCTTTGCTTAATTTGTTGTTTTTTAACTCCAGATCCTTTGAATTTATATAAATTTTAGGATCAGCTTTTTAATTATTGCAAAAAAATCCTACTGAGAATTTGATTGGAATTTTGTTGAGTGGATAGATCATCTTAGGGAGAATTAAAATGGTAACATGGCTCCCCATTGATAAATGTCCATTTATTTAGGTCTGTCTTAAATTCTATAATCATTGCTTTGTCATTTCCAGTGTGCAAGTTTTACATGTATTTTGTTATAGTGATTCCTATTTTATTTTAAAATATTATAAACATTTTATCAGTTTTCATTTCTAAATGTTCATATTTAATGTATATAAATACAATTGAATTTTCTATATTGACCTTATATTCTCTGTAAAATTTATCTGTTGGTTATCTAGTAGCTTATTATAAAATCCTTAGAGTTTTCTAGTCAAACATTCATGCTGTTTTTGCGTTAACATTTTTACTTCTTCTTTCCCAAATTTGTGTCTTTTTTTCCCTTACCTTGCCTTATTGAACTAGCTGAAACCTCTATCCTACTGAAAAGAAGTGATGAGAGCAAGATAGCCTTGTGTTGTTCCTGTGCTTGGGAATGGCATTTTAGTCCTTCCCCACTAAGTAAAATTTTAGCTTATAAGTTTTTGTAGCTTCCTTTTATCAGTTGATATAATTGCCTTGTATTCCTTGTTTTTATCACACTTGAAATTGAATTTTGGTAAGTGCATTTCCTGGATTTGTTAAGATGATCATATATTTCTTCTGTTTTACCTTAATGATATGGATTACATTGATTGTTTTTTAACTATTATTTGAGAATTGCATTTCTGAGATAAAGTCTACCTGCTTATGATGTATCATCCTATTTGTATGTTGCTCACTTTGATTTGCTAAAATTTTATTAAGGACTTGTTAAAAAATTTTGTTCAGGATTTTATATCTGTGCTCATGAGGAATATTGGTGTTTAGTTTTATTTTCTTGGAATGTCTTTGTCTAATATTCATACCAGAGTAATAATGGCATCACAAAATATTAGGAAGTTTTTGTTCCTTGCCTATGATTTGGGAAATTTTGAGCAGAGCTGATATTTCTTTATGAAACATTTGGTATAATTCATCATTGAAAGCATCTGCACCCTAGAGTTTTTGTGGGATAATTTTTACCTACATATTCAGTTTCTTTACTAGAAAAGGGCTAATTGGGTTCTTATGACTTCTCAAGTGCTCTGTGGTAGTTTTGGTCTTTTGAAGAGCACTCCACCTATATTATTGAACATATTGCCTAGAATTGTCCATAACTTTCTCTTATCTTTTTAAAATATCAGTTCTTTGGTAGTACTGTCTCCTCTTCTGCTCATGATGTGGATTATTTTTATCTTTTCATATCAACCCAATTACATGTTTTTATTTTATTAATATTTTCAACAGCTCTTGGTAGGCAGATACATAGTATTTGTCTTTTTGTTCATATATATAAAACTGCAAACATGTTATTATTACATCTTTTTTCACAAAATGGCAAAATAGCTTAAAATAGTTCAGATAGTCTTAAAAGTGTTGCTGGAAATCTCAATGCAAATATTACTATTGAGGAAAAAATTATAAAATTAAGTAGTTAAAACAGTGTCTGTGCAAATATGGAGGATGAATTTGAATGTTAAAGTGAATCTATAAGTATCATGATTTTGTAAAGATAGTTAAAATGTATTGCAACTTGTAAATATAATGACTTTAAGTTGAAAAAAATTTTCATATTCTTTAATTCATTGATACAATGTTTTTCAATAGTGGCTTAAAATCATCAGAATTTCAGCAGAGTATAAAGATCATAAAATAATTTATTTTTTCTAGTACAAATTTATACCTTTCCAGTTAGAACTGATGAATTTTGCTACTAAAGAGAGGTGAAATAAAATATATTCTAAATTTCACCAAGCTAAAGATAGCTGTAATTCAAGTTATTGCAGAGAGAATATAAAACAAGTTGTAAAGTTAATGATAGTATGTACAGAAGGAAAGAAAAGTATATTAATTATCTACTGCTATGTCATAAAATAACCCAAGACCCAGAAACTTAAACCAACTTATATTTATTATCTCATGATTCCTATAGATCAGAAATTTAGGTGTTACTTACCTGGGTAGTTTTAGGCCAGGGTCTCTAAAGAAGTTGTAGTCAAGATGTTAACCAGGACTGTCGTCATCAGAAAGCTTGACTAGGGACTGGGGAATCTGCTTCCAAAACAGCTTACTTTGTCAGGAAGCCTCACTTCTTTTATGATTGTTGGATGAACTCAGGTCCTTGACATGTGGCCTCTCTATGTGGCCATTTGAGTGTTTTCACAAAATGGCAGCTAGATTCCCCTGGAGCATGTGATCTGAGAGAGAGCAAGGAAGAAGCCTTATTGCTCTCTAAGACCTAGTCTCAGAAGCCCTAACATATTCTATTTATTAGATTTGAGCTACTAAGTCCAGTTCACACCAAGGGGAAGGGAATTAGTGTTGACCTTTGGAGGAATGTAAAAAAAACTGATGGGCATATTTTAAAATCATAATACAAAAGCTATGGTAAAATTCATCTATAATCTAATGCTTTGGGATTTCAGTATCATACTGTATGAAAAGTAATTAGTATGATGTGTGCTGTTAGCTGACATTTTGCTTTAAAGCTTGACCAAACCACATTTGGTATACAGATAATAATATGTAAAAAAAAAAAAAAAAAAAATATATATATATATGTAAGTGCTGGGATGATGTGTTCATTCATCAGTGAAAAGTCATGTCATAGAAGAGTTTTATTTGTGTAGTGGATGATCACTTTATGCACTGTGGTATAGATTGTCTAAGAATAAGTACTGCATGTTACACCAGTTATATGTATAGAAATAAGGGTGTTCATTACACAAAGAAAAACGTTGCTCTTATTTGCAAACTGCTTAATTCACAGAATACAGGTGATGGTCAACTACATTATTTGTAGCATTCCTTCAATTTTGAGAGAAATAGTGACATTTAAATACAAACAAATTGCAGCTATTGATTGTAGGTCTTTTCAGCTTTTATGGCAAAGAAAACAGCAGCCATGTAAAATGTTGCTTTTCTAATACATGACAACACTTGTTGAGGTGTTGAGGAAGTGATGGTTGCGTACATTTTTATTAAATGATGAATGAGATGAAAACATATAATGAAGTTGCTATTTCTGTCCATAGTTGTTTCTATAAGTGACTTTCTTAAATAGTACAATCCAGAATGAAAGCTTAGTAGTTAAGACTTACGGTTCTGGAGTCAGATTTCCAGGATTCAAAAGCCAGCTGGACCACTCACAAGCTATGTGATTTTAGACAAGGCATTCAATCTCTCTATCAGATCAGCTCAAATCAGATCAGTCACTCAGTCATGTCCAGCTCTTTGCGACCCCATGAATTGCAGCACACCAGGCCTCCCTGTCCATCACCAACTCCCGGAGTTCACTCAGACTCACGTCCATCGAGTCAGTGATGCCATCCAGCCATCTCATCCTCTGTCGTCCCCTTCTCCTCCTGCCCCCAATCCCTCCCAGCATCAGAGTCTTTTCCAATGGGTCAACTCTTCCCATGAGGTGGCCAAAGTACTAGAGTTTCAGCTTTAGCATCATTCCTTCCAAAGAAATCCCAGGGCTGATCTCCTTCAGAATGGACTGGTTGGATCTCCATGCAGTCCAAGGGACTCTCAAGAGTCTTCTCCAACACCACAGTTCAAAAGCATCAATTCTTCAGCGCTCAGCCTTCTTCACAGTCCAACTCTCACATCCATACATGACCACAGGAAAAACCATAGCCTTGACTAGATGAACCTTTGTTGGCAAAGTAATGTCTTTGCTTTTGAATATGCTATCTAGGTTGGTCATAACTTTCCTTCCAAGGAGTAAGCGTCTTTTAATTTCATGGCTGCAGTCACCATCTGTAGTGATTTTGGAGCCCAGAAAAATAAAGTCTGACACTGTTTCCACTGTTTCCCCATCTATTTCCCACGAAGTGATGGGACCAGATGCCATGATCTTCGTTTTCTGAATGTTGAGCTTTAAGCCAACTTTTTCACTCTCCACTTTCACTTTCATCAAGAGGCTTTTGAGTTCCTCTTCACTTTCTGCCATAAGGGTGGTGTCATCTGCATATCTGAGGTTATTGATATTTCTCCTGGCAATCTTGATTCCAGCTTGTGTTTCTTCCAGTCCAGCGTTTCTCATGATGTACTCTGCATAGAAGTTAAATAAACAGGGTGACAATATACAGCCTTGACGAACTCCTTTTCCTATTTGGAACCAGTCTGTTGTTTCATGTCCAGAATCTCTCTATAACATAATGTAATTATCAGTAAATAAAGTTTGTGATAGTACCTACCTGAAATAATTATCCTAGGGTTTACATAGGATAATCCATATAAAATACTTATGCTGCCTGGCATATAGTTACCAGGTGTTAAATATTAGATGTTTTAATAATTGCTTTATATCTTCATGGAGAAGGCAATGGCAATCCACTCCAGTACTCTTGCCTGGCAAATCCCGTGGACAGAGGAGCCTGGTAGGCTGCAGTCCATGGGGTCGCTAGGAGTTGGACATGAATGAGCGACTTAGCAGCAGCATTATGTCTTGAATGTATTTCTTAGGGAATGAAATATCACAAGTTTCAATCTACATATAAAATTTCTGAGGAAGCCATAACTGTGGTGAAAACAGCTCAGTCACCATGATGTTGACTATTTACCAACACTTAATGATTTCCTTTACTCATCTATAAAATAGTCTATAACCTATTGTTGAATGTATTTTAAACCCATATATAAACTTCCATGGAATATGAAGAATTGCTTAGCTGAGCAAAATGCAACCATACGGTGGATTAGGAATACTTCACTGCTGTCTCCCAAGATAAATCACTCAGCTTTCCAGTTTTGCAGTAGGGTGTGCTCATTAACTTAAAGCAGAAAGCAGTGCTGTAATTAGTCTTTAGTATGGAATCTATGCCTAAATTCTGATCTGTTCAAGTCTGAGGTTCATAATTCTGTGTGAAAACCATAAACTATGAACTGGAGTTTTCAAGTTTAGCAGTAATAGAGAGTAAAATAAGATGGCTGGATAAGGAAATTAACCTATAAATGTAGCTGTTTATCATTTAGCTGACTGTAAATGTTTTGATGAAATATTTCAACAGTATTTTTCCTCTCTCTCAAGTATGAAATAACTATTTTTAATATGAAAAATATTAGGCTTTTAAATAGTGAGAAATCTATTTTTTAAATGCTAAAATTGGTGCTTGCTTTGTTCCATGAAGCACCCTAATGGGCATTGGTCACAAAACTAAGATCGTGAGTAGTCTTACTTTAATCAGAGCCATACAAGAGCCATAAAGCAAAAAAGACAATACAAGTGATAGAAATTTGGAGGAAGGAGAGAACACTTCAAGGAGAGGAAGTTAGTCACAAAGAGATTTACGGAGGGGGTAGGGTCTGGATGGCATGTTAAAAGAGAGGTGGAACTTTAGATATATAAGTGAGGATATATAAGTAGGGGGTAACTTTTCATTAAAAAAAATTGTAAATGGTAGCATGACAGTAGGAAGCCTTTGGGCATGTTAAAAAGATAGTCACTAGAACAGTCTAACTAAAACAAAGGAGTAAGGGATAAAAGAGATCTTAATTGGACCCACACTAACAACAAATGAGGTCCATCAAATGCTTGGCACCAACTCAGTCTAACTCAAATGTTAAGGCACCCACTTATAAACTATATTTAGAGAGGATATAAGAAGAAAGTGGGAGAGAGAAAGTAGTCATAAAAGGCATTAAGAGGGAGCAGCCTCATTTCTTCGCCTTCTTTCACCAAGACACACATTTCTGCCCCTCTGAAAAAGAAACCATGCAGGGTGTCGTTTTCTGTCAAAAAGAGAAACCTTTCTTTGTATAATAAAAGTGGTGTGAGAGAATCGTTAATTAAATTGTCGTGGTGTTGTTTTTCGCTATGAAATGGCAGATTTAGCAGCTTTCGCTCTCTGTATTTATGACTGAGATGGGGGAGACAACTGAAGTAAACATATATCTCCGTGACTTTGAGTAGAATTCAAAAGTCATTTCAGCAGTTTGAGTTAACCAAATGCAATGCTATTCAAGAAATTAAGCAAGGGCTTTATTCAGTTAACTTCTCTATTAGAAGTTTTATCTGTTACTTAAATTTGTAGACATAGAGAATATCTGTTCCAGCAGCTGCTCTGTCTTCTTCCTTTGTCTTTCATTGCCCAACTACCTGACTTTATTTCTCTGTAGAGAAAAAGATGTGACCTTACTGTTTTACTGCTCCAGGGAAATTCATTCTTTCATTTTTGATGGGTTAACAACCATTAAAAAGCAGTGATTAACAGCCTTCCTCATTCCCCATCCCCCAGAACATGGAATTTGGGTGAGGCTGTAAATGCTTATATACTTGGCCTCCTTTCCCTGTTTTTAGAAAAAAAAATATATTCTTGAGAAAAATGTAGACTCAGAGAATCACTGTTCCCCAAATGACATGGCATTTTGGGTAGAGGGAAGTGACATGTCACAGGACACACATGGCACATATATGTAATAGTGTGGGAGAAAGAGGAGCTGGATGGTTAAGATGTGGAGCCCAGGGCAGCATGGGTGAGAGAGAGAGTTCTTTACGGCTAGTTGCTTAAAGATACCTTAAAAATATCAGTGTTGTTGGACAATAGGAGACAGCAGGGATCTTAATGAGTTTCTGTGACTTCGTATCATGATGGCTTCTCTGCTGACCTCCCCTCTCTCCTGGCAGTCCACCTAAAGTAAAATGCTGGCTTTCCTTTACAGACAAACCAATAGAGTAGAATGAAAAAGAGACCACTATCAGACAACGTATGTTAACAAATTTCTCAAATCAGAAAGCAAATGGAAAAATGGCTATAGCTGAAAGAAGTAGAGAAAGTTCCACCTAAGCCTCTTGCCTAGGGTTTCAACATAGGAGGAAATTTTTCTTCTCCAAAGAACTTCCATGAAACTGCAGATCTGGCAGTAGCAGATATGGCAAACCAGTAGGATTTAAGTGGGACTGAAAGCAATGTGCTTATGTAAGAATCTGAATTTTAAAAATGCCCTCCCCCTCCCCATAGGCAGAGCCAGGAGCCAAATAAGTCTTTGGCCCTAAACAAAAAATCAACAAACCCTAGAAGTCTTCCTTCTGAAAACATGGAACAGACTGTAAACCATCTCATGAAGAATTAGGAAAGGTAGTGTAGATGCTGGAATTCCAAATGAGGACTCGTTTAGGCTTCTTGGGGATGCTCTTTCACCCCCTCCTCAGCATAATGCCTGGCTCCCTCCTCTTCACACTCTAGCAGTGTCAGGCCACAAGCCTCAGGCATACATCCAAATAACTTGCTGGGAGCCTTCTTTCATTCATAATACAAACTGACAAGCAAGAACTCCTAGGCATTTCCCTGAATTTTATCATGAATGAAAAGACCAAATTAATAAAAATAAAAATTGACTGAGAGGAAACAGAGACACTTTAAGAAAGAGCAGGAGGCTATGGAAATAAAGGAAACAACCAGAAAATAAGAAATAACTCTCAAAAATTAAAAAATATAATAAGCAATTTCACTCCTGGGAATTTATCCAAAAAAACTCAAACAATAATTCAAAAAGATACATGCACTCCAATGTTCATAGCAGCATTATTTACAATTGTCAAGAGATGGGAGCAACCTAAGTGTCTATCAACAGATGAATAAATAAAGATGTGGTACATATATACATAATGGAATACTGTTCAGCCATAAAAAATAATGAAATTTTGCCATTAGCAGCAACATGGATGGACTTGGAGGGTATCACGCTAAATGAAATAGGTCATATGCATACCTATGGCTGATTCATGTTGGTATTGGGCAGAAAACAACACAATTCTGTAAAGCAATTCTCCTTTAATTAAAAAATAAATTAAAAAAGCAAACTAACAAATATAGGCAAAAAGAAGCAGACACACAGATTTAAGGTACAAACTAGTGGTTGCCAGTGGGGAGAAGGTGGGGGGAGGGGCAATATAGAGGTAAGGGACTAAGGGATGCAAACTGCTATGTATAAAATAAATAAGCTACAAGAATATATTGAACAGCACAGAGAATATAGTCACTATTTTATACTAACTACAAATGGAGTATAACCTTTAAAAATTGTAAATAACTATATTGTACACCTGAATATAATATTTTACATGAACTATATTTCAATATATGTAGTTATATATATATATAATTATCAAAAAGTTGATTCAAAGGAGAAAGTAGAAAATAAAGGCAAGATAATCTCTCAGAATATATTGTAAACAGATAAAGAGAAGAATTAATGAAGAGATGCAAAATCTGATTAAAAGGATTTCCAGAAAGAAAAAGAAGGGAAGAAAATGAAAGGAAGTACATTTACATAGAATTAGTAAGATAAGAATTTTCAGACCTAAAGAGAGACACATGACTCTTTCAACTGAAATACCTACCTTACATTGATATTTCCTCTCCTCTTTCTCCCTGTCCCTCCTAATCTCTGTCTCTCTCTTGCCCCACTAAATAGGTTATATAAGTTAAATCCTCAGTTAACATAAGAGGAAGTTCATAAAATATATAAAGTGGAAAAATAATAGAATCAAAGCTAGTGAGATTTTTTTCTTGAGAAAAATTTTGATTGGGTAGAAGTTGGATGGTAGATAAGTGTTTTAGGTTTTGTTTTTCTGTGATGAGCTATCAACTTTATTTCATTTTTTAAAAATCAAGCTTTACTTTCTTTGATTTTTAAAGATGTAACAAATATTTAAATAAAAACTAGACTATACACCTGTTAAGACAAATAGTCAATTAAAATTATAACATGATAAAAGAAACACTCAGAAACTCCCAACCCCTTTTTCTCTAACCTTTTCCCCAAACTTTTGCTGGCCACTTACTTTCATTTCCTTCATTTTCATTCTTCGTTATTTTCATTCTTCTTCATTCAGTTCCCCAGGGTCTCCCTATCTGCAGTCTGACAAGGTTCAGAGTTTGCACAGTAATCTAAGCCTTAAACTCAAGTTCTTAGGTGTGGAAAGAGCAAGCTGTGTTTGCTGGAGTCTTTAACATCATCTGGCTCCTGTATGTTAAAGTCGGCACTGATGACATATTTAGTTCAGAACAGAAAATAAGTCAGGGATGGCAATTCACATTACTGAATCACTCGTTTGGTGACAAGAGGTTCTTGTTCTGCTGATCTGTTGTGCTCAGGAGGGCTGTGAATTTCCTCAAATTGAACCCTAATTAATTCCTTTTTTTTTTTTTTTTTTTGTCTATGTGGGAGATAGAGGAGGTCAGAAAGGTGACCTTCCCCAGGAAAAAGACCACAGATTTTTAAAAAAAATCTTAAAGGATTCCTTGACCAGAAAATGTACAAGCACTATTGACAGGCATGCGCTCACTTAATCCTCTCCACAGCCTTCAAGGTAATGGAAGAAGACAAATAACATTTATCAAGCATGTATTGTGTTTATATATTTATCATTATTTCTCCAGTACCCCCATGATGAGTTCAGTGTTATTATCCCAATTTTAACAAGGTCAAAAATATGGGATCATATTAGTATTTAAACTTATGTCTATTTGGAGACCCATGCTTTTTGTAGTATGTGCCTCCTTGTCTGTTTGTTTAGTTATTAGATAATAATTTTTTTCCACTGGAGGAGAAAGGGAATAAATTTAAGGGGAGGGGGAGTATAATGTTTTGCCATAATGATTTGCATAGCAAGAAAGGTGACCTTCATTCTATTCTCAGTGCTCCATGGGTTTGAAGTACTCTGACATGAGTGCTCAGAAATCTCCAGCCCATCAGTTTATACCCACTACTATAAAATAGGTAGCTAATAAGAACCTGCTGTATAGCATGGGGAACTCTAGTATAGTAAATACTCTGTAATGGCTTATATGGAAAAGAATCTTTTAAAAAATAGTAGATATATGTGTAATTGGAGAAGGCAATAGCACCCCACTCCAGTACTCTTGCCTGGAAAATCCCATGGACGGAGAAGCCTGGTAGGCTGCAGTCCATGGGGTCGCAAAGAGTCAGACATGACTGAGCGACTTCACTTTCACTTTTCACTTTCATGCATTGGAGAAGGAAATGGCAACCCACTCCAGTGTTCTTGCCTGGAGAATCCCAGGGACGGGGGAGCCTGGTGGGCTGCCGTCTCTGGGGTCGCACAGAGTCGGACACGACTGAAGCGACTTAGCAGCAGCAGCAGCAGCAGCATATGCGTAATTGACTCACTTTGCTGTACACCTGAAACTAACACAACATTGTAAATCAACTATACTCCAGCAAAAATTAAAAACAAAACAAAACAAAAAACACCTGCATAAGTAAGCAGCTGGGAGATGGACAGACCAATGGTTTGCAAGCTACTGAAACTGCTTGCTTTCTGTGTATAATAACTGAAGTGTTCACAGTCTGTAAAACTAAAGAAAGACACAAGGGAAAAAGCTGTGACACACTGAAGACACATTTCATTTTAAAAAATTCAAAATTAAAACTCAAGACTTCCATCTTCATCTTTGAACACAATTAAAATGGAGTTGCCAAAAACAGAAATGAAGTTGCCAAATGGGCCTGAAATCTCAATGGTGCCCACTTAGCAAACACAGCAGCAACTGCCCCAAATACATTGCTGGGCACCTGTTTTGTATTCAAGATAGATAGTCCCTCAACTGCACTATCTTAGCTAGTTTTTCTTAACCACTCTTGATCTTTAAGAAATATTGAAAGTGGAAAATTGCTCTTAAAATCCCTGTAACATTTGGCTAAACACACACACAGGAAAAACCTTTTCAATTGATTAAATTCCTAATTTACAACTATTAACCCCAGGGGTTCTTCCTTCGCTTGACAAATTAAATGGATTTGGAGTCATGGAAGGAATATTTTAAAAATATATATGTGTGTGTGTGTATATATATATATATATTTATTTATTTATGTCTCAGATTCTCAGATTAGGTTTATTTCATAGGCACACAAGCTTTTTGTCACTTTGGATGAGAGTATGGAAATTAAACTGTCAGTTGGCTTGTATATCAATCTCACAGTACCTGTAAACTTAAGTTACTGATGAGTTTAAAAATGATCTTGTCTAGCTTGTCATGCCAAGGATGCATCTTTTCTACAGTTTCTTAGAGATGATTCCTCTTGCCTTTTTTAATTGGAATGTATTAAACACATAACATTTAAATTTAAGGTGTACAACTTGTTGATTTGATGTTTATATATTATAACATGACTGCCATTGTAGCAATAATTAGCACTGCTATCATGTCACATAATTATCATTTCATTTTAGTGGTTGAAATAATTAAGAACTAGTCTTTTGGAAAGTTTAATGATTATAAGACAACATTATTGTCTATATCTGCTATACTGTACATTAGCTCTCTAGGACTTATATATTATTCATTGCAAGTCTGTGTTCTTCAACAACATCTGTCTTTCCTCACCTCCCCTCACTGCCCCAGTTTCCTAGTAATCCCATTTACTTTCTATTTTTATGAGTTTGGTCTTTTTAGATCTACATATAAGTAATATCACAGTCTGTCTCTCTGTGTCTGGTTTATTTCACTTAGCATACTACCCTCAAGGTATAACCATGTTGTTGCAAATGGCAGGACGTCCTTTTTTATTCTAGCCAAATAGTGCTCCATTGTGTGTGTGTATCTCACATCTTCTTCATCCATTCATCCACTGATAGGCACTTAGATGTTTCCATATCTTGGCTATTGTAAGTAAAGCAGCAATAAGCATATTTGTAGATACATCTCTTCAAAATCCTGTTTTCATTTCATTTGAGGATATGCCTAGGAGTGGAACTGTTGGATCATATGGTAGTTTTATTTTTAATATTTTTAAGGAAAGTCCATATTGTTTTCCCTAGTGACTGAACTAGTTTACATTCCCAACAATAGTGTACAAAGACCAATAATCCACATCCTTGCTAACAGTTATCTTTTCTTTTTGATGATAGCTAGTCTAACAACTGTGAGGTTATATCTCATTCTCATTTTGATTTCCCTGATAATTAAGGATATTAAACATTTGCTCATGTACCTGTTGGCCATGTACCTGTTGGATGTCTTCTTTGGAAAAATGTCTATTTAGTACCTCTGCCCTTATTTTAATCAATTGTCTTTTTGTTATGAATTGTATGAGTTCTTTATATATTTTGGATATTAACCCTTAATCAATATAGGGATTTCAAAAATTTTCTTCCATAGGTTGCCTTTTCATTTCATTGACTGCTGTTTTGCTGTGCATTTAAAGTTAGATTTAATCCTATGCATTGATTTTTGCTTTTGTTTTTTGGCTTTTGATGTCACATACAAAAAAAAATTGTCAAGGCCAATGTCAAAGAGCTTCTTGCCCATGTTTTCTTCCATAAATTTTATAATATCAGGTCTTATGTTTAAGTATTTGATTGATGTTAAGTTAATTTTTGTGAGTGGTGTAAGACAGGAGTTCAGTTTTGTTGTTCAGTATGTGTTTATCTTGTGTTCCCAGCATCATTTGTTGAAGTAATTGGAGAAGGGATAGGCTACCCACTCCAATATTCTTGGGCTTCCCTTGTGGGTCAGCTGGTAAAGAACCCACCTGCAATGCGGGAGACCTGGTTTCAATCCCTGGATTGGGATCATCCCCTGGAGAAGGGAAATGCTACCACTCCAGTATTCTGGCCTGGAGAATTCCATGGACTGTATAGTTCATGATGTCACAAAGAGTCTGACACGACTGAGCGACTTTGACTTTCACATCCTTTTCCCATTGGGTGTTTTTTGGCTTTCTTATCAACTCTTAGCTGACAGTACCTATAAGGGTTTTTATCTGGGCTCTCCATTCTATTCCATTAATATATGTATCTATTTTTATGCAAGTACCAAACTGTTTTGATTATTATAGCTTCATAGTATAGCTTTAAATCAGCAAGTGTGATGTGTATCTTTGTTCTTTCTCAGGATTGCTTTGGTATTCAGTGTCTTTTGTGATTCCATACACATTTTAGGATTGTTTTTCCTTTTCCTGTAAAGAATGCCACGGGAATTTAGATAGGGATTGTGTTCAATCTGTAGATGGCTTTGGATAGAATGGGCAGTTTAACAATATTAATTCTTCTGATTCATGAACATGTGATGTCTTTCCATTTGTTTGTGTCTTCTTCAGTTTCTTTCAACAAAGTGTTATGGTTTTTGTGGAATAGGTCTTTCACTTCCTTTATTAAATTTATTCCTAGGTATTTTATTGTTTTTGATTCTCTTGTGAATGAGATAGTCTTCTTTATTTGTTTTTCAGATGTTTTATATTTTTAGTATATAGAAATGGAACTGATTTCTATATGTTGATTTTATATCCTTCAACTTTACTGAATTCATTGATTATTTCCAACTAATTAATTCCAACTAATTAATTTTTCATTGAGTCTTTGGAATTTTCTATATACAAAATCATGTCATTTGCAAATAACAACAGCTTTACTTCTGACATTCTGATTTAGATATATGTTATTTCTTTGTCTTGTTTAATTTCTGTTGCTAGGACTTTTGACAGTATAATGGTAAGGGTGGTAAGATTAGACATGCTTGTCTTATTTCTGATCTTATAGGGAAAGCTTTCAATTTTTCTCCTTTGAGTATAATGGTAACTATGGGTTTGTCATATATAGCTTTCCTTATACTGACATATATTCCTTCTATACCCAATCTGATGAGACACTTCATAGTGGGTTGTGCTTTGGTCGACTAAGGTACAGTGATACCTTTGGTGATTATAAGCAGTAATCAGCAGAGAAAGGAAATGACATATATATTATGGAAGCCTAAAGAACTAAAGCTAGTTCTCAAAGACACATGTAATACCCCCCATCCCCACTCCCCTGAGACTCCTTTAAAACATTTCAGTAAGGGAGACTTAGAGTCCTGACACATCAGTTTCAGGTGTATCCATAGAAATACTATTTTGTTATAACTCTTTGGATCTATTTTTACCCCTCAGCTGGGGTAACTTGGGGTATATATACATAGACTCAATTACTAAGTACCTGTTGGCCTCCAACTTACACTATTACACTATTTTTATTCTGTATAATTCCATAGGGCAGTCATCTGAAAGCCCTTCAAATGTTTGAAGACAATTAGGAGGCCTTTCCTAAATCTTGGAGAAGGAAATGGCGACCCACTCCAGTATTCTTGCCTGGAAAATCCCATGGATGGAAGAGCCTGGTAGGCTATAGTCCATGGGGTTGCAAAGAGTCAGACATGACTGAATGGCTTCACTTTCCTAAATCTGAGATTCCACAATCTGTACCTACCTTTCATCTCAGTAACTTCATCATTTTCTTGTTTGACGTGGGTACATACATTAAACATGTCCTATGCATCAGAATCACCTGAGATACTTGTTAGAGACACAAAACACATATTCTGGGTCCCTTTCTCTAGAAGATTCTGATTTAGTAGGTCTAGAATGGAAGCCATAAATCTCTATTTTTAAACAGATGACTCCTATGTCAGTGAACAAGTCCTAGCATTGTTATTGACAATTTTACCTTATTGGCCTCTCTACTTTGAAAATACGTGATTAGTGAATTATGTGATATTCAACAAAGTTAACAGTATTCCATACATGGACTCACTTGTTAGAGTCCAACACAACTATTTATCCTTTCTTTACCCAAAGTCTGTCAGTTCAGGTTTGAATTGTATTAGCTTTTCATCAGTCTCTGATGATTCATTATGACCTTGTAATCATCATTACTAGGTAATAAATTAAAATTCATATTTTTTTGCACAAACAACTTTTGGTTTATTCATTCTGTACTGTAAAGTTCACATTTTAAACCTAAAAGGAAAAGTTTATATTTCTGTTTGAAACTTTATCTTGATCTGATTCACAAAGGTCTTTTAGAATCATTAGAAGTTTAAGTAATATACATGCTCTCCTTCCCAGTTTTATATTACATGCAGACTATAGAAGCATGCTTTCTATAACTTCATACAAATTAATTAATAGGGATTTTATATAGGTTATAACCAAGAGCACAGAACTTGTTAGAGAAAGACTTGCATGAAGGTACTGTATGCATCTCCTATTGCTGCTATAACAAATTATCACAAACTTAGTGGCTTTATACAAAACAAATTTACTAACTTACAATCTAAAGTCTAAAGTCTAAAACAGGTCTCCCTGAGGCTAAAATCAAGGTATTGGCGGAGCCAAATTCTTTCTGGAGGTTCTGAGAGAATCAGTTTTCTTGCCTTTCCAGCTTCTAGAGGCTGCTGCAGTCTTGGTTTCTAGCCCCTGCATTCCTTGGCCTTTCGCTTGAAAGCCAAGAATAATGGTCATCGTCACCTGGTTCTGACTCTTCTGTTCCCTTCTTCCCCATGTAAAGAACCTTGTGATTGTGTCTAGTCCTGGATAATCCTACATAATCCTTGAAGTCAGCTGATTAGCAGTCTTAATTCTCCCTTGCTGTGTAACATAACACATCCACAGGTTCTAGGGGGTTGAGGACATCTTTGGTACTGTGCCCACCACAAGCATCAATAGTAAGAATTCCCTGAAGGTATTATTACATTTTTCAGATCACAAAGCCTATTTCCACATACTATTCTTATTTCATGCTCACTCATTCCTGTGTGCTGTAAAAGGCAGCTGTTATTAGACCCATTTTTAAGATGAATTCAAAGCTCTAATATTATGAAAGCTCCCCTAGGGTAAAAGTAACTAAGGGGTAGGGTTGGTACCAGAGCCCAGGTGTTTTATTCCAAGCCCAGTGATCTTGATAATTGTTTAACCAGCTATGAATCCACCTAATGTCTTATCATCTAACCTTTCCCCAAATTTGTCACAAGAACATCATGAAAGCTGTTGTCAGATACACATTTCTATATGCCACTGCTCTAACCAACAGGCCAAAAAAGTTATCAAAAAGGAAATAAATCTTAATTTTTCAACATAGAGATCTCATGGTACCCCCTAAGGTACTAAGAAAAGGTAGTAAGAAAAGTAGAAAGGTACTAAGGTACTAAAGTAGAAAAGCTATTTTTCTTTATTGATTTTTTGGAGGACTATGAAAACAACTAAAAGTCCAGTCTTAGGTAGTATTACAGGTTGATGACTACTTTTACTGGCCTGGTGTTGGATAAGACTCTTGAGAGTCCCTTGGACTGCAAGGAGATCCAACCAGTCCATCCTAAAGGAGATCAGTCCTGGGTATTCATTGGAAGGACTGATGCTGAGGCTGAAACTCCAATACTTTGGCCACCTCATGCGAAGAGTTGACTCATTTGAAAAGACCCTGATGCTGGGAGGGATTGGGGGCAGGAGGAGAAGGGGACGACAGAGGATGAGATGGCTGGATGGCATCACTGACTCGATGGACGTAAGTTTGGGTGAACTCGGGGAGTTGGTGATGGACAGGGAGGCCTGGTGTGCTGGGATTCATAGGGGTCACAAAGAGTCGGACACGACTGACCAACTGAACTGAACTGAAGACTCCCTAATACGCCGTTTATGCATTTGGGTATTCAGAATTTCTCAAACCTGCTGAAAAGTAAAGCTTCCTCCCATTGTTTGAAGGAGCAGACACTGCGACAGTAACCATTTCGGGAGGCTGAAAATCATCAAGGTTCTAATCTATTGTCTATCTCTGGAGAGGCTGTCTGTCCCCCCTTCTGTTTCTTCTATGTCAGTGTTTTTCGCTTGCCAAACTGTTGATACCAATTTTAATTCTCTTCTGCCTCTTAAAAAATGTCCCTTTCTTGGCTTCCTTCCTATATTATTTCTTCCAACCTATCCCAGAAACCTTCAGCCTGTTTAATGAGCTCCTCCATGGAGACACATACTTAAAGCACATTTCTTTTCTCATCAAGCAAAGAAACCAGATTGCATTCACAGCGAGCAAAACTGTGTGCTCAAGAGCCCCAGATAGGAAGATACAAACATCTGCAGCAGCCGCAGCGTTATTGTTCTTGCGCTTAAGGACACAGGGCAAGGTAGTTGTATCATCCTCCTTTGGTTTTCCTCTGTGGCCACTCCTTTCAGATTCCTTCATTTCCATCACAAATCTGGTTGAGAGTCTCCCTCTGGGAATCTGCATTTTGTTTCTCTTTTTAATGTTTTCTTCTTCACCCTGCTGCCCATCCTGTGAGCATCTCCCAAGGTCCTGCCCCCTTTTCTTTTTAAAATCCTGGTTCTAAACATCTGACTCCCCCAAACTTTACAGATATTGACTGAAACTTAGCATACCTAAGATGGATCTCTTCACCAGCCCTAAATGGTTTATTCTCATGAATTCAGCCTCTTACAATTTTGCCACAGCTACCCATGTAACATCTTTGTTTCCCCATCTCTCCTCTGTACCTATAGTAATTTCTCCCCAAATACTATAGCTATCACTTTATCCCATACCTTCCTAGTGTCTGCTGCATTTGATCATTTCCCCTGCTATCATCCTAGCTCAAAAACTTATTATATGCTGCATGATTGCAATAATCTAACTCAGTGATTCTCAACCCTGGTTGCACATTAGAATCACCTAGGGGAGCTTTTAAAAAAATTCCTCAGTCTGGTTCCAACCTCAAAGATTTTGATTAAATTGAGCTGGGCTGGGGCCCCTACGTGGTCTGTTTTTTCTAAACTCCCAAGGCAATTCTAATATGCAGCAAAGATTCAGAACCATCAGTTAACCTTCAATTCTTCCCTTATTTAATCCATTTTGCATACTAGATTATGATTCTAAAGGGTTCTTTCTTCATATATACCCAATACTTGAAATACAGTAACACTTATGTGATAATTTTTGAACTGTTATTTTTTTTTACTTCTGCTGCCATGTAATCTGACCCCAATCCACCTGATGAGCGTGAATCCATGATCAATTAGTACTTTATCTCCTGATGCTGCCTTGTAATTTCCTGCCTTCATACATTGTCAATACTCTTTCCATGTATTCATTTCTGCCTACTGAGACTATATCCAATATTTCTGTATTTCCATCCCAAAGTCTTTATTTTGCCACCTGAACACATTTCCTCCTAAAATCCAAATCACTTCTGATTTATGCCAGCCTTTCACTATAGCCTGGGACTTCCCTAGTGGCTCAGATGGTAAAGAATCCACCTGCAATGCAGGAGACCTGGGTTCAATTCTGGAGTTGGGAAGAAACTCTGGAGAAGGGAATGGCTACCCATTCCAGTATTCTTACCTGGAGAATTCCATGGACAGAGGAGCCTGGCAGTCTAAAGTCCATGGGGTCGCAAATAGTTGAACATGACTGAGCGACTTCACTTTACTATAGCCTAGTGGTTGAAAGATCAGTTTTTTGCTAGTGTATAGAACAGCTTCAAAACCTACCTTGTCTGATTCCTGCAATGTGACTTTGGGGTGTTGTGGAATCTCCATGAGTTTTGTTTCTACATCTGTTAAATGAGATAACCCTCCTGTTAGAGTTGTCTGAGGATTCAGTTCAGTTCAGTTCAGTCGCTCAGTCGTGTCTGACTCTTTGTGACCCCATGAATAGCAGCACGCCAGGCCTCCCTGTCCATCACCAACTCCCGGAGTTCACTCAGACTCACATCCATCAAGTCAGTGATGCCATCCAGCCATCTCATCCTCTGTCGTCCCCTTCTCCTCCTGCTCCCAATCCCTCCCAGCATCAGAGTCTTTTCCAATGAGTCAACTCTTTGCATGAGGTGGCCAAAGTATTGGAGTTTCAGCTTTACATCATTCCTTCCAAAGAAATCCCAGGGCTGATCTCCTTCAGAATGGACTGGTTGGATCTCCTTGCAGTCCAAGGGACTCTCAAGAGTCTTCTCCAACACCACAGTTCAAAAGCATCAATTCTTCAGCGCTCAGCTTTATTCATAGTCCAACTCTCACATCCATGCATGACCACTGGAAAAACCATAGCCTTGACTAGATGGACCTTTGTTGTCAAAGTAATGTCTCTGCTTTTGAATATGCTATCTAGGTTGGTCATAACTTTCCTTCCAAGGAGTAAGCATCTTTTAATTTCATGGCTGCAGTCACCATCTGCAGTGATTTTGGAGCCCCCCAAAATAAAGTCTGCCACCGTTTCCACTGTTTCCCCACCTATTTCCCATGAAGTGATGGGACTGGATGCCATGATCTTCATTTTCTGAATGTTGAGCTTTAAGCCAACTTTTTCCCTCTCCTCTTTCCCTTTCATCAAGAGGCTTTTTAGTTCCTCTTCACTTTCTGCCATAAGGGTGGTGTCATCTGCATATCTGAGGTTATTGATATTTCTCCCAGCAATCATGATTCCAGCTTGTGCTTCTTCCAGCCCAGCGTTTCTCATGATGTACTCTGCATATAAGTTAAATAAGCAGGGTGACAATATACAGCCTTGACGAACTCCTTTTCCTATTTGGAACCAGTCTGTTGTTCCATGTTCAGTTCTAACTGTTGCTTCCTGACCTGCATATAGGTTTCCCAAAGAAAGGCAATGCCAAAGAATGCTCAAACTACCTCACAATTGCACGCATCTCACACGCTAGTAAAGTAATGCTCAAAATTCTGCAAGCCAGGCTTCAGCAATACATGAACTGTGAAATTCCAGATGTTCAAGCTGGTTTTAGAAAAGGCAGAGGAACCAGAGATCAAATTGCCAACATCCACTGGATCATCGAAAAAGCAAGAGAGTTCCAAAAAAAACATCTATTTCTGCTTTATTGACTATGCCACAGCCTTTGACTGTGTGGATAACAAAAAACTGTGGAAAGTTATGAAAGAGATGGGAATACCAGACCACCTGACCTGTCTGAGGATTAGGTTAAGTGAAACAATGTATAGGAAATATCTTGCACATAGATATGCCAGATAAATGTTACCTGTTTATTATTTTTGTTATTATCTTTGTGTACATGTACCATGACCCCAAATAGATTATAATACACTGAACTAAAGACAGTCTTAAAAAACCTCATATGCTCACAGTGTCTAATGTTGCTCTTTGAATATAGCAAGTAATCAACATGCTTCTTTACTAAGAATTTATAAATAATTCTAAATATATCAAATGCAATTTAAGTAACCATGACCTGTAGCCTGGCTGTAGTGCCCTTTGGTGGCAGATAGATCATATATAAAATTCTGATTTTTAGCTTATCTTTTATAGCACAGCTTTATAAAGTGGCACAAAACCACCTTGAAGCATTTTAAAAGGTTTACAATTCCCTGGGTGTAGTTCTAATATCACTCTTTCCAGGTCCCTAAATACCCTGAGATTCTGCCAAATATATGTAGTCCATCTTCCCAAAAATGAATGTTCACCTAATCCTATCAAAAATGGACCAGTGACATGAAGTGGAATTAATTCTTTTGAGGCCAATTTCCTGATGTCTATTTATTCCTTGTTCAGGAAAGCATTGGCAAGTGAGGCATCTTCTTATTTGAATACATCTGTGATTAAACTCTGTGCAAACATATTTCCAATGGGATTCCATAAAGAATACTCAGGGTTGGCTTTGGTCACTCTAGAGAACAGCATACTAGCTACTTACTTTACAGACTTTAAGTCATGGAGAGTCTAGTTTAAGATATTTCTCTCTTCCAGCTTATTCTTTCAGGATTCTCTCTCCTTTCCTTATGCCGTTTTCTCCTAATCCGTATCAGAAGAGCTAGTTCTGAAAGGCTCATCCAGAATTAATTTGCCTTTCAACAAAATGAACATTATATCAACTGAAGGGAAATTTTGTCAAATGCAAAGAGCAATCAAACCTAAAACCATACACACAAACACATACACATACACACACACACCCTGTTATGAACTGAATTGTGTACCCACTAAATTCATATGTTAAAGGATAACCCATAGGTAACTGTGTTTGGAAATAGGATCTTTAAGGAGGTGACTAAGGTTAAATAAAGGTGGAGCCCTAATTCAATAGGACTGGTATGCCTATAAGACAAAGATGAGACCCCAGAGATCTCTCTCACACAGAGAGAAAAGGCATGTGAGAACACAGCAAGGAAGTGGCTGTCCAGAGACCAGGAAGACAGAACTCAACAGAAACCAGCCCTGACAGCACTTTGATCTTGAACTTCTAGCCTCTAGAACTGTGAGAAAGTTAATTTCTCACCGTTTTAAAAATTACCCAGTCTGTGGAGTTATGGTATGGCATCCCTAACAAACTAGCATATATACTCACACTCACATTGATACAGACAAATAACAAAAGCAAAATTTTTGAAACTTTATTTTCTGAAAGGAAGACGCTGGTTTTCATCGCCCCCACCCCCAGTCAACCACTACTGTTGGCCTGTCCCAGCCTCCTTGACTCTCTGCCTGTGACCGTAACACTTTGCCATCAGCTACAGTAAACTTTAACAATCCTATACATAAGTTGTTCCTATTAAACCAGGAGTACACTAAAGATATGGCCATCCATAACCCTGGGGAAAGCTCTCCTGAATTGCTATATTTTTCCAGACAGCTCATTGTTAACCATGTAAGCACGGGCTCCATATCATCCTTTGAGGAATTTTTAAACTTCAAAACCTGTCTAAACATGTTGTGCGCTTCCATGCTATCTTGAACATTGGGTGGAACATGTTTCCATTTCCCTTTTACTCAGGGTCATTTCTGCGAAATGCTGCTAATGAAACTTTAGATACATACAGATGTGGATGTTGAGGTTTTTTAATCAATCAGATGATTTGTTTGGCTGTGCTGGGTCTCCATTGCTGTGCGGGCTTTTTTCTCTAGTTGCGGTGAGCGGGGGCTGCTCCCTAGATGTGGCGCACAGGCCTCTCATAGCGGTGGCTTCTCCTGTTGCAGAACAGGCTCTAGGGTGCGCAGGCTCAGTAGTTGTGACACATGGGCTCAGTAACTGCAGCTTATGGGCTGCAGAGTGTGGACTTCAGTAGTTGCGGCTTGCAGGCCCTAGGGCACAGGCTCAAGAGTGGTGGTGCACAGATTTAGTTGCTCTTTGACATGTGGGATTTTCCCAGATCAAGGATTGAACTCGTGTCTCCTGCACTGGCAAATGGATTCTTTACCACTGAGCCACTGGGGAAGCCTGATGTTGAGGTTTTAATAACAAACACAGATATGTCAATGACTGTGTTAGTCCATTTACATGTATCACATATATACCCATTTAATCCTCAAAACCACAGGTCTAAAGTAGGTATTACTATGGTCCTCATTGTACAGATAAGGAGACAAAAATCCCAGAAAGATCCTAAGGGGAATTAAGGGGGGAAAGCTGGGCTTTGAAATGAGGCTGAGCTGGCTCTAAAGCCCATGCACTCAGCCATGATTACTCTTTCTGCCTCTGCAGAAGATTGAGATGTGAAACCCAGTATGGGGCAAACACCAGCCATAACCCTAGCATCTACTCTCTTGACAAATTATTTGATGTCTGTTAATAGGAAATGGCAACCCACTCCAGTAATCTTGCCTGGAAAATCCCATGGATGGAGGAGCCTGGTGGGCTACAGTCCCTGGGATTTCAAAGAATCGGACACAACTGAGCAAGTAAACAAAACAGCAATGTTTAGATACCTGGCTCCTTTTCATAAACATCACACAAGCTCATGCAGGTGCAGCAGCTTCTGGGCAGTGTAGTGGAGCTGGGTTCTGCATAAGACAAGTGACTCAAAAGCTGGAGCTCCCATGTCCCCACTGGAGATTGTGGTACCAGGACTGACATCGTCCTCGGTTTGTATTGGATCCTTTGCCCTGTCAGGGCAGTTCAGATCATTAGCTGTCATTGCAGCGTCCCTAACAGGCCAGGTCACTTTTGTAGGTGTGCTACAGAGTGGACAGCTCAGAACTTGGAGGGGGGTGGTTGGAAAGTCCTACTCCCTAGCACTCAGATCTTGGTTTCTAATATCTGTCTTTCATTTTTAAGACTGGGAAAGTAAATATACAGCATCAGCCTGAAGCGTCTTGTAGAGATAGAAAGTAAGGAAGCATTGAAAACAAATAATAAAATGATGGAGGGATGTCAGAGAGACACAAGTAAAAGAGCTCCTAATGGCTAAAGCTGGAATCATCTGAATGAAAAAATAAATAAAGTAGTATTAGATTATAACCCCAAGTATAAATAAGTATCATGTAAACATCATGTAAATAAATGATTGAGTAATTAGTGAGGGAGAAGATACAGATTTGCTGTGGAGAAGGATTCTAAATAAATTATGCAGCTAGTTCATCCTAAAGGAGATGGGGTGTAACTCCCCACTCTGTAAATGTGGGTTGTGCTTAGCGACTTCCTTCTCAAGAGTATAGTGCTGAAAGCATGACTTCACAATGGAGAAACAAGACAAACAGGACCTCTGTTAGGTGATCAAGGCCAACATCAATGGTCATACATCATATTGATAGAATGTACCATGGACGTGATGTGATGAAACTGGCCTCTGGTGGTCTTCCAGCCAAAAACACATTACCTCATTACCCCATTCTCATCAGGAGGAAAGCATGAGACACGTCCCAATTACGGGACATTCTGCAAAAGTGCCTAACCAGTATGCCTCAAGACTGTTAAAGTCATCCACAAAAAGTCTGAGAAACTAAGGAGACATGAAGCATGAAGATTAAGTGTAATGTGGTCTCAGGGATGGGATTCTAAAGAAGAAAATGGCTATTATATAAAAACTGAGGAAATCTGAATCAAGTATGGACTTTGTGTAGTAATAATCTGTTCATTGGTTTGATGACTAAGGTACTTCCTAATATAGGATGTTAAGTAATAGAGAAGACTAAATGTAAGGTGCATGGGAATTCTTTTACTATCTTCATAATAGTTCTATAAATCTATAATTATTCTAAAGTAGTTTTTTTTAAGTCACTTTACAAGACATCTGTTGCTCAGGCAGAGTTGCCTGGAGATGCAGTCACATATCACCCATGCTCCAGCCAGCAGCTCCTTGGGTTCGGATGTAACCAACCTCTTACCCTCCTCTCCTTTGCCCTGCCCCCCGTTTGCCTGGGGTATCTGCATGTAACCCGCCTCAAAGTTCCTTGAACACTTGGCTCATCCTCTGTGTTTTTCTGGTTATAGTGTCTTCAGTTTTAATGATGTGATTAGATACTTAGGTAAAAGTAGTATTATATAAGTCATAGTTCCCATGAACATCTCCCCACATGTTGTTTACATGTTGCTCTGAAATTGCTACACTGTCACTTCCACTCAAACAGATTCAGATCAAACTATTTGCTAAAATTCTATCTAGCTCTCTACTGTGCTGATTCAGTTTGAAATGCCAGGACCAACCTTTTTTCAAAAATCAGATCAGAGTACAAGGCCATTTTTAAAGGCCCTGGGTCCTGGAAATGAGTATCCATGTAACTCTTCTTCTCTCTGAGAACCACTCATGTAATGGACCAAGTTCAAATTCAACATTAAGAGGCACTGGCCCTCAGCTTCCCATGACACAGAATCCATACACATACACAAAACTGGCACAGCTTCCAATTTTTGTCTTTTCTCCATTTTAATGCCACTCCGGGAAAATTGATCTATCTTTGATCCCGTCCAACTCAGTGGCATGACATACAGAAGGGTCCTCACAAGTTGTGAGCTGGGTCACAGATAACATAATTACCAAAAGACAACAGCTTGTCATCTTATGATTTATTTATCAAGGAGAAAAGTAGTGTAGATTCAGGTTCATCCTAATATCATCTAGTACTATACCCATGATAGTGGAGGGAAGGCAGAGTGTAGCAGCAAGTGGCTTTACTGTTAGCAAGTTAAGACAAAGGAATTTTATATAAATTCTCGCCTTCAACTTTGAGCCATATCTTCTGATTTATGGAAAGTCTGTAATGCCATGGGGTTTGTCCTCACCTACTCATTAGGCAGAGATGCTATACTCTGGGCATTTGGGGCTTCTCCACACGGCTGCCCCTCTCACCAACACAGTAAAAAAACCCTCACCTTTGGTATCTCTCTCTTCTCTGTTGCTCAGATACCCATGAGGCAGTCAGACTTGTGTATTCCTCCTCTATCCTCTTCAGTCATCATGGATCATCAGTTGTGTCCTTGTACACATTTACATTTGTACATTCAAGAGTTCTGTGCGTGAGCGAGGGGAAGGGAGTGAGAGATGGAGTCTGGGTCCGTGGCACCCTGGCTCCTTGTGGAGAGTAGATATTTTCTATGCCCAAGATGGACATTGTGTTAGGCTTAGAGAATCTCTGAGACTTCCTAGCCTAAAGCTGCCTTTCCAAGCGCTGCTTTATGTTTCTCCTAGCTGTGCTAACTGCTGTCCCCCAGGAGGTGGGGAACCTTCCTGCCACATGGAGATGAATACTCCTCTTCCCCACATTCTACCATGCTTTTTGAGAAGGTGAGAGGGAAAGGGCAGGACCTCCTGCAATCTTGCTTCACTCCTGGCACACCCATCAGAGCAGGTCTTGCCTGGGAACATCGCTGCATGTATCCCACAGAGAAAAGTTGAGGAGTCCATGTTCTGGGTCCTCATACTGAGATGCAAATGTTCTTTCTTCTACACCTAGCGGATCTGACCTGTGCACTGAAGGGCTCCCATATGGTGATAGAGATCCCTCGCTCTTCCTTCTGCACCACACAAACTCCCATCTTCTCTGCATCACTGGCTCTTTTCTTCTCCACCTACAGAGAACCCCGGAGAAGGCAATGGCACCCCACTCCAGTACTCTTGCCTGGAAAATCCCATCAACAGAGGAGCCTGACAGGGTGCAGTCCATGGGGTCGCTAAGAGTTGGACACAACTGAGCGACTCCACTTTCACTTTTCACTTTCATGCATTGGAGAAGGAAATGGCAACCCACTCCAGTGTTCTTGCCTGGAGAATCCCAAGGACAGGAGAGTCTAGTGGGCCGCTGTCTATGGGGTCACACAGAGTCAGACACGACTGAAGCGACTTAGCAGCCGCAGCAGCAGCACAGAGAACCCATGCTGTCTGCACTGTCCTGTCATCAAGTAGGATTTCTGTGATGCACCCACCTGGACTGCAGCCGTTCCCTGTCAGGGTTCCCCTGTCTCATCCCATTTTCTGTGTTTCCTGGACTTCGCAGACACCACCCTCTGTTCAGGGCTGCTCACTCCTGCATAGTTAACTGACCCAATGCAGCACAGTTGGGTCTCTGTCTCTTCTGGCTTTGTTTGTTTTCTGCTGGCTGTTGAAATGTTGATTTTCATCCAAAACATTTCCCTTCCAGCTGCTTCTATGGCTAAAGCAATTCCAAAAGCTTTAGGGTTACATGATTGCCTTCCTTTCCAGATCTGCATGCCTATCTGAAAATTTCAAACAGACTAACATTTTAGTTCAAGTAATGAAGTTTGGTTTTATAGTGCTGCCTGAGATGGGAACCTTTAAGTTTTTGTTGGCCACTGACATTATATCCTAGATGAGCATATCATACCAGCCTTGACAAAGAACAGAGCACAAAGGAAATAAGATAAAAGGCAAGATTGCTAGGGGAAAAGGGAGAGTTGTCAGCGCTTAAAAATATTAAAATATATTTTAAAATATTATTAGTTAAATGAACAAATTGGTGTGTAAGAAGTGCTTTACAGGTCACCTGAAATGGACCAAAGCTTATTTGATTTATAATGACTGCAAAACCAACTCCCAGGTGGTTCAGTGGTAAAGAATCCACCTTCTAAGCAGGAGATGCAGGTTTGATCCCTGTGTCGGGAAGGTCCTCTGGAGGAGGAAACAGCAACCCACTCCAGTATTCTTGCCTGGGAAATCCCATTAACAGAGGAGCCTGGCTGGCTGCAGTCCGTGGGGTCACAAAGGGTCAGACACAACTGAGCACACATGCACACGTGCAAACCCACCACCAGAGAAGCACAACTGTAAGTGCCCTTGGTCTAAGAACAGATCACTGCACACCTTTATGGCTAACAAAACCGTAACAATGGGCAAAGATGAGACTTTTGATTGATCAATTAATCGTCTATTTATTTAGCTATCTGTCTTTGCATCTACCAGCTTTTATTTTTCTTACTATCATGGACTTGAGAAATGACCCCCAAATTCCATTCAGAAACATTTTATCAAGGCTACTCAGAAGATGCAAAGATAATTTTTCATTCACCAACCAGAAGAATGATTTGATCTGCGTCTGAGCTCTACTGTCTGCCAAGATCAGCCCTCAGTAGACTTGCTGGACAGTCATGACTAGACAAAGGGAAGCCATCAGGAGGACAAGAGAAGGGACTCAACAGACATCCATCAAGGGAGAAATGAGCTCCAGTGAAACATTTGCAGGGCCTGGGGAAAGTGTGGGATAAAACCCCAAAGTGCCACCCCACTTTTCTTCTTGCTGCTCCCCCTTTTGCGTGTGTGTGTGGACACCATTACCTGCTCTCCCAAGTTCTATCATCATTTCCACCACTGTCCCTCTTTTGGGTTACCACTCATGCCTAGGTCTGTGTATGCTGAAAGCATTGTCTACCCTAAGGAAGAGGGTAACTGGTGGAGAAATCTTGCAGAAGACTTCAAGTACTAGAAGCATCTAGAGAATTAACTGCAAAATCCTAGGTGTCACGAGTTGGGTCTGAAAGGGGAGGCTAGAGAGAAGGATTTCCTTTTTGTCCCTGACCTCCTTGCCCAAATGTGAGCAGTGCTGCCCGTGGAGGGCTGGAGAAGAGACCCCCCAGAACAAGGCAGCCAACGTTCTTGCCCAAGATTTAGACTGAGTCATCTATACTCCCACTTGTAATGAGAGAATAGAAATATAGCTATTCAGATATTATCCTTACTATGTCATGTATGAAGAAATAAGACAAAACCTAAAAAACCCTAATGGCAGAAAATCTAGAATTCTTTACACCAAAGCTAAAGAATGGTAAGCTTCGTTAGCCAGAGTAAATAATTATCATCAAACCATTGTAGGTTGGTTTGGGGGATAGGTGTAGATGACTATATGATGTTACATTTGATTCTAGCTCTAAGTGTAGAATCACCTTACTTGAAGTTAAATTGGGCTGCAAAACAATAAAAATCTCATATTGAAGCAACAGGGCAGCAGGCCAAGCCCCCATATTGTGCCCCTCAGCTTAAATTTCTTGTGGCTTCCAGCTCTATTTCTGAGAAAGAACAGGCTAGATTATCTCTAAATTCCTTTCTAATGTTATGATTCTCAGACTCAAATTCAAGGAACATTTATGTAGTCGTTGCTATTTGTGCCCTGCCAGATCATTTCACATACCCTCTGTCAGTTTCGCCTCTTCTGGGAAATATCAATAGTCCTGCTTAAAGGTGAAAGAGTGAAGGCTCCAAGAAGTGGAGGACTTGATACGGAGCTCAGGCTTGTATATACATGGAGGCGATTCTTAAACACAGACCCTTTACCTCCACTGCTGGAGGTACAGCTACAGCAGGGGGTCACCCCAAGTCCCCTTTGATGTCACAGCCTAGGGCCAAGTAAGCCCTTGGAGAATAAGGACTTAGTTCATGAATGTGTTACCACTTTCTAAAACAGGACCTGAAACGTTCTTGGCTCTCAAAGCACGACTACTTGGATAAACCAACAACTGCAGAGCTGCTGGTACACACCCACCTACTAAATTAATGGAATATTTTGATGTAAACACTTTCTTTCTAATAAATGTACCCTTATTTTATGTAACAGTTTGGGCAACAGTCAACACAAATCCTGGCTTCGTTGGATGAGTTTCTCTCCTGCTTTGGGGAATCTATCTTTTCAGTTAATATTTTTTAAAAGACATTTTCTCTCAACATCCTTGCATCAGTATCCATCTGATGCTGTTTTTGCCAATCTTTTTTCTGACTTAACAATATCAGGTGTTAACATGTCTATGAGGTGGATGAAACTGGAGCCTATTATACAGCGTGAAGTAAGCCAGAAAGAAGAACACCAATACAGTATACTAACGCATATATATGGAATTTAGAAAGATAGTAACAATAACCCTGTGTACGAGACAGCAAAAGAGACACTGATGTATAGAACAGTCTTATGGACTCTGTAGGAGAGGGAGAGGGTGGGAAGATTTGGGAGAATGGCATTGAAACATGTGTAATATCATGTATGAAATGAGTTGCCAGTCCAGGTTCGATGCACGATACTGGATGCTTGGGGCTGGTGCACTGGGACGACGCAGAGGGATGGTGTGGGGAGGGAGGAGGGAGGGGGGTTCAGAATGGGGAGCATATGTATACCTGTGGTGGATTCGTTTTGATGTTTGGCAAAACTAATACAGTGTTTCAGGTTTAAAAATAAAATAAAATTTAAAAAAAATAAATAAAATAAATAAAAAATTTATAGCTTCTCTGCTGTGCCATAGATCCAAATTTTATAAAAACCATCAACTACTCTTCTATTTGTTTTATACTTACTTTAACTTCTTTCATAGGTTCATAACTTTAGAAGAATCCTTAAACATAATCTAGGCCAGTTTTTTTTTTTTCCCAAACTGGTACATATGCTGATATGTTAGACTTAGGTGGTATATAAGTCAAGAGTATTTTTCTAAATAATTATATTTTCTAATATTTTAATATTTGTTTTAATGTATTTTCTGATAATTAATGTTTCTTTTTCTAATAACTTATTTTCCTTTAATGAGTGAACAAAAAATATACACACATGTATAGGTAGGTAGGTTTAATCACTTAAGTTCTGTCCAACTCTTGCTACCCCATGGACTGTAGCCTGCCAGGTTCTTCTGTCCATGGGATTTCCCAGGCAAGAATACTGGAGTGGACTGCTATTTCCTTCTCCAGGGAATCTTTCTAACCCAGGGATCAAATCCAGGTGTCCTGCATTGCAGGCAGACTCTTTACCAACTGAGCCACCAGGGAAGCCCCACACACATGTATAGATATCTATATATCTAGCACACCAAACCTGAAATATTATGAGTATTATAGTTTAGGGCAAGGCAACACTCTGAACTATTGTTTAGTTCAGAGCAAGACTACTGACAAGTTTAAAACATTAATGGATTTAAAGAAATAATGAAAATAGTAATGATAATAATAATACAGATGTTTCTTAGATATGGCTAAAATCATGAAGAGAATGACTGAAATTTGGAAAGCACCTTGTAAATCCAATTGCTGCATCATTTTATGGCCAAGATGCAAGGAGGTAAAATGACTTGTCCAAGGCCCCGGGGTTAATTAGTGAAAAATGAGGACCAGACCCTAAGCCTCCAGGTTCCAGGTAATTTGTTCATGTCAATAATGCCCCACTTTTAGATTCTGAGCATCATTAACCTGCTCTTATGTGATTCATATTATGAATAAATTTTTATCCACCACTGACATATGCATAAGATTCTAACTTTCATAATTGAAGTTTCAAAGACAGAAAAGCCCTCTGGTTCCCTCAGAGGAAAAATCACTCTCAGGTATAATTACAATTTGTGTTTATAATGTGCCTTTCATTAGGGGACCTGAATGAACTCTAGAAAATTGATCTGATGACTGGTATTATCCTCATTTTATACATTGAGAAACAATGACCCAGACAGGTTAAGTGAATTGTCTAGGGTCAGCTGGAATGTCAATCACTGAGAGAGAGACAGAATTAAATCTCCAGTCCCCACCTCACCTCTGCAGCCTTGCCTTTCCTGTTGAGCCACCAGTCACTTGCCAGATTCTGAATTACAGGGATTGCCATTAAGTGGGATTCTAGCCTAAGACTCTACTTTGAACCTTTTCAAAGGGCATGTGGTAGATATCCAGGCTTGGAGCTTCCTATTTTAATACATGGTTTTTATTACGTGAGTGTATAACTGGGCTTAAATCTGTCCCTTTTGTTCCCTTTGGTTGTTTTAAATTTACTTTCGCACACCTAAAATTCTCTGTCCTGCCTGTTTCTACACAGATAGGGAAATAGCTAACACTATGAAGTCAGACAGGACACAGGCTGAGATGTTTCCACTCTTACCTGCTCCGAATTCCTAACTCAACCACTTGACTAGCTATTGGCCAAAAGAAACCATCGAATAACTTCATTGTTGAGTCATGTACTTCCTACTCCCACACAGTGGGTCATACAGAATGTTTGGCCTTTGCTTGACCATAGGAGGGCCGCTCCTATTGGTCTGAAGTCCTTCAAATGCCCTCTAGTGGTTGAAGGCCCACAGGGGCTCCATTCTCCCTCCTGTGAAACACCAACAGGCTCTGAATACATAGAAGACTTACCCTTTGAAAGCTTGCCTCTGAAGGACCCTAGGTGCATACTAAAGAACTTAACCATCCCTTCCATTCCTGTGGGCAATTAAGCTATCTTCTTGATAGCAAATACACAGTATGAACTCACTGCTCTATGGCCTTCAGGAGAACTACATCTGAGCAACACACTATGCCTCATGCCGTTAAGAGTCCACTGTATATATAATCTCTGAATTCATTTTGTAGGGTTGCTTAACAAAGTACCACAAACTCAGTAGGTTAAGAACAGCAAAAATTTATTCTCCATCGGTTCTGCAGGCTAGAAGTCCATGATCAATGTGTTGGCAGGGCCACGCTCTCTTAGGAGGCTCCAGGAATAACCCTCCCTTGACTCTTCCAGCTTCTGGTAGCAGCATGCCAGTTTCTGCCCCCATCTTCCCATCGCTGTCCTCTTGCTGTGTCTTCACATGCTCTTCTCCTCTGTGTGTGTCTGTGTCCAGATGTCCTTCTCCTACAAAAACAGTGGCCACAGTGGTTGAAGGCCCACCCTAATGACCTCATCTTAACTTGATTCCACCCACAGACCTTGTTTGATACTCATGGGTACTGGTGATTGGGACTTCAACACATCGTGGGGGAAACAATTCAAGTCATAGTAGTTGTTGAGGTTGTTGTTGTTCAGTTGCTCAGTTGTGTCCAACTCTTTGCGACCTTGTGGACTGTAGCATGCCGGGCTTCCCTGTCCTTCACTATCTCCCCAGCTTTGCTCAAACTCATGTCCATCAAGTTGATGATGCCATCCAACCATCTCATCCTCTGTTGTCCCCTTCTCCTCCTGCCTTCAACCTTTCCCAGCATCAGGGTCTTTTCCAGTGAGTCGACTTTTTGCATCAGATGGCCAAAGAATTGGAGCTTCAGCTTCAGCATCAGTCCTTCCCATGAATATTCAGGATTGATTTCATTTAGGATTGACTGGTATGATCTCCTTGCAGATCAAGGGACTCTCAAGAGTCTTCTCCAACACCACAGTTTGAAGGCATCAATTCTTTGGCCCTCAGCCTTTTTTATTCTCCAGCTCTCACATCCATTCATGACTACTGGAAAAACCATAGTTTGACTATACCTTTGTAGGCACAGTAGTATCTCTGCTTTTTAATATGCTGTCTAGGTTTGTCATAGATTTTCTTCCAAAGAGCATATGTCTTCTAATTTCATGGCCGCATTCACCATCCACAGTTATTTTGGAGCCCAAGAAAATAAAGTATGTCACTGTTTCCATTGCTTTCCCATTTGCCATGAAGTGATGGGACCAGATGCCATGATCTTCGTTTTTTTAATGTTGAGTTTTAAGCCAGCTTTTTCACTCTCCTCTTTCACCTTCATTAATAGGCTTTTTAACTCCTCTTCACTTTCTGCCATAAGGGTGGTATCATCTGCCTATCTGAGGTTATTGATATTTCTGTCTGCAATCTTGATTCCAACTTGTGACTCATCCAGCTCGGCATTTTGCATGATGTACTCTACATATATATAAGTTAAATAAGCAGGGTGACAATATACAGACTCAACTACTCCTTTCCCACTGAAACAGTCCGGACTACTTGAAGCAGTCCGTTGTTACGTGTCCCTTGAGCTACAAGGAGATCAACATGTCTAACTATTGCTTCTTGACCTGCATACGGATTTTTCAGGAGGCAAGAAAGGTGATCTGGTATTTCCATCTCTTTAAGAATTTTCCACAGTTTGCTATGATCCACACAGTCAAAGGCTTTGGCATAGTCAATGAAGCATAAGTAGATATTTTTCTGGAACGCTCTTGCTTTTTCGATGATCCAACAGATGTTGGCAATTTGATCTCTGGTTCCTCTGCCTTTTCTAAATCCAACTTGTACATCTGGAAGTTCTCAGTTCATGTACTGCTGAAGCCTGGCCCAGAGGATTTTGAGAATCACTTTGCTAGCATGTGAAGTGAGTGCAATTGTACGGTCATTTGAACATTCTTTGGCATGTCCTTCTTTGGAATTAAAACTGACATTTTTGATTCCTGTGGCCACTGCTAAGTTTTCCAAATTTACTGGGATATTGAGTGGAACACTTCAACAGCATCATCTTTTAGGATATGAAATAACTCAGCTGGAATTCCATTACCTCCACTACCTTTGTTTGTAGTGATGCTTCCTAAGGCGCACTTGACTTCACATCCCAGGATATCTGGCTCTAGGAGAGTGATCACACCATCATGGTTATCTGGGTATTAAGATCTTTTTTGTATATTTCTTCCATGTATTCTTGCCACCTATTCTTAATATCTTCTGCTGCTGTTAGGTCCATACCATTTCTGTCCTTTATTGTGCCTATCTTTGCATGAAATGTTCCCTTAGTATCTCTAATTTTCTTGAAAAGATCTCGAGTCTTTCCCATTCTATTGTTTTCCTCTATTTTTGTGCATTGTTCACTTAAAAAAGGTTTGCTTATCTCTCCATGTTCTTCTCTGGAACTCTGCATTCAGATGGGTATATCTTTCCTTTTTTGAGGTAGGGACTGTTATTCCCATTTCAGGTAGAGAAATCAGCATTTGGAAGGGTTAACCCTGTTACAAATGGTCAAACATCGAACAAAGGGTGGTGCAGCTCTGTTGAATCTAAAGACCAGCTCTGTTCCCTTGCCCTTTCCAGCTAAGGACACTTAACAGCGCTCAGGGGCCTGGTCTGCTAGGGGTGCTGTTTTGACACTTAGTGAGGAACCAGTGAAGGAAATCACAAGGGCGGTAAACATCATCCACATGAGGCAGCGTTCCCAGCGAAACGCTAGGTGCCTGCGTCCCTCGAGTTCCTCCCAGGGCCCGGCACCACTGTCGGCGCTTTTTACGTACTAGGTCCTTCAGCTTCCAAGGTGGCACCGACAGAAGCGCTCTTGTACCCGTTTTATGAATGAGCAAACTGAAGCAGAGTGGTTATATAAATGACCCCAGGTCACATCTTTGAGCTGCAGAGTCAGGATTTCAACACAGAAGTCTGATAGCAGAGTCTGCTTGGATTGGAGTTCCCCAGCATTCTCTTTTTCTAGCCCCCCCAAATCATTGCTCCCTATTATTCATTTTGTGTCCTGTTTTAAAAGACAAGCTTAAAATATCACCTAGTGAACAGCAGATACCTTATACTGCTATGTACCTTCATAACTTCGGATATATTGCTGGTCACATCTGTATCTTCTCACAGACTCTGAGCTCTGGGATACAGCCTGGGGCCATCTCAGCTGTGCTGTTAGAATGAATGAAGCTGAATCCTGGGACCTGCGCCAAGTGCCCTTCCCACCTTGCTGTCCATCAGTGAAACTTTCTACAGACCTTAGAAATGCATGTAAACCTAGGAGTGGGACAAAGTCCAAGAGCAGGGCCGCTTTATGATCTGGTCAGATGACATTCTGAACCCGTCTGCCACCAGAAAGTACTTTCTCCTCAGGAAACCCTTGAGAGAGGTCTAGCAGCCCTGCTCCAAGGGGTGTGTCTGGAGGGCAGGGCCAGCCCTTATTGAATACCTCCACTTGTGCATAGCTGTGAAGCCTACACCTCTCATTACAACTAACTCTTACCAGGGGCCTGAAACTCATTTGAAAAGAATGCCGAAAGAGGTGAGGTGCTGCAGATTTATCCCTTGCATCCTTCCTATGAAAATTCTAAATAATCTAAGAAGAAATTCTGCCAGTTCCATTTTGGAGGTCTTAGAAACCATGCTGTTTGAGTCTTCCACTGGGCCGCCTCGGGCCTTGGAAAATAGCCAGCTTCTCTCTAGGCTAGAGCATGTACGCAACTTCAACCCTGGGTGCCCGCAGAAGAAGAGAATGCCCTGCTCAGTGCTATATGTGGATGTGTAAATTACAGCAGATGATGCACTTAGCAATTATGTTCCTTGCATACATAAGCAGGAACAACAGCTCCCAAACTGCCAATATCCTTCTCAATTCTCACAGAATGACTATGTGTCACACGGTCACACAGCAGGGGGTCTGGAAATGAGATGAAGGAACGGCACAGTATGAAGTTTCAATTTTGGAGAAGCACCCCTCCTGCGGCAGAGAACAAGCAAACAAGGAAAGTCCCAGAAGGCACGATGGCCTGGATGCACTGCACGCCCCGGCCCTCCTGAGTGTGGAGATGGTGCACGGAGGAGACTGGAGGAACAGAGAAGAGGGCCAGCAGTTCTGGAGCTCCAGCGCCTGGTGCAGCTGCGTGAGTATCGGGAAGAGTCGGGGAATGTTGCTAACTACTTGGGAACTGAATGGGAAGCTTTAATGAAACAGCCAAAGCTATACTGCACATTTCATATCCCTGGATGGGACAGGGAGGTAGCATAAAGGAGGAGAGTAGGTTTGATGGGGACTCCAAGGGAACTCTACAGAACATGTGTGCCCCATCTAAAGGGTAGCTCTACTCAGTCTCAAGCAATTGTTTCTAAGCGGGAAGAACTGACTCTTCTAATCCTTCAGGAAAAGCTGAAAATCTTTGAGTGGGGAGAGGTGGGTTTGTGTGAGAGAGATCCATCTCAATTTGTTACTTGGCAATCAACTTAAATTATTGAAAACATTGTCTAGATTTGTGTCAGTTACTTATGCTGAGTAACAACCCCCAACTCAGTTCTTTACAACAACCATCTTATTCTGCTCATGACTTGTGGTTCAAGAATTTAAGAAGAACTCCAATGAGTGATTCACTTCTGACCCAGATAGTGTCAGCTGAGGCATCTGGATCTATGGGTCCATGATCCAAATAATGGATTCTTATCCCCATATCTAGCACCTCTCTATCTGTACTCCTTGGTTTTCTCTGTCTCTCTCTCTTTCTCTGAGTGGTGTCTCATCCTTCAGGGCCTCTCCATGTGCTTGGTCTTCTCACAGCATGGCGGTCTCAAGAAGTTATACATTGCCATGGCAACCAGCTTCCAAGAGGCAAAAAACAGAAACTTTCAGGCCAGTTAAGAATCATGCTTGGACCTTCCACAGCATCACTATCATCCTTTGCTGTTTGTCGAAGCAGTCACAGTACCTGCTTAGTCTCATGAAATCAGAGGCAGAGAAATGGACTCTCTTGGAGGGAGGTGGCAAACTCATACCACACAAGAGCACTGGGATGAGAGGTGTGGTTTTGTGCATCTTTGGAGAACACATTTTGCCTCAGTATCAAAAAAACACTTGTTCAGTGAGTGTGGCCTGAAGCCCAACAGTCTATAGTCTTTCAGATAAAGGTTACTTACTGGTACAGTCAGCGATCATGACTTACAGTGTGTATTCTGCAGGTGGACTGCCTGGGTTCAAATGCTAGCCCTGTCCCTTACTATCCTTGGCATCTTGGGAAGTTCACTTAACTTCTCTGGATCTTAGTTTCTTGGTCTCTGGTAACAATAGTACTCTACCTATTTCAGGAATATTTTATTAGACTAAAGGAGTTAATACTTGTAAACTGATTAGAGAAGAACCTCATGCAGAATAAGAATTCAGTAAGTAGTAGACAGTGCATTTGTTTGCTTGGGCTGCCATGGTGAAGTACTACAAAAAAGGTGCTCAAACTGGAGACGTGTATTGTCTCCCAGTTCTGGAGGGGAGAAGTCCAAGATCAAGGTGTCAGCAGGGCTGGTTTCTTCTGTGGGCTGTGAGGGAAGGCTCTGCTACAATCCTGTCCCTTTGGCTTGTAGATGCCCATTTCCTCCCTTTGTTTCTTCACACACGCTCCCCTTTATATGTATCAGTCCCTGTGGCCAAATTTCCCATTTTTATTAGGACATCAGTCCTATTGGATGAGGGCCCACTCTAATGACTTCATCTGAACTTGATTCCCTCTGTAAAGATCCTATCTCCATATGTGGATATGGCAGGGTTGGGGACAAGGGGAGGGAGATGAATTGGAAGGTTGGGACTGACATATATACACTAATGTGTAAAACATATAGCTGGTGGGAACCTGCTGTATAGCATAGGGAGCTCAGCTTGGTGTTCTGTGGTGACCTAGGTGGGTGGAATGGTGGGTGAGGTGTGGGAGGGAGGTTCAATAGGGAGGAAATATACGATAGCTGACTCACTTCACATACAGCAGAAACTAACACAGCATTGAAAAGCAGCCATGTGCACGTGTGCTCAGTCATGTCTGACTCTCTGTGACCCTGTGGACTGTAGCCCATCAGGCTCCTCTGTCCATAGGGTTCTCCAGGAAGTTGCCATGCCCTTCTTCAGGGGATCTTCCTGACCCAGGGATTGAGCCCTTGTCTCCTGTATCTCCTAGATCACAAGCAAATTCTTTACCCACTGAACCACCTAACTATACCCCAATAAAATAAAAGACCCTCTCTCCAAGTAAGGTCACATTCTGAGGTACTGGGAATTAGGACTCCAGTATATCTTTCATTGAAGGACACAGTTCAACCCATAGCAGACACAGTTGCTGTAGTTCATTCACGCAGTTGGTATTTTTAGTGTGACTATCAGACATACACAGCACAATCCTAATGCAACTAAAGAGATGCAATAGTGTGTGTGTGTGTGTGTGTGTATGTAGAGAGAGAGAGAGACAGTGATAAAGAGAGATGCAATTATATATATATATATATATATGTGTGTGTGTGTGTGTGTGTGTATAAAATAAAAGATGATATTTTATCCTCTCAGAGTTTGGAGAGACAGCCCATAGAAGACATTTACTATTAATAGGGCTTCCCTGGTCGCTCAGGGAGTAAGAATCTGCCTGCACTGCTGGAGACCAGGGTTTGATCCCTGGGTCAGGAAGAGCCCCTGGAGAAGGGAATGGCAACCCATTCTTACTATTATTAGGAAGGTGTAGATAGTTCAGTCACTCAGTCATGTCCGACTCTTTGCGACCCCATGGACTGCAGCAGGTCAGGCTTCCTTGTCCATCACCAACTCCCAGAGCTTATTAAAACTCATGTCCATCGAGTCAGTGATGCCATCCAACCATCTCATCCTCTGTCATCCCCTTCTCCTCCTGCCTTCAATCTTTCCAAGCATCAGTGCCTTTCCAGTGAGTCAGTTCTTCACATCATGTGGCCAAAGTATTGGAGTTTCAACTTCAGCATCAGTCCTTCCAATGAATATTCAGAACTGATTTCATTTAGGATATACTGGTTGGATCTCCTTGCAGTCCAAGGGACTCTCAAGAGTCTTCTCCAACACCACAGTTCAAAAGCATCAATTCCTCAGTGCTCATCTTTATTTGTAGTCCAACTCTCACATCCATACATGACTACTGGAAAAGCCATAGCTTTGACTAGATGGACCTTTGTTGGCAAAGTTATGTCTCTGCTTTTTAATATGCTGTCTAGGTTGGTCATAGCTTTTCTTGCAAGGAGCAAGCATCTGTTAATTTTCATGGCTGCAGTCACCATCCACAGTGATTTTGGAGCCCCCAAAATAAAGTCTGTCACTGTTTCCATTGTTTCCCCATCTCTTTGCCATGAAGTGATGGGACCAGATGCCATGATCTTAGTTTTCTGAATGTTGAATTGAAGCCAACTTTTTCATTCTCCTCTTTCATGGTCATCAAGAGGCTCTTTACTTCTTCTTCACTTTCTGCCATAAGGGTGTTGTCATCTGCATATCTGAGGTTATTGATATTTCTCCCAGCAATCTTGATTCCAGCTTGTGCTTCACCCAGCCCAGCATTTCACATGATGTACTCTGCATATAAGTTAAACAAGTGGGGTGACAATACGCAGCCTTGACATACTCCTTTCCCAATTTGGAACCAGTCTGTTGTTCCATGTCCAGTTCTAACCATTGCTTCTTGCCTTGCACACAGAAATGCAAAAAGGCAAAATGGTTATCTGAGAAGGCCTTACAAATAGCTGAGAAAAGAAGAGAAGCTAAAGGCAAAGAAGAAAAGGAAAGATATACCCATTTGAATGCAGTTCCAAAGAATAGCAAGGAGAGAAAGAAAGACTTCCTCAGTGATCAATGCAAAGAAATAGAGGAAAACATAGAATGGGAAAGACTAGTGATCTCTTCAAGAAAACTAGAGATACCAAGGAAATATTTCATGCAAAGATGAGCACAATAAAGGAGAGAAATGCTATGGACCTAACAGAAGCAGAAGATATTAAGAAGAGGTGGCAAGAATACACAGTAGTACTATACAAAAAAGATCTTCATGACCCAGATAACCATGGTGGTGTGAATACTCACCTAGGGCCAGACATCCTGGAATGCGAAATCAAGTGGACTTTAGGAAACATCACTACAAACAAAACTAGTGGAGGTGATGGAATTCCAGTTGAGCTATTTCAAATCCTAAAAGCAGATGCTGTGAAAGTGCTGCACTCAATATGCCAGCAAATTTGGAAAATTCAGCAGTGGCCACAGGACTGGAAAAGGTCAGTTTTCATTCCAATCCCAAAGAAAGGCAATGCCAAAGAATCTTCAAACTACCGCACAACTGCACTCATCTCACGTGCTAGCAAAGTAATGCTCAGAATTAGAAGGGTGTGGATGATCAAATTCCACATGAATGTTACAGTAAGAGTGCAAGGGTGAAATTTGGAGGAGAGAGCGAGCCTGTAACTGATGCCCCCACTGAGATCTATCACACAGCTACAATTAGCCTCGAGCAGAATCCTCTGGTGCCTGTGCGTCTCCACATGTGGCTGCTTGACCCTTGGGCTCTACCGTGGACCTTGCTCGAGTCACTGAACTCAAACTCAGCCCTAGGACAACTTGCAGAGCCTTTGCAGAAACTGCAGTGACTTGGTCCTCAGTCTGACCTACACACTGCTTTCTGTACCATAGGTAAGTCTCTACACCTAACCACACATCCCCAGATGTGGTCCGTGACCCTATTCCCAGCCATTCATGAAGTCTTAGAAATGGGAGTGCTCAGGCAAGACTATGCAGATGAGATGGAGTTCTGAGTGTGTCCTAAAGATTGTAGAAGATCCCTTAAGAAACAGAGGATGGAAAAGAGGGCACCTGTCGGAGAGGGCAGTAAGCGAGCACTCAGAAGCAGGACTGTCCATATGCAGGAGGCATGGGAAAGTGTGTTTAGCTGACTGACAGGAAGGCTTTGTTTGGGGTCAGAGTGAGGGGTAAGTTTAGAAGGACCCACCCGACTCCTGGAGGGTGAAATCTGATCTTACCTTCCTTTGACTCTCTGCCTCAGTGTTCTCCCTCCTCTCCATGCTCCCCATATACACCCCACAATATAAACTAGAGACAACTCTGTATATGATCAGTCTTAGTAACAAGAGCCATCACTGACGCTCCAGCCAAATGAGGATGCCATTTGACAGTAACCACTCTGTGCCCCACTCACCACATCCCTCTGGGTGACTGGGGAGGAGCTTCCAGAAACCTGGAAAAGCATCTCCTGCTCTTCTGTTAGATATTGTGATGCCTGTGTGGCAGAATGCCAAAATGAGACTCCCCGCCTCATTTGCACTTGACATACCTAGCTGATATAGAACAGAATGAAAGTGAGCTGTACCTCCAGATGCTGCTTTATCTCTAGTGCCATGACTTGTCATCCATGTAGGCATCAACTGTCAGTCTCTAGGGGATTGTCATCCATGTAGGCATCAACTGTCAGTCTCTAGGGGACACCTTGCCCCTTATTGCCTCTGAACGCAAAACAAAAAGGGCATAGCAGCATGGTTATGAGCTCAGACCCCACACCAAGTGGCCAAATCCCAGGCCCACTTCTTGCCAGGGGTGGGATTCTTAGTAACCTTCTATGCCTTTGTTTCTGCATCTGTAAAATGGAGACAGTGATTATATATACCTGGTGAATTAGCGGATGGAAATCTCTAACAGTGTGGAAGCACATAAGAAGCACTATTAGCTCTCATTAACATCAGTTGCAGGAGTGTGCAAACTACATACAACTTAGTGCAGGTCTGAAAATTCCTGCTGTCTGTAAAAGAAGAGAATCTAGGATTTGTCATGGGGACAGCCAAGATAAGGACCTCAACATTAAGAACTTTCAGATTCCAGGGGTAAATCAGTGCGTAGTCAACTTCTCCAGTCATCAAATCTCCTTTTCTTCTTTCGGCCTCTGAGCTCACTCACATCTCTTCTTAAAAAAAAATTAAACTTATCAGGTTGCATAGCAGATATGAAGGTAGCTGTTTCACTTTCAACACCTGAGCATCACCTTCATCCTTAGATACGTGTGTGTGCTTAGTTGCTTAGTCATGTCCAACTCTTTGCGACCCCATGGACTGTAGCCCACCATGGGGATTCTCCAGGCAAGAATACTGGAATGGATTGCCATGCTGTCCTCCAGGGGATCTTCCCAACCCGGGGATCGAACCCAGGTCTCCCACATTTCAGGCAGATTCTCTACCATCTGAGCCACCAGGGAAACCCCATCCTTAGATATTGCACACGTCTATTGACAGAAAATATTTGCATACCTGTGCATGTATTCTGCTTATTATACAAACAGAAGTATACAACTGCACATACATATGTGTGCACACTATGTTGGGTGTGTTCCTTAATACCTCTGTCATTTGTCCAGACCGTGTCTCTTGCCCTCCTAAATGATGCTTTACAAAAGGAACAACAAACTGTAATTAATTCTGTAGCGAGCTTAGCATGGTCTAGAATTACTGATCACCTAGATCTTAAATCAAGCTCTAGAAAAAAAGATGTTGAGATAATGTATGCCATATTCAAAACATGTAAATAGAAGCTCACCAATAAAACTTTGTTTCAAAAATCCAGACGATGGAGTGGGGGTACTTTAGGAACTGTTTTCTTAGGAGCAAAGGAAGTCAGAGTCTGACATGGCAGCACAGTAGGCTGAGTTTGAGGGAAAGGGCATAGCTTCAACCTCCTCTCTGATGTGTTTGGCCCTTGGCATCCCATTTCTTTTCAACACCACTGCCGACCTGAGAAAAAGATCTTGGCTTAAGTTGCATGTGAAAATGAATTTGTAGGTCTCAACCCGACTCTCGTGACTGAGTGTAGCACTGCATAATTTGACAGCATCGGGCCTGATTGACAGTGAGAAGCAGCACGCAGGATCTCACAGGTCAGGAGAGAAAAGGGGCTGGCCCAAGGGCCCCAGAGCATGCTGGATAGCAGCCTGCACTTGACCGAGTTCTTCCTACAAATGAAACAACACAAGTCCAATAAGCTTGTCTGAGAAGCTGTGGGTCATCCATAGAAATGAAGGAGAGAGAACACGCCAGCAGGTCAAAGTGAAATCTTTCAACCTGAGCAAACTCAAGCAGAGGAGGGATCCCCCAGGGAGGAAAAGCCCATGGAAAGGTGGACCTTCACCTGCTGCCTGTTCACAGGCAGGAACCCGTGAGTTTCTGACACCCCAAAGATTCTTTCAGTGCCAGCCCATCTTCATGCTAATTTGAGGTGCCTGTGCACCCCATCCATACTTTTCCTAGTCCTGCCATTCACCTCCAAAAGCCTAGTGATTTTTAGGGTAGATGGAATTTTGGGGCAGGCATCCTAGACTCTGAGGTTTCCAAAGTCATTATCATCTGACAGATACCACATACTCAACTGGCAGATGCCATTGGGTACCTGTCCCCTCAATGTGGTCATCCATCATCACCTCCACCATGACTGTGTGCTCTGAGAGATAAGCATACCCCTAGCTCAAGAGTAAATTTTGACCACTCTGAACCACCCTTGTTATTACCATTCTTCTGGCCAGCTGTTTGTCTGGGGGGAGGATGTGGCACCCAGTCCTGAGCAGTGGGACATGAGAGGCAGTCTTCTGGGAATAACTGACTAGAAAGGAGTTCCCAGACAGACACACAGGAGGAGAGTCTCTCAGCATTCTGTTGGGTGTTGTCATGTCTGTGTAACATGGATGTTAAGACGACCCCTGCCTCATCTGTACCTGAGACAGCAGTAGGATAAAGCCCACATATATGTTAAAGGTGATCTGAAGACCCGTCATGCGGCACTTCCAAAGGACCTTATAAAAACCATGTCTATTGGGGTGAGAGTATGAAGGAAAAGGAAAGTTGTGGAGACAATATTTATTTAGAGAGAATTGTTTCCATGATGCATTCCCCCACCCTCCAGAGGAAACAGGAAGAGGTTCAACTGCTTCACTTCTGCGGGAGTGGCTGGGTTTCCCCCACCACCCCTGCGTTTGGAAGAACTCATGGAGTCAGCTTTGCCTCTTGCCTTTAGAGGGCATGAGAAGGACTGGCTTGTACTCACAGAGTTTGTCAGGGTGAAAGATGGACTAGCCATGGGTCATGCAGAAGAGAGGCAACACTTCATGATCACGGGGCCACACAGAGGGGCAGAGGGGCCAGAGGTGAGCCTTCGTCCACTGGGGCTGAGGAGAGGTTCATGACCGACCGTCCATAAGAGATGCAGTCACCAAAGAAAATGATGTAAGAATGGCCCCATTGATGGGAATGTCCTGTGAGCCCACAAAAGTGTCACAGGCAAGTGCGATTTAAATAGCCCTAAGAAATAAATACAAGTAATAGATACATAACTGGATAGATAAGTAGATCTGATACCCTTCCTGAGCCTCTACTACTCCCTTGGAGCCTATTCTCCTGGTTAGCAAGTAGGGAAGGAGGTAAACACACCTCTTTCCCAATAGTGAACCAAGAGGGCGTGTAGGAGCAGCCCACAGGAACAGGCAGTTAAGGGGAACATTGTCTTTGAAGAATTTTAGAGCAATAACACTGACTTATCACAAAGCATCAGCAACTCTCACCAGTGCTATGGGGCAAACCGTGGCCAGCACATTGCCCTCCTTGCTACCCCACCTTCCTTACTCACAAGACTCCTGTTATGTGAGACCATAGTTTCCCTCATCATATAAGCCATTTGTTGTGTTTTTCCTGTTATTTAAAGGAAAAGACACTGAGCTAAACATGGGACAAAGTAAGGCTACATCAAGGAGTTAAGAATTTCATTAAGTGAGGTGTGGGGTGGACAGAAGTGTTTTCTGGGATGAATGTCACACTTAAGTCAAGCACTGATACCAGCCAGTTGTATGGACAGGAAACACATTTGGAACGGTTAATCCTACAAAGCAGAGAGTTGTTGGAGGACAAGAAAAGTCTTTTCCCATATTTGTGCACATTGTAGTTATTTTACCTGAATGTCTCAGTGTAGAAAATAAAACACAATTTCTGAACTCAGAATGGACTTGAGGCCACATTAAATAATTCAGCAAACAAGACAAATGGGTGGCACATCTTTGTCTCTGCTGCATGCACTGCTTTTACTCCTCCTCCTTGTCCCTCTCCCAGCATCTCACCAAATCTGTTCACTGTCAAGTAAGTTGATGACCATTCAACAAACCCCCATGGAGAATCTAGTGGACTCCTGGCACCACACTGAACACTGTGTCAGATATCTAGATAAAGCAGTCTTCCAGAAGCTTCTGCAGAGGGGGAAATGGAGCTTCAAAATTGCTAAGTGGGACTCAGAGCAAGTTTGGGCCAACTTGAATGTTCACGATCTTTCCACTTGGCTACTCAGCTTCTAAGAAGCACAGAAATATCTGACTTGGTCCCTCCTTCTATGAGCTCATAGCCAAAAATCTATGCAATCTGGGAAAAAGTGGAAAAAAAGAAAGACAAATATACAAGTGATAGGTATAGCACTTGATATATATACACAAGTGCTAGAAGTTAAAGAAACTAGATACTGCAAGAGAAGATAAGCATAGTTGATAACAGAAACACTTATGTTTTGTCCCTGGGCAAACACTTCTGGAGGCGTTTGCCTCTTAAGGCCTACTTCCTTATTAGAGCTTAACTTTAGTAAGTCATATCAATATATAAACGCCATTGATTCTCTTATGGGTCCCATAAACTCTGAAAACAGACATGTCCTTTAGGTTCTAATGTTTTTTTCTTTCAATGTTGTTTTTAGTTTGATAGGAACAAATTCTTACAAAATAATTTGTAAACAGTAGAGAAGATGAGCTTCTTTCAGGCAGGTATCTCTCCTGGTGTCTCCCAGTTTATTCCTAAGTGTACCCCATGTATTCCTTTATCATAGGACAGCAAATGCTTAAATAATAAAGTAAACCATTTTGTGTTTCTCTGGAGAGAGTAGTTGAGTGAATTGGGAGTGGTATAACAGTTTACATTTATTTTATACCTAATTTTAGGCTGATTTCAGAATGTAAATCACCCAGGATTTTTAGCTGTCCTCCTTTCCTTGACTTAGAGCATTTGTATTAAGAGAAAAACATGGTTGGGTTTGAAATTATCATTTCATTGACTAGTATAAGTTTAGAAATAAAGATTTGGTAGGAAGCTAGAAGAAGCCATTTTCTATTATCTAAGCTATTTTTATTTTTCGGTTTCCATCATATATATATATGTTCAAGAGTTGTCTGTACTTAAAACAGTCTTTACCCATTCTACTTAAAAGACATATCTGTGTTGACCTGCACTACCCTACACAGAGGCAATGGCACCCCACTCCAGTACTCTTGCCTGGGAAATCCCATGGATGGAGGAGCCTGGTGGGCTGCAGACCATGGGGTCACAAACAGTCGGAAACGACTGAGCGACTTCACTTTCACTTTTCACTTTCATGCATTGGAGAAGGGAATGGCAACCCACTCCAGTGTTCTTGCCTGGAGAATCCCAGGGACGGGCGAGCCTGGTGGGCTGCCATGTATGGGGTCACAGAGTCAGACCCTACACAGAATCAAAAAATTTCATAATTTAGAAGGATCATAAGATTTCTCAGATTCTAAATAAATGCCTAGGTATCTTTTCCAAATACCTCCAATCTTTGCTTCAAAACTTTCAATAAATAAGGTAGCCTTACGGAGGTAAGAACAAAATTGCCTTAATAATGAGAACTAACAAAATCTGGGGTCTTGTTTGCTTTTGTACTCTAGGAATTGGACCCACTCTGCCCACTTTGTCTAAAAGTAACAGACTCTTAGATAGGTCTTCTTATAAGTCTTCTTTTTCCCAGATAAACATGTGCATTTCCCCCTCTGCCATGATTCTGTCCTGGCCCACAAAATGGGAGTTTTTGCTCTTCTAGAAGTATTAAGAATTGCTTTGCTTGTTCCCTGTCCCCTCTATCTTCTTCCCAAAGAGCTGAGTAGAGCCTTATCTAATATGGGAGATTGATACAAGTCCTGAACTTCAGAGGCTGAGCCCCTGGTTGACCACCTTTTCTGCAAACATGCTAGACAGATAGTATTCACCCCTGTTCCTCCTTCCATGTAATAAGACCTGAATCAGAGCCCATGCTGCGTTACAGAGGCATGGCTGAAGGATCTTCTTCATTCTTGCTCTCTGTCAAGTAAGATATGATATCTCTATAAAGTACAGGTATAGGCAGGTCCACAGATGCTCCTTGATGGGAGCTAGTTCAGTGTTTGCTACATCAGTTCTGTCCTTGCAAGCAGAGCTCTCAAAATCCAATGCTGCAGTTCCAACCCATCTCAATGAAGACAGTTTTGCCAGCAATAAAAGATAGCTCAAGCTCCTCTGTTTGTATTTTTCAACTGCTTCCAAATTAGAAAGGAGAGGGGATGCAGTTCACTTACAGAAGGAAAAAATCCAGCATGTTACTTTATACTGCATCAATCATGGTTTTTAGTCTTTTGAACATTCTCCAGTTTGTCAGTCTTATCAGTCCTGAATATTCATTGGAAGGACTGATGTTGAAGCTGAAACTCCAATACTTTGGCCATCTGATGCAAAGAGCTGACTCATTTGAAAAGACCCCGATGCTAGGAAAGATTGAAGGCAGGAGGAGAAGGGGATGACAGAGGATGAGATGGTTGGATGGCATCACTGACTTAATGGGCATGAGTTTGAGTAAACTCCTGGAGTTGGTGATGGACAGGGAGGCCTGGCGTGCTGTAGTCCATGGGGTTGCAAAGAGTCAGACACGACTGAGTGACTGAACTGAACTGAACTATCAAAATAAGATTCCCAGAACTGAACAGAATATAATCAAGTGTGGATCCCCAGCATAGAAAGTTTCTTGTGTCCTAGATACTAAAGCTTGCTGAATACTTGGGCCATAGACACCTTAACTACACAGAGCCTGAGTACTTTATACAGGCATCATATTTTACCTGACCAGAGTTAGAAAACTGAGAAAATTGCCCCTCCAGAAACCCAAGGAGTTACCCCCAACTTGCCCTCTACCCCATGTGGCACTTTCAAATAGGCCCCTTTTCAATCACGAAAGCCAAGCATCAGCAGGGACTTCGATTCCCCACTATAGAGACCTCCAGACAGGAAGGCTGTGAATAAAATCATCTGTTACTGAAAACTACACAAGGGAAAGAGCAGACCCTGACATTGTCTCACCTCCGTTCTTTCCAGTTCCAGATGACTGGAGGAAGGAGTTTCATTTAGTTTTCAAACTGCAGGGAACTGGCACTTTGGGGATGTTTTCTGGGCTCACTGTACCCAGGGCAGTCATCTGTATCCAGGAAGCTGATCTTTTCAGTTACTCACTTGATGAAAACATATTTTGTGGAATACCTCCTCCACCAAGTAGATCCCTTTAATGAAACAAACAAACAAACAAAAATGTATATGAGGTAAAAGGGAAGGAATGGCTCCCTGTGATCAAGGAAAACTCCCAAGCTGTAGCTTGAGCACCCTCACAGGTGGGGTGTGGGGGGCGGTGGGGGGAGTCTCTCATCTGACTTAGAGATTCCTGCCTCCATCGTCTCTACCCCTGGAAAGTTGTTCATATCGGGCCTCCCTGCTGCTGCCACAATAAGCTCCAGAGAAGGACCCCTTTACATAGTTGATTCCCCATAAAGCATTGAAAAAGCAAGAGAATTCCAGAAAAACATCTATTTCTGCTTTATTGACTATGCCAAAGCCTTTGACTATGTGGATCACAATAAACTGTGGAAAATTCTTCAAGAGATGGGAATACCAGACCACCACCTGACCTGCCTCTTGAGAATCCTATATGCAGGTCAGGAAGCAACAGTTACAACTGGACATGGAACAACAGACTGGTTCCAAATAGGAAAAGGAGTTCGTCAAGGCTGTATATTGTCACCCCGCTTATTTAACTTATATGCAGAGTACATCATGAGAAACCTTGGGTTGGAAGAAGCACAAGCTGGAATCAAGATTGCCGGGAGAAATATCAATGACCTCAGATATGCAGATGATACCACCCTTATGGCAGAAAGTGAAGAGGAACTAAAAAGCCTCTTGATGAAAGTGAAAGAGGAGAGTGAAAAAGCTGGCTTCAACTCAACATTCAGAAAACTAAGATCATGGCATCTGGCCCCATCACTTAATGGGAAATAGATGGGGAAACAGTGGAAACAGTGTCAGACTTTATTTTTTGGGGCTCCAAAATCACTGCAGATGGTGACTGCAGCCATGAAATTAAAAGACCCTTACTCCTTGGAAGGAAACTTATGACCAACCTAGATAGCATATTGAAAAGCAGAGACATTACTTTGCCAACAAAGGTCCGTCTAGTCAAGGCTATGGTTTTTCCAGTGGTCATGTATGGATGTGAGAGTTGGACTGTGAAGAAAGCTGAGTGCCGAATAATTGATGGTTTTGAACTGTGGTGTTGGAGAAAACTCTTGAGAGTCCCTTGGACTGCAAGGAGATCCACCCAGTCCATTCTAAAGGAGATCAGCCCTGGGATTTCTTTGGAAGGAATGATGCTAAAGCTGAAACTCCAGTACTTTGGCCACCTCATGCGAAGAGTTGACTCATTGGAAAAGACTCTGATGCTGGGAGGGATTGGGAGCAGGAGGAGAAGGAGACAACAGAGGATGAGATGGCTGCATGGCATCACCAACTCGATGGACGTGAGTTTGAGTGAACTCCAGGAGTTGGTGATAGACAGGGAGGCCTGGCGTGCTGCAATTCATGGAGTCGCAAAGAGTCGGACACAACTGAGCAACTGAACTGAACTGAACTGAAAATAGAGCTGGGACCAAAGACTTGGGGGCAGTTCATTCATTTGGGAGGTGATCCCAGGGAGAGTATATGAGGGCTGGGGGAGATGAGAAGAGCCATTAAATAAAGTGTTAATGAGTGAGTTGCTTTTGAGGACACCTTGGACTTAAGCCTAGAGAATACCCTCTAGAGAGTCAGGAAACACACCTCTGAATTCACCCACCAGTCTGAAGAGCGTGGGACATTTCTCCACTGTTTCCCCTCCTCCATGGATGTAGGGCTACCCCGTAAAGGAGGTACGTCCACTGGCCATCCAGGTTGTACCTAGTTGAATGGAGCAAGCTCTCTTAACTTACAGAAAGGCCTCAGCAGCAAGGAAGGATGACACAGGAGGCTGTCAGCATGCTAGACACTGTCTGCTCCAGGATCTGGTGTAGCAGATACAGGTGGAGCATCCAAGCCATCTGCTCTAACACCTCAACAGCTCAAGTGTAGGGGGAACAACCCTTTTTAGCTTTTCATTAGCCCAGATGAAAGGGACTACTATTTAAAAACCTAACCCTTCCAAATGTTCTGTGCTTTGTGCTTAGTCGCTCAGTCGTGTCCAGTTCTTTGCAACTGTAGTCCACCAGGCTCCTCTGTCCATGGGTATTCTCCAGGAAAGAATACTGAAGTGGATTGTCATGCCCTCCTCTAAGGGATTTTCCCAACCCAGGGATTGAACCCAGGTCTCCTGCATTGCAGGCAGATTCTTTACCATCTGAGCCACCAGGAAAGCCCAAGAATACTGGAGTGGGTAGCCTATCGCCTCTCCAAGGGATCGTCCCAACCCAGGGATTGAATCAGGGTCTCCTGCAATGCAGGAGGATTCTTTACCAGTTCAGCTACCAGGGAAGATTTAATAAGAAAGAAAGGAAAGAAAAGCAGATAATATAAGGAAACACACCAGACGAGGTCTTGAAATACTTTTGGTGATCCCCAGCAACTGCACACTGTCTCCATGGATTGCACATTTTTACAGAGCCTTGCCAAACTGCCTACTGCCCTCTAAGCACCAGAGTCTGTCCCCTACTGTGGATGCACCTTACCTCCTGCCACCTGGGAATGTTCTATCAGGTTCTTGGCAGCTTTATTTTCAAGGTCAAAAGGACCATAGCAGCCTTCTTCCTTCTGTGGTTTTCTAGTCAGAGAATAAGTTGTGCATAGTTTTCGCTGCAACAGTTTATAAAAGCGTAAGTTATTAATACCGTGATCTCCAGTGCTCAACCCCCTGAGCTTGAATCCTGGCTCTTGACATGTTGTGTGACCTTGGGTGAGTTTGCTTAATTGCAAACCTCAGTTTCTTCATCTATAAAGCAGAGATAATGAGAGTCCAGTCCATAGGCTTGTGAGGATTTAATGACTTAATATAGAGACAATGACTAGCACATAAAAGCACTGTATAAATGTTGGTTATTATTGTTATTATTATTAGACTAGAGTTTACATACAGGGAATTATCATAATAAAGTGACCTTCCACAACAGAGCCACTCTGTAAAGCTACAACTATTCAGTAGCCACATCCGCAACAAAAATCAGGACACTGTGTACATAGTAATAAGATATTTCTAAGGGCAAGAGCATTACCTAGGCTGGAGTGAGTTGAGGGTTTCCTCTTCCTTCTTTAACATGTATGAATTTGGCCAAGTCTAGCAGAGTCTTTTGTTTTAACTTTTTATTTTGTATGGGGGTATAGCCAATTAACAAACAATGTTGTGTTTGTGTCAGGTGAACAGCAAAGGGCCTCAGCCATCCATATACATGGATCCATTCTTCCCCAATAGCAGAATCTTTTCTGGCCTTTTCTAACACCCTTAAGTTGGAAAGTAGATGCTTGCCAGGTTCAGGACTATACTTGCCATAGACAGAAATACCTGTCTTTGAACATAGCTGTCTCCTCTGTGGCTTCAGGTAGCCCAATCTAGAACCTTTCTTTGAAGCTTCTCAAGGAGAGTGCTGTGAGGTCATTATTAAACACTTTCCTGGTTAGACCATGTCTTTTCCCATTCAGTCCATTTTATAAAAGTTTGTGAGCGTCTGCCTTAGAAAAAAGATAAATGCACTCAACTTCAATGTTTTGGCTACTTGCTATAGCATGTCTGAATTAAATGGTTTCTGGATGGTATAAGAGTTTCATCTTTTTCTGTGTCCCTTACATACTCGGCTAAGAATCCATCCCTTATCTTCTTTTCTCTCTGGACTTCTGTTCCTGGGAAATTACCGTAAAGGCCTAAGGAGTTGCTTCAAGTCGACAGTGAGGTCCCAAACCTTGGGTCATTCTGTGTAGATGCCACCAAAGGGAGCCAACTGTGAGAACAGGACACCTCAAATTTACATCAACCTAAGTCCATCCTTTTCTGTCCTGCCTCCTCTTTATTACAAAACACAAATCATGCCACCTCCTCTGGTACAGAACAACTTGACCTCTACCACCCCCTGGTGGATCATCAGAGTATGCTAGGTGAGTCCCTCCCTTTTGAAATCACCACATGGGCCCAAAAGACTTACAGAATCAAAAACTGCCTCTCACAAGCCTTCCACATTCTTATTCAGTGTACTGATTATTTAGAGCTGAAACATAATTTGCCCCCAAATGGTGCTAGCACTTTTTGCCTTTGTATTCCAACTTATTCTATTATTCAGACGTGGCATTCTCTATTGTAATTGCCTGGTTACTTGTCTGTTTCCCCAAATAGACTGTAAACAGTAGAAACCCGATAGCACTGAGTGGTTTTCTTGAGGTCACGTAATCAGAAGAGAATCCCAGTATTAAGATCAGGTTTCTCTATGCATGGTCCGCTGTGCTGTTCATTTGCAGCTCTGTCTTGTGTTCTGAAATAGTTCTTTCTCAGAAGGAGCATTGAGAGAGTGGTGTACCAGGGTTCTGAAGACACAAATTCTGCTCAGGTGAGCTCAGTCACTCACCTAGCCAAGGTCCCTGAACAAGAATGGTGGTGTCCTCAGATGATGGCTGAGGTCCCTGTCCAAATCTAAATGTCCTACTTGAAAGGACTCTCATGAATTAACAGTTCAGAGAGAGAGAGAGAGATTTATCCATTCATTCCACAAATATACAATTGTTTAACAAATATTTAATTCAGCATCTACTGCATGCCTGACTGGATGCCAGGTATGCAGGTAAACAAAAAATGCAGCTCCCTTGCCTACTGATCATTTATGTCTTGATTTTAGTGGGATCCCTGGCCAACATCTCTTACTAACGATCATGGATAAACAGAGTGATGGATCTGTCACCAGCATACTGTCTCTTGAAGAATTCCCTCATGTGTGTGTGTCTGTGTGTGTTGGGGTAGGTGGGAGAGGGACTGCTGGTGAAAACTGCCACATTCAAAATCACTGTCTCAAATTCCTGAAACCGACAAACCCAAATCAACAACAAGACAGGTTGGGTTCATCCAACACAGGTGTCCCCTCCCTGACAATGTGCTGTTTCCAAAATCAAGCCAGTTGTTGCTTGCTCCTGCTTAGATGCCAATAAGAGTGCCCCATTAATGCCAATTTGTTTTTTGTAACACAGACACCTGTCACCAAAGAGCTTGACAAAAAATAACCAACTTAGTCACTGTGGATGTAAACTGGGCTTAAGCTAATCACCTCGAGGTAAACAGGAAGCCTTCAAATCCCACTGCAAACCCTCCCAGGGACCCAGCCCCTCTGCCCATGGACAAACCTATGGTGCATTTCTGACTGATGGCAAGGCACCAACTGGCAATTGACTTTTTTTTCTCTAAATGCAAGTTATCAGCCTTTCCTTCCAGTCAGCTGCAGGCTCCCCCCTGGCAGTTCAAGACTCATAGGGATAATGGATTATCTTTTCTTTTAATAGCAAACCACCTTCCACTGAGATGGAATGAAAGTTGCTGGAGAATGAGAACAGATTTCTCCAAGAAGTCCTTTAACACTCTTTAGGAAACACCTCTAGTTCAAGTATTTATAAAAAAAAAAAGAAAAAGCCCTCAAAAACTCACCAGGTTTCTGCTGTGTGACTAAACTAGCCACCAGGGTTGTGCTGGTTACATCTGAATTAGCCCTGCGTGACAATCACTTTCAAACTCTTTTCCACCTCATGCCAGTGGATCTGTTCCCTGGGTGTGCAATTGTATGGGGCAGATGCCTTCCAAGGAGTTCTCAGACCCAGATTAAGAACGCATAATGCATGGACAGAGGAGCTTGGCGGCAAAGAATTGGACACGAATTGTAGGGTGGCAAAGAATTGGACACGAATGAGCACGCACACATCACACCAACAGGCAGGAGACTCAGTATGCCCTGTCCTTTGATAGAGGAACCATCTAGCCCACTGCATTATGAGGAGCAGAAAAGTCTGGAATCTGAACCTACCACAGAAGGGGTTTCTTTTCTCCTCGCAATGCTGTGCACTGAATGGCAGATTTCGTAACCTTCATTGTAAGGTGCTTCTCATTATGAGAAACCAAGCACAGAGCCTGGCTTCTAACTGGAGTATTTATTATGAAAATGGATTATATGCATCCTGTTTGCTAAGCAATTATCCCAAGGCAGGGATTGAGTCCAGATTTTTTGCCTCGCTGCCTGAGTGGCAGGCCATGAATAGATAGACAGGTATTTGCATGCAGGGTCTCTGACCTGGAGAAAATGTCAGGAGATTGAGAGCCTACAGAGAGAGCCGTAGGTGCATATTCTTTTGAAACGTGGCTGGGTTTTGCAGCCTATTCTTGGAAAAGGCAAAGAAAGGGGGAAAGAGTTTGAATTTGCTGTCTCTGTTTAAAGCTATCCTCCTGAGTCAAAGTGAGACCGTTTTGCTTTGCCCACCTTAAGTTTTTCATTAACTGGGAGTGACTCTGGCTCTTACCTTCTCAAGAAGATGAAATGAGTTTTATAGAGTCGATGGCAAGTGGTGCCTTCCCTGGATGTTTTATAAAACCCAGATCTGATCCTCTTAAGATGGGCCCTTTTTTATGAGAGAAGGCATTTCTCAGATGCTCTGGATCTAAATTTCCTCGCCTCCTCTTTGACTTGCTCAGCTCCTGCCAGGTGCTGACCGACGTCCTCTTTCTGATGCTGCTGTGCTGTTTCAGGCTGTGCTTCCAGGCTGAAAGGAACCCTGCGCTAGTGCACGCAGCACTTTGGGATCCTTCTGAGCAAGGGTCTGCCAACATCTGTCATCTCCAGTCTCCCTTCACCCACCCTCTTCCTCCTTTATGATGAACTTGCATGCTGAGACGCATTTTGAGAGATGGCAGTAAAAAAAATATATGGACAAGGACCAGAGGGTGAAGTCTTAGAAGATAGAGGAGACTAACAGAGGCGTTGCATCCCTACAGTGGGGTAGGGCTGCTCAGCTCCGAACACCTGTTTCACGAGAAATTAGTTGCCTGGGGAATGTGTGCACGTCTTTGGTGTATCTATACAGTGGAACACTACTCAGCGATATAAAGGACTAAACTACTGATAGACACAGTAACATTAAAGAATCGCATTCATTATTCTAAGCCAAGGAATTTAGACGCAAAAAGCTCATACCAGACAACTCTAGGGACCAAAATCTGGTCAAGTTTCCAGAACTAGGAATAGAGGGAGATGCTGACCTAATGGGTTGACTCGCCATCCCAGTTTGCTTGGGACTGTCCTACTTAGAGCCCAGAAAGCCTTCACCCCTGGTAACCGCTCAGTCCCGGCAAATCAGAACAGTTGTCGCCCTGGATCTTGACAAAGAAATGAAAGGGAAATTGCAGGGCGGTGTTGGGGCAGCGGGGAAGTTGGGAGGAGGACTGCAGTTTTTAAAACTCCCATAACTATGCACTTACTGGTAAGTTTTACTCTGTGTAAATTACACCTTAATAAAAGACTAGAAAAAAGTCTCCTACTCTTCCCCTGTCCATTCTTTAGAGAGTGAGCTCTCTACATGCAAGGGTTTTGTACCTCCCATGCTGTTTTCTGTCTCCCAGCATCTAGCGTTGCCTCTGCTGTGGTGTAATTTGCTCAAAGATTGTGTCCTGCTGTTTCTTCTCAGATGCTACCTGTTTGTTGTATCACCACTGATAGATTCTTTAAACAATCCAGAGTCTCTAAACATGGCATTTTCTCCATAGAAATACATAGAGTTAAAGTTTTCTCTATTTCCTTTGGGTTGTGACTTGACAGCCAGGCTCTTAATATGAGACAGATCTATTAAGCAGTGCTTTCTAAATACAATAAGCATAGCAAATTCCTGGAGCGCTTGTTAAAAATACATATATAAGTTCCTGGAACTATATCTAGACCCACCAAATCTGAAGTTCCAGAAAAATAACCTAGAAATCTGTCTAGTTCACAAGTACTTATGATCAAGCACGGAAAGCCTAAAGACAGAAAACCTGGTGTTGGGAAGCCTCAGTACCAGGCTTCAGGTCTGGTCACATCCTCTTCCCTGGATCCCATGTCTTCCGCCTGCCAGAGTCTGTTGACGAATCACTCACTCATTAATTCCATTTGACAAATATTTACTGAGCACCTACTCTGTGCTAGCGCTGCGGTGGTAAAAAATAAAGCAAACAACGTAAACACAATACGTTCAACCACTGATGGATGATGAGAAGGAAACACCACAGGGTGACATGACAGTGCCTGGACCACGTACTTCTTACACAGAACAGTCAGGAAGGGCGTGGTCTTCACTGATGCTGGCCCTGCCCTCAGGCGGATTCCTTGTGGGGAGCATAGTTAGAAAGCCACTGACCTATGCTCCAGTCCCAGTCTTGCCATAAGCAGCTGCCATGGACCAGCCTCAGTATCCTCATCTGTAAAACGAGGGGGTAGATCTAGATGTTGAACTCTAAAGAGGCTTCTCAGCCTGACAGTCTATGTTTCTGGAGTTTATTGTTGTAATCAAATAAGGCGAATCTGATACATATTTAATGATATGCATAATTGTTATTGTGCTGCATGATAATTAGCTATCAATGGTAAGCAGTTCACAAAAATGACTGCAGTAAGCATTTTCTTATACACAGGCCAACCCAAGTTTTTGGTGTTTCTCACTTCTTGCTTTGCTATTTGTAATTAGCATCAGGGTCCTCTATTCTTCTACACTATGTGTCATTCAGTGAGAACCCATGTCCTTTTCTCTCACACACCCACACGGTGATATTGACACTTTAAACTATCGGGGTGGTTTATTATGTCTGGAGTTGTTGTTGTTCAGTCACTCAGTCATGTTCAACTCTTTGCGGCCCCATGGACTGCAGCACACAGGCTTCCCTGTCCTTCACTATCTCCCAGGGTTTGTTCAAACTCATGTCCATTAGGTTGGTGATGCCATCCAACCATCTCATCCTCTGTCACCCTCTTCTCCTCCTGCCATCAACCTTTCCTAGCATCAGATTCTTTTCCAATGAATTGGCTCTTTGCATCAGGTGGCCAAAGGATTGGAGCTTCAGCTTCAGCATCAGTCCTTCCAGTGGATATTCAGGGTTGATTTCCTAGAGGATTGATGGGTTTGATTTCCTTGCAGATCAAGGGCCTCTCAAGAGTCTTCTTCAGCACCAAAGTTAGAAAGTATCAATTCTTAGGTATTCAACCTTCTTTAGGGTCCAACTCTCACATCCATACATGACTACTGGAAAAGCCATAACTTTGACTACATAGATCTTTGTCAGCAAAATGATGTCTCTGCTTTTTAATATGCTTTCTAAGTTTCATCATAGCTTTCCTTCCAAGGAGCAAGTGTCTCTTAATTTCATGGCTGCAGTCACCATCCACAGTGATTTTGGAGTCAAGAAATAAAGTCTGTCACTGTTTCCATTTTCTTCTCCATCTATTTGCCAAAAAGTGATGGGACTGGATCCCATGATCTTAGTGTTTTGAATGTTGAGTTTTAAGCCAGCTTTCACTCTCTTTCACATTCATCAAGAAGCTCTTTAGTTTCTCTTTGCTTTCTGCCATTAGGGTGATATCATCTGCATATCCAGAGAAGGCAATGGCAACCCACTCCAGTACTCTTGCCTGGAAAATCCCATGGACAGAGAAGCCTGGAAGGCTGCAGTCCATGGGGTCTCAAAGAGTCCGACATGACTGAGCAACTTCACTTTCACTTTCATGCTTTGGAGCAGGAAATGGCAACCCACTCCAGTATTCTTGCCTGGAGAATCCCAGGGATGGTGGAGCCTGGTGGGCTGCCGTCTATGGGGTCGCACAGAGTCGGACACGACTGAAACAACTTAGCAGCAGCAGCATCTGCATATCTGAGATTGTTGATATTTCTCCCTGCAATCTTGATTCCAGCTTGTGCTTCATCCAGCCCGGCATTTTGCATGATGTACTCTGTGTACTCTGCATATAAGTTTGTTAATCCTGAGACTGCTGTATTTTACTGCTTTCCTTTCCATCATCAAGGAGCTATTCATATAACAGCTGCTCTTGGCTCCTTCATCTGATGTGTTGGGTGATAGAAGGCCTAAGGACCAGAAGAAACCACAAAAGTTTAGACCATCGGAATTTTTTGGAAAGGATAGAAAAGCCAGCAGGGAAGACACTACATGACAATGAACCCAGATCCTCTGAGATTCTGGGAGTATCAGGGAAAGTGTGAGTTTGCTTGGGCTGCCAAAACAAAATATCACAGACTAGCTGGTTTAAACAACAGAAATGTATTTTCTCATGGTGCTGGAGGCTGGAAGTCAAAGGTCAAGGTGTCGGCAGGTCTGGTTCCTTCTGAGACCCCTCTTAGCTTGCACATGGCACCCCCTTCTCTTTGTGGAAATTCCTTGTCTTGTAAGGGCATCAGTCAGATTGAGTGAGGGCCTATTCTAGAGACCTCATTTTAACTTAATGTTTTATTGATAAATACCTCCCCCCACTCCCCCTCCCAAACACTGGTACATTCTGAGGTACCTGGGATTAGGACATCAGTATACAAACTGGGAATTAGAGGTGGGAACACAATTCAGCAATAACTGAAGGGAAATTGTGAGGGAAAAATAACTTTCCAGATAACAAGAGTTAAAAAATGACAAGAACCAGGAACTCAGTCTTTCCTTCAGGTCTGGCAATTCCTAGAGCTTCTTTTGTAAGACTCCTCTACCACAAAAGCCATGCCCCCAGTGGGTGACTATAGCCTAATTCACCTTTCAGAAAATCTCCCTTTCCACAAGCAAGAATGAAAGTCTTAAATGACCTTAAAAATAATACAAGTTAGTCTATATAGAAAACAAACAGACTCACAGACACAGAAAACAAATTTACAGTCACCAAAGGGGAAAGGTTAGGAGGGAGGGATAAATTAGGATTATAGGATTCAGTTCAGTTCAGTCGCTCAGTCATGTTCGACTCTTTGTGACCCCATGAATCGCAGCACGCCAGGCCTCCCTGTCCATCACCAACTCCCGGAGTTCACTCAGACTCACGTCCATCGAGTCAGTGATGCCATCCAGCCATCTCATCCTCTGTCGTCCCCTTCTCCTCCTGCCCCCAATCCCTCCCAGCATCAGAGTCTTTTCCAATGAGTCAACTCTTCACAGGAGGTGGCCAAAGTACTGGGGTTTCAGCTTTAGCATCATTCCTTCCAAAGAAATCCCAGGGCTGATCTCCTTCAGAATGGACTGGTTGGATCTCCTTGCAGTCCAAGGGACTCTCAAGAGTCTTCTCCAACACCACAGTTCAAAAGCATCAATTCCTCGGCGCTCAGCCTTCTTCACAGTCCAACTCTCACATCCATATATGACCACTGGAAAAACCATAGCCTTGACTAGACGGACCTTTGTTGGCAAAGTAATGTCTCTGCTTTTCAATATGCTATCTAGGTTGGTCATAACTTTCCTTCCAAGGAGTAAGGGTCTTTTAATTTCATGGCTGCAGTCACCATCTGCAGTGATTTTGGAACCCCCCAAAATAAAGTCTGACACTGTTTCCACTGTTTCCCCATCTATTTCCCATAAAGTGATGGGACCGGATGCCATGATCTTCGTTTTCTGAATGTTGAGCTTTAAGCCAACTTTTTCACTCTCCACTTTCACTTTCATCAAGAGGCTCTTTAGTTTCTCTTTGCTTTCTGCCATAAGGGTGGTGTCATCTACATATCTGAGGTTATTGATATTTCTCCCGGCAATCTTGATTCCAGCTTGTGTTTCTTCCAGTCCAGCATTTCTCATGATGTACTCCACATAGAAGTTGAATAAGCAGGGTGACAATATACAGCCTTGATGTACTCCTTTTCCTATTTGGAACCAGTCTGTTGTTCCATGTCTAGTTCTGACTGTTGCTTCCTGACCTGCATACAGATTTCTCAAGAGGCAGGTCAGGTGGTCTGGTATTCCCATCTCTTGAAGAATTTTCCACAGTTTATTGTGATCCACACAGTCAAAGGTTTTGGCATAGTCGATAAAGCAGAAATAGATGTTTTTCTGGAATTCTCTTGCTTTTTCCATGATCCAGCAGATGTTGGCAATTTGATGGATACAAACTACTATACATAAAATAGATAATTAGCAAGACTTTACTGTACAGCGCTGGGAATATATTCAATATCTTATAATAATCTATAATAGAAAGTAATCTTAAAACATACACATGTATGTATCTGTGTGTGTTAGTCACTCCGTTGTGTCTGAGTCTTTGCAACTCCATGGACTGCAGCCCACCAGGCTCCTCTGTCCATGGAATTCTCCAGGCAAGAATACTTTAGTGGGTTGCCATGATCTTCTCCAACACATATATGTGTGTGTACACACACACACACACACACACACACACACACATATAACCAAATCATGTTGCTGTACACTTGAAACTAACACAATATTGTGAATCTTTTTAAAATACTTCAATTTTTTAAATATTTTTTAAAAATCACAATTTAAAAATTGGGAAAGTGAGCCCTCGGGGTGAGCAGGAATCCCTGGCAGCATGTGAATGTCCTTCCCTGTTTTCATAAAGAGAGGGCAGAAAGCTAAAGGTGAACATGGATGACTCTGCCATTGGTTGCACCACCCATCGATCTTTGGTGCCAGCCAGCTCATGGCTAGATAGACAGGATGGAAAGTAGTGGCCCCGGGAGGTCAAGGATCTCATGTTCCTCCTGTACTCTCTACATTTGCATCTGGGCCCCTGCCACCTCAAGGGCAACCTATGATGCTGATTTTGAGATCTGAAAACAGAAACTCTAGAATGAGAGCTTCTAGCAAAGCCGTTAAAACAAGGCAGCAATGGAGGAAAGCCCCAGATCTCCCAAGACATTTTTCAAAGGGTCACGAGCATCAACCTACACTCTTTATAGGTCGCATGAATCTGCTTCACTCTCCCTGACCCCTCGCACAACCTGATAGACACGAGAGCACTTTGTCTTGAACAGAAACAGAAATATAAGCAAAGCAGTTTCAGAAACAGAACTGGGAAAGTATGAATATGTACTGCTAGGAAAGGATTTTACTTTGGCGTCTTAATATTATAAGCTTTTTTCTCTTCTTTTCTTTAAATCCTTGCTCTAAAAACAGGAGACCTGGGTTTCAATTTTCCTGCTCTATTTCCGTGTCAGTGAACAGGTCATGTACCCTCTGTGAGTGTGGTTTCTGATCCTTAGCTTAAAGGAACTGGAAAGCTTGTGCTCTGAGATCTCACTAGGGTATTTTCTTCTGCAAATATATGTTGACCAAACAGGAACTGATCCAAATAATTAACAGAGATAGGCTTAGTTACTGTTGTACATTTTTGGTCAGATGTCTCAGTTAACTTCTATGTACTGATGTCTCATATTCTGAGGAAACTCGTGATTCCTCATCTATGAAATGGGATATATTTGTCTCGTTAGGTTTTCCACTGATGAAATTAAATAAAGGCTGTAAATGAGACGATGGCTGATGCACAGCAGAGGCTGAGTAAGTGTTAGTTCTTTTCTTGTTAACCCTGGTAATCCCCTTGGTGCCTGGTTTGGTTGATGTGCAGTTAACATTTTACAGTTCGTAAAAGCAGCCTGGAGATACCACTCTGGTAAGAACCTAATGCAAATACAGACCAAAGGGACTAAGATGTGCCAATAAGGTAGTGATGAATTTGTCTACACTTTCTGCCATGACACAAGATATATCTATGCTTAAGCACATTTACTCAGGATTTCCATAAACTCAAACTCCACCTGTCATTTTAAAAATATTTTTGGCAGGACCTGGTGAGCTACAGTGATGATGCAGATGGCCTGGGAAGGGTCAAGCCCTGGAAAAAAAAAAAAGTCCAGGTGTTTATCAGTAATATTTGAAGTCCACCTGTGTTCAAAGGGACAGATACGAGGGTATGATCAGCAGCAGCATAATCATTGAGTCCTTGAGAACTTTATTAGTTATTCATTTTATCATCACAACTCTTCCAAGTGGTATTGATATTCCCACTTTTTCTAATAAAGGACTTATCGCTATAAGAGTTTAAGTATCTTATTCAAGGTCATAAAGTTAGTGAACAAACAGTAGTTCCTGAATTTGAACATTCAACTCCTTTTCTCCAAAGTCCTTGTATGCTCTGCTTCAGTATTGAGCAGTCCAGAAGCATGCAGCCTTTTAGAAACAGACACTGGCATTTGGGATATTGGTCAGTTGGTACTGTGAGATCAAGGCACTAATCTAGGGTCAAGACCAGACTCCAGAGTTGGATAAGGATCAGGTAAAAAACAAGTGTGTCCCTGGACAGATTACTAAGGCAGGATCTCAGACACACATCCCCTGACAAAGGCAAGGTAGAGTTCCCCTCCACAGCAGGACATAGAAAGAATCTAGGGACAAGAAAGAACTTTATTGTGAGAGTTAAGATAAAAAAAATCTGAAGCAAATAAGTGGCCTGAATGAGTCAATGCTCCAACATTTGGGGCAGAATCTCCTCACACACTGACAGCAATATCTTCTAGAACCTCCATGGACCTGAATTTACCAAAGGATGAGAAAAGTAGACAGAGGTGAAAGGTTCCTTTCTAGGAAGAGAGAAACTTTTCAAAAGAATACAATTCTGGTTCGCTGGAAGTTTGGGTGATCAGACCTGGTGTGTCTTCAAAGGATTTGAGAGATGAGCTTTGATGCCATCTGTTGTACCTTAATAATCCCAAGAAATAAGATCTGTGTTCCCTTCTTTGCATTAAAGAGGGCTTTCCTAACAGCTTCAGAGAATTCTCTGTTTCTTGGCATAACACATAACTTAAACTGAACCTTCTTAATGCCCATCTCAACATGGTATCCTACAAAAACTGGCATTCAAATAAGTATTGAAGACTAATTTAAATATTTACTGAAATCCATCAAAAGCACCAAAGAAGTATATGAAATCTTATGGCATGAAAAGATCCTAAAGATCTTCACCTGTCTTTCTCCTCAAAGTCCTACTTTTTGCTGTTGCAGCTTACCTCCTTCCAAATATTTTTTCTCCCTTCCTCCCAAAAAAATCCCCACCCATGGTGGATGGCAGAAAGGAGAACAATGTAAACAATATGCAGTATTTGATATTTTGTCCTCATCACAGAAGTTCCAGGTGAATTGTGAACAGAAAGCCAACCAGTGCTGGGAGACCCACTAGCTATTGTTTAATCACCTGGCTTTACTCTGTTCCATTTTGCCTTCAAAGTATCTCCCTCGATTTCCACCAAATAAATATACTCATTCATTTGATCAACTGAGCATCTAGTAAAGTCTTGATTTTGCACAGTGCCCAGCAAGGTGAGAGATATATGACAGAAGTCCTGCTCTCAAAGAACCTAGAATTAAACAGGAATGACAGAACATACCCCAAATCACTACAGTAAATTGTATTAAGTGATTGGCCCATAAAATGTGGATTAAGATTCAGGATCTTCTGGAGGATTAACTAAAACCAATCACACAGTATACTTACTGCCTACTCCTACTTCTGTTCTTAAGATATACATGGAGTCCTCTTGTTCTTTTTCTTTTCGTATTTTCTAAACATATTTCTCCAGTGATATCACCTTAAAGGAAAATGAAATTAGATCAAAATGGACTTAAGTCCAGGCCTGAGGAAAAAAATGCACTAAAAGAGAAGACTAAGAACTATGTTTGTGAAAGAATGAACCATCTGACTGGTAGCCTGGGGAAGATATCTAAGAACCCTTAAGAATTTTATATCAGTTGATCTCTCTGATCTTGTCTCCACAATGACTAGCACCAAGATAATTTCTAGAAAATAATATGATCATATCTCATTTAAAATGTCTTAACTGCTTTTGAGATTTCCCCTTGTCCTCTGGTTATGTCCAGATGCCTTAACATGACTCAGAAGTTCATTTTTTAGTAGAAAAATGAACTTTAGTAGAAAAATGAACCTCCTACCTCTCTAGCCACATATTGTGTCACTCATCATTTCCAGCATCTTCTCTGCTTCAGTGCTTCTTACTCATTTGTAGAAGTGGGTAACTTCTATATCCTGAGCTCACCCCATTCGTGTCTTTATTACCTTGGACTCTAATTGCCTTTTCCCAAGTTATTCGCCTCCCAGACAATAAGCACCATGCAAAAGTGAACTAGTTCTACCATATTCATCACTGATCCCTCAGAGCCTATCTCAGTGTCAGAAAGTAGTAAATATTTCATGAATATTGCTTGAGTGCATAACTTAAAAACATGAGGGAATCATGACTTGTCTTGAGTTGGGTTCCTTGGAAACATATTCTGAGGCAAAGATTTTCAAGCAGGAGGTTTATTGGTAGTAGCTGTAGTAGGGCTTTCCAGTGGGAGACATCAAAATGTAATGTAATATGGATCCCATAAGAAGTTCTGAAGCTGAAACAATCCTTCAGCATTTTCCCTACTAAAGGCAGAAGGACCAGATCTTTGTACCTAATTATCAAAAGCCAGCTGCCTCCAAGGAGGAAGTGTCACCTTGGGTGATTCACCCCTTTGGATAAGGGCAATTCCTACAGAAGGATTAAGTTGTGAGTCCTCAGCATCTAGCTCTCCAAGCAGCTGGTCTTGGATAGGAATATAAACCATGATCTGCAGTGTCTGCTGCATTTCCCTTTCACCCTCAGCACAAGGCATGGATGCTTCAACTCCGTAAACTCTGAAAGTGTCCCTCTGCCCTGAAACCCATCTAATTACAACCTCCACTGCTCAACTGCTGGTGGAGTGAGCACCAGTACCACTACCAATCGCATTCATTTATCCATTCAATGAGTGTGTGTAGAGTGTCTACTACATGCCAGGGATTATTCCAAGTATAGAGCATTCATCAGTACATAAAACAGACAAGAAGACCTATTTTCTTTGAACTTTCATTCTAGAGAGAGACAATTAGAAAAGTAAAAAGTGGAGCCGAGTGTCATAAATACTATGGAAAAAGTAAAGCAGAAATGGAAAATAAGGAGTGCCAAGATTTGGGGGAGGATGAGTATTTTAACAGTAAATAGAGTAGTCAGGTAAGGTCTCACTATCACTAAGAAGGTGATGAGTGAGCAAAGTCGTTTAGATATTGGAGGAAAAGCTATGCAGGTGGAGAGGGTAATAAGCGCAAAGGCCCTGGAGTGAGAGCAAGCCTGAATGTGAGAAAATAACCAGAAAGCTAATGTTCCTGGGAAAGCATAGAGAATTAGATCCCAGTGGGAAGTGAGGTCAGAGAGAAATGAGGGGAGGGGCAGGTCATAGGTCATTGTAATGGCTTTGTCCTATACTGTCCATGAGTTGTGGGGCCATGAAAATTTTGAGGATAAGGATAAGAAGATATGACATACATTTTAAAGGATCACTGTGATTGTTGTTGGAAATAAGTATTAATATATGGGGAAAGGGAAGGTGCAGGAAGCCAGTTAAGAAGCTATTAACATATTCCAAATGCCAAAGAGCGGAGACTTGGGCCAAGGCAATAGCCATAGAGATGTTGAGAAGTGGTTAGATTCTGGAAATACATTGAAGGGAGAGCTGGATGGGACATAGGTTATGGGAGGAATCAAGGATTTGAGTCTTAACAATGAAAAGAATAGGGTCTCCATTTACTGAGATGAGCAAAAGAATCTCAGTGAGGGCAACAACTTTGGGGGAAGATGGTTAGTTCAGTGTTGGCCATGTTAAGTTTAGAGATGCCTGTTGGACATCCAGATGGAGATGTAGAATATATATGATATGCTGGGGAAAAGTCCCAGACTAGAAATAAGAATGATGAGAGCCATCAGCACACAGATGATCTTTAAAACCATGGGACTAGACATGATCACCAAAAGAATGAGCGTAGAGAGGAGAGAAGAGGACTATTTTAAAGATGGAGCCCTGGGGCATCACACAAATGGCATTGGGATGCATAGCTTCCTGCCTCATTTTCACTGTGTACCATGAGAACCTGCATTTGGATGGAAATGCATCTTCCATCATATCCAGCATGGCTGAAAGAATCTGGGCTTGAGAATGGAATATACCAGTGTTGGAATACAGTCTCTGACATTCACTATGGTTATTGAGTTATTGGTTCCAATTCTTCACTTGCCTGTATTAGTATTATATATCCACCCCTTTACCATGGCCCTACGGTGAGATATATGTCCTCTACTCTCTTGGGCTTGGCCTTGTGCCTTGCTTTTTCCAGTGAGTTTTAGTGGTTATGATATATGCAGAGGCTTGAATTGTGCTTGTGTGGTTGGAATTGCTCTGCCATTGGCATGAGAAGAAATACTTTGGGTACCATGAACTTGCTGGAGAAGGGCATGGCAACCCACTCCGTATTCTTGCTTGGAGAATCCCATGGACAGAGGAGCCTGGTGGGTTACAGTCCATGGGGCTGCACAATCTGACATGACTAAAGCAACTTAGCATGCATGCACCATGACCCCAAGCCTGGAAGTCAGAATAAGATGCATGTGGCAAAGCCACCCTAGCCTCCTCATAGGCAAGTAAGAGATATGCTTATTGTTGTAAGCCACTGTGATTTTATACTTGCTTGTTATGCAGAAATAACTGACTGATACAATCCTGATCTGTTGGTTGTGTAGTTTTGTAGCCATATTTTCTTTGCCCATAGAGAATTGAATATGTCCCCTCTTACTGAGTTGTACTGAAATTGAAATGAAATAATGTACAGTCCTGACACAGGCCCCAAGGATATTGACTAACTTATCCTTGGCCCCCTACAGAGTTGATGGTCAACTTTTCCTTGCTAGCATCAGTTCTAAAAGTAGTAAGATTTTTGTCAAAAAAGTCACCCCTGCCAAATGAAAGGGGTGGGTATCCAAGTTGATTTGCCAGTTGCTTTCATCATTTAGAATTGTAACACAAGCCACAGCAATATAATTTCTTAGGTTCCTTGATAAACAACTAGAACCATAAACACCAGCAAATCTAGTTCCATGTTTCTTCATGGGACCCCCTATCTTTAGAAATACCAATATAAGCCTGTTTCAGCAGTGCACTTAGCATACCCCGTGTCCCTTGAGAAATAACTGGCTTTTGTTTTTGATGAGCCAGAATGCATGCACACGTGCATACTATGCAGTACACACTGCCCTTCATCAGCTCAGGCTTTTGTTCATCAAAATAATAGAAAGTAGTGGCATAAAGCCATTCTCTGAGAAATAATTCATTACAAACAAAATCATCCAAATGCCAGTTCCTCTGCCCTCAATGACCTTCAACAAGTGAGCCCCCAAAGACTCACCTGCAGCATTCAGGGAGGCAGTAACACAACATCAACTCCAACAATGCTTATTGCCTCTCTGGCTGTCACTCGCCTTGGCTAATCCTTTTTACGCCTTTATTTTCTGAGGCTGACCTTTAATACTTGTAATCAAAATGTAAACAGCTCAACAGTTCAAGTAGCTTTCTTTGAGGCTGTGGTGATAAGCTGGGTAATACTTCACCAAACACCCTCACCTTTTCAGGTAAAGCTCGAAGAGAAAGTTGGACCAAGACCTTTGTATATATCTGGACATCTAGTCTATGGAAAAATTAATCAACTATAGGGAAGAAAAGAGCTTCTTTCAGGTATGATTTCCAGTTTTCAGAAAGAGGACATATGATGAATATCCATTTCTTTATTTTCTTAAACCCACATAGCATGGCAAGAAGTTGAGTCCAGTCATTAATGGAATTCATCTCAGAATTAGGCTGAGGTCTTAAGGACTCACAAAAGGCCAAGATATCAGAATTGGTCCATGCTGGGTACCACCTGAATGCCTCCTTTCCCAGCCTACATCCGGCTGAAACTCTTGATCTCAGCTGCCTCACATATGTGATGCCTTAGAGTCTTTGCCAAGGGCTGGAACCCCAGTGCCTGGGTTCTAGCCTTTCATGGTACATGTGGCTGCCTCCTCAGAGGCCTTGTAGCTTGCTCTGGGATTGGCCACAAAGAGGACATGAGTCCTGGATTCCTCCCATGTAACTCTTACTGCTCCTTCTGACTCAGTCTGACCTCTGACCTCAGCAAAGTTTGACCTTTCTCCTTCCAATTATCCTCAAAGACTGCCTCTCTCCTCTAGCTTCTCTAAGAGCATTTAGTATCTCCCCAACACGTTTTACTTAAATAAATAAATAAATGACAGAAAAGGACAAAGTCCTGCCAGAGTCCTTTACTCAGTAGAAAATTCCATATGCAGGCTGGGTTGAGAATAGGGGAAGAAGAATAGAAATCAACATCTCAGAATATCACCCTGCCCAGGTTGATTGTTTTATTTTATCTAGAACATTTGATTCCTTAAAGGAAAAACTAGAGTGGGTGGCTGAGCTGTGGACATATGGAAGTGGAGAAGAAAAACTGGATATAGAACCTGCCTCCTAAATGTAATGTTAGAAATTGTCTTAGCCTGGGTTTTCCAGAAAGCAGAGCCCAAGCAAAGGCTTGTGCAGACGACCGCTAAGAGGGGCACTCCAGGGAAGCTTGAGTGAGGGGAAGGAGAGGGCGTAGGGCAGCAGGAGGGCCCGTAGGAGCCACTGTTGAGCTGCCCAGCTGAGTGGACTCGGTCTCGCCAGGTCATCCCTGAAGAGGCTAGATGAACTCTGTCTCAGCATCTTCCATCTTGGAGGGGAGAGAAGAGGAAAAGCACTCACCACTTCCCATTGACCAAAACTCACCCCATGGGGTGTAAGGCCTCCACAGTTCCAGCTGTGCACACCTGGAGCCAAGCACCAGGGTCCACATCTGGACTTTCGTGGAAAAACCCTGGTGCTGGAGCCAAGAGGCTCTCAGGTGACCCCTTTGTGGAGTTAGTTAGAACCCACGGAGCTGCTCACCTCAGAGATATCTGGAACCTGAAACAGATGAGGCCAAGACCACCTGAGGGGTTGCTGAAGATGTCCAGCATAGTAATGCGTGAGGGTATGCTAAAAGGAACTGAGTTTTAACATATGAAGATGGCTTTATATGTATTTTTATATATCATAAGCACATACAATATATAATATTCATAAATGGTATATAAATAATATGTCTGACTATATAAAATGACATATTTAGAATGAACCCCCAAATATAATAAATATAGTATATAATGGGCTTCCCAGTCAGGTCAGTGGTAAAGAATCCACCTGCAGAGGAGAAGCAGATTCGATTCTTGGGTTGGGAGGATCCCCTGGAAAAGGAAATGGCAACCCACTCCAGTATTCTTGCCTGGAAAATACCATAGACAGAGGAGCCATATACTACTTTCTAAATCTAAACTAACATTGTCTTTATCAAAGTTGCCATTTATTTATTCATTCACTTTTTTTTTTTTAATTTTTATTGGAGTATAGTTGATATATAATGTGTTAGTTTCAGGTTTACAAAAAAGTGATTCACTCACATATGTATGTGTGCAACATATATATTTTCTTTTTCAAATTATTTTCCATGATAGGTTATTACAAGATATTGACTATAGGTCCATGTGTTATACAGTAGGACTTTGTTGTTTACTTTATGTTTCGTAGTTTGTATCTGCTAATCCCAAACCCCTAATTAATCCCCCCTCTTTCCCCTTTGGTAACCATATATTTATTTTCTATGTCTGTTAGTCTGTTTCTGTTTTGTAAATAAGTTCATTTGTATCATCTTTTTAGATGAGACATGTAAGTGATATTGCATAATATTTGTCTTTCTGTAAATGAATGACTTCATTTTAGTATGATAATCTCTAGGTTCATCATTCATTCATTTGTATTTGTTGGAAGTCCTTGTTCAAGGATGATGCCATCAGAAAAAATATTTGTGAAACTTCCAAAATTACCTTAAAGGTCAGCATTGAAATCTTTTAGTATTTTTAACCATTTAAACTCTTTCTTTTTGTAGTTCCATTTGACTTCTTGTGAATTGTCAGGAGCAAAAATACTCAGATCAAGAAATGGTGGGAAGTCAACAGGAATTGTAAAGGTATTAGTCAAAACAGAGATGCCAAAACAAACAAAAAAAGATGGGTTCCTTGTAGGATTTGGAAATAAGACTCGTATAGAAAATGTAAAAATTATTAAAGGAGTATGTGCATTTTATCTATTTTATTTGGGGTTGTACTGGGTGTTCGTTGCCTTGCATGGGTTTCCTCCAGTTGCCGTGACCAGGCTCTACTCTCTAATGCAGTGTGGGCTTCTCACTGTGGCGACGTCCCTGGTTGCAGAGTGTGGGCTCCAGGCGCAAGGGCTTCAGCAGTTGCAGCACATAGGCTCAGCTGTTGCAGTGTGTGGGCTTAATTGCTCCTCAGCATGTGGGAGCCTTCCAGACCAGGATCCAACCCATGTCCTCTGCATTGGCAGGTGGACTCTTAACCACTGAACCACCAGAGAAATCTCCCTTTTTTGTGCATTTTAGAAAGTAGCATTTACTTATATTTTCTAAGACTCACCTTTTCTTAATGTGAGAAGCACTACTTCGGAGGAGAGAGCAAGATAAGTGCTAAGTTTCTTTCTTTGTTATCTTCCCTCTTATTCTAGGACATATCAGGAAGCTATGACAATCCTAAAAATGCTGACATTTTTCTCACTTAAGAATGATGATGGAAATAAAAGAAACTTCTTCTTTCTCAAAAAGTATACAAGCAACTTTATAGTCTCCTTCTAAAATGGAAAATAGCTTGAATTGGAGACTCCAGATGACAGTTTATTATCTTTGCCAAAAAAATTTTTTACAGAGATAATTCACCAAAAACCTCCAAAATGTTCTAAAATTTGAAGTGAAGTATAATAACAACTTTAAAAATTATATCCAGTATATTTTATGCTAACCAGTCATTCTGTTGGTCTTTTCCACAATATCAATATGCACTTTGAACAGTGTATTTGAGAATCTTGAAAATTATGTGCTCTTATTCTGCAAAAGAGGAAATGAGGGCCCAGCGAGAAGATAAATCTTAGCTAAAGTCCCTCCATTAATTAGTGACCATCGGTGGTCCATAGTGCAAGGGTTCAACTCCTGCTCCAGGGGTTTACTTATATACAATCCCTCACAGCGGGGAACATCAAAATAACTTAAATATATTTTACCTATTTACATACAAAGCCAACTCAGTTTCATGGAACAATTTAGCTCTTTCTTAAGTTTGCTTACACCCGTTACCTCATGGCTCAGGCAAACAAAAAACCAGAGTCCATTTAACCAGTCTCTTTATTTTTTATTTTTTTTTTTTATTTTTTTTTAAATTTTATTTTATTTTTAAACTTTACATAACTGTATTAGTTTTGCCAAATATCAAAATGAACCACCACAGGTATACATGTGTTCCCCATCCTGAACCCTCCTCCCTCCTCCCTCCCCATTCCATCCCTCTGGGTCGTCCCAGTGCACCAGCCCCAAGCATCCAGTATCGTGCATCGAACCTGGACTGGCAACTCGTTTCATACATGATATTTTACATGTTTCAATGTCATTCTCCCAAATCTTCCCACCCTCTCCCTCTCTCACAGAGTCCATAAGACTGTTCTATACATCAGTGTCTCTTTTGCTGTCTCGTACACAGGGTTATTGTTACCATCTTTCTAAATTCCATATATATGCGTTAGTATACTGTATTGGTGTTTTTCTTTCTGGCTTACTTCACTCTGTATAATAGGCTCCAGTTTCATCCACCTCATTAGAACTGATTCAAATGTATTCTTTTTAATGGCTGAATAATACTCCATTGTGTATATGTACCACAGCTTTCTTATCCATTCATCTGCTGATGGACATCTAGGTTGCTTCCATGTCCTGGCTATTGTAAACAGTGCTGCGATGAACATTGGGGTACACGTGTCTCTTTCCCTTCTTAACCAGTCTCTTTAGATAACAACTTACTGATCATAAATTTTCACTCTGCATACCATTAGGGACCTCACCTCCAACCCTTACACTACCCACCACTCCAATAGATTCCCTAAATAGAGTATTCAAATCAGAAATATTATACCAAATATATTTCTCACCACCTCATTACATATATGGATATATTAATATTTTATATTAAAAACAGAACATGCTCTTTTGAACCTTTGTTCACCTACTTATTCAACAAATATCAAGACCTTACTTAATGCATCATGCTCCATTGTAATCACAATATCATAAGTATCTCTCCAAGTGAAAAAATATAGTTCTGCAATAGTTCACATGGTTGCATGATATGCTATTGCATGATTTAATTTTAACAAAGTGCTATTATTGAAGCATAATGATGCTGATAATCCACCATTCCATGTCTTCCTGAAGACGAAGGCATCTCTGAGAATTCTTGTCTTCTAGGTCAAAATGCTCTAACCCTCTTTGTTTTATATCCTTTAACTTTCTTTGACCAAGTCATGAAGAAGGGTATGAAACAGCAATGAGACCTTACCTTTTTCTAAGTGAGGAAACAGAAGCAGTCATTATTTCTTTGGTTGATCATTCAACCAGAATTCATCAAGTCCCTTTGTCAGTTCAAGTCCTGTGATAGAGCGAGCAGGAGAGAGATGAATGAGGCGCAAATACTTTACTACAGGGTATCACAATTGGAAGACCACCTTTGCTGAATTTAGACAATTCTCCAGCTGAACCAGAGCAAAGGTTAAGCTAACTTTACCAATGTCTAGTCCAGAATGTAACTCTAATTGTGTGTTTACTCCTGTATAGATCTCCTGTTCAGTTTTAGGATTTGTATTAGTGACCCACTGCTGCATAACAGATTACCCTAAAACTTAGCAGCTTAAAGCATCAAACATTTAACATCTCATAGTTTCTTGAGTGTCAGGTATGTTGGAAAAACTTAGCTGACAATTCAGGCTGAGTCTCTACAGTTAGGGCTGCATCATACAAAGGATTGCTGGGGTTGGAAATCCCAGTTCCAGGAGGGCTCACTCACATGACTGTGGGCAAGGCCATTTTCTTGCCAGCTGTTGACAGGAGGCCTCCATGGCTTGCCACATGGACCTCTGCACAGGGCTATGAGCTGGCAGCCCTGCATGTTACCTGTTCTCTGCCATCCAAGGGGCAAACTCCTACTTTGGGAAAATGAATGGAAGTAAACCAGCAGTGCTGAGAACACTGAGTGGTCCTTCAGTGATATAACCCTGGGGAGTGAGACTGTCTCCTGTGGAGGAGCACTATGAGGGGCTAGCCACATGGTACCTGAGAATCGAGGCAGAGAACAGAGATCAGAGATGGCCAGGGGCTGGCTCTAACAGAATTTGAAGCTCTGGATCCAGTCATGCCTGAAGACCAGGACGTATCAGTATGAATGAGATGACTGAGTGTCTAATCAGTTTGAGTTAGTTTTCTTTCTTGTTTTTTCTTTATGTGAACTCAGGTCCACAAAATTGGATTAAGCATGGTCGTTGGTTCATGACAACTGTTAGTTCAAGCGTAATCCTCTTTCAATTATTTTAATAGTATAATGAATACTCACAATTCTTCACCCCAAACGAGAATTATAATGTAATGTTGGTGTTGCGCGTTGAATTGTGTCCTCCTACAACTCACATGTCGAAGTCCTGACCCTCGGTTCCTCAGCCTGTGATCTTACTTGTAAATAGGATCATTCCAGATATAATTAGTTAAGATGAGGTCATTAGGGTGGGCTCTAATCCAAAATGACTAGGGTCCATTTAAAAAGGGGAAATCTGGACTCAGAGTCAGGTATATACATAGAGAGAAGACACCCATCTAGCAGAGAAGGGAAGGAGACTGGACAGTCCTTTTCTCACAGTGCTCATAAGCACTAACATTGATTTTGGATTTCCTGCCTCTAGAACTGTGAGACAATAGATTTCTGTTTCTTAAGCCACCTCATTTGTGGTACTTGATGAAGCAGCTGTGGCAAAGTGATACAATCAATCACTTGTATTTACCGATCTGCTGCTCTCTAGTCTGCTGTCCTACCTTCCCTTTGGAATTAACATCTTCTGAACTCTGTGTGTATATACACACATATATAACTGAGCCACTGAACCAGAGACAGCAGCTACCTGCCCCCACAGTTCACATTATGCAAGAAAAATAAGCATTTATATATTTAAGTCACTCTTATGGTTTATGTTACTGTGGTCAAAATCATTACTGATATATAGAGAGATGAGCTGGATTTTCCAGTGAAGTACATATAAAAGGATCTGAGGATTGCATTTTGGAGCTCCACTTGTAGAGGAGAAAAGATTTATATATTCAAATCATTAAATACAGAGTTCAGTGTCCCAACTACTTATACATAGGTAAAATGAGGCTCTGGGGAAGGAAATAGCAATCCACTCCAGTATTCTTGCCAGGAGAATCCCACAGACAGAGGAGTCTGGCAGGCTACAGTCCATAGGGTCGCAAAGAGGTGGACACGACTGAAGCGACTTAGCACAGACTGAGGCTCAATGAAGGGAAGTGATGTGTACATGGTTCTATATCTGAGAGAGACTAGCCTTGGGTAAAGAACTAATATGCACACACATATTTTTTTTTTTTTGATCGAAACTGGTAAATACAGACTTCTACCAAACTGGTGAATACAGACTTCTCCCAATTCCCAGCTGTATAACTTCGATTGTGTTATTCCCCCCTTGGTTTTCAATTCACCAGACTTAGTTTTATCTCAATCTGCCTTCCACTTAGCCAAGAGCATCTCCCACAACCACAAGTTATATATCACTTTCATTTCTCTTTCCTGTCATGAAACGATACTGACATTCTTGGATGAGAACCCTCTGAAACAGCTGTTTCCATTAAGTGCTTCTCAGGTATTTGGAGAAAATTCTAACTGCTGATGATGGCTAGATGCTATGTATGTGCTCAGACTCCCTGTTCTTTTCTTTTCCTTTTATATTACAAATAGCCATCATCCCACAAGCAAGCTTACACTATTCTGGAGAGTGTGTTCATGGAAAATAATCTGCTGAGAAAGATGACCAAGAAATGGCACTTAGTAAAAAAAAAAAAAAAAAAAAATCTAATCACTAAAAGGATATATCTGGAATGCTCAGCTTTGTTAATGAGAGAAAAAGCACCATCCCTTTCTACATAGACCATATATATATGTTTTTTCTAATTAAGATCCCATTCAGTGGCCTCAACAAAGCTGCATTCTGTTGTCTCTTAACTTGGTCCCCAAAGTGCTGGCGAAAACTTTATGCTACTTAATTGCCACAGCAAAAATGATGGAAATCATTAATAGCTCTGATAATGCAGGCATTAAGATTTGGATTACTGCTTTGGGATATTTTTTCTAATGAAACAATAGTTTACTAAGCTGCAACTATTCAGTACATCACAAAGAACAAATTTCTACATGTGGCCACTTGTTGGTGCCTACACTGGGAGAGGAGTTGGCAACAAGTTATGCCTCAAAAGTCTACACTATGAATTAGGGTCAATATATGCAAATGTACCTTTAAAAGGGAATGGTTCCAAGCCAGTATGACTAAACTATTAGGGGGATAAAGATTTTATCAAATCCTTAAAAATGTCTATCAAGAGAGGGGATGAATTGAAATGGAAGCATAGACCCAAAGAATAACACTGACAAGTGTAGAATTGTCTAACCAGATTTGACCAGGAGGAGGAGTCTTATCCAATGGGCCTTCCATATTAGGATTTCACTAGCAAATGCGTGAAAAGAGGTGAAGACATCAAGATAATTTACCCTGTGCCAATTATGTACACTACCTTCTTTTTCTGATTTGATCCTCAGCAGCCAATTTCTTTTTCTTTCAATTGAAATATAGTTGGCTTACAATGTTGTGTTAATTTCTACCATATAGCGAAGTGATTGAGTTATAGAAATATACACATTCTGTTTTATATCCTTTTCATTATGGTTTATCACCAGATATTGAATATAGTTCTCTGTGCTATACAGTCGTACCTTGCTGTTTATCCATTCTATATATACTAGTTTGCATCTGCTAATCCCAAACTCCCACTCCATCCCTCTCCCTCCTCCCTCCCCCTTGGCAGCCACACATTTGTTCTCTATGTCTGTGAGACCTCAAACGCCAGCTTCGTGATAATATGACTGCCCGTGGAGATCTTCAAACATGAGGAAAATGTGCCAATGTAAATACTATAGTCCACAAGACAGGAATATTTCCAAATATAAGTTAATAAAGAAGGATTCTAATTTTATGAGTTAGTATATCAGTATCTGCTTAGCATGGTGAGGGCGAGTCTTCCTCCTGAAAATACACCTACTTTCAGTGGAAGAAAACCCAGTTGATAGACATGAGAGGCTGAAGACTGTGGCAAACTCAACACGGTGACGTCATCATGGAAGGCATCTTCAGGTGGCTGTGCCCACCCCTTGTTAGTTGTCTTTTAGGTCTATCTTCAACAGAATTGGATGAGGGTGAACCAAGTTCATGGAGGTGAATCCTGGGGCTCCTATTTTCTCATGATCAAGTCTTGCAGGACTCACATTCCTGTATCAGAATGACACATTTACAGACATTAAGATCAGCCTAGAGCTTGAAATGAACATCTATTTCATCCTCTTATTTCAGTTAAGCAATCAATATGTTTTCACCCAATACCCACCGAAAAGGAAGATGTCCATCAAGAATTCCCTGAAGAAAGATGTCATTTTTTTTCATTTCAGATCCAAGTGGCCATATCAGAAAAGTTCTATGAAAGTACAAAAGACAGCAGCTTGAGGACCTTCCGCTGAAGCCAACTACTCTACCTTTAATTTATCAAAAGCAGTGTAGGACTGGTCAGCGTTTGAGAATGGGTTCCTCAGTGCTGTGTGCGCTGAGGGATGATAAAAGGGGTGTGGAGAAAAGGGAACCCTCTTACACTGTTGGTGGGAATGCAAACTAGTGCAGCCACTATGGAGAACAGTGTGGAGATTCCTTAAAAAACTGGAAATAGACATGCCTTATGATCCAGCAATCCCACTGCTGGGCATACACACTGAGAAAACCAGAAGGGAAAGAGACACGAGTACCCCAATGTTCATCGCAGCACTGTTTATAATAGCCAGGACATGGAAGCAACCTAGATGTCCATCAGCAGATGAATGGATAAGAAAGCTGTGGTACATGTACACAATGGAGTATTATTCAGCCATTAAAAAGAATACATTTGAATCAGTTCTAATGAGGTGGATGAAACTGGAGCCTATTATACAGAGTGAAGTAAGCCAGAAAGAAAAACACCAATACAGAATACTAACGCATATATATGGAATTTAGATAGATGGTAACAATAACCCTGTGTACGAGACAGCAAAAGAGACACTGATGTATAGAACAGTCTTATGGACTCTGTGGGAGAGGGAGAGGGTGGGAAGATTTGGGAGAATGGCATTGAAACATGTAAATATCATGTATGAAATGAGTTGCCAGTCCAGGTTCGATGCACGATACTGGATGCTTGGGGCTGGTGCACTGGGACGACCCAGAGGGATGGAATGGGGAGGGAGGAGGGAGGAGGGTTCAGGATGGGGAACACATGTATACCTGTGGCGGATTCATTTTGATATTTGGCAAATCTAATACAGTTATGTAAAGTTTAAAAATAAAATAAAATTTAAAAAAAAAAAAAAATAAAAAAAAAATAAAAGGCCATGAAAGGCGGCACAGAGATAGGACTGTAGTGTAGGAGTTTGAGTGCCTGATCTTGAGCAGGGCGTGACTCCATTAAGGCATGACTTCCATCCTCTCTCTTCACATTGCTCTTCTCCTTTGTCAAAAACCTGAGAGGCTGAAGACAGTGGCAAACTCAACATAGTAGCAGAGCATAAAACTATGTGAGACTGAAAATCCCCTCTGGGGCTAGCAAGGGAGGAAAATACTGCCTAGAGAGAGCATTTGACTTTGGACCCTTCTGCAACATAACTCTTTAAATTCACCAGGATGTTTGCAAGTGAGTCCTGAGATGATTGAGCATCTGATTGGACCAGACTTCTCTAATTCGTATCCCAGCCATTCCTTAATGCCAAAGTAAAATTTCCACTTATATCTGTGGGAAGGAAGGCATTGGCTAATTTGTGTCATTTGCAGACGGTACATACCGTCACCTGATATTTGCCTTAAGTTGAGAAAATCTCACCTGAAGTTGTCTTCAGTGTTGTCATTCTCAGATGTTGCTATTTATGCTCGTCACTCACTAAGGATGCAGAGACTTCAAGTGACTGCGTGATCACTAAACAGCACAGATCTATGGATGCCAGTGGCAGCTGGGCAAAGACCTGAGGCAACAGCAGAAGTGCTGTGAAAGGGAAAGCAAACTGAGACAGACAGTGAATGTGGGAAGTTAGGATGGACCAAGAAGCTTCAACAGGGATCTTGAGAAGAGATACCTCAGGGCAGAACCTATGGAGTTAAGTACCTACTCCCCGAGTCATGCCTGCAGGGTTCACCAGCAAAGTTAATAGCAACATTTTCTGTTGCAATCATGTTGCAGGATACACACCAGCACCAAACAGCAGATCCGACATCTGAGAGGCTTTGTGCACAGAGAAATACCTACCATTTACTAACTTTTCCTGCTCTACCTGAGCAAATGAAAAATTAAGGCAAGTCCAGGAATCAGTCTTTCAGCAAAGCTATACATTAGGAATTCATTTCCTTCTCAGCACATAGAAAATAAAAGAAGACATTGAAAGGGAGGCTTTGCACGAGACACCCATGATCTTGAAGTACATTGGACTTGACTGAGACAAATGCTGCCCTGAATTTGCAGAAGAACATCACGTGTATAGATACACAAACATATGTGCATGTATATGAAGAGGATAACACGTGCTTAAAGAAAAAACTGTTCCCCTGCATGGAGAGAAATAATTTCTCCACATGAAACAAATACCATGATGGTGAGAGTCCCTTGCAGACACGAAGCTGCTACACTTATTCTTATAAGGATCAGACAATAAGTACAACTACCTACCATATTTTAAATAAAAAACGATTAAGAGGACTGGAGGTTGGAGTTTTCTGGGATGATGCAAGCACACATTCAGTGGGCCATCTGGTCAGTGGTTGCTTTCTGGTCCAAGCTGACTGCACGTAAGCCGATGGCAAGTCCTTTTACAGATTTTTCTACTGTTTCATGTTATATTGAATAAGGGCCCATGATGATAAGAGCATAGTAATAATATGGAATGGGATATAATGACAGCCTTACAGATTGAAGTGGGGTGGCTTTCATTTTGGAAGGGGTGGTTACTACCCATCAGATTCTAAGTGGATGTGGCAGATGGAAGAAAGGGGAATAGGTTCCTTGCCTGCAGGGGTCCGATGAATGGACAGAGCTGCCTTGCCAACAAACTGAATGACCCCAGATAACTTGGCAGGCCTCTGTCAGAATCATCACTAAGAGTGAGTGAAGAAAAAATAGTACAGATTTTAATTTGGGGGGAAAATTTTATATCTAATGAATCTGAAAAAAACAATTGATTAGGCAGTGAATATTAGCCCTTTTGTATGCATTACTTTTTAAAAAAATATACAATGAAACATTATCAGTGCTTCCTATGCAGACATTTTAAGGGAAAAAATGTTTCCTTCTGTCATCCTGAACTTCAGGAAGGAAAGTCCCACTCTGGAAACTTCAGTTTTGGGGGGTTTTTTTTACTTTTTATTTTATTAATTGGCATATAGTTGATTTACAATATCATGTTAGTTTCAGGTGTATATCACAGTGATTCAGACATACTGCACATGAATATGAATATGAAAAAATATGTATGTATGTATTTAAGCTCAAGCATGCATGCTCAGTCATGTCTGACTCTTTTTCGACCCAACAGACTGTAGCCCACCAGGCTTCTCTGTCCATGTGATTTCCCAGGTAAGAATACTGGAGTAGGTTGCCATTTCCTCCTCCAGGGGATCTTCCCGACCTAGGGATCAAACCCATGTCTCCATGTCTCCTGCATTGCAGGAAGAGGTCCTTGTTGGTTATCTGTTTTATGTATAGTAAAATAGTAGTGTGTGTCTGTTAATCTCAATGTTCTAGTTTATCCCTCCCCCTATATGGGCTTTCCTGGTAGCTCAGTGGTAAAGAATCTGCCTGCAATGCAGAAGAAGAGAGTTAAGATCCCCTAGAGGAGGAAGTGGCAACCCACTCCAGTAATCTTGTTCAGAATATCCCATGGGGGTCACAAAAGAATCGGACATGTCTGAGCTACTAAACAACGACAACTATTTTAATATGGCCATGTCAATGCATAGGCTTGCTGTTTGTAAAGACATATTTGGACTTTGCCTATCTCTAATTACATGATATGAACTATTATGATCCTTATTTAAATTTTTTCTAACTTAATAAATGACAGCTCTGGAACTTAGTATTCTCAAAGGTCTATCATAAATATCTCCTGCATTTACTATAGTCTTTTTGCCTTGATGAAAACTCCATATTTTGGATGGCTGTCTCTAAGTGTGATCCTCAGCTAGGAAAAAAAGATGTGTGAATATAAAGACACTTTCAGAAGTTTCCTTCTGGGAGCTGCTGCTGCTGCTAAGTCGCTTCAGTCGTGTCTGACTCTGTGCAACTCCATAGACGGCAGCCCACCAGGCTTCCCCGTCCCTGGGATTCTCCAGGCAAGAACACTGGAGTGGGTTGCCATTGCCTTCTCCAATGTATAAAAGTGAAAGTGAAGCTGCTCAGTCGTGTCCGACCTTTAGTGACCCCATGGACTGAAGCCTCCAAGGCTCCTCTGTCCATGGTATTTTCCAGGCAAGAGTACTGGAGTGGGGTGCCATTGCCTTCTCTGCCTTCTGGGAGGGATGCATTCTATTCTTCAAAGATACCTAGTGTTTTATAGATTGAAACACTGTAAATTATCTAATCCAACTTCTTATTTCTACAAATGAAGATGAAGCCCAGTTAAGATACATATAGGTAGGAATATCATGAGACTACCCTTTTTCTCCAATGCAGTGTTCCTTAAAATACTGTCTTGTATCAAAGTGATACCTGATCATTAAAATAGTATAGAAGAGTTACTAATAAAAAACAATATAACTCCTATTTTGTTCCAGCCCAACCCCAATTCTGCCACATAAAAAATTATTTTCCTAAATACTTAATTCTAAATAACATACTAGTAACTGGATTCCTTGATTCCTTGACTTTAGAAATTATTCATTGACTTTTCCTTAGGAAAGATACGGGATTAGCTCACTTAGCTACCCTTTTTATACTTCAAAATTTTATAGTATTTTACTATTACTCTAGTAGTATTTTATAGCACTAAATGATACACTGGGGCATCTCATGTCTTATTTCATCAATATTCTAGCTTTTCTTGACCCTTGACATGTAAAATGAGAATGTGCCTGCCCAAATTTCTATCCTTCCAAACCCTAATTGCCGTCCTCAGATCCTTATTCTGTTCTATAACCATAATTATAGATGTCTTTCGTATTTTCAGTGAAGTTTTAGAGATGAAATATTCAAACAATGTTTATTATTTGGCTCATGTAGAGCCAAGTATGTTCTGGGATTACATTTCCTTTCTGTGTGAATCTAAGGAAACGCCCACTATACCACACGAAGAAGGATGATCCTGGAATCTAGGTCAAATAAAATCTCTTATACTGCTTCAAAGTCTGCTTTGTATTTTCACCATGGTTTTCCTATTAGACTACTGTTTTTTCTGGAGTTAGTAATCACATTTTCTTTTTCACTGAAGAAATACATGCTTTCTCTGTCATATTCCTTAGACTTTTCTTTCTAATGCTTGGAAATGACTCCATTCTTTTTCTTGAAGGTTCTCTTAGAGCTTGTTGACGTCTTATATAGAACAGATCAATTGCTTTCAAGGCTTATTGAAATGTCTTTCAGACTATGATATCATTTCATTGGACTCTATCATCCAGTTCCCAGGCCAAAAAAAAAGCAACCAGAAACCACTCTAGATAATTAAATCAGAGAGAAGTGAATTTCCTCTTGAGGTAATTCATCACTAAAGAGTTGGAAAGAGAGAAAGAGTAAAAGGAGAAGGTGGTATTACCTAGAGACAGTAGCTGCCACTAAGCAGTACCAGTGTTGCAGGAACACCCAAGCCCACACGCTCCTCTGCCTCCGAGAAGCCCAGAGCCTCCAACACCTTGGCGCTCTAGGAATAGATACTCTACCGATGCTGTTGAAAATTCTACCAACGTGGCTGGTGCCGTCGTGTTAAAGCTACTGAAGTCACTGCCAAAATGCAAGGCCTTCTGCCTTTCTCCTATCTTCTAAGGGCATTCACAGGTATCTCATTGGATGAAACAGATTAGAACACAGCTAACAGTGGAGTCTCAGAAAGGTAGTTCTCAGGCTCAGGCCCAGGAGCACAGAGGAGAGTCAGAAGGTCAGAGTGTAGCTGAGAGCCAGCAAACAAAATCTGGAACAGACTTGGGATTAGTTTGTGGCTTACATCTTCCATGTTTTGGTGTAAAAGCTTCTAATTTCTCAGTAAATTCTTTAGAAAGTAAACATTCTGAGTCTCTGTGAGTTGGAAAATGCTTGTATTCTGTTTTCGTATTTGATTGGTAGTCTGGTTAAGTACAAAATTCTATGTTCGAAATTGTTTTCATTTAAAATTGGGAGACATCACTCCACTGTCTTCTAGAATCATGTACTCCTCTTAAGAAGTATATTAGTCTTCATTGCAGGGTTTTTTACCATTTTTTCACCCTGAAAAAAACAATTTCTCAAAACCAATTCTTCCTCAAATTATGTTTTAAGTGTATTCTCAAGAGAGATCTGCCATCACCCTGGGACTAAATCTCTCAACTGGATTATTGCAATAGCCTCCTAACTGCAATTTCCACTCTTGAATCCACTTCCTAAGAATATATTATCCACAGAACAGCCAAAGTTATCCTTTTAAAATAGAAACCAGTTTATGTCATCCTTCTAATTAGAATAGTTCGATGGTTTGCTCTATCAATTAGTTTTTGCTGCATAACAAATTACTCCAGAACTCAGTGGCCTGAAACAACAAATATTTGGATTTCTCTTGCAGTTTTGTGGGTCAGTGAGAAGTGCTTCTGGCCTGGTTGAGTCTGAACCTGGATGGTCAGAAATGATCTCACTCAGACGTCTACCAACTAGTTGGTGAACTAGTTGACCTAGATAGGGAGGGACAGCACCCAAGTTGGATTAGCGAATCATTGCTCCATGTGGCATGGCACCTTCTAGTGGGCTTCCAGCTTGCCATCTTCCCAGGGCAGTCCTGGGGTCTTGGGGTTCCCTAGGCATTGAGAGAGAGCAGGCATCAATGTAAAAATGCTCTTCGGGTTTCTGCTGGCATCACACTTACTAATGTCCCATCACCTAAAGCACATCACTTGGTGAGAGTTTCACTTCACACAATCATTGTGGTCCATGTAGATCTACAGAATCATATTGAAGTCAAATGCAGACAAGCATCATTCTATCAATATGTGGATACTTCCTTTACTAGAGATTTTTTCAGACAACTCTAATCTTCACTACTTCAATCACCTATTGCTGTCTATACTAAGTGCTAAAGCTGAAGATATACATATAGCTAAGACATAGTCTCCGGTTTAAGGATGCCCCTGGAGTGAGGCAGCCACACGTAAGCAATCTATGATTAAGATAAATAAAGGAACCTACCTGAATTGAAAAAGACAAATGGGCAAATAGAGAGTGCTCATTGTGTCACATTTGATGAAAACTGGCAGACTCACCCTTAGACAAACTCTGGCAAAAATTCTGAATTTTAACAATAAAGTGGAAAAACCCTCTAAGTATGAGGAAAATTAACAAAAAGAATCATCAAAGGAGAAAAATACCAGATTGACCTAAAATTTCTCTGAAGTGTTATATACAGAATTCATGGGAGTGGTATCTATAAGTTTTGGAAAGTTGCAATCTAAGAATTTTTCCCAAATTGTCTGTCTTTAACAAGTCCTCAGATTTAAAAGGGCCTTTCTTTTAAAAAATTACTTTATTATGCATGCTACTTAATGGAGAAATGAAATCATAGTAGGAAATCTAGAATGGAGAATTCAAGTTATAAAAAAACTTGAAGGTCATACCTTTCTATTTAGCCCATAAACTCAAGATCCATTTGAATGATATTGATACTTTGTCAGGTCGATACTAGAGCCTGGAGCAAGGATGTGGGCTGTATTTTGCTGTTATTTATTTCTACTTCCACTCTTTTCTAAGGAAGAAGAAATGTTTTCTTTAGCTATATTCTTCCTGCCAACCTTCGGAGGGGATATCTTAACATAAAACAACTGGTACAGCCCATCCAAAGTGGTTAAGTCATTTATATGGTTTAGACACTGCCAAGATGATTAATGAACAATTTTTTCCCTGTTGTACTAAAGCAGAATTGTGCTCATTCAGTCATTCATCCATTTATTCATGTATCAGTTTACTCAATGGATAGTTATTTAGTGCCTCTATTTACCTGTGACTGTGTTACTCACCAAGAGTGAAATGGTTAAAAATAACAGACAATTCTTTGCTTTATGCTGCTGCTGCTGCTAAGTTGCTTCAGTCGTGTCTGACTCTGTGTGACCCCACAGATGGCAGGCCACCAGGCTCCTCTGTCCCTGGGATTCTCCAGGCAAGAATACTAGAGTGGGTTGCCATTTCCTTCTCCATTGAATGCATGCATGCTAAGGCGCTTCAGCCGTATCCAACTCTGTGCAACCCTGTGGACAGCAGCCCACCAGGCTTCTCTGTCCATGGGATTCTCTAGGCAAGAATACTGGAGTGGGTTGTCATTTCCTTCTCCGTCTTTGCTTTATAGCATGTATGAATATGAGTAAGATAAGAATCTTAAAGTTCATTTTTATTGCTAATGATTTAGTCAGCTATAGAGTTTACTTTTTTAATATATTTATTTTTAATTGAAGGATAATTGCTTTACAATATTGTGTTGGTTTCTGCTATACATCAACATGAGTCAGCCATAGGTATACATATTATACATACTTAGAGCAGGAAATGGCTACCCACTCCAATATTCTTACCTAGAGAATTCCATGGACAGAGGAGCCTGGCAGGTTACAGTCCATGGGATCACAAAGAGTTGGACACAGCTGAGTGGCTGAGCATACATACATATTAGAGCTTACATTTTAAAAACATATATTGAATAACCTGAGCAATTAGAGATTTGGATTGGGAAATATTTTCTATCACCAAAACTCTCCTCATAATATTTCTACCTAAGACCTATGCATGTTTTTATGCAAAAATAAATGCATATAAAAAATATCAGTAAGGAAACATATTAAAATATTAAAAGTGGTTAGCTCTGGGAGTGGGAAAAAACAAGGTTTTTATTCATTTTTACTTTCTGAATTCACTAAATAATCTATATTCAAGCATATATTATCTTTATAGTAGTATGTCAGTAAAGGTAAATCTAGTCCCTGGTACAGGAAAAAGTAAAATTGGTGACTGTCACAAGAAAAGTTATTTCTTGCTCTTAACATGGTCTGGTAAGTTTCCTCCTGAAGAGGTACTTTTTTTTTTTTTCCAAATATAGATTATTTAGTGATTATTATTTAGTAGAATATAGATTGTTTAGTGATTCAGAGGCCCAGATCCTCTCCATTTTGTGTCTCTGCCATCTTCAATGTGAGGTTTATCCTAGGAGATGTGCCCGTTCTCACATTCCAGAAAGGGAAACGATGACTCCCTGGGAGGACTGTATGGGTCATGCCTTGAAGTCACACATTTCAGTTCTTCCTACATCCGCATTGGCCAGATCTCAGTCACTTAGCCATACCTAATGGCAAAGGAAACTGGGAACTATAGTCTAGCTGTGTATCCAGTGTGAAGGAAAAGATGTGCTAATGAACACACCAAAGTCTTAGCCACAGTCAGCTCTTCCATTTGACTCTCATTCTCACACGTAGAACACTCTTGTTCCTATAGCAGCAACTTTGAGAGACAATCCAAAGTCCCAACCAGCCACTGTACCCATCTCACAGCTCTGCGTCTCTGAAATAGGCACAGTCCACGCCATCTGGCTAGATGTGACTCCTGTGGTCCAGCAGTCTTTGAATTAAAAGGACAAGTCATCTCCTACATCTCATCCCAACACACCCACTCAATGGTGGGACAGGGAGCGGATTAAAACAGTCAGCACTCCCATGGACACAATGAAGGAATGGGGACAAATGCCACTGATTTTGCTTTCTGGGAGCAACTGTCTTACCCATTGCTCCTGACTTCTGGTTCTGCCTTCTGAGAATTCCTTATTATTCATTTTTAAAGTTGCTACTGATGAAAAAAAAATGCTCCTTCAGGGCTATACAGTTTTCACTGCACACTTCAAACTGGTATAAATGTCAATGCCTGAAGGCTTTTTAAAGCCTCAGATAGAAGGATTTTTTTCAGTCCAGGTTTGTGATTTTGTTGGCAATCACCATGCCCTAGAAGACACAGTCAGCTTCTGATATATTTCTTCCATTCAATTTCATGTATTGGTAACCACACCGAAAATTCTCTCCTAATCATGATTTTCAGACCTGATTTATTTATTTGTTTTATCACCACCACCCCCTCTTCCTCTCCGATTTTAGTGATGAATTTCTTGAAGCTGTCTACAATTATGGTACAGGTGGGAAGTCCACACCCTCAAGCTGACCTTTGCCACAGGGCTGAGTTTTATTGGGCCTTTGTTACATAAATCCTTTTGCATGCTTATCTCTTACTACTTGGGATCTAGAAGCAGCAGCTTTTCCAACCTTCAGTATCATTAGTTTCTGGACTCTCTAATCCCTTTTATCCTGTGTGAAAAGTGCTCAATTTCATTCTGAAGTTATCTCATATTTTTATATTGTAGTAAGATATTCATAACAAAATTTACGATCTTGTCCATTTATAAATGTATCATTCAGTGGCATTAACTTCATTTATTGTTGTAGGAACATCATGATCATCTATCCACAGAACTCTTTTAATCTTTCCCTACCGAAACCCTGCACCTATTAAAAACTAACCCCCCATTCCTCCTTTCCCCATGCATGCACACTAAGTTGCTTCAGACATGTCCAACTCTTTGTGACGCTATGGACTGTAGCCTGCCTGGCTCCTCTGTCCATGGGGATACTTCAAGCAAGAATGCTGGAGTGGGTTGCCATGCTCTCCACCAAGGGATCTTCCCAACCCAGGATCAAAGCTGTGTCTCTTAGGTCTCTTGCACTGGCAGGCAGTTCTTTGCCAGCTGAGCCAGTCCCTGACAAACACCATTCACCTTCTGTCTCTATGAATTTGGCAACTTTAGGCTGTGTGGAAATCCTTTTTATATATGTGGTCTTTCTGTAACTAGTTTCTTTCACTTAGCATAATGTCTTCAAGGTCCATCCATGTTGCAACATGTATCAGAATTTCATTCTTTTTAAGGCTATATAATATTCCACTGTGTCTATATACAACTTTTTGTCCATTCACCCATGGTTATCTTTTTTTGCAATAATTTGCTAAAAGTAGAAAATAAAAGCCAACATACCCCATTACACTGATTGCTGCCAACCTCTTAGTAGCTCATAGCTTGTTCCTGCAAGTCATCACAGACAACAGTTTTCCAAGCATTCTATTGCTGCATAATACCTGTTCATTCTCAGCCTGCAGTATCAGTTACCTCACTGCTCCTCCATGACCGCTACATCAGTGACCATGTTTTAAATGTCATTATGATAGCATCCCACTTAATGATACTACTTATATCATTTCTTACAATAATTCTAATAGATAAACCCTGAACTATTGGCATCTGTCTTAATTTGGGTTCCTCCAAAAGCAGAAGCCATCAAGGACCTGAGTTCTGGCAGTTTATTTGGAAAGTGATCCCAGGAAGCAAAAATGAAAGAATTAAGAGATAGAGACAAGCAAGAATGAAAATACAATATGAAATGTGTTATCAAGCCACTGCTGTGGGCTCTGTTCTACACGAATTGTATACAGAATGCCTCCTGTAACTGTCTTCCTGAAGGGTGGAGACCAGAGCATTTAATGACCCTCTCCTGTCCCCATTGGTTAAGGGTTGCGATATTAATACTCTTGCTTTTCCGTATTTGCTGACTTGCAAACCAAGTAGATTCGTGCAGGGGCAGAGAAATCTCCTGGACAAAATGTAGAAAGATGCTCGGTATATATTTGAAGTGGGATATAGTCAACACAAGTCTGTCCAAGTGTTTATAGAGCTCTTCACCTCAGGGGCAGCAGAGATCACATGTGGGCCTAGGAGATGCAAGAATGTGACACATGGTAGCAGAAGTATACGAGTCTAAGCTCACAAACATCTCAGCCAAATTCATGAGTCACCATTAGCCCTCCTCCAAACAGCAGGACCCAGGCATCTGCCATATTGTAGCTCTGCCATCTTCAACACATGATTGCCAAGGTCACCATGGATGCTTTTTTTATTTAACATGGACAAGAAGGAAAGCAGCCTGGAAGTTTGCCCATGGAAAGTTTTTATGGTCTAGACCTGGAAGCTGCGTCTATCATGTCCATCTATAACCCATTGAACAGAAGTCAGTCACCTGGCTACAAAGGAGCCTGGGAAGCACAGTCTGTTTTCAGTTCCAGAGGGACTAGAAGATGGTTTTAGTAAACCCACAGAAGCCTCTATCATAGAAAGTAAGACTGAATTTATTTTTCATCTAAGGCAATATATATTAAACATGTTAAGACTAATTTACCTAATTTACTAATGAAGCAGGGCAATGGCTAACAGAGTTTTCCCAAGAAAATGCACTGGTCATAGCAAACACCCTCTTCCAACAACACAAAAGAAGACTCTACACATGGACATCACCAGAGGGTCAATGCCAAAATCAGATTGATTATACTCTTGGCAGCCAAAGATGGAGAAGCTCTACACAGTCAGCAAAAACAAGACCGGGAGCTGGCTGTGTCTCAGATCATGAACTCCGTACTGCCAAATTCAGACGTAAATTGAAGAAAGTAGGGAGAACCGCTAGACCATTCAGGTATGACCTAAATCAAATCCCTACAACTATACAGTGGAAGTGACAAATAGATTCAAGAGATTATATCTGATAGACAGAGTGCCTGAAGAACTATGGACAGAGGTTCATGCCATTGTACAGGAGGCAGTGATCAAGACCATCCCCAAAAAAAGAAATGCAAAAAGGCAAAATGCAAAAAAATGGTTGTCTGAGGAGGCCTTACAAATAGCTGAGAAAAGAAGAGAAGAGAAAGGCAAAGGAGAAAAGGAAAGATATACTCATGTGAATGCAGAGTTCCAAAGAATAGCAAGGAGAGATAATAAAGACTTCCTCAGTGATTAAAGCAAAGAAATAGAGAAAAATAATAGAATGGGAAAGACTAGAGATGTCTTCAAGAAAATTAGAGATACCAAGCGAACATTTCATGCAAGGATGGGCTCAATAAAGGACAGAAATGTTATGGACCTGACAGAAGCAGAAGATATTAAGAAGAAGTGACAAGAATACACAGAAGAACTATACAAAAAAGATCTTCATGGTACAGATAATCACAATGGTGTGATCACTCACACTGACCTAGAGCCAGACATCCTGGAATGTGAAGTCAAGTAGGCCTTAGGAGGCATCACTACAAAGTTAGTGGAGGTGTTGGAATTCCAGTTGAGCTATTTCAAATCCTAAAAGATGATGATATGAAAGTGCTGCACTCAATATGTCAGCAAATTTGGAAAACTCAGCAGTGGCCATAGGACTGGAAAAGGTCAGTTTTCATTCCAATCCCAAAGAAAGGCAATGCCAAAGAATGTTCAAACTACCACACAATTGCACTTATCTCACATGCTAGCAAAGTAATGTTCAAAATTCTTCAAGCCAGGCTTCAACAGTACATGGACTGTGAACTTCTAGATGTTCAAGCTGCTTTTAGAAAAGGCAGAGGAACCAGAGATCAAATTGCCAACATCCATTGGATCATCGGAAAAGCAAGAGAGTTCCAGAAAAACATCTACTATGCCAAAGTATTTGACCGTGTGGATCACAACAAACTGGAAAATTCTTCAAGAGATGAGAATACCAGACTACCTGACCTGCCTCCTGAGAAATCTGTATTCAGGTCAGGAAGCGACAGTTAGAAGTGGATATGGAATAACAGACTGGTTCCAAATCGGGAAAGGAGTACATCAGTGGTGTATATTGTCACCCTGCTTATTTAACTTATATACAAAGTACATCATGAGAAATATTGGACTGGAAGAAGCACAAGCTGGAATCAAGATTGCCAGGAGAAATATCAATAACTTCAGATATGCAGATGGCACCACCCTTATGGCAGAAAGTAAAGAAGAACTAAAGAGACTCTTGATGAAAGTGAAAGAGGAGAGTGAAAAAGTTGGTTTAAAGCTCAACATTCAGAAAACAAAGATCATGGGATCTGGTCCCATCAATTCATGGCAAATAGAAAAACAATGGAAACAGTGACAGACTTGATTTTGGGAGGCTCCAAAATCACTGCACATGGTGACTGCAGCCATGAAATTAAAAGTTGCTTACTCCTTGGAAGAAAAGTTATGACCAACCTAGACAGCGTATTAAAAAGCAGAGACATTACTTTGCCAACAAAGGTCCATCTAGTCAAAGCTATGGCTTTTCCAATAGTCATGTATGGATGTGAGAGTTGGACTATAAAGCAAGCTGAGTGCCAAAGAATTGATGCTTTTGAACTGTGGTGTTGGAGAAGACTCTTGAGAGTCCCTTGGACTGCAAGGAGATCCAACCAGTCCATCCTAAATGAGATCATTCCTGGGTGTTCATTGGAGGGACTGATGCTAAAGCTGAAACTCCAATACTTTGGCCATCTGATGAGAACTGACTCATTGGAAAAGACCCTGATGCTGAGAAAGATTGAAGGTAGAAGGAGAAGGGGACGACAGAAGATGAGATGGTTCATCTATCACCAACTCAATGGACATGAGTTTGAGTAAGCTCCAGGAATTGGTGATGGACAGGGAGGCCAGGCATGCTGAGGTCCATGGGGTCACAAAGAGTCAGACATGACTGAGCAACTGAACTGAACTGAACACTCTGACCTAGAAATTTCACTTCTACAGGTCCTTCTCTCAAGGATATTCTCCATTAGATTCTCTGGGTCTATTGTCTGCCCTTCTTTTCTTCATCATGGGCTCCCTAGCATTCTGACTTCTTTTTGGATTTGGCCACTGGGAAGCTTCAGTAGGTGGTCATAGAACAGGAGGAGAGAAAAGTGGGAGTATATAGTTCCCTGACAAGGCCACATGTTAGGAGTGGCTGAATTTCTCTAGTGCAGGCCACAGCTCATGTTGGGAAGCCATCTCTCACAGCTCCAGACACCTCCACAGCTTCAGTTCTACTTCTGTCTCTGAGTTCCATTACTGCTCCCTCTCTTGCTCCTTTGTACCTGATGCCTTGACAGCTCCCAGCTATTCACCAGGTAGTCAGGTAGTCTTTATAGACACCCCTTTAATGCTGCTCACACTTGTCTAAACAGTCCTCAGTTACCCCATTTAAGTTTGCCTTCTTTTTCCTTTCTGAGCCCCAACTAATACACCATCCTAGAAAAATAACCCTTGCAAATAAGGAACGTACAAAGATGTTCAGCACAGCCATATTTAGAATACTCAAAGCCCTGAAACTGAATGTCTAATAATTAGGAAGAGTTGAATACATTGCAATAAATGTATGATAGGAAAAATATACTAACGTGAGTTTTTGGTGTCTTTTTCTGTCTTCGACTTCAAGAACCCTGCCTGAATCCCAGGAAAGTACTGCTCAAGTCTTTTCTTCCTGTTCTCCCTCCCTCATCCTCAAATATTTTTCACCAGGATGAATTACTGAATTGAGGTTGGGGGTCTCACATCTACAGCTGTGGAAGAAATAGCTTGATTTACATTGAAAGAATGGAAGGAGAAAAAATATTATACGAGTGAGGGGAATATATGGGACCAAAAAAGGGGGACAGAAGATGTGAGGAGATGAATGGGCAAAGAAGAACTTTGCCATGTGTGTTTCTTTTTGTAAACACTCTTCCAAAGAAGCCTGCAGCAAATATCTTTGTCATTTATAATACTCCCTGAAACTCCTGATATCCCTGTTTCTTTCCATCTTATTGATTGCTCTCTATGTGCTCCTGTGCAAAGTGAGTTCCCTGTCTTATTTCATGTGTTTGAAGCATGTCCATATTCAAGATGAGGAAACTGAAGCACTGAAAGCTTAGTTGAGTTTTTTATGCCAGCCCTATGTGTTCAGGACCTTTTGTCCCTCTGATGAAATATTACATAGTAATTGTGTTTTAAAAATTCTAAGAATCTGAAACCTGTAGTTTTATCTTATAAAATTGTTCCATTCTCTGCTTGTAAAACTATATCTAAAAATCTGAAAGCCTTTGTAGTGAGAGGAAAAAAAGAGAGAATAAAGAATGAAAGGGAGTATAATCAATAATCAGAGCATTCACAGATTTCATTCAGCAAATATTTATTGGACTGAGGAAATTGCAGTGAACAAAACAAAATCCCTCCATCTGGAGAACCAGCACTCTAACGGGAGAGTGAGAGTAACACAAAAAGTTATGTGAAAAGTAACAGGAAGTAACAGGACAGAATACTGGGAGGGGTAAAGCATGGAGAGTAAGTGAAGGGGGCTGTTTTAGATGGGGTGTCTAGGGAAAGGGTGAAGCAAGATTTAAACAGAGATCTAAGGTGGCCACATGTGAGAGAGCAATGTGATGGAGGTTAGGCCATGCTACTATCTGGGGGAAGAACACTTCAGCCGAGAAAACAGCAAGCCCATGACTCTGGAGCAAGAGCACCTGAGACATGTGGCAAATGGAAGGATTCCTTCTTTTTTAAGGTCTGATTTTTATACATGTGTGTGTGTGTAATATTAAGAGTATCAATGCTATTATTGCAAAACGTCAGCCACTTATTGTTTACTTTTCTAAAAAACACAAACAATAATAAACATACCCAGTATATATTGCATTTTGTTTGTTCATTTATCTATTATAGACACTTAGGTTGCTTCCATATCTTGGTTACTGTGGATAACACTGCAATAAACAAGACAGTGTAGATATCTCTTTGAGATAATGGTTTATTTCCCTTGGATATGTACCTAGAAGTGGGATTGCTGGATCATATGTTAATTCTATTTTTAATTTTTTGAGGAGCCTCCATACTGTCTCTCATAGAGGCGGTGCCAATTTACATTCCCACTGACAGTACATAAGGGCTCCCTTCTCGCTACATCCTCAGCAACGATTATTATCCTTTGACTTTTTGATAATATTCATCCTGACAGGTGTGAGGTGATGTCTCATTATGGTCTTGATTTGCATTTCCCTGATAATTAGTGATGTTGAGCGTCTTTCCATCTAACAAATTCTGTTAGCCATTTGTATGTCCTCTTTGAAAAACTGTCTACACAAGTCCTTTGCTCATTTTTTAATCTGGTTATTTGGTTGTTTTGTTTTTCCTATTGATTTCTATTAATTCCTTGTATATTTAGGATATTAACCCCTTATAAGATATTCACAACAACATGGATGAACCTGGAGGTTCATCCATTATGCCAAGTGAAATAAGCCACAGAAAGACAAATGTCACATGATCTTACTTACGTGTGAAATCTAAAACAAACTCATAGGAACAGAGAGGAGAATGGTAGTTTTCAGAGGCTTGGGGAATGGGGTTAAAGGAGAGAGATTGACCAGAGGGCATAAACTTTTATTTACAAGATAAATAAATTCTAGAGACCTACTAGAGTATGGTTTCCCTGATGGCTCAGATGGTAAAGAATCTGCCTGCAATTCAGAAGACCCAGGTTCAATCCTTGGGAGGGGAAGATCCCCTGGAGAAAGAAATGGCAACCCACTCCAGTATGCTTGCCTGGGAAATCCCATGGACAGAGGATCCTGGCAGTTATAGTCCAGGGGGTCACAAGAGTTGGACACACCTTAGCAGCTAAACCACCACCAACAACATAGACTATGGTGACTATAATTAATAATAATGTATTGTATACTTGAAATTTGCTAAGAGAATAGATCTCAAGTGTTCTCACCACACACACAGTAACTAAAAGAGGTGATATATATGTTAATCAGTTTGATCTGGTAAGCATTTTACAGTGTATATGTATATCAAAAAAATCACATCATATACCTTAAATATATTACCATTTGTAATTGTAAAAAAAAGCAAAGCAAGAGTATGCAGGGCAGACTTGATAAGTATCAAGAGGGCAGGCTTGCTCGAGCTCAGTGAACCAGGGAAAGAGTGACACAAAGCGATCGGGGGGACAGCAGGGGGTCATATTTATGGTGCTGGAAGCCACTGTAGGAACCTTAGGCTGTATTCCACTGCAATGGGATGCCACTGGGTGGTTTTGGACAGGGGATTGTCTGATATTCACATTTTTCAAATGGTTCATTCTGGCTACTCTGGAGAGTACTTTTGGTTTTCTTTGTTTCTCTACTTTAATAATCAGCAAATCTTAGTTTTACAAACAATAAGATAAAGCACAGTTTATAAAGACAAAAGGCAATTATATCAGTTATATATATAGCTGTGTAACATACTACCACAAGACTCAGTAACTGAAAACCACAGATGTTTATTATCTCAGTTTCTGTGGGTCGGGAATCCCAGAGCAGCTCAGATGAATGCCTCTGGCTGGTACCTCTGGCTCAGGGTGCCCACATGACAGGGTACCAGTCATGTGGACAGCAGGTGCAGTCACATCAGGCTCTCCTGGGGGAGATCTGCCTCCGAGCTGTCTCACATGGATATTGCCCAGCCTCACATCCTCCCTGGCTCTTGACCAGAGACATCAGTTCTTCACCAAAAGAGTCACTTTCTTTCCCCAGAGTGAAAATAGCCAAGAAGGAGAGAGTGTGACAGAGCGTTCCTAAGACAGAAGCCACAGTCTTTCTACAACCTCATCTCAACAGTTATTCCATCACTTCTGCCATGGTCTAGTCTTTAAGAGTCACTCAGTCCAGCCCACATGGGGAGAAGTTCCCCAAGGGGATGAATACTGGGAAGCAGGAGATAAGGAGACCGTCAAGGAGATGCTGTTTCAGTAGCCACTGTCTCCAAGCTCCTTATTTTATAGAAGCAGAAACCCATCGGGATGTCGGTCTGGACTCTACCACTCACCTTGAGGCCTCTGCAGGGTGGTTGTGATGATGCTTCTGAAAAGGCTTTGAAAACTGTCCAGCACAGGACAACAGAAGGGCTTATTTTGCTTTTCTCATGGGTAGCCACTCCAGATTTGTCCCGTATTCTTCTTCATCTGCTGTATTAATGATTTGTTTTTCATTGTGGGTTATGTACTTTTTTTTTTTTCCTAGAGTGAAAATCCTCCAGTTTGAACAGAGAAGTGACAGTAGGGAGGAAGAACACCCAGTGTTAACTCGTCCAAGTTCAGGACGAGCTTTCTATTTAACTTTATACCTCCAAGTATCAGAAACTCTGACTGCCCAGTTTCAAAGATCTGGGTATCCCATACAGATGGGGCCAGCAGAAGGGGAAGATCAAAGAAGAGCAGGACGTTAGATACATTTGCCTTTGATATTTGTCTTATATCATATTTATCCAAGTTTGATTGTAAACTTTTTGAAGGCAGAGACTTTATTAGTCTCTAAACTCTGTATTCAAGTTGTTGTTGTTGTTTAGTTGCGAAGTCATGTCCTACTCTTTTGTGACTCCTTGGACAGTAGCCCACCAGGTTTCTCTGCTCATGGGATTTGCCAGGCAAGAATCCTGGAATGGGTTGCCATGTCCTTCTCCAGAGGATCTTCCTGTCCCAGGGATCAAACCTGTGTCTCCTGATTGGCAGATGGATTCTTTACCCCTGAGCCACCTGGGAAGCCCCCTATATTCAGCCTATGTGTGTGTGAGAGCTTAGTCGTGTCTGACTCTCTGCAGCCCTGTGGACTGTAGCTTGCCAGGCTCCTCTGTTGTTGGGATTGTCCAGGCAAGAATACTGACATGGGTAGCCATTTCCTACTCCAGTGGGTCTTCCCATCTCAGGGATTGAACGCTGGTCCCCTGTGTCTCCGCACTGGCAGGCAGATACTTTACCACTGTGCCACTTAGAAATCCTTATATTCAAGATTCACCATTAAATAATTTTCTAAAGAAAATCCTCCCCTACTGAAGGCAACTCTGTTTTAAAAAAAGAAATTACAAAGTCAACCTTAAAATTCAACCTTGCCTAAATTGTGTCGTGCTGCTCCATGAAAAAAATTCCTCAGAGCAGAGCCTTTCTTCAGGATTCAAAGGCTGGACAATTTTCTAACATCTTCATGTTTGCCCTTTTCACCTTTGGATCCCCCTTCTCTTTCTGGGTGTTCCTCCCACCCCAGGTGACTACTCCTTTATTTTCAGCCTCTTCTTCAAATACTGCTACTTACTCTTATACCTGTTTTTTATTGTATTTCTCTAAGACAGATACTCTTTCATACTCAAGTATTAATTTACTCTAGTATTTGCACAGATCCTGTATCTCCCCTCCTCTAATTACAGTATGGAAGGCTTTTTTTAATTTTTCCTAGTGAGAGGAATTCTTAGATAGCCAGCAAGTCGCCATAGGGAGTGTGGGGAAAAAAAGGAGAGCCCCAAATCAGAGGAGATCTACTTGTTTGAACCTAAAATTGAGCAAGATTTAGTCTTTTTAGGGTGAATGGATTAGGAGGGAAGTGTCAGAATGGACTGCCCACTATCTAAATCTCTTGTGAATACATTAGCATTAATTAATACATACATGAATATGTTTTACATTAATTTGTGTTGTTGAAATATATGTGAGCCGACCATCTGCCTGAGGGCATGTGGGAAGCATTCCCAGAATTCTCTCAGTAGCCCTGCACTGGAGTGTTCACCCCTGTGTTCTCTGTCCTTGTTTAGACAAGAGATGTTTCAACTCTTCAAACAATTAGGTGAAGACTTGTTTATGGGGAAGATGGCTAAGACAAGAAAATGATAATGTCAGCGGCTGTTCTGTTTAAGTCAGAGGCGAATGCTGTACGCCAAATATTTTGTGCCTATTCCAGGCTTAGCATACACAGCTATGACCTGAACTGGCAAAACTAGAAGGAGAAGAAGCTACAGTTATTGATTGATCCTGTAGGCTCGGATGCTTGACACACATTATTTCATTGAGTCCTCCGCACAGGCCCTGAATTAGATCATTTCTACAGAGGAGAAAAGTGAGGCCCAGAGAGCTTAGTATGTCCAAGGTCATAGAACCAGGGCTAGAGTGCAGTGTGTCTCCTCCAGGCTCTGCTTTTGGAGAATGCCTATCAGCTCCAGCATAAAGAGACCCTGAGGTTGAAAAGGCCACGTCCTCAGAAGTCATTTCTTGGAGTAAGAGAGGGAGGCAAAAAACAGGCAGAGGCTGGGAAGAAGACAGACAGGAAGGGGCCAGAAGGGGGAAAGCAGAAGACCAGAAGTAAAGAATACAGGGAGAAAAGAAGCGAGCTTCAGGAAGGGAATAGGGAGAAGTGACTACAGAATAGGAGTGAAATCGCTGTTTCAAGACAGAAACAGTAAAAAACAATGTTCTTATTACAGAACAACAGAAAACTCAGTTGTTATTTTCTAGCTATCAAAAGAAGTAATGACTACAGGTGGGAAAAGAAGGAGGTGATGTTTGTTAAATGTCTTCTGTCAGGGCTTCTGCTAATCCATGGATTTGGGGAAAGTTAGAAAAAGACATCTTCTCTTGCTGGAGGTGGCTGCATGGTCACCGGCTTGCTCAGTTGGTTCTGTCTTCAGGGCCCCCTCATTCTTACATGTAGGGAACAGCCTGCAGAAATGTGCAAGCTGACTCCACCTGCTGTGTGCTAGGGCCTTGACATGCATTATCACATTATTATATACTACAATTATTCCCATATTGTGGGTCAGGAATCTGAGGCCCAGAGGAATAAATATCATACCATACAGACCAGACACATACCCATGCACACACACATACACGCCCGAATATCCCAAAGTCACCCAGAAAGTGAATCCACTAAAGTAATTGCAAGTAATTTGAAAACTCAATAAATAATCAGGTAATCTATTAGCTGACTTAAAAACCCTGAAATTGTGTGAGCTTCTGATTAGGATTGATGAGGGGATGGACTGATGTTCCTACAATTATCTTGCATACATCTTCCTTTGTGTGCCGGCTTCACCATCACACCTTAGCAGTGGCAAAAGGCCCAGCTGTAACCACACAGCTGAAAGCATATCTCCTAGTAGTTCCCACTGTGTAAGAAGAAAACCTGTTTTCCAGGAGCTCCTAGCAAATGTATCCTCCTCCTTTCTAATTGGTCCATATTAGATCACATTTTATTGTTAAACCTATGATCGTGGACAGGGGTAGGGTTATGGTGGTAACATAAGCCTGATCTACATACCTAATATGTAGAACCTGATGGAGCATAAGTTTCACCAAAAGGTATAACTTCTAAGAAATTATACACCAGTATGAAAATCAGAGTAATTACCAAAAGGCGGAATGGGTACTTGATAGGCACCCATGTGTAAGAAGGAATGGATACTTGGAAGGGCATCATGTGTCCATCATAGTAAGTGAAGTAGATCTTACATTATCACTTAATAATTTCCACTCCTTCTGTCTCTCCATGGGAGAAGTCTACCTTCTGGTCTCCACTGAACCTGGGCTTAAGGATGTGACTTAACCTTCCTTGCCCTTGACTTCAAGTTTTGTCACGTGACTTGCTTTGGCCAATGGAATGTTAGCAGATATGACCTGAGCACAGTTGGAACTATCCTCTTGCACTCCACCATCACCTATGAACATAAACCTGGTAGAGGTCCAAGAAGAAAACAGACATACGGACCAGACCTGGACATAATCCATAGCTTGGAGGACAACCCAAAGAGGAGGTCCAGCCTAAGTCAGCTGATACCTAGCTGGTCTAGGCCTATGAGCAAAAAAGAACAATTGTGTCAAGCTGCTGAATCTCAGAGTATTTTTGTATGCAGCATCACGGTGACAAGGAGTGACCAATCTGGTTACTGAGTCCAATCTGGCGATGTGCTTTCCTTACGTGACAGCATAGAGCATGGCTCCATCCATTTTTTTCCCTCTTCCTGGCTACAGTTGAGCCTGGGTCTCAGCTGAAAATGAAGGCTGCAGCTTTATTCTCTATTTGCAGCCTCACAAAAACATCTGAGAGAGTCGGCAGCAGCTTTTGAAGGTCCTTCTAGAGAGCTAGCTAGCTATCACACCACGTTAGCTGGTCAGCTTCATAAGGCGGAACCACACAGCAGCCATCACTTCCAAACCCTGCCAAGTGAAACCTTGCAATATTGAGATGGCTGCACCTCAAACTGTCATGTGATTTCTGTATCAGAGGAATTTTAGGAACAGATGGTGAGCACAGACGACAGTGACGGTTGTACTCTGCATACGGGGCAAAGGGGAACGAGTGAGCAAGGGGGTGAGAATCCAGCAAATTCTGGAGGAAGGCTTGTGGAGGGGGGAGAGAATTGCTGGGAGCATGTCTTCTGCCCGCAAACCACAGGTTGTAAGAAGTTGGGAAAGAAAAAACCCCCAATAGGCAGTGAAAGGGGGATGTGCTTTATGAAAAGAGAGGTTTTGCTTCTAAAGCAAGAGGATTCGAGGTTTCAGCAGTTTTTCCAAACACACACACACACACACACACACACACATATACACACACACCAGAAAAACAGGCAGCAAAATTAATTCACCTGAACTCGACCTTTAGGCTGGTGGATTTGTTGCTTCAGGACATATGCAGCATCAGAAGAGTTGAAGATGGAGCAAATGTACAGGAACTGGACTCCAATAAATAGCCCCATCCACCCCACATGCACCGCACCACCAGCTCCCCCTGAACCCCCCTTGAGTTTTGAAAGATGGGGCGGGGGGTGGTTTCTGTGGACGTCTCAGATGGCTGATCCCCTAATTCTATCATGAAATGTATTTCCCCTGGAGCTGGTATTTATCGCGGAATCCTGGCACGGCTCCTGAAATGTTGCATCTGCACCACTACACTGAGGTTCCTTGTAGTTCATTAATATGCAAGAGGGGCTGTGAAATCCTCCCTGTTTCTGACAGGAGTTCTTACATGCCTTTCTGGAATGCTTCATCTCTGAAGTGGTCTGGCACTGAGACTTTGCTTGTCTTCTTTTAATCAGCTCCATCTTGTCACTACGTAAAGAGTTAAACAAAAAAGAAGAAGAAGCTTTCTGAAAATCTTGGGAAGATGCAGGGCATCTTTCTTTCCTTTCTCATTTTTTTTTGTCATCCCCCACCTCGCTCCATGAACACATCAAAGTAAGGAGTGACATGCAGTGCCCCGGAGCTCTTAGCAACATGCTTTTAGGTTTGGAAAATTTCATTTTCTACCTTATGATGATTACATGAGGAAAGATGAAATGCTGTCTTTGAGGTTTATTTGGGAAAGAGATGTAATAAATGTTGTGGCTTCCCACTGAATGGAACAAATCCATTCTGGTCATGGAGGGGATATTAAAAATTACATGTTGTGTGTGCATGTACACAGTCTGTGTGACTTCAGTGGCATTTGTGGCCCTAGATGCTGAGCCAGGAGACCTTGTGTGGCTTCTTTCAGAAAATGCTGAATAAAGTTTTTCATTTTATCCAGCTCTGAATGCATTTGATTCCAAACGAAAATGAGTTCCCACCCTATTTGAGACATAGCAATTGCCTTCAAACCAGTCCCCCACTCCCACCGACACACACACACACACACACACACACGACCATAGGATACATACAGATTAACAGTTTAGAGTCCCCTTAGCTGAAACCCAAAAGTGTGCCAGCCTGTGGAAGGATTGCTCTTATGTCCCTTTTACAGAAAGTTGGTTTTTTCAAACACTGAAGTAGGGCTGAGGACAGTCATGTTTTTCTCTATCATGGTTTTTTTTGTCACTGTTTTTGCTCTTGCCTGGGGAACTTCTCTATTAGCTAGGAGCTGAATAGAAAATGATAAGCTCATCTTGCCCAGGAAACAGAGCCAGCAAGGCAGGGAAATATCCTCATGGTTTCAGCCCTGTGCTCCTTAGTAGGAAAGGAGAGAAGAAAGAAATGGCGTATTCACCAAGTAAACCATTTTCCCGCATGCAGAAACATGCAGTCTAAGGCTCTATTCAGAGCTCTCACATCACACATGCCGCTCTTTGTTCAGCTCACAGCTGGACCACACAGGTTGTAAGATGCAGGATTTGCACAAGCTTCGCCCATCAGCTCTGGCAGGCCACCCTCCATATAGAGTCAATCAGCAACCGCCCCCAGGGTCAAGTTCTTCAGCCTCTCTTGATCACGGTACTCATTTGGGTTTGGAGCAGAACTATGAAATTTTTGCTTTGGCTGAAGAAAGAGGAGAGACCCTGATCCCTTCTCATAAATAACCTAAACCCTGGCTATTCGATGACAGTTCAAATCTCTGTTTACTCTCCCTCTTAAGGAAATAAGAAGTTGCTTGGATTGAATGCTTACTATATGTTCTCAGATGGATTCCCTGTCCTTATTCTGATCAGCTCTATATTTAAAGGGAGAAGACAACTTGTAGACATTTTAAAATATTTAATTCTTAAGTTTTTGTTACTCCCCACACTCCATCTGGAGAAGGAAATGGCAACCCACTCCAGTATTCTTGCCTGGAAAATCCCATGGACAGAAGAGCCTGGGGGACTACAGTCCATGGTGCGGCAAAAGTGTTGGACATGACTTAGCAACTGAACAACAGCATTCCGCAGGTACTATGATTATTCCTACCTTACAAAGGAGAAAAGTACACTTCCTCCTCTGAGTCTGTACAGTTACCCCAAGGGCACTGATGGAGCAGGAGCTCAGGTTCAAATCCAGTGCATCTGACTCCAGAGCCCAAGCCGTCAACCACCTTGCTATACCGCCCCCCTGCTGGTGGAAGGTTCTTATAGGCCCCGCCATGGTCTGTTCCCCTCTCCGGCACAGGTACTGCAATTTCTGTTTATAAATTCATTTCCTTCACAAGCCTTTGGTGTCTTCTTAAGCAGTTATGTTCAGATATGCTCAGTACATGTTTGCTGAATGACTTAAAAAATAAACTAGTAGGCACAGCGCATCACAGAACTTAATGAAGGGTGAATGGAGAGTAAGATTCAGGGTAAGAAACAGAATAAACACTCGTATGAAAACAAGAGATGAAAAGAGGCAGGGAGCTAGACTCTGTTGAAGGAAAGGAAAAAGATTTGAGGCTGATGTGATGACTTCCCCGTGGATTTTGCAACCAAGGTTGGTAAAGTTACTGTAAAGGCAGGGAGAGTGTGTCCACCCAGTTGGAATGTCTGTTGATCTTCTTGGTTTAGAATAAAAGGCCATGGAATGGGATATCTTTCTGTGTCTACTTCTCACTAGTTAAGCAAGTAAGGAGTAAATCAGGGCAAGTTATTTGCCTTCTTTGGGCTTCCATTTCTTAGTGGGTCATTGTGAGAAAGTGGGATTAAAAACTTCCTGTAACCTTGCAGAAAAAAGCAGGGGTGTATAATTATATTCCTAAGTGATTGCAAGCATTTTACAAACATGACAATATGAATAACAGTTATTGTTATCAGTAATAAAAAGAATGCAACAGTGAGTGCTTCTTATGAACCAGACATTTAATATACATATGGCTGTCTGCTTTTATGAAGGCAGAGATGCTGGTTCAAGAAATTGCATAATGTGCTCAAGCTCACTCAGCTGATGAGTGGCTGATCTGGGATTTGAATTCAGACCAGTCTGACTCTGAAGCCCATAGGAAGGTACCTCAGGGACCCGATGTCACTAGATTCCTCCTTAGCAGATGTCACCTCAGAGGAACCTGCCATCATTTTGACTCAGAAAGCCCTACTGACTGCCCCTCCGCTGCGTGCATGACTGGCCTGCCCAATGCTGACCGTCCCTGGAGAGAAGCCCCGCAGGGGACCCCTTGGACGGTCACCCACCAACCACCACTGCCTCCCCAGCAGCAGCCGTGCCTGCTGGTGTCTTCGACCAGTAGCAGACTGAGGCAGAAGGAGCAAACCGTTCCCTAGAAACCAACCCTTCCCGCTCCTTTTCCCAGAGACCTGGAAGCCAAATCCCTTAGTTAATTCAGGGAAAGCGTCATGTGACTCCACCGTCTCCAAGGCTGTCACTTGCCCATTCACTCACTACTTACTGGCAAAAAATCCTTCTGTCTGGATGCCATCAAGTCTTTTTCCTTCAGTGTCTCTATCTACTCCATTCCAGATTTAAAATTTGCTTCCATTATTGTATCAAAACAATCAATAGAAATTCGATACAAAACATAGGAGTTTTTAAATGAACCGTCCTTTGCTCTTTACAGTTAAACAAACTCTTAAAAGACTACTAATGACCATAGTCCTTTAAAAATATTTTAATCATCTACATATATGTATGTATATGAATTCATAAATGTCATGTGTATATATGTGTATACCTGCATGGTAAATTAAGTGCCAATATCTACAAGCAGATATATAGCTTAATAGCACACACACACACACACACACAGGGTTTATCTTATTGGGTTTTTTTTTTTTTGTATTTAGCAGGTTTTTTTTCTTTTTTCTTTTTTAAATTAATTTATCTTAATTGGATGATGATTACCGTATAATATTGTGATGGTTTTTGCCATATACTGACATGGAAAGTCCTATCTTATTGGGTTTTAAAAAATATTTATTTATTTATTTGGCTGTGCCAGGTCTTAGTCGTGGGACATGGGATCTTTATTTGTGGTATGGTGGATCTAGTTCCCTGATCAGGGATCAAACCCAGGCCCCCTACATTGGGATGAAAAGTCTTAGCCACTGGACCACCAGGGAAATCCCTGTCTTGTTTTTTTTTTTTTTGAGGGATGGAACCTGGGCCATTCACTTATTTGCTCTCAGATGAATTCCCTGCCCTTGTTCTACCTTACTATGTTTTAAAGAGGGTGATAACCTACAATTATTTTTAAATATTTACTTTTTAAATATTAAGATGTTCATTTGTGCTTTATACCTATGTTGTTATAGATGTTGAGCCTAGAACTACAGCAACAAAAACTAGGGATCTAATCTTGGGATATGAGGTTTAAAGGAGCTTAACCATATCCACAGCCAATCCTGGTAAGTTTACCTTTAAAGTAAACAGGTCTTCCCCGGTGGCTCAGATGGTAAAGCATCTGCCTGAAATGTGGAAGATCCAGGTTTGATCCCTGGGTGGGGAAGATCCCTTGGAGAAGGAAATGGCAACCCACTCTACTATTTCTTGCAAGGAGAATTCCATCGACAGAGAAGCCTGGTGGGCTACAGTCCATGGGGTCACAAAGAGTCGGACACGACTGAGCAATTAACACTTACACTTTTTCAAAGTAAACATTAAGTTTATACCTATTAGATAAGTTTGAAAAGCATAACTAGTTTGCAAAACCAATGGGAGCCTGTACTACATAGAGTCCAATCGGGCAAGTAGAACTCCTGGGTTCATTTGGTAAACGGGATTTAATATGACAAAAGACAAAAAAAATATGTCTCTTTAAAAAGACAAAGGCACAAACAGGCAACTGGAAATTGGAAACTTGAAGAAGGCACTCTCATCCTGCAGCTAGGTAGACAAAGACAGGAACCCACAGTGGTGGCTGCTCTCAGGCAACTGGGACCCACAGGAAGGGTGGCCTGGTGACTGCTGGAGCTCCAGAGGGTGCACAGCAGTGGCCAAAGATGCTACCAGAAGCACAGAAAAAGAAGGAAGAAATACCCTCACTTCTCACCTCCTCATATCCTCCAGCCAGGTCTCCAGCCAGGCCCTTTGAACAAGCCTAAATATAATCAAGAAGCCCAAAGGATGCATTTCACAAGGATCAGCACTCTGAAGTACAAAGCAGGGCTGGCAAGTTGATGCAGTATAGGCCTGAACCAGTGGAAAATGACTGACCCTGATTTCATTGTTCAAAAACAAATTAAGACTTTTCTTAATAACTGAGATCTGTATCTGGAACTCGATTCTGGCATATATGTGGCATAAGGACATAGTCTGTATTTTGGTTGCTGTCCCTGTGATTGTTCAGCACCTTCCTCGGGACGCAGCACATTGAACTCAGGACTCTGCAAGCATGTGGCTGGCTTTGGCTCATGAAATATGAGCAGAAGTAATCCACGCTGCATCTACCCCAAAGCTTCAAGAACCATCCAGCTTTCTTCCCCTCTGCCACAGACCTGTGATTCCCCAGATTAGATAATGGGCCATGTCATTTATTATCCAAGTTGGGACACTATTAATTATGCTTTTTTTTCTTTTCAAATTCACAGTTGAACCCCATTGCTTTAAATGGAGAGGTGCTCCACCTAAAAAGATATGTGGAGTTTGAAGGAAAACATTATGCATAGTCCTTAATTAGACAACTAACATACGGTCTAAAAAGAAGTTTGTCTCATGCTTCCCATCGTCTTAGGCAAATAGAAGGAGAGTGTTCGATGGGGTGTTAACTGCAAAATAGTGAAGACCTCAGAATATAGACTCCGCAAATTCATACAATTAACCCTAGCTTTGAGATGAGTAAACATTAACAGATCTTGGATATTTCCTAGAAGTGATCTTAAAAATTAAAGAGAACAGTTCTGGTCATGTTACTCCCTTGCTTATAAACCTCCCCTGTCTCCCTTCTGTATGCAAGCTTCCCAGAAGATAAAAACCAGACTCCTTGGCTTGGCATAAAATCTGACCCCAATTTATCTGCCCAGCTCTGTTTCTGCCCAACATACCACATATTCCAGAAGCTTAACTTTTCAGTAGTATTAAGTTGTCATTGTCAAACTCCAAACCTTTTACATCCTACCCCTCTATGCCTATAGTTCCTCTCCACTCCAATTTCTCCATCCCTCTTTTGGTAAGATCCTGTTCACCTTTCAAATCCAGGCTCAAATGCCCCCTTCTGTGAAGACGTCCTAAATGGACACTCCCCACACTGCCCTCTGCAGTTCTTACCGCATCTGCTGTTGGAATTCCTTTCTCTGCTTGATCATAGCTCCCCTGGGACTGTGTCCTCCTCATCTTTATACATTAAGCATCTATTATGAAGCCTAGTGCATTCTACGTCCTCTCTAAACACCTGTTGAATAAATGAGAAAATAAATAAATGAAGAATTCCCTATTTACCTTCACCTGCTACTCAGAAATGAGGAGATTCTCTGGAATCTCTTATGAATTCCAGACACCTAGATTTAAACTCCAGGTATTTGCATGCATGCTTAATCATGTCCAACTCTTTGAGACCCCACAAACTGTAGACTGCCAGGCTTCTCTGTCCATGGGATTCTCTAGGCAAGCATACTGGAGTGGGTTGCTATTTCCTTCTCCAGGATGTTGTCCTGACCCAGGGATCGAACCCAGGTCTCCTGCATTGATGCTTTTGAACTCTGGTGTTGGAGAAGACCCTTGAGAGTCCTTTGGACTGCAAGGAGACCCAACCAGTCCATCCTAAATGAGATCAGTCCTGGGTGTTATTGGAAGGACTGATGCTAAAGCTGAAACTCTAATACTTTGGCCACCTCACACGAAGAGTTGACTCATTGGAAAAGACTCTGATGCTGGGAGGGATTGGGGGCAGGAGGAGAAGGGGACGACAGAGGATGAGATGGCGGGATGGCATCACCGACTCGATGGACGTGAGTCTGAGTGCACTCCGGGAGTTGGTGATGGACAGGGAGGCCTGGCGTGCTGCGATTCATGGGGTCGCAAAGAGTCGGCCATGACTGAGCGACTGAACTGACTGAATTACAGTTACAGTACTTTCTGATGCTACATGGAGTTGAGGTTGATGTGTTTCATTTTGAGTGCTTAGAGTCAATTAAATTTGGAGCTGAAAAGAATCAGAGATTGGCCAACACCCTTCAGAGAAAGATGAGATATGTCAGGCAAAAAAACATGGAGTTAGCAGTCCCACAACTAAACCAGTATTCTTTTTATTCTGTTATACTTGAAACTGTATTTAGGGGAAGGTTGATTATATCAATATTCACAAAAGAGGACATATAAAGAGAAAGTAAAATGTTTGGAAAATTAGTCATACTTGATAGTAAATAAAGCAAATCAAATTATGGTAGTATCATTTTACACCTACGAAAGTTTTTTAAAATGATACAATCCAAGACTGCAATGGAATTAGATTCTTATATACTTCTGAAGGCATTGTAAATTGGTACAATCTTTTTGGAATGTAATAAGCAAAAGCAGAACAAGTTATAATGTTTATACTCTTTTGATTCTAAAATACCAGGAATTTATTCTATGGAATAGTTTAGCGATACTGACAAACTTTAAGTATTAATACTTAGTGCAACACTGCCTAGTGAGGACAACCTCAGTATCCAACAGGCTGGGATGGCATGCTAAAGCTATGGAAAATTTTGCTGTCATTAAACTTTGTAATTATGCAGCTTACACATACACATGGAAAATATATAACACAAATTGGATATAGTAGAAATCGAAATAGTATGTGCATTAGAATAGCAACTTTATAAAAGCATTCTTATAGAAAGGCATCAGAAGGCAATTTTTATGAGTTGTGATAGGATAGGATTATGGTTTTTCTATTTTTATCCACCTTTTGTAATGTTGCTGTGACATATTTTTTCTAATAAGAAGCAGGTGGAAGGTAAATACACTCACCAGTGGGAACTGGAAGAATTCAAAGGGACTTGGTGAGGCAGGTGAATCATGTGTATTTTTGCACCTAGCATCCCTTACCTGCAGTGGTGGAAATGGAAAGTGAAGTCAGGAAGTGTGGCCTCGGTAGGAAATCTTTTCAATTTGCAGGAAATAGGAGATGAGGAGAAACTTACAGAGGAAATCTCCCTTGATTTTGCTACGAAGAGAGAATACGATTTGATCAATGCTGCCTTAGTATTTAAGCCAGAGCACTGGTTTCTTGGACCTCTGTTTGCTTGTCAAGTCAACCATTTCTCAAGACACCACTAAGTGCCAGGCGCTGATCCTTTGAAACGTCACAGATTTAATTCAGTGACTTTCCATTATAATTCAGCGATGTGCTTCCTATCGTGTTTTCTGTATGTCATGAGACCAGATTCTGGGACACAAGGCCTGTCTGCAAAATGTTTCTGTGAGTCAAACCATTGGCCAGACTGGTACACTGAAGTACTTACAAGGAGGTGTTCTCGTTACCCAAAGACGCTGGAAAGGAGCTCAAATCACTTGTCTGCCTGCCACAGACCAAACCCTCGATTAGGCCCTTCACGTGTACTATCTCGGTAAATCATAAGGTGAGGTGGGTGGATAGCACAGCCCCTGTTCAACCCCAAAGCTCAAACAGAAGGTCACAAGGTGCTCCTCGGCAAAGCCTGGAGCTATCAGAGGCCTCAGGACATTCCCTGTATTTGAACTTCCTTGTCTTTATTTTCAGAGGAGGAGTTAATGGCTTGCGGGGCAAAGCACTGCCTGCGTAGGACTGTTAGACAGATGGCAAGATGTGCCATATCCTTGGCCCTGGTCACTCAAGACTAGGAGCTTTGCTCCCCAGTGTTGTGACAACCAAAAATGTCCTATACTTCCAAACCCTCCCTGGGGTGGGAGGGGGCTGCCTCTACTTCAGAAACACTAAGCAATCCATATTCATTCCACCAATATATGTTTATCAAGTGCATGGAGAAGTCCATGCCAGGCACTCTGCTGGCAGACAGGCATTCATTGGGGAAGAATGACATTTAAAGCCGTGCCATAAAATGAGAGAAATGCGACAACAGACCAAGTGCTATGAGCACAGAGAGGAAAATGCGTCTAACTGCCTCGAGCATCCAGGCCAAGTTTTGTGACCTGTCACCAGGAAGGGACTCCAAGGAGAGTCCAGATCTGCTGTTCCAAGACCCCCATTCCTAGACTCCATCTGAATCTTAAGTATTATTTCATTTCAGGCTCCTTATTTATTTCCTTGAAGAATTAATTTCTTCCTATGAAAAATGGAAATCATACTAAGGTCTGTCCTGCCCACCTTGCAGAGTTGAATCAGAAAGAAGCCCTGTGGTACACTGTGCACCTTAGTCTTATAGCAGGGCTTCGAGTCTGAGCGGAATTTGTCTTCTTGGCTGGGAATCAGGCATGTCTGGAAATGTCCAGTGACTTGGAAAGGCAGGCAGCCTACTGGCATCTATTTTTAAGAAGTTGGTTACCTTGAATTTTCATCTAAGCCCTGTGAAGAGAGGAGTTGTTTGCAGAGATTGACGAGACTGTTGTCATAAGGGGCTCTGAGAGACATAGGGCTTAAGCAATGCTACTCAGGTAACCAGATAACAAAGTGAAAGGGATTTTCCTAGCAGTCTAGTGGTTAAGATTCCGTCTTCCAGTACAGGAGTCACGGGTTCAAAACCTGGTCAAAACCTGGAACTAATATCCCACATGCTGTGCGACCTCCTCCCCACCCCCCAAAAAAGTGAGGCCTGGAGCTGGGGGTAGGAAGGTGGGCAGGAAACCCTCAGTCCATCTCTGCCCCAGACACAGCACATCCCTGCTCCATGAGGACTGCTGAGTCCCCAGTTCTGCCTTGGCCTGACTATGGATGCCAAGACCCTCACTGGCACCAGTAACAGTAAGGAGATGCCTGCTTTTGAATGGTTTCACAGACAGGAGACATCAACCAGCCGGCCTGGGGCAAAAGATGACAAGGGAACTGACTGGTAGACACAGATGAGGTCACCCCCACACACCTTCAACATATTCACTGACATTTGCACCAAATGAGGGTATTAAGGTGCACTCAACTCACACGCTAGGAAAGTCATGCTCAAAATTCTCCAAGCCAGGCTTCAGCAATATGTGAACCATGAACTTCCAGGTGTTCAAGCTGGTTTTAGAAAAGCCAGAGGAACCAGAGATTAAATGGCCAACATCTGCTGGATCATTGGAAAAGCGAGAGAGTTCCAGAAAAACATCTATTTCTGCTTTATTGACTATGCCAAAGCCTTTGACTGTGTGGATCACAATAAACTGTGGAAAATTCTTCAAGAGATGGGAATACCAGACCACCTGACCTGCCTCTTGAGAAACCTATATGCAGGTCAGGAGGCAACAGTTAGAACTGGACATGAAACAACAGACTGGTTCCAAATAGGAAAAGGAGTACATCAAGGCTGTATATTGTCACCCTGCTTATTTAACTTATATGCAGAGTATATCATGAGAAACGCTGGGCTGGAAGAAGCACAAGCTGGAATCAAGATTGCCAGGAGAAATATCAATAATCTCAGGTACGCAGATGACACCACCCTTATGACAGAAAGTGAAGAAGAACTAAAAAGCCTCTTGATGAAAGTGAAAAAGGAGAGTGAAAAAGTTGGCTTAAGCTCAACATTCAGAAGACTAAGATCATGGCACCTGGGCCCATCACTTTATGGGAAATAGATGGGGAAACAGTGGAAACAGTGTCAGACTTTATTTTTTTGGGCTCCAAAATCACTGCAGATGGTGACTGCAGCCATGAAATTAAAAGACGCTTACTCCTTGGAAGGAAAGTTATGACCAACCTAGATAGCATATTCAAAAGCAGAGACATTACTTTGCCAACAAAGGTCCATCTAGTCAAGGCTATGGTTTTTCCAGTGGTCATGTATGGATGTGAGAGTTGGACTGTGAAGAGAGCTGAGTGCCGAAGAATTGATGCTTTTGAACTTTGGTGTTGGAGAAGACTCTTGAGAGTCCCTTGGACTGCAAGGAGGTCCAACCAGTCCATCCTAAAGGAGATAAGTTCTGGGTGTTCTTTGGAAGGACTGATGCTGAGGCTGAAACTCCAATAATTTGGCCACCTCATGCGAGGAGTTGACTCATTGGAAAAGACTCTGATGCTGGGAGGGATTGGGGGCAGGAGGAGAAGGGGATGACAGAGGATAAGATGTCTGGATGGCATCACCAACTCGATGGACATGAGTTTGAGTGAACTCCAGGAGATGGTGATGGACAGGGAGGCCTGGTGTGCTGCAAATCATGGGGTCGCAAAGAGTCGGACACGACTGAGTGACTGAACTGAACTGAAGGATCTTCTGTGTCATGCTATGAGATTCTAACAGTTTCATTGCCATTGTATTTGGTATTTGCGAGGCAGTCAGGGATCCACTGTATTCTATGTACTTTTTCCCTTTATGTGTGTATGTGTGTGCTAAGTTGCTTCAGTCGTGTTTGGCTCTTTGTGACCTTATGGACTGTAACCCACCAGGCTCCTCTGTCCGTGGGCTTCTCCATGACTAAGCAACTGAAATGAACTGAACTGAGGGTATTAACCAAATCTTATTTATTGCTATTCATGTGACCTCATTGGTACCCATAGGCTGGGAAAACTCAGATTTTGGTTGTTTACCACAGTAATAACACACATCTCCCAGACAGTAGGAGAGGTAGTATCTGTCCAAAGGCCAGCTCCGGGCATGTACTGTCTGCCTCCCCAGACCCGAGGGAAGCCATGAACAGGAAGATATTGACGTGGAAGCCTGCTGTCATGCAACCTGATTTTGGCATTGTTCTTCCTCTCAGTAAACAGGGTACCAGAAAAAGCAATTTTCCCAAAGCCACCTCATCTTAGTAAAAACGAAGTGACTGTGGGGTGTTTATTGAAAGTGGTGGTGCCTGGAAATCAGTAGTTGACTCTTGATATCATAAAGTTTTATGAACCCAGTCATTTCTGGTTAGCTCATAATGCTAATGGGCTGAAGGGTGGAATTTCACTTCCTGGAGCCTCCCCAGGTATTATAAGAGCTAATACTTGGTAGATTGCTCTCAGGCTGATTGGGCGATTAAAACAGTCCCCCCTTTCCCACTGTGAACTCACATTTCCTACTGTGGCAGTCTGTATTTTCCCAAGGGGGTGAAAACAACATCTCCCATCCAGCATGCTCTTTGTACAGTACAACTAGACATTCCTCCAGGAGAAGGCAATGGCACCCCACTCCAGTACTCTTGCCTGGAAAATCCCATGGACAGAGGAGCCTGGTAGGCTGCAGTCCATGGGGTCGCTAAGAGTCAGACACGACTGAGAGACTTCACTTTCACTTTTCACTATCATGCATTGGAGAAGGAAATGGCAACCCACTCCAGTGTTCTTGCCTGGAGAATCCCAGGGACGGCGGAGCCTGGTGGGCCCTGCTGTCTATGGGGTCGCACAGAGTCGGACACGACTGAATCGACTTAGCAGCAGCAGCAGCAGCAGACATTCCTCCAATGGAGTGATGGGGTCCCTGACCCCTCCCCTTGAGTCTGGGTGAAACTTTTTGTGATTGGCTTAAATAATGAAGTGGAGCTATGTGACTTCTGAGGTTAGAGCACCAAGTTACCATGCGCTTCTGCCCAGTTCTCTTGGAACCCAGCCACCTGGTTCTGAAGAAGCCCAAGCAGGCTGTGGAGAGAATCCTGTGGAGAGAACGAAGGCTCCCAGCTCCGAGTCCCGTGGAGCTTGCAGACAATGGCCAGCACCAATTAGCCAGCCATGAGTGAGGAATCCTGAGAGTGTGTCCTCCAGATTATGGCCTCACTGTTTCTTGACGAGGCAGACGCACTGTTGTTTGCTCCATCCCGGTTGCTCACAATAAGCTGCACCTTCCGTCTGAGCTAATTTGTTTTATTATAACATTGGAGTCTTTGCCTTCTAAATCCTTCTGGTTTTTGCTTTAGAATTTGTCTCATCACCAAAGATTCAGTTTGGTTAGTTAATCCTGGCCCTTCTTGAGAGAAAATTGCAGAACTTGAGAAACACATTACTTTAATACCTATATTGCAAACAACTTTTAAAAAATTATCAGAGACCTTCAGAGTTGTGCTTTTCTCTAAAAGTGCCACACTGTAGGACTGGAAGATGACCCCTTAAGCTGACCTGATGTGTTCTATTGGGGGAGATAGAATAGGGATGGGTTTTTTTAATTTATCATTCACATCCCCTTTACTTTCCACCTTTTTTAATGTAATCCTCAGAAAGCTATGTCCTTGTCTTGCTCTTATTTAAAACAGAGACTCCTCTCATCAATTTCCCCAATTTTCACTTTGTAAAGTAGGATCAAAAAGAAAAAAAAAAACAACTAAGGACCGCTGTTACATTAATTTCACTTCTTTTCACCTCATTTCAAAACCAAGTTATTCTTCCTGCGGCATTTCTACCAGCCATTTTCTTCTGCAACCTGTGGGTTTCCTGCAGAGAGAGGACAATGGGCAAGTTAAGTGAGGGAGATGATTTACAAGGCTTTTTTTCCTTTTGCTCTAATTTACAAGAAAATCGTCCTTGCATGGATGACAGTCTAAAGCCCACATCAGTAAGGGATTCATTGTGATGGGGGAGAAAAGAATAAACAGAATAATATTTCATATTAGTAATGCCAAATATATTTGATGGTTATAGTTCACTTATGCCTTGCATATTAGTAAAAATGCCTTTTTTTAACTGAAAGAATTTATTTCAGACAGCACTTCCATTCTTCTGTGTTAATTTGTATCTCTTTCACCTAGGATTATGTTAGACTGCATAAAATAGAAAACCAAAATAAAAGAGGTCAGAAACCACAAAGTCCTCTTCTTTCATGTAAAAGGCAGCCAGAACTGAGCAGTCCAGGGCTGGTAGGACAGCACTGAAAAGACACCAGGACTCAAGACTGCTTCCCTCTCTGCTTTATCATTCTTAGCGCATAGTTTCCATCCTCAAGCTGACTGCTGGTGTGCCTGGCATCTTATCTGGGATCCTGGAAATCAAAGGAGGAAAACAGAATGGAAAATCCATAGGGCACCCATCTAAGTCACCTCCCTTTAACAGGCATCCCTGGAAATTCCATACAATGGACTGCTTCCATCTCAATGGCCAGAATGTAATCACATGACCACCAGTAGCTTCAAAGAAAGCAGGGAAAACATGAGCACCACAGCATATAGGGAGACCCTTCCCTTCTCCGAGCTCCTCCAATGTTTCTTCTACTCTACCTGATCTAATACCCAAATATAGCTTTCTTCTATTGTTCTGCTTCCAGAAGCAAGCAGAGTTCTTCACTAGAATTGCAAGCACCCTTGGGATAACTTCCACATCCCTTTTACTGCACCCTTTACAGTTCCTGAGATAAGGCTAGAATGTATTGTCACACCCCCAAACTGTACAATTTCTGTTGTTCACTAAAGAAAGAGAATGAATTTTGGATTGATAGCCAGCAGTCCAGATGTAATATAAAAAATGCATACTATCTCATTCATCCTCTATGTTACATTTCAGTTTTATATAGTTGAATAAATATTTTTGGATTGCCTCCTCTGTTCCAGTTCCAAATCAAGCTCTATGAAGAGTGTCATAGAAGTATATCGCATAGTAATTGATTCCCCTCAGGGAGCTTACAACTTTATATGGAACTCTGCTTCCTCATGAAACACAGAACAGAAGAGAGCCATCATCACGTCTTACAGCATACAGTGTGGATAAGAGGCTTTGGAGGAAAATGGGGAAGGGAGGAACCTGTAAAGCCTGTGATGTTAATGTTTTTCTGAAGAAGATACTAATAGAACCTGCACTGGGAACTGAAAAATATGGTGGACACATGTGATATCGCCTTGGCTGTACCCCCTGGTTAAGCTGTTCTGGATGTGTCTGTGAGCCGGGTTCTGCTGACTCAGTATTTGAATCAGTAGACTGAGTAAAGAACATTGCCCTCCCCAATGTGGGCAGGCCTCATGCAATCCTTAGAAGGCCTGTAATAGAACAAAAAGACTGAGTAAGAGAATTCTCTCTGCTTAACTGTCTTCAAGCTAGGACACCGGGCCTCTCCTGCCTTTGGGTTCAAACTCCAACTGGAACTTACACCACTGCTCTCCTGGTTCTCAGGCCCCTTAACTTGGACTGGAACTATCCTGTTAGCACTTCTGAGTCTCCAGCTTGCTGACTATATAGATCTCAAAACTTCTTGGTCTTCATAAGCACATTCTCTGAAGAATCCTGACTAATACAACAAGCATGCAACAAAACTTTGAGTACACTGAGTATCATCTAAGTCTTAAAACAAGGACAAGCACAAGAATACAGAGATGAAAGATACAGCTCTGTTCTTGAGTTAACATATGGACCACTCATGGGGGAGAGGAGAGGAGACAGCCTGCGATGATATCATGTGAAAGTGCTATGATAGAAGGATGCATAAGGTGCTGGGGGAGCTCTGGGAGAGAAGGGGAGGGAGTCTCTGGGTGACAGAGAATGTGTCTCAGAAAACTTCCTAAAGGAAGGGTTCAGCCATGTGGGGGTGTGTAGGGTATACTTGATCAAGCATGTCTCTTTTTTGTCTGCACCGGGGCTTAGTTGCAGCACGTGGAATCGGTAGTTGCAGCATGCAAACTCTTAGTTTCTGCATGTGGGATCTAGTTCCCTGACCAGGGACCAAACCTGAGCCCCCTGCATTGGGAGTACAGAGTCTTAGCCACTGGATCACCAGGGAAGTCCCAAGGAGCATGTTTTGGATTTCGTATTGTTGGAGAGACTTGCGTGTTTTTAAAGACTGGAAAGAAAGTGCTGATAGAGACTGAAAGTGTTAAAAGGAGGGACAGTGAGTGATAGAGAAGACAGTGGGTGATAGAGAAGGGATTCAGAGCTTGTGGGAAGAGCTGAGCCCACGTCCAGAATGAGTAATGCTGATCAGGCATAGAAAGCTCAGAGTTAAAAGGCCCTCTCTAGGTTCCTCTGGTTTAGCAAGCCTAGATTCCCAGTGTGGAAAAGGAGGCATAGAATCCAAGATTTAAGGGGAAAAACTCATTTAGGGAATAAAGACTGTGGATATGTCATCAGATCATGACCTCTGGAAGCTCTCCCAGTGGCAGGACCCAGGAGAGTTTCACAAGGGCCCATGTTGCCTCCATTTCCTCTCTATTCTTCTTCTTCTTTTTTTAATATTTATTTATTTATTTTTGACTATGCTGGGTCTTTGTTGCTGCATGCAGGCTTTTCTCTAGTCCCAGAGAGTGGGGGCTTCTCATTGTGATGGCTTCTCTTGTTGCAGAGCAGGGGCTTCAGTAGTTGCAGCACACAGGCTCCTTAGCTGTGGCTCACAGGTCCTAGAGCACGGGCTCAGTAGTTGTGGGGCATGGGATTACTTGCCCATGGCAAGTGGAATCTTCCTGGACCAGGGATCGAACCTGTGTCCCCTGCATTGGCAGGCGAATTCTTATCTATTGTAGATAAGGTAATACCAGGGAAGGTCCTCCTCTGTATTCTTGCCTATTATGTCTCCCTGTCTGCTCTCTGCTCGGTTTCTGACTGTTTCCTCTCTCCCCTCTTATACCTAACTCACTCACTTTTTTGTAGACTCACAAACCCAGTGAGTTTCCTCTTATCATCCAATTGTGTGATTTGTCAACCATTTGTCCACCACTGACCTGAGTGGTATAATCTGTTCTGGACCCTGGATGCTGACGCCAACCACCTGGGGTCCCCAGCCCCCTCCTCCACTGCAAGTCCATGGATGCTGATGCCTTTGGAAGTCCCAAAGCAGATGTGGGAGTTCCTACATGCTCTTGAACCTACCCATGCAGCTTCTCTTCCCAGTTGCTTCTGTGGGTCCAGGACAACTGGGAAGGTAAGAAGGGTCACAAAGGAATTCAGAATATTCTGTTGACTCACAGTTTCAGTCTGAACTTGTGTGATTTGTGTGATTTGAAATAAATGCAATAACAGCACCATTTATTTCCAACTCTCCAGTAGGATTATTAACTTTTTCTTCCAAAGATAAACTTGATTACATTACTTATTTATACTATGTACATTGCATTAGCAGTAAAAAATGCACCAGAGTAAAAAATAATCTTATACGGTTTTTTTAAGTGGTGTTTTCTTATCCGCTGCTAATAACAGCTTAGATTATTAAAAAGGAAGAATTTTAAATTTACAATCACCTTCAGGTCTTAGTATTGCTTGTTTACTTTTACACAGTTTGCAAAACTTGACAGACAATCTAGAAATATCATCTCTTCTCACTTTCAATTCCTCAAATTCCTCATTTCTATCCCAGTGCTGTGCTTTAGTGCTCAGGTCTATGACATATCAGGAGAGGCAGGATGATATACAAGAAAAAATGGGAGCTTTTGGAGCTGTATACATTGTATTTATGAAGCTTACAAGCCCAGTGTGCCTTTTACGAGTTGAGGACTGGAATTATATCATTAAAGAGAAATTCACATTCAAATGGTTTTAATTTGTAAATACAATGACAAATTTATTGGATGTTCATTGTGAACCAGGCACTGTGCTCTGTGACCACATTTAATCTGGACAACAATCTGATGAGATAGGTATTACTATTTTCTGCATTTTACAGAGGATCAAGGTGAGACTTACATGAGCTAAATTAAGGATATTCACCAAATAAGCTAGAGGTCAAAATGATGTGTCTGACTCTAAGACAACACTCCTAGCCATGGTCCCAACACTACCTGTCATGTAGATCAGCTCTAGGACTAGAAATAGCACCTACATAGTAGATGTCATCTCTAAAGGAAAAAGAAGAGATCGAGGTTAGAGAAAATCCCACATCCCCAGCAGGCAAGATCATTCAGTGTTACAGTCCTTCAGCCTTTAACCTGTCTCCTTTCTTGCTGGAGAGTGTGAAGCATGGGCCCCACTAGTCCTGAGGGATACAGTCCTCTTGTTGGGCTGATAAGAGAACCCCAGGTTCTCAATTTCATTCATGTGGACTTGGCAATTAATTGGGACTTCCCAGGCACAGGAACCAGAGATCAAATTGTCAACATCCATTGGATCATTGAAAAAGCAAGAGAGTTCCAGAAAAACATCTACTTCTGCGTTATTGACTAGGCCAAAGCCTTTGACTGTGTGGATCACAACAAACTGTGGAAAATTCTTCAAGAGATGAAAATTCTTCAAGCAGACCACCTGACCTGCCTCCTGAGAAATCTGTATGCAGGTCAAAAAGCAACAGTTAGAACTGGACATGGAACAACAGACAGGTTCCAAATCAGGAAAGGAGTATGTCAAGGATGTATATTGTCACCCTGCATATTTAACTTATATGCAGAATACATTGTGAGAAATACTGGACTGGATGAAGCACAAGCTGGAATCAAGATTGCCGGGAGAAATATCGATAACATCAGATATGCAGATGACACCATACTTATGGCAGAAAGCAAAGAACTAAAGAACCTCCTAATGAAAGTGAAAGAGAAGAGTGAAAAAGTTGGCTTAAAACTCAACATTCAGAAAACTAAGATCATGGCATCTGGTCCCATCTCTTCCTGGCAAATAGATGGGGAAACAATGGAAACAGTGGCAGACTGTATTTTTGGGGGGCTCAAAAATCACTGCAGATGGTGACTGCAACCATGAAATTAGAAGATGCTTGCTCCTTGGAAGAAAAGTTATGACTAACCTAGACAGCATATTAAAAAGCAGAGATATTACTTTGCCAACAAAGGTCTGTCTAGTCAAAGCTATGGCTTTTCCAGTAGTCATGTATGGATGTGAGAGTTGGACTATAAAGAAAGTTGAGTGCTGAAGAACTGATGCTTTTGAACTGTGGTGTTGGAGAAGACTCTTGAGAGTCCTTTGGACTGCAAGGAGATCCAACCAGTCCATCCTAAAGGAAATCAATCCTGAATATTCATTGGAGGGACTGATGCTGAAGCTGAAACTCCAATACTTTGGCCACTTGATGCGAAGAACTGACTCATTTGAAAAGACCCTGATGCTGGGAAAGATTAAAGGCAGGAGGAGAAGGGGATGACAGAGGATGAGATGGTTGGATGGCATCACCAACTCAATGGACATGAGTTTGAATAAGCTCTGGGAGTTGGTGATGGATGGGGAAGCCTGGCGTGCTGCAGTCCATGGGGACGCAAAGAGTCAGACATGACTGAGCAACTTAACTGAACTGAAGGTGGTGCTAGTGGTAAGATGCAGGTTCATTCCTGGATCAGGAAGATCCCCTGGAGTAGGAAATGGCAACCCTCTCCAGTATCCTTGCCTGTGAAATCCCATGGACAGAGGACTCTGGTGGGCTACAGTTCTCAGGGTCTCAAAGAGATGGATACGACTGGGCACATGCACAGACAAACACACACACATGCACGCGTGCACACACACACACACACACACACACACATTTCCCTGTTCCTTTTCCTTTCATAAAGTGCTAGTGTATATGATCTCATTCAAATCTCCCAACAATCCTGATGAAAATGAGATGAATCAGAGATTCAAGCAGTAGGCTCAAGTCAACAGAGTAGTTATTTGTGACACAAGGGGAATTTGATGACAAACCCACCTTATCTGTGTTAGTTACAATTCTTAGCCATGATGGTTCCTCCCTGAGTGTTTGGTTTTTTGGCCACACTACACAGCATGTGGGATCTTAGTTCCCTGACCAGAGATCAAACCCAGCCCCCCAGTGGGTTCTAACCACTGAAAGCACAGAATCCTAACCACTAGACCTCCAGGGAATTCCCTTTTTTTAATTTATTTTTCACCTGAGTGTTTAAATGAAACATGAATAGAATAAGAAATGAGTGCTTCATTATGTGATCGTGACATCCCCTAGCTTGGAAGTTTCTTAGAGATGCCCATCACTGATGATGTCTACAATGACAGGTGCAGGCATCCTTCACCCCCGCCTTAGTCACACTGTTACTGAACCAAACCCGAGCACAGTAAAGCCAGTCTACTGACATTTGGGCTGTGGTGAAGGAAAGTGTAGCATTTATTAGACATGAAACAAGGAGTCCAGGTAGCTGAAAGGGTGTGTGATCAGCCCATGGACATTCTTCTGATTGGTTGGTGGTGAGATAACTGGGAGTCAGCATCATCAACCTTCTGGTTCTGACCAGTCTGGGGTCTGCATACTTGTGGGCAGCATACAGTTAGCTTCTTCCACTTGGTGTGGGTTTCATTATCTGCAAAACAGCTCAGAGGACATGGCTCAGAGTATTATTTACAGACCTTGAAGAGGAACTAAAAGTCCTTGACCTTGTTCATGGTTAAACCTCAAAGGTGGCAGATTGGGGAACCTCCCTGGTAAGAGCCTGATTTCTCAGTTTCACCAAAATTGAAAACTGAGATCATTCTCTTCCTCTACCAAAAGAGCATGGCTACACCACCCCATCTCTGCAGTCTCTTTACAAGGGTCTTCAAAAGAACACAGTCTGCTTGGATCATGTCTTCACCATAGCTTGTGATGGCAATTGTATTTCTTTACCCATCCCTTCAAAGGCCATGTATAAATCTTATACAATCTAAGATTAGACATAGAATGCCTAGCTGCCTTTTTTTTTCTTATTCCTGGTTTTAAAGAAGCTAGTATTTCAGGTGGAAAGGAAAGAATTAGAAAACACATCCCCTCCCATATCCTTAGGGAAGTGGGTAAGTAGAGAATCTCAGGAAATTTCCTTGAGGTGCCTCCTGATGTGAGCAGAATGATGGGGACCATTTTCTCTTTCTTAAAGGTGTACAATGAAATATATCTTTGGATTGAACCATGTACCACTGAACAGTGTCCCACTGCTAAGCAGAATTGAAGGGTGAATTAGGATGAATTTCCTTTCTTCTTCCAAGTCCATGAAAGCATTCTCTATCCAAGTTAACAAATATTTCAAGTATAGTAGTAGTATTATCTATGGGACAAAAACCAAAGCTGAGCCTCCCTCAAGGAGCTTCGGGTCTTTTGGAGAGAGTCGTCCAGTCCCCAGACTCTACCACAGTATTTACTTAAATTAGGGCTCAAAGAGGGATAGAAGCAAAGTGTTGAAATTGGTCATAGACAGAAGTTTTTGAGGACAAATGGAAAATGCTTCATGGATGAGGAATCTTTTCACCATTCCATGTTGTTTTTCTTCAGTCACTCAGTTGTGTCCAGCTCTTTCTGACCGCATGGACTACAGCACACCAGGCTTCCCTGTCCTTTACTATCTTCCTGAGTTTGCTCAAACTCATGTCTGTTGAGTCGGTGATGCCTTCCAACCATCTCATCCTCTGTTTCCTGCTTCTTTTCCTGTCCTCAATCTTTCCCAGTATCAAGGTCTTTTCTGATGAGTTGGCTTCTCACATCAGGTGACCAAAGTATTGGAGCTTCAGTATTGGTCCTTCCAATGAATATTCAGGGTTGGTATCCTTTAAGATTGACTGGTTTGATCTCCTTGCAGTCTAAGGGACTCTCAAGAGTCTTCTCCAGCACCACATTGTGAAAGCATCAATTTTTTGGTGCTCAGCCTTCTTTACAGTCCAACTCTCACATCTGTACATGACTATTGGAAAAGCCATAGCTTTGACTATATGGACCTTTTTCAGCAAAGTGATATCTCTGTTTTTTAACATGCTGTCAAGGTTTGTCATAGCTTTTCTTTCAAGAAGCAAGCATCTTTTAATTTCTATGACTGACAAGGAAATGAGCTCACCAATCTCATTAATCCTCATAGTTTAAGTGAAAGTCTGAAAGTGTTAGTTACTCAGTCATGTCCTACTCTTTGTGACCCCATGGACTGTAGCCCACCAGGTTCCTCTGTCCATAGGATTCTCCAGGCAAGAATACTGGAGTGGGTTGCCATGCCCTTTTGCAGGAGCTCTTCCTGACCCCAGGATCAAATCCAGGTCTTCTGCATTGCAGACAGATTCTTTACCATCTCAGCCACCTGAGCAGAAGCATTAATCCTCATAACTTTTTATCAAGTAGTTTAGAGCCTGCACCATTTCACAGAGGTATGTAATAGTGAAGGAAATGGAAAGATAACAGGAAGGAATCAAGTGTACAATAACAATATACAGCATTAAGTAAATGCCTATGAAATGTAAGAAGCTCCCCATATATCACTTAATTTAATCCATAAGAACCCTGCCTGGCCCCATTGCACCCTTGAAGAAACTAAGGCTCAATAATGTTAAGTCATCTGCTCAAAGTCACAGAGTTCCTAAATCAGAGCCAGGATTTGAAGCTAGGTCTGTCTTTTCTGGCTTTGGTTTTTTCCTATTTCACTATACTGCCTTTTAAAAAATCATATAAAAGGCAAATAAATGATTGATGTCATTCTTCCTCAAGGACATGAAAGGAATGTACAAACAGCACAGTCACTTTCTGTAGTAAAATCTTTTAATTATGACCCAAATCACAGCACTGCCGTGCTAAGCTGATTGTGAGCTCACCTGAAGTCAAAGCACTTCACAGCAAGTTCAGTGGGAACAATTCAGCTCTTTTTCTATTAGCAAATAGAGAACCCTGGGAAAGTAGTTTTATCCAACTTAGACCAAAATGTTGTAGAGTGAGACATTTACAAGGATGGCAGCAGGAGGGGAAAAGAAAAGGGAAAGGCAGAGTTTGTGATTTATTGTCTTAAAACTTCATTTGGGAAGATGCTGTCATTAGCTTTTCAGAATAAAGGACACCCCTTTTGAGGACTGTTTTAGGGAAGAGGTGCAGGGAGTATAAAGGCCTGAATGAACAGGCTGCAGTATTGTGTGGCTAGAAACATCTATCCATCTTGATGGGTTCAGAACCTATTCTACAGCCCAAAAGAAGAGTCCGTGTTTCAGACAACACTCATGAGTCAACAATATAAGTAATGCAATAACTCATCTCGCTTGTTCCCAATATAGGCGATGGAGTCTATCATTACTTTCAATGATGTATTTACCCTCCATCATTTTTAATCTTTGAGTATCATCAATATCTACAAAATACTTGAGAATCATCTGACCGAAAATATCCTCAGCTTTTCTTCTTTTAAAGGCTCCGAATCAGGAAACAGCATCACAAAACTTCAGTTTATTACCTTGTTATTCTTTTGTATTACCTTGTCCATTCTTTTATATGAGACATGTGTGTGTGAAGCATAAATGATAAATTCTAAAAATTACCATTGGAACTAAGCAACAGCTTCCTCAGTTCTACTTGTGTTCCTCAGTAGATGACAGAGGAGACTATGCTTAAAGATTCCAAGTGAAAGAATCTTCCAGCTCTTAGAAGAGGGGGACACAAGGATGATGAAAGAGGGATGCCCTGGAAGATCTCCCAGGAGATCCAATAAAACACTACGTGTAAATTCAGTTCGGTATTCCACTAGGTCTCTCTTAACAGCAATATATCCCATTTTGAAATAATTTCTCTGTAACAACATGACAGCCAACTTCATCACACGTAGAAGCAAGAAAAATTTACCAGGACTATGAAATTCATTGATTTATTTCTTCAGCATGTCCTGAGAACCAACTCTTGTTACCCTTTGCTCATTATTATCCTCCCCGTTCTGAGGATGGCTCAGCAGTAATGAATCCGCCTGCAACGCAGGAGAGGCAGGAGACAAGGGTTTGATCCCTGGGTCGGGGAGATCCTCTGGAGGAGGAAATGGCAACCCACTCCAGTATTCTTGCCTGGAAAATTCTGTGGAGAGAGGAGCCTGGTGGGCTACAGTCCATGGGGTCACAATGAGTCAGATATGATTGAGCAATGGAGCACACAACATACATCCTCCCAGTTCTGAGCAATGAAAACGGAGTATTGAGCAAAGGATAATTTAGTCCCCAAGGTTCATAGTTAATTTGTTAATCATGCATATTTGTCACCAATATGGGTATAGCTTCCACCTCTCTCTGTTATAGATCATTTCTTCGCTCAAAAAAATGTAAGTATGCCTTTGGGCCCAAAACAATAAGTATATCCCATAAGTCTAGCAAGAAATACCAGGCATCCTAGGTCATTTTCACTGAAATCTCAATATATAACTGAAAGAAATTTGACTTCTGGTGTTGTCTCTTTAAGGAGAATGGAAAAATATGGTTACCATAGTAGGGTAAATATCAAAAGATAGAGGCTTAAATTTTAATGAAAATTGTTAGAGTTTGTGCTATAGGCAGTTTAGTGAATATATTCTGAGTATCAGGCTCATGTTTTAGAAGCACGTTGTTTTCAGTCACCAAGTAGTGTCCGACTCATTGCAGCCCCATGGACTGCAGCATTCCAGGCTTCCCTGTCCTTCAGTGCCTCCTGGAGTTTCCTCCAGTTCATGTCCATTGAGTCGGTGATGTTGATGGCTAATTAATTTTTCTCATTTCAAAAACGAGGAGACTAGAGAACAGGGTCCCAGTGACTGACAGGGTTCTTCAAAGTCTGAAAGACATGAGAAAAATGCAAAGATAACCCTCTGGTTTTCAGGGAACACTGCCACGTTTTGTTACTATAACTTCATCTCAGCAAAGGGCACGCTCAGCATCCAGTGAGTGTGAGATTTAATCCCTTAGGGAAAATGGGAGCCAAACGGCTCCTCTGAGGAGGACTCAGGAGCAGAAGCTCTGACCGTGTGGACTGCACAACTGTGCCTGTGAAATCTGGGACAAGATAAATACCGGAGGGGTTGAGGTCAGCTCTCAGAGGCAGAGACAGGTATGTAGTAGGAGTGTTCAAAATAGTCTTTGAAGCAAGATGGTCTGTCTGTTTATCTATTCCCTCCAGGTTTTTTAATCTGCAGTTCCATGTCCCTCCTGCCCAGGGCTGGAGGACAGTAGGCAAAGGGCAGAAGCCAGACAGACTCCTCCCAAAGGAGACGACCAAGTTCAGAACACGGCGTTCTGAGTTTGGGAGTCGGACGGGCCATGATCTTTTGGAAAGGTGACTTTTAATGTGCAATCATAACCATGACGTTTGCTCAGAAGCAGCTGGCCTGTACTGGCACCCCGGAGCAGCCACAGGTTCAGAGAGTAATACGGGTATTTCCATGAAGCCGGGTGCTGACACTCATCATTTTCATAATGACTGTATTTCTCATCTCCTTCATTTCCATGGGCCAGGCATAAAGTGTGCAGGGAAGCAACTACCTGTGTGTGCTTCTATTTACTCGAGTTTACAGCTCTCGTACAATACTGATTAATCCTCCCTTCTCCATGACACTGAGGCAGTAGCATTCTAATGCCATCTTTATTATTGTTTGGCAGATCCCATACTACTGCATACAGAAATAGTGTAAATCATGGAACTAGTGTTTGAGGTCCATAAAATGCAAGGTTATGAATATTTCATTACTATACATTTTATTTCCCTGTCTATTCTGCATCTCCCAAAATGTTGTTTGTTTATTTATTGGCTCACTGTTCACCAGGAATACTTAATTCTTAATATAAGCTAGGACCAGATCACCACCCCCAGCCGTGTGGTCTGAGCTACCTTTGAAAGTAATGATAGATAGGTTTTGTGTTTGCTTTCCTTTTCACATCTTTTTTCCAACACAACAGCACACTTGACTGTCAGGTGACCTCTCTAACAGGAGTTTTAGCCCCTGTCTCATAATTGCACTGATTTGCAAGCCCCACAGATTGACTCACAAATATACCTCCTGTGAACCCTGGCCACGTATTTAAATTTTTCTCAATGCCCCATTGTATCCCTCATTGGCTGAAGTAAGCAGTTAGATCTTGGCAGTGAAAGACACATTGTCCAAGTGCGGTTAGCTTCACTCCCCGTGCTGGTCCACGTGGTTTGTATGAATCAGCTGGTCCCGCAAGAGATGCAGCCATTATCACCTGCTTCTGAATTTTCCTTTGACCACAAAATTCATATTAGTAAATAGCCAGAGGGATTCAGTCTTAGCAAAAATCAGAGCCCGAGTGCTTGGCATTCAGGTGCTAACTTCTCTCCCACCATAGGGCATAGTAGATATTAATACAACTCTTTGGTACAGGCTGCAAAATATATAAAATATCATAATTATATCTGCAATTCAGCAATGAAACAATTTTCCCCCTTTCTTCACTGTCATCAGCATAATAGCAGCCTATGGGATTTGTATTTTCTGGCTGTGAGCTCTTTTATGGGCTGTCGGACAAAAAAAAAACAAAAAAAAAACTAGCTGGTTAGTTTCACAGCTCTGAGAAGGCCTCATGACAGAAATACTGCTTTTAATGTTATTGTCTCTTTCTAGCTTGTAATCCACTCTCTTTGGGTGGAGAGGCTTCGGTGCTGATGCAGCATCACTTATGTTTTTATGATAAACCTCTGTGCTCCCTCCTTGCTTGCCCCTCCCATCTGGATGAGGACATAATTAACCGGTTTTCAGGATCATGCTATGTTATCTGTCAGGAGGGGGTTAGTCAGAGGGGAATGAAGTCAGAAGGAGGCATGTCTCCAAGGTTTCTCTTGGAGACATAAAAGAACATAAGAAAGATTGCATTCTGAGTGAATCTTCACATCCCGTTTATTTTGCTAGCCAAGACAAATATCACAGCTCATATCTAACATTTGAAAAGCAGGGCCAAATAAAATGATGGATTAATAAGTCCAAGGACAGAATAATAGAAGGAAAATATATTATAGAGAATGATGCCCGTGTCAATCTGAAAGGGACAAGAAAAAAACTGAAATGGAAATGGGGGAGTGGTGTAGGAAGTGTACCATAGCAACCTTAAAAAAAAAAAAAACAAAAAACCCTCCTGGAGTTATGCTAAAAATTAATTAATGTTACCCAAGACCCCTATGGTACTATTACTTCAAAAGCAGGTATCTTTAGACCATTTGAGATTCATTTTGTTATAACCTAGACTGTGAGCATCATGGATTGAACACTGGCCTAAATATTCCCTATATAATTATTGGGAATAATATTCCGTGCACATTTATATCCCCCATCATCATCTCTGATGAGGCTAATCCAGTACTTTCTGCATGAACTCTTATAATACCCAAAGCAGCAGGATGGCATATTATCAAGCTTGGGTTTACCGATGGAAAACCTAATATAACGGAGTTCATTTCTAGAAAACAGTGTTGGGATGGCATTTGTTAGAATCAGCCGTACAGACAGACACCTGGACCACTCTCTGAGGCGACTCGCTGAAGTGACCATCTTTCAGAACAGTATCCTGTCCATCCCAGAAAGCCATTCTCAATACAGTTCTACAGAACTCAGAAAATATTCTGTAATCGCGACGCGCTGTTTAATGAGAGGTGAGGTGATCTGAATTCTCTTGTCATTTCAGCCACAGACACCTGTGTAGTCGTGTTCTGCTGGCCTTTCTGTGACTCGATTTCATAAATGGTAAAAGGTAGAAAAGAGCCTTTCTATATTAAAGGAAACCCATTAGGAAGGAATAGGATTTTTAAATCTGCAAGTTGCCTAGAAATCCCTGGAGACAAATAGTTTCTCTATTGTATTTTTTAAAAAATACAGTTATGTAAAGTTTAAAAATAAAATAAAATTTATTTACTGGTGATCAAAAAAATAAAAAAAAAAAATAAAATAAAAAGTGAACAGACCAATAGTTTCACAAGCAACAAATCATTACTTAAACAGAATTGTCCAAGATGTCCTATAAAAGGAATTAATTGAAGAGAAAGCCCGGAAGTCACAAAAAAGGACTCAATTGTAAAATAGAAAAGCTGTCATACATGTTAGACCCTTCTTGAACTCTAAGATTATAATGAGGACACCATCATTGTGCCCACATTTAAGGGGGGGGGAAAAAAGCATAGCGTCTGAAAATTCAAATTTACAAACCAGATCAATTAATGGGTGATTATTCACACTATAAAAGGATTTATCACTTTACAAATGGATTCCCTGCAGGGTTCCATTTTAATAACTAAGCTTTCTCCACATTAGGACTCACTGCCAATTAAAAGTCAATCAGAAGCAAAGATAAAGCGTCTCTGAAATTAAAATGTATGTCAATGGGAAATCATCAGAGTTATAAAAATTGACATTATGTATAACTTGGCCAGGGCTCAGAATTTTTTTTAGAAGCCTTTATTGAGCATCTACTGCAAACTCAGCTGGTCCCAAAGAGTCATTGCCAAGAGATCTCAAAAGGTGGAATGAATGGTCCCCATCTTGGTGTGAAGAGGTTCTATCAGCATTTCTGAGGGGAAGAGACAATGCTTTCTTGTGGAAGCAGATCCTGCTGTCACTTCCCTGTGGGTAACTGTCAAGGGGGCATCTCTGTCACTGTGTAACCACAAAAACTCCTTGTATATTCCCAGCATCTTTTGTTGAGAAAACAAAACTGACACCACTATAGAGGGCCTTTGTGATGATCAGAAAGTCTGCTTGACTCCTCGGACATTAGTGCTAGAGGACATCAGAGAGGCCAGGTAACCCAGCTCTCTCCTTTGGATGAGGGAGATATTGAGGCAAAATGGAATAAAGGAGCAAGTCTTCCAGTGGCTACTCCAAGAATCTTTCTATCAAATCCCCTTGCAGGAAGTGAGGACACTGAAGGTCTACTGTCTAAACTCAGCATTTTTCTATGTCAAATTCTCTCCGTATTTTGCCATGTTTTCCCTCTTTATCTCTGTCCTTTACTCTCATTTTCAGAAAAGGAGACCTCTTACTCTCCATCAGTTTCAGCTTCCATTTCTTCCCTGAAACCTCTCTTCCCAACGGCTTTGCTTCTTCCAACGGTAGGATTTTAGAACAGGAAGGGTGATAAGCAGAAATCTGGTCCAATGATTCCGATGGCTTTGTGGACCAAGTCCACAAACAAGAAAAGTCTTCTGCTGGGGACTTAAAGAGGGGAGAAGGTTTGGACCTGCTGTAATAGGTTTGATAGGGTGTAAACAACAACATGAATTAAACAGATTCTTTTTTATTGTGCTTGGTTCTGTTAAGGTCCAGCTGATGAGATTACATAAAACCTTCACTGACCTAACCAGCATACTTTCATTATTTTCTGCAGCAACTTGCAGCGGTCTAAGGATATGAGGAGAGAAAGCCCCCTTGGAAGTCATTCATAACCAGTCAGTGATACAATATAAGAAGAATGGGGGATCTGGATTTGACAGCAAATATATCTTTGGAATGGCTGACTGCAAGGTCTATCCCAGAGAGGCAACATGATTCGACAGGCAACCTGGATTCCCCAACCCGGAAAACTTCAAGGAGCCAGAAGCATTTGACAGTCTGGCTCTGGTGGTGAGAGAATGAAAGAAATGGAAGTGGTGTTTCCAAGGGAAAGGTCAGAATCAGTTCTCAAATATGTTAATAATTTTTGCATAACAGTTTGTTGTCTCTGGTATGGGCAGCTGGTATGGTTAAGGGCGAGTGGAAACCAAGTTATTAGCAGAAATGTTAAAGCCTCTAAAAATGGTATGGAAAGAAAGAATGAGACAGGTGCTGAAGTCATTTTTATAGAGTAAATGGAAGTGAATTTGAAAAGAATGACTCAAATTTCCATTAAAATGCCTCTGGGACAAAAGATTACAAGAAGATATGCAACAATTCTCAACTGCCTTCATGTTAGTAGAATGCATTTGGGAAACCTAAAATAAGGCTTCATTTACTCACTGAATTCATATTGATATCATTATTATTCAATCGATAGATATTTTGGATACAGTGTGCATAGTATAAACAAGGGGAATATCAACCTTGTGTCAGACACTGTGCTAAGCACTGCTTTCCAGTTGGGAATAAACAAGTACCTGTCTTAAGGTATTTACAGCCCAATGCAGGAGGTTTAACAACATGCAATCTCAGCGGACCATAGTAGGTACTAACGTAGATGTCTGCTTATAGAAGGATTACCTAAACCCAGTCAATAGAATCAAGGAAGGCTTCCTAGATGAGGCAACATCTAAGCTGAGACTTGAAGGATAATATGAGTCAAAGAAGTGGCAGATGAGACTTGAAGGATAATATGAGTCAAAGAAGTGCAGATGATACTGATAGGTGTTCACAAAGGAAACAGCAGGAGTAAAGGCTCAGGAGCAAAAAGGAGCAGGAAGAGCTGAAGGGATGTAGCTGACAGGAAGTTAGGCTGGGAGCAGAACAGTTGTTTAGTCACTAAGTCGTGTCTGACTCTTTTGCAACCCCATGGACTGTAGCCTGCCAGGCTCCTCTGTCCATGGGCTTTCCCGAACAAGAACACTGGAGTGGGTTGTCATTTCCTTCTCCAGGGGATCTTGCTGACCCAGAGATCTTCTGCAGTGGCAGGCAGATTCTTGAAGCAGTAGAAGGCACTAAATGCTCAAGGATCTCTTATCACTGTTAGCTAGTTAGAATAGGGAAACAGGGTCCAAAAGGGCCGAAGAGGAAGGTCCAAAGAGGAAGCTGCTAGGAAAAAAAAAAAACCCTGCAAGAAGGGGAAGTCATGGACCTAAATGGGAACCTCTGGCAGGTAAGCACACCCTCCTCCCTAATTGGTCTTGGGTGTAACCAATCAAGCATACATTGGTACAATCTCCTATTTGCAGAGGGCATAACCAATCAGGCCCCAGGAATCTGCTCAAGGGAGGGAATAAGGGATATAAAAAAAGGGAAGCCAAAATAGGATAGGGCCACTCCTGCAGGGGGTGATCTGCTCTCATGCCTCGGGAGTGTGTTGCTTGCTGCATGCCCAGTAAATCTTGCCTGCTTGAGCTATAACTGGTCTTTCATTTCAGTTCTTTGCTACCATGAGACAACAACCAAGGGAGAAGAACCAACCTGACCACTCTAAGGAGTGGTCATTTTATCCTGAGAGCATAGGAAGTATATGAAGAACTTTTTACACAGGAGGAAGAATGATCAGATCAGCATTTTAGAAAGCTCCTTCTTGTTGCCATTTGGAGAGTGCATTAGTCTGAAGAGATGGGCATGGATATAAGAAGTCCTGTTACACTAAGTCATTATACCATTGAGGGAAAGGTAAGATGGGAAGATAACACCCAAGACTTTCTGACTTAATGAACGAGAAGGGCAGTGGCCCAAATCTCTCACATTTGAGCAGTCGGTTTAGGTGAAGGGAATAGGAACATAATAGTCCCATTTTGGGCATCTTAAGTTTGAGATGTGAGTGGAATATGCAAGTGATCCTGGTCAGTTGGCAGTTGCAAAATCAGATTCCATGAGAGACCTGGGCTGCAGATGGAGATGTTGTTCCTTCCTATAACCGAAGTCCGAGGCAGGGGGGAATCCTCCAGAGATGATGAGAAGAGGGGTGGCTGGGAGCTTGAGAAACTCCACATGTCACCATCATTGCCATAATTCAGGTACAAGATTAGGCTGTTGCAGCAATCTAAAAGATCATAGCCACGGGAGTGAAAGGATATGAGTAGGTGTTTGGAAATGTTATAGAGGTGATTCCAAACTTAACATTTGTGAAGCCCCAGGATGTCTTTCATTGCAGCAAATGCTTGGTTGACCCAAATGCTTTAGAAAGTCATTTTGTTGTGGTTGGCAGGCTACAGTCCATAGGGTCACAAAGAGTCGGACATGACCGAAATAACTTAGCATACACACACACATGAAGCCAGTTCAGGTACCCCAAAACAGAAGACCCTGCTAGTAACTGGCAGCCTTCCCTGCCACTGCACAAGGGAATTTACAGCAATGCATAGTCATTTAGGGCCTGAAATTAAATTCTTGAAGTGTAAACTAGTCTTGAAGCCACATTATCAGGTGGATAATTTATAGCAAAGACAAGATATTCATTGACACCCCAATATCTCCATCTAATTCAGTAATTGGCTGTTCCTACTTGTCCTCTATTTGGCTGAAAATCTGGTTCACTCAGTCTTTTCAACAGCCCTAGAGGAGGGCGTTGGAGAAGGCGATGGCACCCCACTCTAATACTCTTGCCTGGAAAATCCCATGGATGGAGGAGCCTGGTGGGCTGCAGTCCATGGGGTTGCACAGAGTCAGACACGACTGAAGCAACTTCACGTTCACTTTTCACTTTCATGCATTGGAGCAGGAAATGGCAACCCACTCCATTGTTCTTGCCTGGAGAATCCCAGGGACGGTGGAGCCTGGTGGGCTGCCATCTATAGGGTCGCGCAGAGTCAGACACGACTGAAGCGACTTAGCAGCAGCAGAGGAGGGCCTATGCATTTTGGAAAACCAGAAGATATTCTTTTAATGTGGTGATAAAGACACCATACACATAACTTTCTAAAATCCAGTTTACTAAATCCCTCTTCTCTGGGTTCCACTCAGTACCTCATTAGCAACTCTCCTTTTTCTAAAGTATTGTCTCAGTCTGGAGAAATGGCAGTTTCCCATTCTCAACTCATTCCTAAGTGGCGTGACTCAGTACGTAATGTAACTCTATTATTCCCTGTCCCTACCTGAACTCACTCACTTTCATGTTCTGCCTACAGGCCCTATACAACTAGCTTTCTTTCTTTCAATATTTATTGAGAAATTATTCCTTAGCAGGTATTGTTATAGGTACCATAAGTATATTAATGAATATCATACTTACAAAAATATTTTGAAATAAATGCTTTTATAACATGCATTTGATAAATTTGGAAACAGATTAGAATGGATAAGTTAAACAAGGCCACACAACCAGGAAGTGGCGACAAATATTCATATATGGCCCTAAAGATCACACTCTTAAGTACTATACAAATAGATGTCCCTTTCCTTTTGGGTCTTCTGCTTTTGTTTTTTGACTCTGTGGCCTCTGATGCTCTTTTCTTAAAAATCTACAAACAATAAATGCCTAAGAGGGTGTGGAAAAAAGGGAACCCTCTTGCACTGTTGGTGGGAATGTTAACTGATACAACCACTATGGAGAACAGTATAGAGGCTCCTTTAAAAACTAAAAATAGAACTACCATATGACCCAGAAATCCCACTATTGGGCATATATCCTGAGAAAGCCATAATTCAAAAAGACACATGTGCCCCAAAGTTCATCACAGTACTATTTACAATAGCCAAAACATGGAAGCAACCTAGATATCCATCAACAGATGAATGGAAAAAGAAGAAATGGTACATATATACAATGGAATATTTATTACTCAGCCATAAAAAAAGGAACGAAATTGGGTCATTTGTAGTGATAACTAGCTTTCTTTACTCTCTAACCCTGCCTCCACTTTCAACTCACTCACTCCAAGCTCCCAAAACATGTATAAATTTTAAGATCAGCGTTTTTAAAGCTTTGCCTCTTCATTTGATAGCAACTTGAGCTAAGAGAGTTCTCAGTTTTCTCATCCATAAAATGGGAATGATATATGGTTACAACAGTTCCTGACACATGATTATGGCTCAGTAAATCTTAACTATCATTCTTACCATGACTGGAGTTGAAGTCCCAGCTCCAAAACTCTGTAATAAAAAGAAAGTTACCTTCTCTCTGAGCCTCGGTGTTCTCATTTGGAAAAAATGGAGATTACCATGCCCGCCTATCTCCTAAAGTTAAGAAAATCCAATGGAAGACAGTAAGTAAAATTACCTTGCCTGTTACAAGAATCTACGGAGTATTACCCTTTTTACATTTTCTTTTAAGGTAGTACCTTACTTAGGTATCATCACCGGAAAAACAACAATAATTGTGTAGAAGCCTAGCTGAGGCTATAGAAAATGTAAGAAATAGAAAATCTGACTTACAATTTTGTCACATAGCTGCCTTTGATAACATATTTGAAGGAGACTCAAAGATTCTCTAACTTTTATTTGAGGTTAAATTCTTCCCAAAGCTGCATACCTGAACCATGAATACTTAGTTCTCAGTAAAAATATCTTCTCTGAATTATTTATTAATACAAGGCTATTACACTTAAGAATTAATCTAAGAAATGGCCATGTGAAGCAAGTTCTGCCTCATTTATAAAGTTCCCATTGAAAACATTTGTCCATTCTTCTACTCAGCATTTCTAAGGATCTACACAATAAATACCAGCAAAAACTTAATACGGAGACTCATTTCAGTGCCTTTTTCTGTACATTTACAATTCTGCCTATGATACAATGAGCACAATGCGTCTTAGTTCATACCCTGGTTTATTAAGGGGATTGCACATGGCCTGGAACTGGCCAGCTGACAAGGATTTAGGTCAAATGGGGACAAGCTGCTCATTTCCCCCTCTTACAGACTATCTCTTCCTTGACTTGGCACATCCCTCTTGTCCTTTGCTTACTCATGATTTCTGCTTGTGACTAACCTGGCCCAGGTACTGCCTCATGACCTCTTTCTGGCCTCACCTCACTAACTGGACACATTCTTTCTTTCCTGCAGTTCAAATCCCTGAGGGAAGGTATGTGATTGCCTCAGCCAAGCACTGGCTCATCTGTTTAGGAAGAGCCTTTCGTGCAGGCCCTTCTCGTCTGCTGGCAAGCTGGAGATGGGCCACCTGGAACGGGGGGACCGTTCTTAGTTCAGCCAGGACAGGACAGAGCTGCTGATCCACAACGTGCTGTCCAGGCAACTTCCCTGACTGAGGTTTGCTCTTTTATCTTTCTTTGTACTTTTGTTTATTTTTTTCTCAGTGCACAGGAAATTTATGGTGTTGACATCTAAGCCTTCTCTGGAATAAGTGTTTTTTTAAAAAATAAATTGATATAATACATTGTCTTAGAAACCTTTCAGAGCAGGCACTAAACCAACCTTACAACTTGTTTCTCTTTCTAAAAAATAGAAGGAAAACCTAGTTATCTGAGGGTTTGTTTTTTACGGATTCTAATTAGTTGAGATTTTATTAATGAAAGGCCCCTCTGGCGTATTCTCTGAAGGATGGAGTACCTCTGTTGGCCAGTGTTAGTGGTACAAAGTTGGACGATACCTTATCTGTGCACTTCCTGTTTCCAAAGTCAGATCTTACAGGACCTGACCGATTGGGTATGTGTGGTGGTATGCCGTAAGCTTGGGCCAGTTCTCAAGAGTTGGCTGTTACACTTTCAAGAATTTTGTGAGTTGCTTGTTAAACATGACCATTGTTCAAATTCAGTTCAATCAACTCATAATTATATAACTTTTATTAAAAGCATAGGTAGTAAATATTCAAAACCCATCACTTTCTTGTTATTTACTATATTATCTCTCTTTTTAAAAACATTTTGTGGTACTTATTTTATTTTTAGAATTTACTTATTTATTTTTGGCCACACCGGGTCTTCATTGCTGCACGCAGGCTTTCTCTAGTTGTGGCCAGCAGGGGCTACTCTCTAGTTGCAGAGAATGGGCGTCTCATTGTGGTGGCGTCTCTCGCTGTGGAACGTGGACTCAGGTGCTCTGCAGCATGAGGAATCCTCCCAGACTAGGGGTTGGACCTGTGTCCCCTGCATCAGCAGGTGGATTCTTTAACCACTGGACCACCAGGGAAGTCCCTACTACCTTATCTCTGCTTTTGAGGTTAGTGTCACCTCTTGTACCTGTGTGGTTGAAATACTGTATAATGGTGTTTTCCTGCAACTCTCTTTCAAATCCATGTGCAGAGACATCACTCTGGCAAGTTGAAATCCCAGATAGTAGGAGTGTTTACACCATAGAAATGGACACATGCTACATATCCACCCTTTTCTGCCACCTCACCCTCTTCCTGGAGATCCTGTTATTAGAAGTTTGCCACCACATCACTGCATGTCTGTTTCACCAGTTGAAAGCAAAACTTTTAAATATGCTCAAGCTTGCAACAATCTTGAGGTTGGATAAAGAATACTTTTTTAAAAAGTTGGAAACCCATTGCTGTAAACCTGAGTCACCTATCAATCCATTGTATTTGTTCTCCAATAACACAAGTAGTGAAGCCTTTTCGATCACCTCTTTCATTTAACATCTTTTCTCTAACCTAGAAAATGTCAGAATGCTTTATTTTTTTTTTTTTGGAGAGGCTGGTTTAAGTTCTCTGAAGCTTATACACATAAGCCCATACGTTATGCGCCGGTACAAAATGCCCAGCTGAGAATAGTGGTGCCTTCACCGAATGATGGAGCTTAAGCTTCTTGAAACAACTGTAACTTAATGTTTAAATGCAGATATTTTACTGTCTTATTCACTACACATATTCTTGAATCCAAATGAAGAAGTATAACTTTTTACTCTACATTTTTGATTCATGGTGACCTCATTAACTGGCAAGCAAGTTCATCCTAATTATAAACTTTTGAGACATTACTGCATTAATAGGATGTGGAAGAGGCTTACTGATGGAATATCTCGTTCCTATATTTTGCCACTTAAGAAACTGCCAGAATAGTTGAATGTTTCAAATTCTTTTATGAAACAAATGGACAGAGTGACAGCAAAAGAAAAAAAAAAAAAAGGAAGACCTAATCACTTATAGAAAATATATGTCCTTGGGGCTGAGGGAGGGGGAAAGTTCATGAGTCTGGCAAACAGGGAAGATGGGCCTGCCGTTGGTCAATTTGTATGATGAGCTGAGGAGTTTCCCAGGCAAACCTTGTCCGAATGGAACAGAGACCCAAACACGAGCTCAGTCAGGAATAGAGCCAGAGACGGGTGATCATGAATACATCGGAGGATCTGTCACTTGGATGAGCTCCTGGCGTAGTCCTTCACCCTGTGTCTGAGTCCAGAGATGAGCTGGGATAATATACGTGAAAATGGTAGGACTGCTCCGGAGAGCCATCCTAAGGTGTTAAAGCACATGCATTACTGCTTTGGGAACCCTCTAGTGTAACAGAAATCTAAAGAGAAGAAAAGCACCAATGCCCCCAACTCACAGCGGGATTCCGAACAGTTGCAGCATCTCACGGGTACTTACTTGGGCCTTGGTGGAGGAAGACCCCTGGGGGTAGTAAGCAGCCAAAGCAGCAATAGCTCGGCCCATCCGGGGCCACAGGCCCTTGGTCAGGCGTGTGGGATGGGCAAAGATGTGTGGATATCTAGTGGAGGAGGCAGAGAAGGGAGATGTTCCACACACCAAGCACAGGGCACAGAGTGTCTTATCAGAAGAACAGAAATGAAGGTGATGCACAGTAACTAATTTGACTTATTTCTCTTTAAAAGCCTTTTATTTTAGATTGGAGCATAGCCAATTAACAGTGTGATAGTTTCAGGTGCACAGCAGAGGGGCTCAACCGTGCATATACATGTATCCATTCTCCCCCAAGGGCTTTCCTGATGGCTCACTGGGCAAAGAATCCACCTGCAGTGCAGGAGACATAGGGACGCAGATTCGATTCCTCGGTGAGGATGATCCCTTGGAGGAGGGCATGGCAACCCTGTCCAGTATTCTTGTCTGGAGAATCCCATAGAAAAATGAGCCATGGAGCTACAGTCCAAAGGGGTCACAGTCAGACATGACTGAGCAAGTAGACATGCATGCAATCTCCCCCAAACTCCCTCCCATATAGGCTTCCACATAACACTGAGTAGAGTTCCCTGTGCTATACAGTAGATCCTTGTTGTTATCCATTTGAAGTACAGCAGTGTGTACGTGTCCATCCCAAACTCCCTAATTATCTCTTACCCCATATTTCCCCACTGGTAACCATAAATTCATTCTGTAAGTCTGTTTCTATTTCGTAAATTAGTTCATTTGTATCATTTCTTTTTAGAATCTGCATATAAGGGTATCATATGATATTTCTCCTTCTCTGACTGACAGTCAGCATGACTAATCTGACTTATGTCTGAATTCACTGAACATACTACCTAAGATTCTGAGAAACTTAGCGGGAGGGGAAGAACATGCAGAGGCCTAGAGTTTTACATTAGTGAGTGCTGACAAGAGCTTATAAGAAAGAGTTGCATCTTTTCCTGTCTTTGGAAGGAGATTCCTGATGCAGATTTAACTAACACAAGGCCAAGAACATATTTTCATCAAGCTGCTAGAAAGTCGATGCCATGATATGCCATGGAGGTACATATCAAAATGTTCATGGGCCGTGCTGGTCATTGAGTTACTTCCTCAAAGAAAAGTCATTTGATAATTTCAATGGAGTTTCTGAAGGAATCTAACTATGTTCCCCGTTCTAGCTGTGGGGGCCACAAGAGCACCCACTTTCTGAGTTGAGCTGCCCGTTGAAGATCTCTTTCACTGGAGAATTTGGGTGCCAACTCGGCTCCTTAAACGATAAACTCTTTTAAGAGACATGTGCATGGTCTGTATTCTCCCTAGGAATTAGTGAGCCTGTTGGGAGAACAAAGGCAATGGAAACTCTCTGCTGGCTCCCAGAGGATACAATTAGGATGCAGAAATAAACCACTCCTCCCAGCACCTGTCAGAGCAGCACAGACAGTGTCATTGTGCAAATGACAAAAAGCAGCCTCTCTTGAGTAGCTGAGTTGCAAGGAGACACACCTTCTTCAGGCTGGCAGGCCCTCACTGGGGCACAGCTTGCCAGGCAGGCACCAGGCCCCATCCTGGCCTGCCTTTGTTCATTGCACAAAATGCACGATCCTATGATCCAGCCCACCAGGACATGACATGCGGTGAGAGGGGAGTTCATGGAATACACCTCGTATTGAGAACAAGGAGTGAATCTAGAAGGATGTGCTTTTGGAGATCTGAGCCAAAGGCTTCGCTTGAACTGAAACATACAGAAGGTGTGGCTGGAGCCATTGCCTGGGGAATTAGCCCTTCCATCTGGCCAGACAGTATACGGATAGCATTGTTTTGCAGCCCCAAAGAGCTGCCAGTTGTAAAGGACAGACAAGACCCAGAAAAGAACTTTTTAGAGCCAAAAAATGTCATCTCCATGACTAAAAAAAATTATTGAAGGCTTGGAATAGATCCTGAAATTGATGGAGGTCATCTCCTCACAAGACAGGCTCAAAGATCTGCAGGTATCCTGGCTGCCATAAACTGCTCCAGGGACCTAAGCGAGGGGAAAGCTCATGCATTGCTGGGCTCGTCCATGACAGTGACCCTGGCAGTTGAACCAGGAGGAGATGGAGACTTTGACAGAGATGACATAGATGCACCAGGGTGGGGACAGGGGAAGCAAATTGAGACAGTTATGTCCTCCACTGGGGATCTGCCACGTCTGGCATATGGGAGAATTGGAAAGAATGGGCTTATCAAACATATTTGAGTAACTCCAAAGATGGGGTGAATCTAGGGGAATAGAGAGCTGGACACCAAGCATCTGCAGTTAGAGGAGAGGGATAGTTCTGAGAGCAGAGGGCTGACCCCCATTGCATTTGGTCTCCTGGCTAGAACCCCATGCACAGGTGATGTGGGAGTTTAAAGATGGCAGTGGAGGGAATGGAAGTTGGTGGCATTGTCAATAGGACTTGAAAGGACCATCACTGAACTGGAAGACAAAGTAACCATGTTTGTGAGCCCCTAAACAGGGCAGTGTCACAAAAGGCGGCATTCTCTCCTACGTTGTAGAAATCCCTGGCGGTTGGGGCACCTTAGGGGTGTTGTAGAGGTGCAGCTCACTGGTGCCTTTTGAAGATGCCAGTGCTATCCCAAGGCAGTGAAGGGGCCATACCCCATAGAAGTGACCCCAAACCTGGGGACATGGTGGGGCCAGCAAAGGGGGCCGTTCCCATAGAAGCAGCCACGACTGTAGGAGGAAGAGGATCACAGAGCCACATGGTGGTGGGGGGTTATTTGTGAGCATATGTGACCATGGACTTCCAGAGTTGACCACACAGGAAGGTGGGGACTTTGCAGGGACCTGGAATGCAGCATTCACAAGCTACGGCGAGAGCCAGCAAACCCAAGCGAGCATAGACCTTACTTCTGAGAAAACACATTTGTTCTCTGACAGTTGGGAGAACAGGCAAAAGCTATTATATCCGTCATCAGAAATGGTTTCCAATATCTAAAAAGCGCGTATTATCTTTTTGAGCTCAAACTCTAAAATCTAAAAATACACAGCCTGCTTAAATAAAAGTGCATCACTCCCCTCACCAACAGCCCTCAGTCCTCACTGGCCTTGTTTGTCCCCGAACCTGCCAAGCTTGCTCTTACCTGAGGGATTCTGCATTTGCTGCTCCCTCTCTCTGGAATGTTCTCCCTCAAGGCTTTGCAAAGTTGGCTCCTTCTTGTCATTCAGATCTCAGCTTAAATTCCTCTTCTTCAGAGAGGCTTTCCCTGACTCTACAGGTTTTCAGCCCATCTCTCCACCCACAGACACTGTTTCACACTATGTAGTTTTATGTTTTAATGACATTTATCATTAGCTAAAATTACCTTGTTTGATTTTTTTTAAGTTACTTGTCTATTGCCTGTCTCTTCTCCAACAAAAATGTAAGTATCCAAAAATCCAAGCTATTTGTCTGTCTTATTCCTAGCTGCATTCCCTAGCATCTAGTAAGTAGTCCTTAAGAATTTGTTGAATCAATTAATTTTAAACATTCATTGGCAATTTCTCTGCATTGGGGGAAATTGCTCACTATATGTCAACATAAAAAAAAAAAAACAGAATCTCTAGACTTTATCTTGCTCATTTTACCGGTAAATGAGAACCAGGAAAACTTCTGCTTTGAACTTAGTATATAATCTTGATTTGTTTGTGTTGACAGATCACTTTCAAATTCATGTCTCTAACATCTTTGTACACTAACACTTTCCACATATCAATACTCGAACGTTCATTTTGCTAGAGCATCATGTGTCTCTACTGTTCAGAATTTGCCTCTTCTAACCCAGTGCTGCTGAAACAACACATCACTAAAGAGAATTCGTGATCTGTCAGCAATGCATAGGATAACCTTTGACTCCATTAGGAATACTAAAACCATCTGTGTATTTTGAGGAAACTCTGATCTTCAAACCTGTACTTGCTTTAAGAAATATTTGTAACGGGAGATTCCGTTTCAGACAGAATTCAAGTTCCTCTCTTGTGTTTCAGCAACTTTGCATACCCACTGGGATCACGCCTCATATTTTCCAAGTCCTTTTAGGTGGCTAGTTTGACACCAAATGAGCTTCTAAGACACACTGCTGAATCATCTCCATTGGAAAGTTTTAAGAATAGAATAGGTAACTGCCTACATTAGACTCCTTGTCACAGCACTTAGAAGCTAGGGAAAGAAGCCAGGGCACCCCTGAGATTTGCTCTAGCAAGGTGATTTTTCTACCTTTGGAAAATAATTAGTCCTCCAAACTGTCAAGTTTTGCTCTTAACAAGTAAAATAATTTTGAGGGGGAAAAGACTGTATAAATCAATATTGGGGGTTGTCCATACATATTTTTTTTCCATTAAGCATATAGTGGAGGGATATTTTGAAAGGATGTTTAAGACCAAAAAAAGACCACTGACTTTTGGGGATATTTCCTGTTGCATTTGGCACTTTTAAAATTTTTGCTCTTTTTCCTTTTTTATGTTAATCATCCCCTAGTAACTAGCATGGGGTATTTGTGAAATTCATTTACTCCCATTTTGTTGTATTGTCCAACAGATTGTTTCTAGTACCTTCTGATGTGTGGCAGCTGTGTTTTAACAATTCCAAGTGTACCATATGAAAGTAATCAAAGACATTAACACACTCGTGTCTGCAGCTATGGAGGTATTTCCTGAATGTGGTACTGCTGGGCCGTACAAAGTTGTATGTGAATTACTTTTTTTTTTTAGCATGTTTAAGTGTTCTCTAAATATATGTAGAATCATCACATGTTTGAGTTTGTACCCCTGTCTTTATGGCGTAGCTATCAACAAGGAACAAGCATACTAAAATCTGTACTGGAGAACCATTTTTACAGAGCATAGAGTATATAACACGTTAATCTGTGCAAAGTGATCTCTCAGATTCCCAGAGGAGGAAAAAGTTAAAGTTTAGTGTTTCCTCTGATATAGTGCACCCTGGGTAGAGTGGTAATGGCTAAGTACATAGCATCCTCATACAAGCAGTTACTGGGAAATGTTGTGCATACAGTATTTTATTACAGTAAGACTGCACTGTGCTTAAAGTAAATATCCCTGGATCTCCTCCAAAGCTGGGAGAGTGGGGTTGGGTTACAGAATCTGCTCATTTAGCAATTGTACATCATAATAAATGAAGGATTGGAAAAAAAGGGTTGCTTTGTTTATCATAAAAGGTGAAGAGAGGTAGCCTGAAGAAAGTATACTCTCAAAGCAGTGTTTGTCAAGAAAAGAATACAGTTGCACAGTCTTGAAAGACGATACAATGCTGTGCCTTGTATTGCCTCCCTGGCTGCCATTTGGCGTATCTTATGTAAGCGAAGGATTCAAGGATGAAGCTTAAAAATTAAGGCTCCAAATGTGGCAGCAGCTGTCATAAGTCATATTTTAAGATTTGAGTCTAGCTTTTTACAGATCCAATGTCGCAACACTTTTGCAATCTTTATCAAAAAACATAAACTCATTCATTATTTGACTGTGTATTGCAGCATTTCAGTGGACATGAATGTTATAGATAGAGGTAAGGATACAGATACAGATTTCGAGAGAATGAGTCACCTTTCATTTTAGTGGATCAAGTTCACCGTCCTGGCTAGATGAAGTAATCTTCTGAAGCAGGCTTTAAGTAAGGGGTTCTAGGACTCTGTAGCCAAGAGTCTGCACTTACTTGACATTCCATTTCTCCCCAGTGACCACTAGTAACAGAGCCTCACTGTGTCTGGCCCATGCAGGACTTTCACTCTTAATTAAAATAGTGACACCAAAAGCGTTTAATGATTCCCCAAATGCTATTATAAGGCACAGGGTAAATGTTAGAGCAGGGGCCCATCTTGGGGGAATAAGTAAAATTTGGAAAGAACATTTTCCGCACCGCTTCATCCACTGCCTTCCTTTGGCCTCCCACTGGATCTCGCTGGGCACTAGGCCATATCCGACCTTAACTCCTTGCTGGAGGGATCTCTTTGGAACATCAAACACCAGAAGAGCATATTTTCCCAACCAGAAAAAGAAAATGGTTCAAACTTTCAAGCTCTCTCTCTCCAATTTCTGGATTTCTCCTGAATCTAATTGTCTTCCTTCTTTACCCATGGGAAAACCATGAAAGACAGTATCCCCTCCCCAAAAGTACCTTGAAAAGCTTTCACATTATCAATCTTAAATGGAGTCTGCATTTAATGAGCATTTCCCTGGTGGCTCAGATGATAAAGAATCTGCCTGCAATGCAGGAAACCCAGGTTCAATCCCTGGGTCTGGAGGATCAGGGAATGGCAACCCACTCCAGTATCCTTGCCTGGAGAATTCCATGGACAGAGCACAGGGCAGACATGACTGAGCAGATACCACCAGCAGCAGCAAATGACAATACTGATTTCTTTCTTAAAAAAAAAAAAAAATCTAAGTAAATATCTATTTGACCACACCAGGTCTCAGTTGCAGCACATGAGATCTTTAGTTGTGACATATGATGAACTCTTGGTTGTGGCATGTGGGATCTAATTCCCTGACCAGGGATTGAACCTGGGCCCCCTGCATTCAGAGCTGGCTTAGAGTCTTAGCCACTGGACCACCAGGGAAGTCCCTCAAGATTTATCTTTCACCTAAACTGAATCCTTGTCCTTAGAGGTGTGCATGAATGTGGTCCACTAGAGACATGGAGATGAATCTCTGGGTAGACAGATAGATGTTGCTTTGAGAGGGAAGAGTTAAGGCTTGCCCTGCAATACAGAACCCTTACCTCTTACCTTAGAACCCTTACCTCAGAACACTTACCCCTCTCATTTCTGAGCCTTCACTTTGTCTGTTCTTCTCAAACAAAGAAAATTAAAAACAGTTCCTGAAAAGCTGCAATTTGGATCCACACACTCTTTTGAGGAGGCTTAGAACATGCAAGGTACAGTGCTATTGGGGAAAGAGGCACAAAATGAAAAACTCAAGCACCTTTTCCTCCAACAGCTCACTAGCCAGTGGGAAGGCTGGGCGTGTAAGGGGAGGGAACTTGAGCTGGCAGGAACGCTCAGGAAAGGCCCGGAGGTGGCCCATATACAAGGCAGAAACTTGTAGCATGTTTGGAAACAATAGAATTGCTTGATGTGGCTGAAGATTAATCTACATGGAAGAATAGTGGGAGGAGAGATAGAAGAGGGGCTAGGAATGGGAATAAGGCTCACATGACAGCCTTGATCCAGACAGTGGGGGTTTCAATGCCAGGCTAAGGTCTGACATCGCATCCTAAGCAGTAGAGGGCCACTGGAGAACAGAGAAACAACAACCAATGTGATCAAGTCTCTCACTGGCCTATTAACTGCTGAAGAGGTCTTCAAGTTAGAAACTCAGACATTATTCAGGGTAGCTTCAACAGCACCACCAACATCAGTCAAATCATGTGAGAAAATGATGGTTTTAAAACTAACAAAATTACATCAGAAGAATAGATATATCTATCTCTATCTTTCTAGCTCTCTATCTACAGAGGGGTAGAATCCCTTCGCTGTACACCTGAACTAACACAACACTGTAAATTAACTATACTTAAAATTTTTAAATGGTTAAAAATTTATGACAGAGAAGGCAGAAATTATACTGAAAACCTATATTTTCCACCTCTAGATGCTGTGCGTTATAGTCTTGGTTGATCCTAGAACAATTATAAAACAGAAAAGGCTTGTCTTGGTATGTTTGCTACCCAACCCACCTCCATCCCACCTCCACCCCCTGAATCTCCGTGTACTCTCTTTCATCCCAAGCATGGCAGAAGGAAGAGTGAGCGCTCCACCCTTACCTAGCTTAACGCTTTAATGAAAGTATGGGGCAGGGAACTATATAAAATTAATGTTAGATTAAGTGGATGACTTCTTTTGGGTGTGATTCCTGAGGGACAGGTTTAAATTTTCTTGCTTTTTCTTCTTTCACCAATGCAAGCTCCATCTGATCATTTACCCTTGAAATTCCTAGGGACCAAAGTCCTTGTGGTGCCGGGGTGGGACTTCAAATCACAAACAGCCCATGTAGGGAAAAACCTTGAGCAAACTGATATTAAAATGTAAATAATCAATAGAACAGTGTATCCGTCAGGTTCTCAGCAGAAAATAGATGGCATGCTCAAATTAGGATCATTTCATGATAATTTAATAAAGTGTTTGTTGAGAGAGTTGAGAGGAGGCCACAAGGGTTAGTGCAGCACCCTGGGATGATGTAAACACAGGCGACACCAGCCCTGGGCCTGAGAAAGGAGGGTTAGCAACCCTCCCTGAGACTCATGGTGAGAGTGTCACACAGAGAGGGCTGTCACGACACAAGCTTGACCTTTAGACAGGGACACCACTGGCCCAGGGTGACTGCAGAGAGACAGTCAGGGGTATGTATACCCTGATCTCACTTTGTTCTATCCCTTCTGTCTGTCTCCAGGGCCCCCAAGTGGCTGACCTCAACCAGTGCAAGGGAGTCCGTAGATGAAAGTTCTTACAAGTCAGCTTTTCTATGCAGAGTAGGTTAGAAAGTGCAGAGTATGTTAGGATGGGTGAATGGCGCACCCAGCACTAGGAGGGAGGGAAAAAGAAAAAGTGAAAGCAACAAGCTTGGGGTGAGGGTGGGAGATGTTGAAGAAGGAAAGACTGAAGCTTATTTTTCCAGAGCATTGCCCTTGTTCTTACATGTACATACACACACCCTTTTCAAAATTCAATAAACAGTATTGGGACGTCCTTATTTCTTCTAAACTCACAGGAAGACATTTTCAGGCACCCCTCATTCCACAAGATGGACATCCTTCTTTCTGTGAGAAAAACGAGTTCATTCAAATCTAGACACTAATGAGATTGTAGAGCGTGGACACAATTCATTCACTGTGGGGTGCATAGACAATCTTATTTTTATTAGCCGGTTGGGAGTACATGTGAAGAACAGAAGCTAGAACAAAATATTTCTTCCCCCTTCCTGTAAGACTGCCTTTCAGGGCATCCACAGTGAGCTCAGATGGAAACCTGCCAGTACCTGGAATCTCTCCAACATTCCTCTTCTCCCTCGTCCCCCTAGTCCTTCCCCCAAGCAAGGGTCTACTTCTCTAAGTCAAACTTTTGCAGATCCTCATTCTTGGCTCGGTCCTAGGGAGGTGTTTAGAAATCTCTGTTCAGCACTTCTTTAATTTTCCCCAGGAGTAGGATAAGATTCTTGTGCTTGAAGTCTCTGCAGGAGGAAACCATCTCTTGCTAATGATGAACATGACCTTGAGACATTATTGTTCCAAAAGGAGCTCTTCCCTCCTGCACACAACTCACTCCTCACCTGTACTCCCATCCCCACCTCTCCCCCAAAAGGATTAAGAGAGGCAGAAGGAACCTGAAACCTTGTTTTGTCACAGTACCTTTAGGGGGTTCTTTTTTTTTTTTTTTTTTAATTAAAAGTGTATTCTTAAATAGTTTCTTTTTTTTTCTTGTATTTTTTTTAATTTAATTTTATTTTTAAACTTTACATAATTGTATTAGTTTTGCCAAAGGCTGTCATTCCCAGAAAGTTCGTCTGCCATACACTTTTTTTTTAATTTATTTTTAATTGAATGATAACTGCTTTACAATACTGTATTGATTTCTGCCATAGATCAACATGAATCGACCATAGGTATACAAATGTCCCCTCCCTCTTGAACCTCTCTCCCACCTCCCACCCCTTCCTATTCCATTAGGTTGTTCCAGAACCCTGGTTTGAGTTCCCTCTGAGTCATATAGCAAATTTCCATTGAGGGGATTCTTTTTTCTCATGGTAATCAGACAATGGATTCCTTGGGTGATTTGACTGGTTTCATAAAATATGTGCATTTTTCTTGTGTTACTAAATTATCTTTTTATTCCTAAGCCTTTTCCTTCCCAGGTGGTGCAGTGGTAAAGAATCTGCCTGGCAGTGCAGGAGATGTGGGTTTGATCCCTGAGTCAGGAAGATCCCCTGGAGTAGGAAATGGCAACCCACACCAGTATTCTTGCCTGGGAAATTCCATGGACAGAGGATCCTGGCAGGCTACAGTCCATGGGGTCTCACCGAGTCAGATGTGACTGAGCACATGTAGAATAGCTGCATATGGCTATGCAAAAAAATGTGGCTTGAAACAACAATATGTTAACTACCGCAATTTATGGGTTGTCTGGGTGCTTCCCACTCAAGATGTCTCATACTGTCATTCAGAGACTCCACTGGACTGGCCATCCAAGGTGGCGCCCTCACATGGCTGGACACTGATGCTGGCTGTTGGCGAGAGATGAGCTGGGGCCTTTGCCTAGAACACCTGTCTGCAGCCTTTCAAGAAATGTGGCTTTGATTTCTCACAGCATGACAGCTAGTTTCTGAGAGGGAATGTCTCAGGGTGAGCTTTCTAAGAGACCCAAGCAGAGGGTTTTTTATATCCTGAGATGTGTCAGAAGTTCCAGCATGGCTCTTCCACCTCAAACCTGTCCCACAGATCACTCATATTCAAGTGGAAAGGAATTAGACTCTGCCACCCACTTGATGGGAGGAGCATCATGCATCTACAGAGAGGGAAGGAATTGAGGATGGTCACATTTGGGAACCAGTACACAATTTCATCTCTTCTTTGCATTTTCCTAATGAAACCATTATAAATCATTTGTGCCGTCACCGTCTTCCCTGGTGGCTCAGATGGTAAAGATCCATCTGTAATGAGGGAGATCTGGGTTTGATCCCTGGTTTGGTAAAATCCCCTGGAGAAGGAAATGGCAACCCACTCTAATATTCTTGCCTGGGAAAAGTCCCATGGACTAAGGAGCCTGGTGGGCTACAGCCCAAGGGGTCGCAAAGAGTCAGATATGACTGAGCGACTAACACTTTACTTCGTGCCATCACTGTCCGGCCGTGTGCTTATTATTATAGTGGAAAGAGCACTGAACTCAGAGTGAGATGGCCAAGCCAACAGTTCCAAATCCAAAGCAGGAGCTGGGCTCTGAGACACCTTTGCATCCTTCGCTAACTCTTTGACTCTCGGGCATTTCCATGCCTTTTACTCCTACTCCAGATGAGTGCAGAGTTAAAAAGAACTAATCTGCAGTTGTCTCATCTCCATTTTAGATTCTCCTACCCACTAGTAGATTAGGGGAGAGGGAGTGAGCTGGCAAATTTACCTCAAGAATTCAGGAGTGAGCAGAATAGGGCCAAACAAAAATGACCCGTCTTCTACCATCACAAGAGCTGGAAGACAAGTGGGTCTCTCCTCTTTCAGTGGCAGATCAGTTCCCCTGCTCTCCAGAGGGCATCCTCTGGAAGATGTGAACCGATCAACCTATACTAATCCCAGATCTGTCACATACTACCTGTGTAATCTTGGGCTAGTTACCTTCCAATTTTCTTACTATAAAATGAGAATAGGTATTTCAGAGGTTCTAGATGATCAAGATATATAAGGTGTATGAAAATGCCATGAATAGTAAAGCCTTGCTGCTGCTGCTAAGTTGCTGGGATTCTCCAGGCAAGAATACTGGAGTGGGTTGCCATTTCCTTCTCCAATAGTAAAGCCTTCAGTTCAGTTCAGTCGCTCGGTCATGTCCAACTCTTTGCGACCCCATGAACCGCAGCACACCAGGCCTCCCTGTCCATTACAAACTCCTAGAGTTCACTCAGACTCACGTCCATGGAGTCAGTGATGCCATCCAGCCATCTCATCCTCTATCGTCCCCTTCTCCTCCTGCCCCCAATCCCTCCCAGCATCACAGTCTTTTCCAATGAGTCAACTCTTCGCATGAGGTGGCCAAAGTACTGGAGTTTCAGCTTCAGCATCATTCCCTTCAAAGAAATCCCAGGGCTGATCTCCTTCAGAATGGACTGGTTGGATCTCCTTGCAGTCCATGGGTCTCTCAAGAGTCTTCTCCAACACCACTGTTGAAAAGCATCAATTCTTCGGCACTCAGCTTGCTTTCTAGTCCAACTCTCACATCCATACATGACCACAGGGAAAACCATAGCCTTGACTAGACGAACCTTTGTTGGCAAAGTAATGTCTCTGCTTTTGATTATGCTATCTAGGTTGGTCATAAGTTTCCTTCCAAGGAGTAAGCGTCTTTTAATTTCATGGCTGCAGTCACCATCTGCAGTGATTGTGGAGCCCAAAAAATAAATTCTGACACTGTTTCCAAGTACCTCTAACAGAGTTGTCTATATCAAGGCAGACTTCCTCTGTGAAGGGCCAGATTGCAAATATTTTTGGCTTAATGAGCTTGGTGGTCTCTGTTGCAACTGTTCAACTCAGCAATTGTAATGAGTGTGAAAGCAGCCTTTGATGCACATAGAGATGATCATACTAAGTAAAGTAGGGTAGACAGACAAATATCATGTTATCTCTTATACGTGGAATCTAGAAAATGTACATACTTACAAAACAGAAATAGACTCACAGACTTAGAAGACAAACATACGGTTACCAAAGGGGAAATGTGGTGGGGGGAGTGGGCGGATGAATAAGAAGGTTGGGATTAACATAAATATACACACTAATATATATAAAATAAATAATCAAGCAGGGCCTACATGTATAACTGAGTCACTTTGCTGTACACTTGAAGCTAACACAACATTGTAAATCACCTATAAACTCCAGTATAAAATTAAAAATTTAAAAAAGGATTCCAAAAAATGGTAATAAATGCGTATGGCCAGATATGGCCCTTAAGCCATAGTTTGCCAACCTCTGTTCTAATTTATGGTTTCACCTCAGAAAAGAATGGGGGAAAAAGTTGGGCTAAGTAAGCTTTTCATATGTTTATACTTTAAGTTCAGACACCGAACAAGGTGAGTTACAAATGTAAAAAAACGGAAAGACACGATTTGATGCTAGCCATTGACACCTGATTTCCTCCTAGAAAAAGAAGAGTAAGAGAAAGTACCCTGACAGGTGCCTGAAAATAAAGCGTGAGAATGTGAGACCTTGGGGATGAGGTGATCAGGTGTGTCTGAGAGAGGAGGAGTAATGTTCCATTTATTCCAGACAGGATGCAACAGTGGGAGTCTATGTGATTCTCAGTGTAGCCTGACCCTGTGGATCCCCAAATCCTCAGGAGGGTTATTTAACTCATGAAATGTAATTTGGGTTTTATTTTTCCTTTTGTTGTTTTAGAAACCGGTGAAGAGATTGAGGCCTTATATCTGGTTCATTTGGAGCAGACCCTCCATATTGTGGGATCTTAGAGCATAAAGGCAAAGAAAATCATAAAAAAGTAAGTTCAAGAAATACTTAGAAATCACAAGGAGACCTACTGGGCTGTCACAAACCATGGAAATGGGGTGCAGAATCATTTAGCCAGATGTCCAGAGGGCAGGGGCCCCAGCTGGGGTCTCTGGCAGAGACATTGAGCATATCATGATGTAAATAACAATGATTACAGCAGTCTTACAAAACATGCCAAACACTTTCTAATAAAATGGTAATTAAAGTTCTTTAAAAGTCACTAACCATCCCATTCCACTGATTATGAAAAAAATTCTTTAAAGAAAAATTGTAAGTTATGGGCCATTTTACCTAGCTTTGAATGAAGGTTTATCCAAATTTTACCTTTCTGGGATGAACCTGTTTTTCTTAGGTGATCAGTCCTTTTTGTGAAAAGCTTTCCCATAGATCATATTCCCTGGGATCAGAGTGCCAAACAGCCCAGTGCCAATTTTGGTTTAAAAAAAAAAAATTAGAAGTTAACAATTAATACTGAGCACTTGAAGAAAGAATGATCATAATCATACAAGACTCCAGATAACCCTCCATAGAACTGTGACACGTAAACGTGTGTGTTGCCGTCTCTGAGAATAAATGGTGCTCAGACTGTCATGGCCAGCTCTCTGCTCACATAGTCTGGCACATACTTGGCCCATTGTGTTTAATCTTTGGCTGTAAGACTGAAGTGAGGCGCTGCTAATGTCTTTATTATGTAAGAAAGGCACTGTGAGAGAGGAGAAAGACTTCTTACTAGGAAATGGGTGATCTGAATTTAAGTATTAATCCTGCTACTTCTTACCTCTATATCCAGAGTTCCCACCAGGTTTTGAAGAACCTCAATTTCATCACCTGCAAGATGGTAATCATACCAATCCTATCCTTCATCACCTGACTGCTGTGAGAATTGAATGGGAAAAGGTAAGTAAATAAAGCTTTGAAAACTGATATAAAAATACAAGTTCTTTTAAACTGCTACTTGGAATGATATTGAAACTAATTGTTAGGTATTTTGAATGTATTTTCAGGTTTTACTTAGTAGGATTCAAGCATGAATCTACTTAGAATGTGTGTATTTCAATGTATCACTAGTATATATTAACCATAATATTGTCTTTGCTTACAATTCCTTCTCCCAATATTACCAAAGTCTGCAAATGAATGGAATGACAGCAAGTGGCAAATTGTGCCTTGCATGGTCAACACTATTGGTTGTCTCTCCAAGAGCCATCCATCCTTTCTCCTATTTTGGTTAATAGAGCCCAAGTTTTATTCATAAAACTGTATGTAGACACACATTGTTAGCCCCCCATTTCAGGGATAAATATTAAGTTTTCAAAGCCAATCAGAATAACCCCATTTCTTTCGCCAGTAACTGATTAAGTGAAGGGCATGTAGCTCAATTAGGATTGTTGAATGCATAATAATAAAAACTTACTGAGCACTTATTGTATGCCAGGCACTTTTTAAAAGTACTTTATTAATGCTAATTCCAACAACAGACCCTATGAGGATAAGTTGAGGTAAGTTGTATGAGTATATAAGTTTTGAAGCTCAGAAAACTGAGAGCTAGAGAGGCTTAAGAAAGTATAAAATTAGAACTAGAATACAAACCCAGACTGTGTGGCTCATTATCCATGCTCTTTGCTATTATGTGATACTGAGGTGGGAGTCTCCTGATAGTTTTCTCCTGATAGTTTCCAGGATGCATGGAAAAGGTAACCTCAATAACAACAAAAAGATACTAAACAGGGTATGTCCCTCTTCCTTCTGCTAGACAGCTAATGATTGCATGTGATGCCCAGAGTACTGGCAGCCATATTGTGACAATGAGGAAGCTAAGCAGAGACACTAAGAACGGCAGAGTAAAAAGATGGAAAAAATCCTGGGTCTTTGATATTGTGTTGAAACACTGATTTTACAAACTCTGAAACTTGCCTACTTGAGCAATTCTTACTCGATAAAATATTTTCATCTTTGTTGAAACAGTTTTGACTTGGAGTCATCTATTACTTGCAGCTTAACACATGCCTTCTGAATTAACACAGACATGCTGTTAGGTGTGGTAGGTCCAACCAGTGATTGACTTGCCTTGACTTGGTTTACTGTCACTGGAAATGTGTGAAGGATGCAGAAAGGAAATTACAACTTTGGAAGAATAGGTTAGACAAATTGATCCAAGATGTCTTCCAATTCTAGGTTGCTGATTTCAATGAAATTCTGTTTTTTCTCTAACAAGCAGAGTTAGTAAGATGAAAAGTGTTAAAATACAATTGAACAACTCTTTGGAAAAAATGTAAATATTTAGAGGATAAAAGAAGAAAAAGTAAATCACTGGAAATGCAGACAGATCCTATGGTTCAATCAAAGAAATAAAATAAAAAATAACTTGGAGATTCAGGATAAGCCAAACTTAATTTGGGGACTTGCTTCCTCAGTTACATTCTTAAAAATTAAGCAAACAAAATTCCTAGTTCTACATCAGCTACCTACACACTTCTCTTTTCCTTTTGCCTCTGGCTTCTAGAAGAAGCACATGAGGCCTCTTTCCTAATTTCTCTGAAAATCCTTGTTACTTGCCTTCTACTCCCCACTGAACTGGAACTCCTCAAGCAGTGGTCACTAATAATTGCTTCACTTGCAAACCCCAGGTGGGTTTCCAGCTCTTGACTCATCCAACTTCTTTGTTGTGTCTGGCCTCAACTTTCACTTCTTGCTTCACCTTTCATCATCCCTCTCTGAATAACCTCACTGTCTCCCATTTACACAGGCCCATTCTATTTCACCAGCCCAGAGTTTTCTCTTAACTAGCAACTTCCTATTTACAACTATCTCTTTAGACAGCTTCTGTATACGCCCAGGAAACAGGAGTCATCTTGGTTCCTCTGTCTCTCTCTGTCTTCACATTTCTTACATATCTTGTCAATTCAAACACCAAAACGTGTGCTTCATTTGTCTCTGATCCATTTCTACTGCCCAGCTCCAGATCTTTGTCTCTCATCTAGGCTTCCAAATGGCCTGCCCTCAAAATTCCATGCAGACTGCCAGCAAAATAAATCTGAAGTACAGGCCTGATGGCACTTTTCCACTTTGGATGATTCCTCATTGGTTTAGGTGATTATTACCTTCAGAATAACACCCATTTTTCTTAAGATACCACTGCAACTGGCCCCATCCCACTGGCTTGGCCTCAGCTCCAGCTATTCCCTCCATGGACCCTGTGGATTACTTTTGTGAGATGGCCTGCTTTTCCATCTCTGTGCTATGCATTCGTGCTGTTTCTTTGAGTGAACTGTTTCCATCTACCATTCCTTGACCTGGCAAGCATATTATATCTCAAGGTGTACCTCAGATTACACTTCTTCCTTCTTTATCTTACCCACCACCAGGAAGTCTTTAAGCTTTCTATCTGTTTCTATAAACATGCCACCACCCAAGCATTTGGGAAAAGCAGGAGCCACCTGGATAATGCAATGTGTCATCAGCCCAAGCTTCATGGACGTGCCCAAAGCCTAAGCACCTAATTGCAGCTTAGCTCATGTGTCCTTTTCTGCACGTCTTTTGATCTGAGACCAGAGAGCTGACATTCAATCTCTCTGCCACTCAAGGTAGGGGGAAAATGATTATTCTACAAAGAAACAAACTTATCTCAGTCTCATATTCCTGTCAATGGCATACTCAATGGAATAACTATGTAAAGATTTTTTTTTAATAAGAAAAAGTTGTGGCCCAACAATTTTATACCTAACATATTTTTGAATGTGTGTATAAGAATCTCAGAAATCTGAGGGCTAAAATGAAAATGTCTGTCCTGAAAAGTTCAAGAGAAGAAATGAAACTAGAAGAACTCAGGACTTGAAAAGTTTAGTCATCAAGGAACAATGGTAATCCAGAATTATAATTTTTTAATCAAAATTGAACACAAATATTAAATTATCTTGATAGAGAAGATGAATTAAAATATTGACTTAATAACATTGATCTGATTATAAAGCCACAGAAGACAAAACAAAACAGAAGACTGAGTTATTCACATTAACTTTATGATGAAGCATTTTATGAAGTTCTGACCAATGCATTTAGAAATGCATAAAAAAAACAAATGGAGCACAAATGAGAAAATTATTGTGGCACTCTTAAATGTTATTATTTATGTGAAAAACCCCAAAGAATCATTTCAATAAAGCTTAGTAAGCTTTATGTGAAATAAATGTACATGTTAAGTATACAAACTCCAGGAGTTTTGCCTGTGTATCAGCAATAACTGATTAGAAAATATAATAGAGAAATAAACTATGTAGAAATAAACTATAGTAACTATAACACTTGGAGGTAAAAATTGAAGAAAAGATAGTTCCTTACTAGAGGGTATAATTCCCAAAAGCAAAGGTAATACTAGGCATGCAAAAATCAGTCACACACACAAAAATCATTAATAACAGTAAATAAGGAATTACATATAGCAGCTAACAACAACAACAAAAATCTACCCAAAAGGAAACTATTTCCAGAAGACTGTCAACTTCTACGGAAGAGGATAATGACTATAATAAGTGGAGAAACAGAAAAACTTAGCCTTAGAAAAATGTCAATACCTCCTCAAGTAATCCTTAAACTTAATGAAATGCGATCATTCTCAATACATTTTTTTTTCTGAAACTTCATGATGATGTAAGGCTCACATAAAACCAAAACAAAACAACAAACAATAAATTTTGAGAGATTGGAATAATGATAGGTGACTTGGCACTAAGCTATCAAAACGTGTTACAAATCTACAGTAATCGAAATAATATGGCACTGATCTTATCTTCTAACTCTGATTTTTTTTTTCTTTCCTTCTTTCCCTACTGTAATCCTGACCTGCTCAAAAACATCCTTTTCTATGAAACTTTCTTGGACTACCCAACCTGGAAGTCATTTCCCATAACACATCTGCCCTTCTTTTTGGTCATTGATATCATATTCTTGGCTATATAGCAACATTTTACATGCCTTTTCTCCCACAAAGTTTACATTCCTTTGTTTTTATCATCTTTGTCCTAATATGTTTTTACCTACAAGATGCAAAAAGTAGTTTTCAATAACAGCAATGGTAGAGAGCAATGTGAGATTTAATAATACAATGATGCCATAGCTTCAAGGTTAGATCTGAGGACCACAGATAGCAGCAGTACCTAGGAACTTAGAAATGCAGGATTGCAGGCCCCACCCAGATATATGGAATCCAAAGCTGCACGTTAACATGATCCTAAGGTGATTTATGTGCACATTAAATTTTGAGGTGCACTGCCCTAAAGAACTTCATGGAATAAAAAATTTCATAACTCTTCTGAAGCAATCAAACATAGTTGGCTATCTTCCTGTGCTACAAGCAAATAGAATTATTTAAATCTTACACTTCCTTGATAGGCAAAAATTTAGTGACACCATGAAGTGCATGAGAGAGACTAGGATGAAACTAAAGATAAAAGCAGACTCAAGGGGCATGTACAGGGACATTATGAAAAGAATGCCTTTTCACTTCTCCTGTGTGTGTTAGTCACTCAGTCGTGTCCGACTCTTTGCAACCCCATGGACCACAGCCCGTCAAGCTCCTCAGTCCATGGAATTCTCCAGGAAAGAATACTAAAGTAGGTTGCCATTTCCTTCTCCATTCACTTCTCCTATAGGGCTTTCTAATTTTTCTAAGTCTGATCTCCCTACTGAAATATTTCTTTATTATCACTTGCTTCATCTACATTTTAACCTGGGCAACCTAAATCTCACCTCCAACTAATTATCTTCTTAAACAAAACTAATTCTCCCCTATGAGGTCCCCCGACTGTATCAACCTAAGCCACAGCCCCCAGATCATCCACTAGAAGGTGAGTCCCCAGCAGCAAAGAGTATAGCTGCCTGGTTCACTTGCTATATCTGTAGATGACAGAACAGGACCAAGTATACAGCAAGCTTTCAGCAATTGAGCTGTCAACAGATGTGACCACATCTCCTTGGAACAGGGCTCATTTTCCCTTGTAAGTTCCTTTTCATTTAATTTCATTGTATCATCACCACCACCTGGACTGCCGTAGTAAAATCTGAGAAACCCTCCCTGCTTCCTTTCTCTGGTTCTCTAATCTATCTCCAAGCAACCTTTTTACAGTCTTCTCTTACCCAAAGTATTAAATCCAAACATTTTACACTGGCATTGAATTTTTTGAGTCCAAACCCAAGTGTCTTTGGACTTTGTTTTATGACTTCCCAAAGGAAACCTTCCTTTTTAGCCAAGATGATCTACTCATGCTTCTTTAGGGTGCATTTCCTGCTGGGATCTATTTTCCTCAAATAAAATGTCTTTCCATATCATATTTACCTATCAAAGGCTACCCATTCCTCAGGACATGGCTCATTCCATTGTCTCAATGAAACCTAGTACCTAACCACTCTAATCCAGGATTCATAATGGACTCATTCTGGGGTATCAGTGATCTCTCCTCTGTACTCTCATAATGGGTATCACCTATAATGCCCATCACTTACTATGTGTATTCCTTTGAATGTAAATCTTTCTGCATATATGTGGCACATATGGGTAAATAAAGAGAACAGGTTAAGGTGGCCTGAAATTAAAGCCTGTGTTTACCACATAGTAGCATTGGGAATGTCCTTCCCCTCTCTGGGTCTCAGTGTCTCCATCCATAAGAGTGCCTAGTTTGCAGGACTGAGATATGAACATAAATCACATACTTTAAAATCCTCTTAGCAGGGTGTCTGGAACACAAAGAGTATTCAACAGTATTGGTATCTCAGTATTCAACAATGTTGGTATCTCTTCCCAGAACCCCTTCCTTACAGTTGAAGCTAACTTATATTTGTTATGGAAGATGCCCTGGAGAAGGAAATGGCAAACCACTTCAGTATTCTTGCCTGGAAAACTCCATGGACAGAGGAGCCTGGAGGGGTACAGTCCATGGGGCACCGAAGAGTCGAAAATGACTGAATGACTAACACTTTGCTATTGAGTTGGCCAAAATGTTCATTCAAGTGTGTTTTGTAAAATGGTATGTGTGCATGTGTGCTAATTCACTTCAGTCAGGTCTGACTCCTTGCAACCCTATGGACCAAATAGCCCACAAGCCTTCTCTGTCCATGGCATCCTCCGAGCATAAATGGAGTGGGTTGCCTTGCCCTCCTCCGGGGTATCTTTCTGACCCAGGCATCAAAACCATGTCTCTTACATCTCCTGCATTGGCAGGCAGGTTGTTTTTGTTTTTGTTTCTTTTTTTTTTTTTTTACCACTAGTGCCACCTGGGAAGGCCCCATAAGAAGTTATGGAAAACCCCCAAATTTTGGCCAACCCAATGTTTCAGTACATCAAAATACTTATTTATTCATTGGTGAGTTGACAAAGGTTATTCATAGATATCAATACAGACTTTCCACTGGAGGATTTCAGGAGCAAAATTTTCTATTCCTTTTGGACCAGACACTAAATACTCCTCTATAAAAGAAAAGTATTAGGGAATATGTGAAAGAAAAAGAGAATATGATTGGCATCCTGTCTTAGATTACTTACTCTGTCTTTATTAACATATCTTGTAGGGGAGTTTGGTTTTGCCCTTACAACTATCCTGAGAAAGGGAGTATGTTTCTGTGTAGCCTTGGGTGAGGCTTAACCTCTGTAAGTCTCTATCCTCATTTAATGCTGAGAATTGACCTGATGACCTTTGTTGTCCCTTGGATAGAGTTGCTTTGCTGTAGAATACTGAGATTACATTATCTCCTTTATCTTTCATCTGTGAAGCAATACTAAGAAACAGCCTTCATTTAAATAACAAATCTTTATAAGATTTATTTCACTTTATAGAAGAACAATGCTACCGACAATTCTACCAACCTAAGATAATAGGTTGTAATTCAATTATTATTAAACCCCTAAATTTCCATAGTCATTCTGCAAAAGTGTGATGCCTTATATTTACCAGGAAGTGATGACAATGCTTAGTCTGACTTACTTAGGGAAAAGGCCAATTATTATGTACTGTTTGAGCAACTTACTCAAAATTAACTATTAGCATAGTGGTCAAAAGAAAGACAGCCCATGGATTTCCTAATTCCTGTTTCTTAATTTTACTAAACACTGCACATAATCTTTGAGTCTGAATTAGAATTGTTTTAATATGACAGCTATCAAATATGGCAGGGCTCAAGTGGAATACTATCACTTTTTACCCAGCAGTACAAAAAAAATATTTTCTATTAGTCTTATGCATGCCCTGACATCACAAATGATACCGTGCTTAAAATGCACACACACACACACACACACACACACACACAGACACATTTCCAGCAAATTAACATCTATGCTCTAGATGACACAAGATATGAGGGCATGTTATACTTGCCTTTGTGTAGATCAGTTGGTATTTAGGGGTGGAGAGAAATCCATTGATATTTATTTCCCATCAACCTAATTTCTTTATTTAAGAGTCTGTGAAAGGCCAGCTTAAGGTCAACCTGCAGCCATAGGTTTCCATTTGGCAACCCATGGGTGGGAGCTGCGGTCACCTGTCGAAGCCTGAGTCCCCAGGCTTCAGCTGGGACCTGCTGAACAGGCTCCAGGGTATGTGTGGGCCTTCACAGAGTCTGCAGCCCCCAAGTTCACTGGCACTGTTTCAGGAGCTGGGCATCCCATTGACCTGGAAACCTTGGTCACTGTCTTCTCAGGAAAGGCTGGATCTTCCTTTCTCATCTCCTCTGTCTCTAGAAGAATTCAGGTATGACTTCATAGCAGAGATCGGGGTCGTATGCTCTGCCTACACTGGACTACCGGGGCCGGCACAGGTGGTGCCGTAGTGTTTCACAAGGTGCCAGTGTCCATGTGACACAGGAACACTGCAGGGCAGCTGTGTCACAGAGCCAGGGGGCATGTCGGATGCCCCTACGAGAGACTGGGGGTCTGCCCTGGGATTGCTCTCTCCCACATCAGAAGTTCTCAGCAAGCTGCTTGGAGCTGGTCATACAGGGTTCTAGGTGTTGATAGTTATCAGTGGATGAGCCTCTTCTGGCAACAGCCAACCTCAGGGCAGCACTGGGGCTGGTAGTGTTAGGGGATGAGGCATGACATCAGCTGTGTCTATCTGCAAATCAAGGCTGGTACTGCCCAAATGTGTTTACAGGAATTTAAGGGTACTTTTCTCCTTTATCTGAAAGACAAATTGGAAAGGGTTTCTTTTTTAAGGGCAGCATGGAAAGGCTTCTGTTTGTTTTCACTCACTTTACTTGGACCAGACTCCTAGCAAGTATGAATGAAACCTGAGGTCAAGGACCAGACACGTCTGTTAGACTTGGACCATGTGCCCTGCCTTATGACAAAAGCTGGTTATAGAGGCTAGAAGCACCCCCACATTCATGAGACCCTTGCCCTTCAGGGTGTACATTTATCTTACAACCAACCAGGATACTTTTTGAATAGATAAAAATACTGTCTCTGTTGCTAGGGATGCCTGGATCAGAATGCAGGAAAGAGGAGTGCAGTCCATCTTATATCATTCCCCTCTGCAGTGAAAGATCAGATCATCAGTGTGCTTAAGGAAACAGTGACTCTCCTATCCTGTGCTGTGGATGGTGACTGCAGCCATGAAATTAAAAGACATTTGCTCCTTGGAAGGAAAGCAATGACAAACCCAGACAGCATATTAAAAAGCAGAGACATCATTGTGCTGATGAAGGTCCATGTAGTCAAAGCTATGGTTTTTCCATTAGTCATGCATGGATGTGAGAGTTGGACCATAAAGAAGGCTGAGTGCTCAAGAATGTCTTATGGACTCTGTGGGAGAGGGAGAGGGTGGGAAGATTTGGGAGAATGGCATTGAAACATGTAAAATATCATGTATGAAATGAGTTGCCAGTCCAGGTTCGATGCACGATACTGGATGCTTGGGGCTGGTGCACTGGGACGACCCAGAGGGATGGAATGGGGAGGGAGGAAGGAGGAGGGTTCAGGATGGGGAACACATGTATACCTGTGGCGGATTCATTTTGATATTTGGCAAATCTAATACAGTTATGTAAAGTTTAAAAATAAAATTTAAAAAAAAAAAAAAAAGAATTGATGCTTTCAAATTGTGGTGCTGAAGAAGACTCTTGAGAGTCCTTGGACTGCAGGGATATCAAACCAGTCAATCCTAAAGGAAAAAAAAAAACCCTGAATATTCATTGGAAGGACTGATGCTGAAGCTGAAGCTCTAAGACTTTGGCCACCTGATGCGAAGAGCTGACTCATTGGAAAAGACCCTGCTGCTGGGAAAGATTGAAGGCAGGAGGAGTAGGGATCAACAGAGGACGAGATGCTTGGATGATAACACCAACTCAACAGACGTGAATTTGAGCAAACTCTAGGAGATAGTGAAGGACAGAAGAGCCTGGAGTGCTGAAGTCCATGAGGTCACAAAGAACTGGACACAGCTCAGTGACAGAACAAGAACATCCTGTGCTGGGCACAGGGGTGATGATGAAAGAGGGACAGGGAAGACTTCAGCCTCATCACAGGTGCTAGCCCTCCTCTGGTCAGCATTCTCTCTCCCTCATCACCCTCTTTGTTCTGCCGAAGTTATCACACTGGATCAGTAGCTCCCAAAGTTATGTGTGACCCTTCCTTGGGCTGGACACTCGTCTGGCCAGAGAAACTGACAGGCTAGGAAATCCAGCTGGGCCTGGTTGTATTTTGCCCATGTCTGTTACAGCATATGGTGCATTCACTTGAGTGAGTGACAGAGCTATTTAATGTTAGTTTGTTTGTCTGATGCCCCCACCCAAATACCACACATAGTATCATGTGCTAACACAAAAAGACATTGGCAAACGGTCTCAACTTGGTTAACAATTCACGACTTATAAGAGGAACACTTTCAAATTGGATTTGAATGCCACAGTTCTCAGGATGACAGAAAAGGCTGGAAGCATTTGGAGACATACATGGGCTTCCCTGGTGGCTCAGGTGGTAAAGAATCCACCTGCAATGCAGGAGACCTGGGTTTGATCCCTGGGTTGGGAAGATCCCCTGGAGGAAGGAATGGCAACCCACTCCAGTATTCTTGCCTGGAGAATTCCATGGGCAGAGGAGCCTGCTGGGCTACAGTCCATGGAGTTGCAAAGAGTTTGACATGACTGAGTGGCTTTGATTTTCATACCCCTTAATAAGCTTCTTCATCTTATTCAGGAAGAAATGGAGGCAGAAAGATGAAGTGACCCCCCCCCCCACAAGGACTCACACAGCCACTTAGGACAAGGACTACAGCTAGAACCTTTAACCCCCACCTGCCTTCCAACCCTGGGCTCTTCCAGCCCAAGCTGTTGCCATATATTCCGTTTTACTGCAGCGTCAAAAATCTGGCCCCTCAAAACCTTTCCTGGAATTGGACTTCTGAGCCTAAAAAGGCTTAATGTACGCTTTTGGAAAGGGAGAGCCACAAGCTGCCTAAGTCGTTTGATCCAGTTCGCCAATATTTATACCGTAGGATAATCTGCATTAACTTCATAAATAATGTAAATTCCTCCAAAGTGAGTTAACCGTGAACTACGTGGTCTTTGGGGGAAAAAAAAAAAAAACCATGTTATGCCCCCAGCCTGGCCGAGTTAACACCACCACGGAGGACCGAAGGTAACCCTGGGTTGTAGTCACCACTATTGACCATCCTAAGTGTGACTGTTTTTAAAATACTGTACGCCTCGTTAAGCTGTGCTCTGAAAATGAGAAATTTGCTTTAACTGCATTGTTTTGAATTGCTGAGAGAAGAATCTATCAACCACAAGGTGCCCTGCTGCTGAACTCAGCCAAAAAGCTGTTAATAACTCCAGCAGATGTTTCAGCTTTTGAGGCCAATAGACTGCCTCCCTCCCTCCCCGCCCTCCCCTTTCCAGAATGCGATGCCAATAGGACTGAACTCCACTGTCTGTGGTTGCCGCCACCGCGGCTGCCGCCGGGGCCAGTGGTCCCGCTGCTGCTGAGGAATGATTCTTTCAACAACCAGTGGCGACAGAACCTCAGCCCTTTAAGGTCAGAACATTGTTGCTTTTTACCATCAGAAGTCTAAATCTTTGGAGGTGGAAATGAAGGAAGGGGGCAGAATTGGTATTCCTGGTTGGTTTTGCTTGCCTTCGTGGCCAGTCATCTCGTTTGGCTTGTTGTGGTTTCTCCCAGCCCTAAATGTCCGTCTCTCAGACTCATCAGCGTGTTGGCTTGCTGGGTGGAGGGTCACTCGTACACGAGGGTCCCTCTGGTCCTGGAGAGAGGACGTTGGGTTGGCAGCTTTGTGAAGGAGGCCTCAATGTGTTGCTCAGTTTTGTGGGCTTGTCTGTCTGATACTTGAGGCTCATGAAGCCCTGACCTGAGCCGTCCTGCAATATTAGGAGTGCATATTATAAATACAGCTGCATCCCTGTGAAATAGGTAGACTATGAGGGCATACGGGGCCCCCGCAGACGGGGATGTGGCAACATCTCTGGACCGATATCAACCTGACATCTTAACCTGAAACTCAATGTATGTTCCGAGGCATTCCAAATGAGAAGAAATTGGAAAATAAGAAGAAAGGGAAGATCATACTCCCTCCCCTCCCCCTGACTCTCCCCTCACCACCGCCACCTCCCACTCACTTATTTGAAAGAAAGTGCTTTAAGGCACCCCAGTGGCAGCAGGGTGACCAAGAAAACACAGGTGCACCACATTTACGGAATATCACATTGGCGAGGAACTCATCTGAACTGCAAGTCTACACATATCATCACACAGAGAATTGCCATTTCCAAGAGGGGAAGAATGGAGAGGCAGAATTAAGTTCATAAATATTTTGTTTCCTTATTTTGGTGTAACACAAAGGCAGACTATCCAAGACTCTGTGGACCTCTGCTGTCAGCTTCAACATTTGCCAACCACAGTGATTCAACCCCCAAAATCTCTGCTCTATGCCATGCTGGCTATAAAAAGTCAGCACTTTTTCCCTGGTGCCAATGTCACCATACTGTTTACCTCTTCTCAGCACTGTGTATCTCTCTTTCTCAGGAAAAGCTCAGGAATACGATATAAGGCTTAAAAAAAAAAACTGGATAAAGTAATAGATTCCACTGTGACTTGGTCTGTATCCTTTGCAGTACACTTGCAGAGTGCTCATTAATGTGAATGGAATTTGCACATATGTATTGAAGGGAAAGCATTGTTGTCCACGCCTATGTATTCTTTATTTTCTTATCAGACCAAGCTCAACACTGTACAACTGGAAGTCCAATGGCATCTTTTTTTTTTTTTTTTTTCAAATCTGAAGCATAAGTAACTCGGGTTAAAAATTATTCACTCTGAAATGTGGTGTTCCCACCAGCAAATGAGATGAGCATGCCTGCTTAGACAACTATGATTCCAAGAAGCCAATACCAGAGAAGGACTCTTTAGTAAAATAAGCAACCAATGCGGTAATAATAAGATAGGCTAAAAGAAAAACACAAGAAACTCCCTATTGAATCAGTAGAAAATACATTCTCATTATTTTTTTAAAATTCCGTATTAATCTACCCATATGCATCTCCAGAGGGGTGAAAACACAAGATGAGGAAAAGAGAATCGAAAATAATCATGGTTGATTTGAGATTCAGACCTGCCAGCAGTGAATATTGGTAAAAGGCATTACTAAACTATATGGAGATGTCTGAGGCCCATTTAAATCCAGGCCATATACTTCACTGGGTCTTGAACTTTACCTGGAAACTTCCACTGCAAGAGATGATTTCCAAGCTATTTTGTTCTTGATTATTTCCAGTCCAAGTAAAATGGACAATAAAAAAAAAAAAAAAAGATGTTTCGATACTATTTCCATGATGGATGTTCATGACCAAAATAACTCTACCATCTGATGTATTTCACAGTTTTAAGTTAAAACAGACCTGGTATAATATGCTTGTACATCTGGCTCAGGTGCTTCGGTTGCCATATGTTTGTGAAGTAATCCAAGGAGATGTTACAATTGCATGTTCCCCTTGGGACCTGAATAAAATGTGCCCACAAAGAGTTACCTAATTATTCATTCCTGCCAGCAACATCCTTGTCTAATAATAAGGAGGTGCTTAAAATGAGACAATAGTGCTTTCAATCTTGAGAGATGTCAGTGCCACTTATTGTTTCAAAAACAGAAAGTCTTTCGCATTTTTTTAAAATAAGAAAAAATATCCTTGGCCTTTAAAGCAAATAAAATACTCTGCAAGTGGGATATTTGGTATTCTCATGGGAGCAAATTCTGTCACGCTGATCAAGGCAAGCATTCCCCCAAAATCACTGGCTGAAAGCCCATGTAGCCCCAGTGGAAATTAGTGACCCCAAGATTGATGGTCCCTAAGAAATGACTGCTCGGGTAACACGACATGTTTATGGAAAACTTGATAATTGTCAAATTGTTTTCATATATGTTGCCATATTTAATTCTTACAACAACCTTCTAAAACATACAAGGCATACCATATTTGGTCTTGCCAGTTGATGTACCCATTCTTCATAGCACTAATTAGCCAGAAAGGTGAACATCTTTTTAAAACTTAAAAAAAAAAATCTTTTAGTCTCAACCAATGAGCACCAGTGCCATAACGCTTAGTTCTCACTTTAGGCCATTGACGATCCGCCTTCTTGCCTCTTTTCCTGCTACTTATAATCCTTTTATTCCATGACTCTCTTTCTTTTTTTTTTTTTTTAATGATTCTCTTTTGATTCAAAATGAAAATTTTCCGTTTTTTTCAAGGGTTAAACAAAAAGGAGAGGAAATTAGCTTAATGATTAAAATACAGGCTGCCCATGAAGATATAAATTTTAATGTAGGCTAGGACAAAGTTCAAATAAACAAGTCATGCTCTAGACCTAGCTTAGTCCACCATTAAACGCATTTAAAAGAATGTGGCAAAGATGAGGGTATCAACCAATAATCCTCTATCAGTGTCTTAATTGTGTATTGACTGAAGTCACAGATTATGTGGAGAGTTGTATTTCCACAGCATTAGGCTAAAAGACCCTACACAGCCAGATTAGGTTAGAGGTTCTTCTTCCCTAGATGTAAACCTCAGAGTCAAGTAGGATACAAGGATGAGAGACAGGGAGGAGACTGGCCTCGCGTTACCCAGTTTGTAAATGGATATCAATGCCCAGACATCTGCCTTCAACACGCTGCTTCAAAACAACAGTTTGTATGTTTATTGAAGTAGTTGACATACAATGTGATATTACTTTCAAGTACACAACATGATGTTTTTATGGATTATACTTCATTTGAGATTGTCATAAAATATCAGTTGTATTCGCTGTCCTGTATATTACACCCTTGCATCTTATTTTATAAAAAGTTATCTGTACCTCTTAATGCTCCACCCCTATCTTGTCCTTCCCCTTGCCTCTTTCCCTGCTGGTTACTTGCTTGTTCTCTATAACCATGAGTCTGTTTCTGTTTTGTTATAGTCAAGGTATGGAAGCAACATAAAGATCCATTAACAGATGAATGGATAAAGAAGATATTTTAAATGGATGCAATGAAACATTACTCAGTCAGAAAAAAAAGAATAAAAGTTACCAATTGCAACAATCTGGATGAACCTGGAGGGTATGCTTGTACTTATTTTACTTATTCTTAGTGAAATAAGCCATATAGAGAAAATCAAATACTGTTTGCTTTCGGTTATATGTGGAATTGAAAAAAGAATATAACAAAATCTTAACAAATTTTGATTGCTCAATATGTGATTTTTTTTCTGTATATATACTCCCCACGAGAAGAGACAATTACTGTAAGGAAGTGACTGACTTGGCTGTTAGTCTCTTACTGGGGTGAGGGAAATTTAAAACAAAGTTTGTAGACGAAGTGTTCGTTTTGCTGAAAAACAAAACTCCACAAAATCGTCCTTGTTCTTATAGCCTGAGACCAGAAGGAGAAGGCTGCAATAGTTTAAAAAGGTCCGTGCGTTCTTGGCCTCAGTGTACGATGAATCTTAGACGAGTGTCTGTAGAGTCCATGAGACTTGAGGGCTCTATTATCAGAAGCTGAAACCCATCGTTTTTTTTTGTTCAAATTGAAGTGTCGTTGATGTCCCATACTGTGCCAATCTCTGCTGTACAGTGAAATGACTCAGTTTTACATATATATACATTCTTTTTTTAAAAAATACTCTTTTCCATTATGGTTTGTCCTGGGAGATTGGATATAGTTCCCTGTGCTATAGAGGGAAACCTATTATTTATTCACTCTAAATATTAAAGTGAATAGTTTGCATCTACCAACCCCCAATTCCCAGTCCATCTCTCACCCTCCTCCCCGTCCCTTGGCAACCTCAAGTTTGTGAGTTTGTTTCTGTTTTATAGATAGGTTCATTTATCCCATATTTTAGATACCATATATAAATGGTATCATATGGTATTGTCTTTCTCTTTCTGACTTACTTCACTTAGTATGATAATCTCTAGTTGCATTCATGGTGCTACAAATGGCATTATTTCATTGTTTTGTATGACTGAGTAGTATTCCATTGCATATATGTACCACATCTTCTTTATCAATTCGTCTGCTAATGAACATTTAGGTTGTTTGCATTGAAACCCATCTTCTTGAAGGATAGTGTCTCAGCAGAGCATATGCACAGACCTCATCCAATCCCTTTTCCAACACCTACTTCAGCTAATTCATTGAAGTAGTTAGACGTGGTCAAGGATATTCACAGCCATGATCTAACGTTCTTAAAAATAAATACATGTCCTAGTGGTGGTTTGGAGAAGGCAATGGCAACCCACTCCAGTACTCTTGCCTGGAGAATCCCATGGATGCAGGAGCCTGGTAGGGTGCAGTCCATGGGGTCGCTAAGAGTCGGACATGACTGAGCGACTTCACTTTCACTTTTCACTTTAATGCATTGGAGAAGGCAATGGCAACCCACTCCAGTACTCTTGCCTGGAGAATCCCATGGACGCAGGAGCCTGGTGGGCTGCCGTCTACGGGGTCACACAGAGTCGGACACGACTGAAGCGAGTTATCTGCAGTGGTGGTTTGGCAAATACATTCTTATTATAGCATAAGTTGTGGTCAGGATACATCCCCGTCTGTCTCAAGTTGTGTTAACCAAATGGGTGCATGCATGGATGTTCAGTTGATTCAGTCCTGTCCGACTCTTTGTGACCCTGTGAACTGTAGCCCACCAGGCTCCTCTGTCCATGGGATTCTCCAGGCAAGAATACTGGAGCAGGTTGCCATGCCCTCCTCCAGGGAATCTTCCCAGCCCAGGGACTGAACCCGCATCTCCTGCATTGAAGGCAGATTCTTTACCCACTGAGTCACCTGGGAAGCCCAACCAAGTGCATATTCCTAATTTTAATTTTTGAAGGGCATGCTTTGAGACTCCCTAGGCAAATTTTTTCTCACTCATTGAAATGATATAGTTTTCAAAAATGTATACATTTTCTTCTTTAACTAAATACTTGTTGAGTACCTAGTGGAGTACTAGTATACTACATGTATGAGTACTAGTTATGTAGTACATGTAGTACTAGTATACTACATGTATGAGTACTAGTTATGTAGTACATGTAGTACTAGTATACTACATGTATGAGTACTAGTATACTACATGCTATGCATACAAAGTTGAGAAAGCAAGTTCTCAAGATATTTGAACAAGTGAAGAATCAGACTTGCAAACAGGCAAATACAATGAGATTTACTAAACTGGGTGATCCATAAAGATGAATGGCAGATTAGGATAACACATTTAAATCTGTCCTGGAAAACTTCCCAGAGGAAGAAAAAACATGAATACGTGTTTTCCAGACAGACCAAAGATTTTAAAGTGTATGCTGTGAGTCATGAGAGGCCAATGATCAATTGTAAGCAAAGGAGTAGCATAATCAAATTTTTGTGTTTGAACTCTGAGGCTACTACAAAGAGGAATTGGAAATGGGAATTTCTGGAAACTGAGTAAATGTCATGAGATGTATTGTAGTAGTTAAGGGACATGATGGACCTATTCAAATAGACTTGTGGTCCCACTAGAGATGAGAGCTACAATAGGAGAAAAATAAATTAAAAAATGCATTATTTTGGAATGTGAGAAAGGAGTCAAAGGCTTCCAGACTATTGGCTTGGGTACTAGAGAAAGGGTCTAGAATTCATTAATATACAAAATAAAGGAGAGAATGCAGGTTTTGTGGAGTAACAGGGATGAGCATGAAAAGAGGAGCATGTTCAGTTCTGGATGTACCGTGGAATGTCCAGGTGGAATGATTTCGAAAACAGTTTGGAGAAGAACAAGATGGCAGAGGAGTAGGTGGATGTGGAGTACATCTCTCTCCATGAATACATCAGGAATACATCTTCAGACACAAATGTATACAGAACACCAGCTGAGAGGGGACAGGAGTACCTGACCAGTGGAAAATAATATATAGACCCATGCAAAACTCGGTACAATGAAGGAACTAGGGTGAAAAATAGGAGTGTTAGTAGCATTGGACCAGCCCTCAGTGGGTGGGGGAACTGAAGCAGGGGTCTGATCCCCACATCGGGGCAACTGACTGAGTCAGACGAGAAACATTTAAGGCTGAGAGTTAAACAGCTGATCTGTGGCACCCTAAATGGAATGAGAATCAGACAGTCCTTGCCGCAGCCATACATACCCTGGACAGGGACACATATCCCCTGGAAGGCACAGTAGCTGGGAGCTGGAGTTAAGGATTATGGAGCAATCCCAGGGCAAGCGCTGCTGTTGTCTGTGAAGAGAGCAATCGAGGGGATGTGAGGGAGGAGATTATTGTGTGAAATGCCTGTGGAGGAAAACCAGGCAGCCATGGAAGCAAGGGGATTGTGCCGAGTCATGCATAGGGGATGGAGCCATCACCATAGCCTTTCTCCTGCCACACGCCAGCGTTGGCAGCTGAACAATAGATAGGTTGGCCCATCAAACACCTGATGCACTGAACTACAGAGTAGGACCCCATCCAGGATGTCCCTTTAAGTGCCTGACGTGCCAATCTACAGAGTAGGACCCCAGCCAGGGGGGACCTTCTATGTGCCGGACGCACCGAATAACAGAGAAGGGCCCCAGGCAAGGGAACCTACTAAGTGCCTGACCGGGCAGAGCTATGGAGAAAGACTGACCAAAGAGGCCTTTTGATCTCCAGCTACAAGAGGCTGAAAAAAAAAAAAAAACACACAAAAAAAACCTCTGATAGGGCCATAACTCCTGTGGCGGAGGCAGTCTGTGTCCCTGCACACTTGGCACTGCCAGGATCCCTGCAAGCCAAGCAGCTGCACCACCTTCATGCTCAACTCTCACTGGGGCAATGCTGACACAAGCAAAAAAAAAAAAATCTTGAGCCTATGCATGCAGGGTCACTTTGGCAGTGTCCAGCTCTTTATGACCCTGTGGACTGTGGCCTGCCAGGCTTCTCTGTCAGGGAGGGGGTTGTTCTCCAGGCAAGATACTGGAGCGTATTGGCCAATACTGGCTGCCGTATCCTTCTGGAGCACTATATTTCCTGCTGCCCTAGCCGCCAACTCCCCGGAGTACCTGCTGCTGCCAGAACCCCTGTGACCCAAGCAGCTGCACACCTCCACACCTGGCCCTCACAGGGGCAAACCCAAGTCCTCCAGGGCAGCCTCAAGAGGAAACCCCAGTGGACGACCCACATGCAGAGGTGGAAATAAAACCACAGTTGAAACCCAGGGGCAGTGTGACTAAGGAAGAAGACCCAAAACCTTTGTACTAGCTGTACAAAGCTGCGGATTAAATCCACACAATCAACTAGGCAGACTCTGTGTCTATGGAATGTATAAGAGGTCATTGAGAGCTCCCACAGAAGAAAATGCACTAGCTCTGATAACTGTGGACATTGGACGCAAGAACACAGAGGAGTAGGACCAGATTAGAATCTGAGCTGCCCCACAGCAGGTCCAGAGACCAGCACGGTGTTGAAGGGCACCCTAGGGAGGTGAGATGGACTGTGACTTCCAGCGAGGGAAAGAACTCTGACAGCAGTGAAACAAGAAAAGCATTTATTCTTCTTATGTTTTGACTGCTTCTGTAGATTCTTTTGAATTTTTTTCTTTTTTTTCCGTTTATCACCCCTCTCTGTTGCAGTTGTCGATTTTATTGGCACTATGAAATCAAATTAAGGTTTTGAGCTTTTTTTCTCTTTTTCTCTCAGTCACATTTTTTTATTGTTGTTATAAACCTCTTCCTCTACATTGGGCTTTTGCAGTTCTGGGGAGTTTTCCTTTTCTCCTATATTCTTTCTTCTGCCTTTTTTTATTTTCTCTTTTTTATAATTTTAACTTATAATTTTTTTAAACCTATTATATTTTTTCTATATTTATTCCTTTGTTTGCCTTTCCTCCTGTTCTTTTCCCCTTGCAGTTAATCTTTAATGCATATAAATCTTCTTCATCTACTTCTGTTTAATTTTGCATATCTATTCTTTCTTTCCTCTCAACATATTTCTTAATTTTGTTTTCATTTCTTTATTCCCTGCTTGGCACCTTGCTTTAGTTTTATTTTCCAATTTGTGCTTTAGTTAGTTTTGTTCTTAACTGGTAAATATAATTTTTATTTCCTTTGTTTGCTGGGTCAGTCTATTTTACTTTATTTTTGTTGTATCGTTTTGACTTTGCTCATGGGTGTTTATGTATATGTGTATATTCCATTATCTTAATTATTATTTGCCTGATTTTGTAACTGCCATTTGTCTGGGGTTCATCTTTGCTTTCTCGTTTGGGGATATTTGTTTTAATCTCACTTAATGCCATAACAAACCACTTGTGGAATCTATGTTCCTGACCAGAGATCAAGCCCTGAGCCTTTGGAGTGGGAACACTGATTCCAAGACCATAGACTAACAGAGAACTGACCCTGCTGCTGCTGCTGCTAAGTCGCTTCCGTCGTGTCCGACTCTGTGCGACCCCATAGACGGCAGCCCACCAGGCTCCGCCGTCCCTGGGATTCTCCAGGCAAGAATACTGGAGTGGGTTGCCATTTCCTTCTCCAGTGCATGAAAGTGAAAAGTGAAAGGGAAGTTGCTCAGTCGTGTCCAACGCTCAGCGACCCCATGGACTGCAGCCCACCAGGCTCCTCCGTCCATGGGATTTTCCAGGCAAGAGTACTGGAGTAGGGTGCCATTGCCTTCTCCAGAACTGACCCTAGGGAGTATCAAATAGTGAGAACTCGCACAAAGGAAATCACTTGAATACAAGACCCGGCATCACACAACCACCAGTAGCGCCCTGTGCAGGACGCCTCATCTAAACAACAAACAAAACAAAAATACAAACCCAATCATCAGCAGACAGGAGTACCACCTCACTCAGCCTTCCCCATCAGAAGAAAAGCAAACAAACAAACAAAACTTAGCACAAATCTCACCCGATATGAAACTTGCACAAACCACTGGACCAACCTTAGGAGGGCAGAAACCAAAAGGAAGACAGAACTCAACCTTAAAGCCTGGGAAAAGGAGACCTCAAACACAAGTTTAAAAAAAAAAATAGTAAAAAAGGCAGAGAAATACTACACAAATGAAGGAACAAACTAGAAACACAAAAGTCCAAATAAATGAAGAGGAAATAGGCAAAGTACCTGAAAAAGAATTCAGAATAATGATGGTAAAGATGGTCAAAAACCTTCAAAACAAAATGGAGAAAATACAAGAATCAATTAAAAAAGACCTAGAAGAATTAGACTAAACCTTCAGAGACAACACAGTTACTGAAATTAAAAATACTCTAGAAGGAATCAGTAGCAGAATATCTGAAGCAGAAGAACGAATCAGTGAGCTGGAAGATAAAATGATGGAAATAACTTCTGAAGAGCAGACTAAAGTAAAAAGAATGAAAAGAACTGGGGATAGAATCAGAGACCTCTGGGACAATATCAGATGCACCAACATTCAAATTATAGGGGTCCAAGAAGAAGAAGAAGAGAGAAAGGGTATGAGAACATTTTTTAAGAGATTATAGGTGAAGATTTCCCCAACATGGCAAAGGAAATAATCCATCAAATCCAAGCATAAAGAGTCGCATTCAGGATAAACCCAAGGAGAAGCACGCCAAGACACTTACTAAGGAAACTAACAAAGACTAAACACAAAGAAAGAATATTAAAAGCAGGAAGGAAGAAGGAACCAGTAACATACAAGGGAAACCCCATAGGCTTAACAGCTGATCTTTCAGTGGAAACTCTGCAGGCCAGAAGGGAATGACAGGATATATTTAAAGTATTGAAAGGGAAAAATCTACAACCAAGATTACTGTACCCAGCAAGGATCTCACTCAAAATTGATGGAGAAATAAAAAGCTTTTCAGACAAGCAAAAGTTAAGAGAATTCAGAACCACCAAACCAGCCTTACAACAAATGTTAAACAGACTTATATAGTCAAGAAATACAAGAGAAGAAAACAGATCTACAAAATCAACCCCAAACAACTAAGAAAATGGCAATAGGAACACATATATCAATAATTACTTTAAATGGAAATGAATTAACTGCTCCAACCAAAATACACAGACTGGCTGAATGGATACAAAAACAAAGCCCATATATTTACTGTCTACAAGAAACCCATTTCAGACCTAAAGACACATACAGATTGAAAGTGAGAGGATGGAAAAATTAGCAATCCTCATATCAGACCTTATAATAAAGATTACAAGAGATAGGAAGGACACGACATAATGATCAAGGGATCAATCCAAGAGGAAGACATAACAATTGTAAATATCTATGCACCCAACATAGGAGCACCTCAATACATAAGACAAACACTAACAGACATAAAAGGAGAAATTGACAGTAACACAATAATAGTAGGAGACTTGACACCCACTCACACCAATAGACAGATCATCAAAACATAATATTAATAAGGAAACACAAGTCTTAAATGATACATTTGATGAGATGGATCTCATTGATATCTTCAGAATATTCCCTCCAAATCCAGAAAAATATGTCTCCTTCTCAAGCCAACATGGAACAGTCTCCAGGATAGACCACATCTTGGGTCACAAATCAAGCCTCAGTAAATTTAAGAACATTGAAATAATATCAAGTATCTTCTCAGACCACAGTGCTATGAGGCTAGATATCAATTACAAGGGAAAAAAATGAAACACAAACACATGGAGACTAAACAACAGGTTTCTAAATAACCAACAGGTTCCTGAAGAAATCAAAAGGGAAATCAAAAAAATCTCTAGAAACAAATGACAATGAAAACATGACAACTCAAATCCTATGGGATGCAGCAAAAGCAGTTCTAAGAGGGAAGTTTATAGCAATACAATCCTACCTCAAGAAATACATGGACTAGAGAACCTAACTTTACACCTAAAACAACTGGAAAAAGAAGTACAAAAAAAAAAAAAAAACAAAAAAAAACAAAACAAAATTAGTAGAAGGAAAGAAATCCTAAAGTTTCAAGCAGAAATAAATGGGAAAAAAATGGAAGAAACAATAGTAAAGATTAATAAAACTAAAAGTTTTGTTCTTTGAGAAGATAAACAAAATCAACAAGTCTGTAGCCAGACTCATCAAGAAAAAATGAGGGAAGAGTCAAATCAACAAAATTAGAAATGAAAAAGGAGAGGTTACAACAGACAATGCAGAAATACAAAGGATTATAAGAGACTATTTTGAACAACTATATGGCAATAAAATGCTTAACCTGGAAGAAATGGACAGATTCTTACAAAAGTTTAATCTTCCAAGACTGAACCAGGAAGAAATAGAACTTATGAACAACCCAATTACAAGCACTGAAATTGAAGCTGTGATCACAAATCTCCCAAAAGACAAAAGCCCAGGACCAGATGGCTTCACAGGAGAATTCTATCAAACATTTAGAGAAGAGCTAATGCCTATCCTTCTAAAACTTTTTCAAAAAATTGAAGAGGGAGGAACACTTCCAAACTCATTCATGAGACCATCACCACCCTGATACCAAAACCAGACAAAGACAACACACACACAAAAAAACCTACAGGCCAATATCACTGATAAACATAGATGCAAAAAACCTCAACAATTTTAGCGAAATTTTAGCAAACAGAATTCAGCAACATATCAGAAAGCTCATACACCATGATCAAGTTGGGTTTATTCCAGGAATGCAAAGATTCTTCAATATATACAAATCAATAATGTGATACGCCATATTAACAAATTGAAAGATCAAAACCATATGATAAACTCAATAAATGCAGAAAAAGCTTTTGACAAAATTCAGCACCGATTTATGATTAAATCTCTTAAAAAATTTAATCTACTTTTGAACCTGCCTCAGCATCAGTTCAGTTCAGTCACTCAGTCATGTCCGACTCCTTGCAACCCCATGAATCGCAGCACGCCAGGCCTCCCTGTCCATCACCAACTCCCGGAGTTCACCCAGACTCATGTCCATGGAGTCAGTGATGCCATCCAGCCATCTCATCCTCTGTCGTCCCCTTCTCCTCCTGCCCCCAATCCCTCCCAGCATCACAGTCTTTTCCAATGAGTCAACTCTTCACATGAGGTGGCCAAAGTACTAAAGTTTCAGCTTTAGCATCATTCCTTCCAAAGAAATCCCAGGGCTGATCTCCTTCAGAATGGACTGGTTGGATCTCCTTGCAGTCCAAGGGACTCTCAAGAGTCTTCTCCAACACCACTGTTCAAAAGCATCAATTCTTCGGCACTCAGCCTTCTTGACAGTCCAACTGTCATATCCATACATGACCACAGGAAAAACCATAGCCTTGACTAGACGAACCTTTGTTGGCAAAGTAATGTCTCTGCTTTTGAATATGCTGTCTAGGTTGGTCATAACTTTCCTTCCAAGGAGTAAGCGTCTTTTAATTTCATGGCTGCAGTCACCATCTACAGTGATTTTGGAGCCCAGAAAAATAAAGTCTGACACTGTTTCCACTGTTTCCCCATCTATTTCCCATGAAGTGATGGCACCGGATGCCATGATCTTCGTTTTCTGAATGTTGAGCTTTAAGGCAACTTTTTCACTCTCCACTTTCACTTTCATTAAGAGGCTTTTTAGTTCCTCTTCATTTTCTGCCGTAAGAGTGGTGTCATCTGCATATCCGAGGTTATTGATATTTCTCCCAGCAATCTTGATTCCAGGTTGTGTTTCTTCCAGTCCAGCGTTTCTCATGATGTACTCTGCATATAAGTTAAAGAATCAGGGTGACAATATACAGCCTTGACGTACTCCTTTTCCTATTTGGAACCAGTCGGTTGTTCCATGTCCAGTTCTAACTGTTGCTTCCTGACCTGCATACAGATTTCTCAAGAGGCAGGTCAGGTGGTCTGGTATTCCCATCTCTTTCAGAATTTTCCACAGTTTATTGTGATCCACACAGTCAAAGGCTTTGGCATAGGCAATAAAGCAGAAATAGATGTTTTTCTGGAACTCTCTTGCTTTTTCGATGATCCAGCGGATGTTGGCAATTTGATCTCTGGTTCCTCTGCCTTTTCTAAAACCAGCTTGAACATCAGGAAGTTCATGGTTCACACATTGCTGAAGCCTGGCTTGGAGAATTTTGAGCATTACTTTACTAGCGTGTGAGATGAGTGCAATTGTGCGGTAGTTTGAGCATTCTTTAGCATTGCCTTTCTTTGTGATTGGAATGAAAACTGATCTTTTCCAGTCCTGTGGCCACTGCTGAGTTTTCCAAATTTGCTGGCATATTGAGTGCAGCACTTTCACAGCATCATCTTTCAGGATTTGGAATAGCTCAACTGGAATTCCATCACCTCCACTAGCTTTGTTCATAGTGATGCTTTCTAAGGCCCACTTGACTTCACATTCCAGGATGTCTGGCTCTAGGTCAGTGATCACACCATCATGATTATCTGGGTCATGAAAATATTTTTTGTACAGTTCTTCTGTGTATTCTTGCCACCTCTTCTTAATATCTTCTGCTTCTGTTAGGTCCATACCATTTCTGTCCTTTATCGAGCCCATCTTTGCATGAAATGTTCCCTTGGTATCTTTAATTTTCTTGAAGAGATCTCTAGTCTTTCCCATTCCGTTGTTTTCCTCTATTTCTTTGCATTGATCGCTGAAGAAGGCTTTCTTATCTCTTCTTGCTATTCTTTGGAACTCTGCATTCAGATGCTTATATCGTTCCTTTGCTCCTTTGCATTTTGCTTCTCTTCTTTTCACAGCTATTTGTAAGGCCTCCCCAGACAGCCATTTTGCTTTTTTGCATTTCTTTTCCATGGGGATGGTCTTGATCCCTGTCTCCTGTACAATATCACGAACCTCATTCCATAGTTCATCAGGCACTCTATCTATCAGATCTAGGCTCTTAAATCTATTTCTCACTTCCACTGTATAATCATAAGGGATTTGATTTAGGTCATACCTGTATGGTCTAGTGGTTTTCCCTACTTTCTTCAATTTAAGTCTGATTTTGGCAATAAGGAGTTCATGGTCTGAGCCAGTCAGCTCCTGGTCTTGTTTTTGCTGCCTGTATAGAGCTTCTCCATCTTTGGCTGCAAAGAATATAATCAATCGGATTTCGGTGTTGACCATCTGGTGATGTCCATGTGTAGAGTCTTCTCTTGTGTTTGTTGGAAGAGGGTGTTTGTTATGACCAGTGCATTTTCTTGGCAAAACTCTGTTAGCCTTTGCCCTGCTTCATTCCGTATTCCAAGGCCAAATTTGCCTGTTACTCTAGGAGTTTCTTGACTCCTAGAGTCAAGAGTAGAGTAGAGTTTCCTACTTTTGCATTCCAGTCCCCTATAATGAAAAGGACATCTTTTTTGGGTGCTAGTTCTAAAAGGTCTTGTAGGTCTTCATAGAACCGTTCAACTTCAGCTTCTTCAGCATTACTGGCTGGGGCATAGACTTGGATTACTGTGATATTGAATGGTTTGCCTTGGAAAAGAACACAGATCAACATAGTAAAGGCCATATATCATAAGCCTACAGCAAACATTATTCTCAATGGTGAGAACCTAAAAGCATTCCCCCTATGATCAGGAACAAGACAAGGGTGTCTGATTTCACTGCTATTGTTCAACATAGTTCTGAAAGTCCTAGCTACAGCAATCAGAGAAGAAAAAGAAATAAAAGGAATCCAGATCAGAAAAGAAGAAATAAAGCTCTCATTCTTTGCAGATGATGTGATACTGTACATAGAAAACCCTAAAGGTAGTATCAGAAAATTGCTAGAGCTAATCAGTAATTTAGCAAAGATGCAGGATACAAAATCAATACACAGAAATCACTTGCATTTCAATATACTAACAATGAAAAATCAGAAGGAGAAATTAAAGAATCAATCACATTCACCATTTTAAATATCTAGGAATAAGCTTACATCAGATCAGATCAGATCAGATCAGTCGCTCAGTTGTGTCCGACTCTTTGCAACCCCATGAATCGCAACAGGCCAGGCCTCCCTGTCCATCACCAACTCCAGGAGTTCACTCAGACTCATGTCCATTGAATCAGTGATGCCATCCAGCCATCTCATACTCTGTCATCCCCTTCTCCTCCTGCCCCCAATCCCTCCCAGCATCAGAGTCTTTTCCAATGAGTCAACTCTTCACATGAGGTGGCCAAAGTACTGGAGTTTCAGCTTTAGCATCATTCCCTCCAAAGAAATCCCAGGGCTGATCTCCTTCAGAATGGACTGGTTGGATCTCCTTGCAGTCCAAGGGACTCTCAAGAGTCTTCTCCAACACCACAGTTCAAAAGCATCAATTCTTCGGCGCTCAGCCTTCTTCACAGTCCGACTCTCACATCCATACATGACCACAGGAAAAACCATAGCCTTGACTAGATGAACCTTTGTTGGCAAAGTAATGTCTCTGCTTTTGAATATGCTATCTAGGTTGGTCATAACTTTCCTTCCAAGGAGTAAGCGTCTTTTAACTTCATGGCTGCAGTCACCATCTGCAGTGATTTTGGAGCCCAGAAAAATAAAGTCTGACACTGTTTCCACTGTTTCCCCATCTATTTCCCATGAAGTGATGGGACCGGATGCCATGATCTTCGTTTTCTGAATGTTGAGCTTTAAGCCAACTTTTTCACTCTCCACTTTCACTTTCATCAAGAGGTTTTTGAGTTCCTCTTCACTTTCTGCCATAAGGGTGGTGTCATCTGCATATCTGAGGTTATTGATATTTCTCCTGGCAATCTTGATTCCAGCTTGTGCTTCTTCCAGCCCAGCGTTTCTCATGATGTACTCTGCATATAAGTTAAAGAATCAGGGTGACAATATACAGCCTTGACGTACTCCTTTTCCTATTTGGAACCAGTCGGTTGTTCCATGTCCAGTTCTAACTGTTGCTTCCTGACCTGCATACAGATTTCTCAAGAGGCAGGTCAGGTGGTCTGGTATTCCCATCTCTTTCAGAATTTTCCACAGTTTATTGTGATCCACACAGTCAAAGGCTTTGGCATAGGCAATAAAGCAGAAATAGATGTTTTTCTGGAACTCTCTTGCTTTTTCCATGATTCAGCAGATGTTGGCAATTTGATCTCTGGTTCCTCTGCCTTTTCTAAAACCAGATTGAACATCAGGAGGTTCACGGTTCACATATTGCTGAAGCCTGGCTTGGAGAATTTTGAGCATTACTTTACTAGCATGTGAGATGAGTGCAATTGTGTGGTAGTTTGAGCATTCTTTGGCATTGCCTTTCTTTGGGATTGGAATGAAAACTGATCTTTTCCAGTCCTGTGGCCACTGCTGAGTTTTCCAAATTTGCTGGCGTATTGAGTGCAGCACTTTCACAGCATCATCTTTCAGGATTTGGAATACCTCAACTGGAATTCCATCACCTCCACTAGCTTTGTTCGTAGTGATGCTTTCTAAAGCCCACTTGACTTCACATTCCAGGATGTCTGGCTCTAGGTCAGTGATCACACCATCATGATTATCTGGGTCATGAAAATATTTTTTGTACAGTTCTTCTGTGTATTCTTGCCACCTCTTCTTAATATCTTCTGCTTCTGTTAGGTCCATACCATTTCTGTCCTTTATCGAGCCCATCTTTGCATGAAATGTTTGGTATCTCTGATTTTCTTGAAGAGATCCCTAGTCTTTTCCATTCCGTTGTTTTCCTCTATTTCTTTGCATTGATCACTGAAGAAGGCTTTCTTATCTCTTTTTGTTATTTTTTGGAACTCTGCCTTCAGGTGTTTATACCTTTCCTTTTCTCCTTTGCTTTTCGCTTCTCTTCTTTTCACAGCTATTTGTAAGGCCTCCCCAGACAGTCATTTTGCTTTTTTGCATTTCTTTTCCATGGGGATGATCTTGATCCCTGTCTCCTTTACAATGTCACGAACCTCTGTCCATAGTTCATCAGGCACTCTATCTATCAGATCTAGTCCCTTAAATCTCTTTCTCACTTCCACTGTATAATCATAAGGGATTTGATTTAGGTTATACCTGAATGGTCTAGTGGTTTTCCCTACTTTCTTCAATTTAAGTCTGAATTTTGCAATAAGGAGTTCATGATCTGAGCCACAGTCAGTTCCTGGTCTTGTTTTTGCTGACTGTATAGAGCTTCTCCATCTTTGGCTGCAAAGAGACAAAAAACTGTACACAGAAAATTATAAGACACTGATGTAAGAAATCAAAGATGATGTAAACAGATGGAGAGATTTCCATGTTCCTGGGTAGGAAGGATCAATATTGTGAGAATGACTATATTTTCACGTGCAATTCACAGATTCAATGCAATCCCTATCAAATTACCAATGGCATTTTTCACAGAACTAGAACAAAAAATTTCACAATTCATATGGAAATACAAAAGACACTGAATAGCCAAAGCAGTCTTGAGAAAGAAGAATGGAGCTGGAGAAATCAACCTTCCTGACTTCAGGTTATACTACAAAGCTACAGTCATCAAGACAGTATGATACTGGCACAGAAAGAGAAATATAGGCCAATGGAACAAGATAGAAGCTGAGAAATATACCCATGCACCTATGGGTACCTTATTTTTTACAAAGAAGGCAAGAATATGCAATGAGGCAAGGACAGCGTCTTCATAAATGGTGCTGGGAAAACTGGACAACTACATGTAAAACAATGAAATTAGAACACTTCCTAACACCATACACAAAGATAAACTCAAAATGGATTAAAGACCTAAATTTAAGACCAGGAACTATAAAACTCTTAGAGAAAAACATAGGCAGAAGACTCGATGACATAAATCAAAGCAAGATCCTCTATGCCCCACCTCCTTGAGTAATGGAAATAAAAACAAAAGTAAACAAGTGGGACCTGATTAAACTTAAAAGCTTTTGCACAGCAATGGAAACTATAAGCAAGGTGAAAAGACAACCCTCAGGATGGGAGAAGATAATAATAAATGAAACAACTGACAAAGGATTAATACAACTCAACACCAGAAAAACAAACAACCCAATGAAAAAGTGGGGAAAAGACCTAAACAGACATTTCTCTAAAGAAGACATACAGATGGCTAACAAAAACATGAAAAGATGTTCAACATTGCTCATTCTTAGAGAAATGCAAATCAAAACTGCAATGAGATATCACCTCACAGAAGTCAGAATGACCATCATCAAAAAGTCTACAAAAAATAAATGCTGGAGAGAGTGTGGAGAAAAGGGAACACTCTTGCACTGTTGTTGGGAATGTAAATTGATATAGCCACTATGGAAGACAGTATGGAGATTCCTTAAAAAACTAGGAATAAAACCACCATTTGACCCACCAATCCCACTCCTAGGCATATACCCTGAGGCAACCAGGTTTGAAAAAGACACATGTATCCCGTTGTTCATTGCAGCACTATTTACAATAGCTAGAACATGGAAGCAACCTAGATGTCCATCGACAGATGAATAGATAAAAAGTTGTGGTACATATACACAATGGAATATTACTCAGCCACAAAAAGGAATGCATTTGAGTCAGTTCTGATGAGGTGGATGAACCTAGAACCTATTATACAGAGTGAAGTGAGTCAGAAAGAGAAAGATAACTATCTTATTCTAACGCACATATACAGAATCCTGAAAAATGGTACTGAAGAACTTATTTACAGGGCAGCAGTGAAGAAACAGACATAGAGAACAGACTTATGGACATGGGGAGAGGGGAGAAAAGGGTGAGATGAATGGAAAGAGCAACATGGAAACTTACATTACCATATGTAAAATGGAGAGTCAATGGGCATTTGCTGTATGGCTCAGGAAACTCAAACAGGGGCATTGTATCAATCTAGAGAGGTGGAATAGGGAGAGAGATGGGAAGGAGGGGATATATGTATCCCTATGGCTGATTCATGTTGACGTTTGACAGAAAACAACAAAATTCTGTAAAGAAATTATCCTTCAATTAAAAAGTAAATTAAAAAGAAAAAGAAAAGAAAACAATTTGGAGACATGGAACTGGGGCTCAGAATCGAGACTTAGATGAAAAACATTGTTAGGGACAAGATCTCCCCCAAAAGTGACTAAAGTGAGAAAACAAAATACTGATATTTAAGGAGTGGCAGAGAGAGAGAAACCAATCAAGACATCAGAAAAGAGCCACCAATGCAGAGGTAAATCAGGAGAGAAAGAAATGCCATGGGAGACAAAACCAGAACTTTTAAGAATATGAAATTTCATCAGAACAAGCCACATAAATTGAGAACTAACTGTGCTTAGTCTGTTGGGTGAGTAAGTACACAGGACTATCTCAGTGCAGGAATAGGGGAGAGCCAGGTTAGAGTGGAGAAAAGACCACTAGACCATTCAGGTATAACCTAAATCAAATCCCTTATGATTATACAGTGGAAGTGAGAAAGAGATTTAAGGGACTAGATCTGATAGATAGAGTGCCTGATGAACTATGGAATGAGGTTCATGACATTGTACAGGAGACAGGGATCAAGACTATCCCCATGGAAAAGAAATGCAAAAAAGCAAAATGGCTGTCTGGGGAGGCCTTACAAATAGCTGTGAAAAGAAGAGAAGTGAAAAGCAAAGGAGAAAAGGAAAGATATAAGCATCTGAATGCAGAGTTCCAAAGAATAGCAAGGAGAGATAAGAAAGCCTTCTTCAGCGATCAATGCAAAGAAATAGAGGAAAACAACAGAATGGGAAAGACTAGAGATCTCTTCAAGAAAATTAGAGACACCAAGGGAACATTTCATGCAAAGATGGGCTCGATAAAGGATAGAAATGGTATGGACCTAACAGAAGCAGAAGATATTAAGAAGAGGTGGCAAGAATACACAGAAGAACTGTACAAAAAAGATCTTCACGACCAAGATAATCACGATGGTGTGATCACTGACCTAGAGCCAGACATCCTGGAATGTGAAGTCAAGTGGGCCTTAGAAAGCATCACTACGAACAAAGCTAGTGGAGGTGATGGAATTCCAGTTGAGCTATTTCAAATCCTGGAAGATGATGCTGTGAAAGTGCTGCACTCAATATGCCAGCAAATTTGGAAAACTCAGCAGTGGCCACAGGACTGGAAAAGATCAGTTTTCATTCCAATCCCAAAGAAAGGCAATGCCAAAGAATCTTCAAACTACTGCACAATTGCACTCATCTCACACACTAGTAAAGTAATGCTCAAAATTCTCCAAGCCAGGCTTCAGCAATATGTGAACCGTGAACTTCCTGATGTTCAAGCTGGTTTTAGAAAAGGCAGAGGAACCAGAGATCAAATTGCCAACATCCGCTGAATCATGGAAAAAGCAAGAGAGTTCCAGAAAAACATCTATTTCTGCTTTATTGCCTATGCCAAAGCCTTTGACTGTGTGGATCACAATAAACTGTGGAAAATTCTGAAAGAGATGGGAATACCAGACCACCTGACCTGCCTCTTGAGAAATCTGTATGCAGGTCAGGAAGCAACAGTTAGAACTGGACATGGAACAACCGACTGGTTCCAAATAGGAAAAGGAGTACGTCAAGGCTGTATATTGTCACCCTGATTCTTTAACTTATATGCAGAGTACATCATGAGAAATGCTGGGCTGGAAGAAGCACAAGCTGGAATCAAGATTGCCAGGAGAAATATCAATAACCCAGATATGCAGATGACACCACCCTTATGGCAGAAAGTGAAGAGGAACTAAAAAACCTCTTGATGAATGTGAAAAAGAAGAGTGAAAAAGTTGCCTTAAAGCCCAACATTCAGAAAACTAAGATCGTGGCATCTGGTCCCATTACTTCATGGGAAATAGATGGGGAAACAGTGGAAACAGTGTCAGACTTTATTTTTCTGGGCTCCAAAATCACTGCAGATGGTGACTGCAGCCATGAAATTCAAAGACACTTACTCCTTGGAAGAAAAGTTATGACCAACCTAGATAGCATATTCAAAAGCAGAGACATTACTTTGCCAACAAAGGTCCGTCTAGTCCAGGCTATGGTTTTTCCTGTGGTCATGTATGGATGTGAGAGTCGGACTGTGAAGAAGGCTGAGTGCCGAAGAATTGATGCTTTTGAACTGTGGTGTTGGGGAAGACTCTTGAGAGTCCCTTGGACTGCAAGGAGATCCAACCAGTCCATTCTGAAGGAGATCAGTCCTGGTATTTCTTTGGAAGGAATGATGCTAAAGCTGAAACTCCAGTACTTTGGCCACCTCATGTGAAGAGTTGACTCATTGGAAAAGACTGTGATGCTGGGAGGGATTGGGGGCCGGAGGAGAAGGGGACGACAGAGGATGAGATGGCTGGATGACATCACTGACTTGATGGATGTGAGTCTGAGTGAACTCTGGGAGTTGGTGATGGACAGGGAGGCCTGGCGTGCTGGGATTCATGGGGTTGCAAAGAGTCAGACATGACTGAGTGACTGAACTGAGTAACTGATGTGGAGTCAGAGAGAGTAAGTGTAGGTTGTACTTTGTAAAAGAATAACTGTTAAAGAAAGAAGCATGGGGATGCTTTTTGAAAAGTGGCCATTAAATAGCTTTTGTTTTTTGTTTGTTTTCTGAATGAGAGGAATGACCATATCTTTATGCTGAAGTGAACAACCAATACTACACTGAAGGGAAGAAAAGGATGAGACTGATAAAGCTTATTTCCTAGAAAGGCAGTGTGGAATAATATCCACTGCACCAGTGGATGGAATTGCCTTTGATAAGAAAACTGTTTTTTACTAGAGATGAAGACAAAGACAAAAAAGGGATGAATGAAGATGTGGGTGGGCTTATGGGGAAATGGGAGAAAAAAGCCACTCTTGGTAGCTGCTCATCCCTACCTTAGAAACAAGGTCATCCCAAAGAGAGAAGATTGAAAGCTTTGAAGAGTGGTGAAGGTTTGGAATTGCAGCTCAGGGAAATGGGAGAAGCACGTGTAATAGGACTGCTGAGTAACATTGCAGGAACAACCGAGATTAGTTTTAGTCCAGATTTATGGCCTCCGTTCTATATGGTTGTGATTTTTCTTTTTCCTGCAGCGGAGCAATGCTCAAGAAATGTTTACAGCTGAGCAGGCACTGAGGGGATTGCCTGAAGGACACGAAATCCATCCATCTCTCCAGATAGTTTGGATTATTTCTCAAGATCAAGGTAAACCATCCAAATTAAATGGTTGAGCTTTATTATTCTGGTCCCCCTTCTTCACTTTTGCTAAGTTGTATTTTGGTCTCAGGCCTCAGTTTCCTTGGAGGGACCCAATGACAGACAGGCATAGGCCAGTCTTTATTGTGAGCACCACAGGGGCTGTGGAGAAAGGGCAACCTCTGACCCACTCATGTTCCACTCATGAGGGCACAAAGAGTCATTTCCTTTAAGCCCAAATGCCAGGGAACAACTGGGTTTTATACCAGGTTAACCTGGTATGAAGCTAGGCACAGTCCAGAGCGTGGTCTTCACTTTGGAATACTCGGGTTCATATGTAGAATTCATCATCTGTTAGCTGGTTGACCTTGAGCCTCTTAACTTCTCTGTGCCTCAGTTTCCTTGTCTGTAACATAACAAAATATTTATTCCTACTTCATAAGGCTACAGTGAGAATTAAGTGAGACAGTCAACATAAAAGTGCTTAGCACTGTGGCGAATCGTTAAAATCCTCAATGCTTATTCGCCAGCTTTGTTGCTGTTATTATCTTCCAACTGTTCTTTTCAGGCTTTGTGTTTTGTCTTTATCCTCAGTGTGACATGTATTTGTATGCATTTGTTTACCTCTGGTCTCCACTTAATTTTCCCCCCTTTTTTCCATCACCCATACTTGACTTATTAATTATCTGATACCTACCTATCACAGTTTTGGAATGAGGTGGAACCTAAGAAAGTGAATTCAAGGAGGTCTTAACCCACCCAATCAACAACTGTAAAGACTATTCTGTCCATTTTTACCCCTGTTGTAGTATATATTTCAGAGATGAGAAAAAGGATTTGGAACTTTCTTATCCCACATTTGCATCCAGAAATGCAAGTTTCCTTGAAGTCCATTTCGCCTGATATTTACTTTTTTTTTTTCAATCATTTTTGTTCAGTGCCTAAAGGGACTTCATCCTAATTCAATATCAGCTCAAATATTTCTCATTATAAATAAACAACATATTATTGTATTTGCAGAGGAAGGTGGATTACTATAGTGATGGAAGTGGTTACAGTTTGGGGAAGGATGAGGGCTGGACCTAATGCATCTCTGCTTCTTACTATCTCTTTTTGCCATTGGAACTCTGGCCTTGGTTCTTTCATCTGCTAAGTAAAGTTTACTGTTTTGATCTCATAGTGTGGTTGTGAGAAATAAAAAAAAAGCACACAGCAAAAATTAGTTAAGTCTGCATCTAGTATAAGAAGTGACAACATTCAAATACCCATTCAAACTTGTACCTCAAAAATTGGACCAAGAATTCAATAATTCTTAAATATGTTTGAAAGGCAACCTGAGCGTATTTTCCTTATCAACCTTTAGCATTTGAAGTACATATACTAACCCTTTAGGACTATTCAGTCAAAAGTCAAAAACTTTACTTAGTTTTAAAAATATTCAAGAAGTTTCATCTTGGTGTCAGTTTATCAACTTAGTCTATAATGTCATCAGGGAGACATGGAAAATATCCCAGATCCAATTCTTTGCTTTCAGGTAAATAAGTTATCTGTGAAACCCCTGATATACAAATGTATCTCTTGGCTGTTAATAGCTTTTTGTTTTTGTTTCATTTTTCTTATTGCTCCTGTTGCTGTTTTTGTTGTTGCATGGGCCAGTTAAGCACCACACGTGAGAAGCAGCTTTTGTCTTGTTTTCACTCAGGTTGTGTGGGCATGGGATGGTTTATCCCAGGTGTTGATATCAAAAGGATAGCAAAAGGGTTTAAGGCCAGTTCTTTAAAGGAATATGAGGACCCACCTCCCTGTCCCCCTTCCCTCTCTCAGGGCCAGAGTTGAAAACCAGAGGGCGTGTGTTGGCGGGCTACTCCCACCATCACCGACCATCCCCGAGAAAGCAGTGTCGGAAGCACAAAAAGAGCCCACGTACAATGGTTAGTCTTCAAAGGGGCTCATTTGTTATATTGCTCAGAGCCCCACCGAGTTGCTGCACGCTTACAACCGCCGCTAATTTCAAAGCGAGCTCTGAACTTGCATACGCTCCGCGAGGCACGGCGCGGGATGAGAAACAGCCTGAGTGGCTTGAAGCCGTGCTCAGACATTTTTTAATGTTCGTCAATGTCTTTGGCACCATCACTTTCACAGAGAAACCCACTTACCTCCTGCTGCAAAATGTGAAATAAAGCCATTTTCAAGCCTGGGTATGGGATAGTCTGGAAATTGGGCTAAATCTTAAAACCACATGAAGACTGAAAATAGGATTCACAAGCTGGAGCTCAGCTCCCACTAACCCACTTCCAAGGTCAGGTCACCGTGACACCCTGCTCGGTTAGATACTGTCAGTGCTACCTTTGAAGGGTTAAGGCAGTAAACTGTGGTTGTCTCAGGAGCTACCAAACTAAAGGCCCATCTCCAAGGCATCCCAGGATCACTGGTCCCCAGAATAGGAGAGAAGCATTATTTCAGTCAGTGCTTTGTCAGGACCCAACTGGCACATCCCTGGGGAAATTCAAGTTAGGAAGTGGCATTTCTTGCCACAGTGCTCAGCCTCAGGAGCTGCTCTAAGTGTCCCCTTGGTCCAGAAGGTTTGTAGGAGACAGATTCAGATCCGTCAGAGGTCTTCCCCTGATCACCTGCATAGCGACTAGCTCTTCCCCAGTTGTGTTTCTGGGGCTCCCTAGTCACCAAGGTAAGGAGAAAGAGATCCCTTAGGGACTCAGAAATGACCCTGTACACTCCAGGAAACGCTGCAACAGGCAATTCTCCAAGGAGCCTCTGGACGAGTCTCCATGAGCACCTTGTTTTTAGAAGGATAAAGGAAAAAATGTGTCCTTTTTGTTCACTGTTCAATGAATATTCATTAAGTCTTGGACAGTGGATTGGATGCTGTCTTTTAGTAAGAGAGAGAAAGTTATTTATTTGGAAGAAAAGGAGTTAAATAATGAGACATGAGATGTGGTTTTTAGAAATCGGAAGATGCCCTCAATAAGTTTAAAACTGCAACCTCTTCTCTAAAGTTCATAAGAAAGTATTGCTGGGCATTTATATACTCACATGCTCACTCTTTCATCACTCCTTTAACCAGTGCTTACTAAGTACCTGCTCCATGTAGGTGCAATTCCACTTGTTAGGATCAGCAGTGGACAAAGCAGATGAAAGTCCGCTCGGCTTGTGTCCAAGTGGCAAACACATGCTGTTTGTTCAGTCACTAAGTCTTGTCTGGCTCTGCCACCCTATAGACTGCAGCCAACCAGGCTTCCCTAGGATAACAAAATAAGTAAGAAAACTTTTAAGTTCCTGTTCTTCACACAGTGAAAGCTGTTCACTTACACGTAAGATCTGTGCCCTTAAATGAAACCTAAAAGTAATGTTTTTTGACAAAAAAAAAAAAATTCTCTGTGTTTCTGTTTCTCCTCAAGAGGCCTGTGAGTAGATGTAGCCATACATAGACAGATGAGGCACCACGAATAGTTTCTAGAAATGTATCAAGTCATGTCTATCCACAGTGGCATTCCTAAATGTCCCCATCATCAGTGTAAACACCTTTGAGTAATCTGTCTTCACTTACTGCTCTCCTTAAATACTCATGCAATATGCCAGCAGGCTGTCTCCCTTCTTTCTGTTGCATCTTCTTATCACTAAGAGGAGACAGCCACCTCTACCCCTAAAACACAATATACTTGTATATTTTTCCCTCTCATCCTCCTTCCCTTTATTTCTTCTTTTCTTCCTATAGGATCTATGTTGTGCCAGACATGGTACATTCCCATAGGTCTCATCTTAACCACACTAAAAAAAAAAAAAAAAAAAAAAAAAACCTAAATCTTAATATGGTTGCTTTTAGAAACACTGAAAAGAACTACATAGAATGGAAAGACGTGAAAGTCAGATTTCTCGTAGAATATATGAATAATGCCACTGCCAATGGCAACACCTTCCACTTACTCTACCTAAGAGTTTACAAGTCCTTTTTAAAGATATGCCATTGTTGGTGTTTAGTCTCTTAAGTCATGTCCAGCTCCAACTCTGCAGCCCCATGGACTGTAGCCCGTTAGACTCCTCTGTCCATGGGATTTTCCAATCAAGAATACTGGAGTGGGTTTGCTTTTTCTTCTCCAGGGTGTCTCCCCAACCCAGGGATTGAACCCACATCTTCCACTTGACAAGTGGATTCTTTACCACTGAGCCACCTGGGAAGCCCATAACATCATACAGCCCTCTAAACCTTTGCTTCTCAAAGTGTGGTCCCCAGAGCGGGAGCATCAGGATCTCCCAGAAGTGCTAGAAATGTAAAATCCCATGCTCTGCCCCCAACCTACTGGACCAGACTCTGCACCTAGACCCTCAGGTGCATTTTATACACATGAAAGTTTGAGGATCTCTACTCTAAATAGTCCCTATGAGGAAATAGAAAATCTCATTGCCTGTTTTACAGGTAAGAAAACAAAACAACGAAAACTAGGGGTTAGAGATGTTTGACTAGTGAGTAGGTAACCAAATGTTGCAAGCAAAAGAGTTCCAGAAAAACATCTATTTCTGCTTTATTGACTATGCCAAAGCCTTTGACTGGATCACAATAAACTGTGGAAAATTCTGAAAGAGATGGGAATACCAGACCAACTAACCTGCCTCTTGAGAAACCTGTATGCAATGGAAGCAACAGTTAGAACTGGACATGGAACAACAGACTGGTTCCAAATAGGAAAAGGAGTACATCAAGGCTGTATATTATCACCCTAATTCTTTAACTTATATGCAGAGTACATCATGAGAAATGCTGGGCTGGATGAAGCACAAGCTGGAATCAAGACTGCTGGGAGAAATATCAATAACCTCAGATATGCAGATGACACCACCCTTATGGCAGAAAGTGAAAAGGAACTAAAAAGCCTCTTGATGAAAGTGAAAGACAAGAGTGAAAAAGTTGGCTTAAAGCTCAACATTCAGAAAACGAAGATCATGGCATCCAGTCCCATCACTTCATGGAAAATAGATGGGGAAACAGTGGAAACAGTGGCAGACTTTATTTTTTTGGGCTCCAAAATCACTGCAGATGGTGATTGCAGCCATGAAATTAAAAGACACTTACTCCTTGGAAGGAAAGTTATGACCAACCTAGACAGCGTATTAAAAAGCAGAGACATTACTTTACCAACAAAGGTCCGTCTAGTCAAGACTATGGTTTTTCCAGTGGTCATGTATGGATGTGAGAGTTGGACTGTGAAGAAACCTGAGGGCCGAAGAACGGATGCTTTTGAACTGTGGTGTTGGAGAAGACTCTTGGAATCCCTTGGACTGTAAGGAGATCCAACGAGTCCATTCTAAAGGAGATCAGTCCTGGGTGTTCATTGGAAGGCCTGATGCTGAAGCTGAAACTGCAATACTTTGGCCACCTGATGAGAAGAACTGACTCATTTGAAAAGACCTTGATGCTGGGAAAGATTGAGGGCAGGAGGAGAAGGGGATGACAGAGGATGAGATGGTTGGATGACATCACCAACTCAATGGACATGAGTTTGGGTGGACTCTGGGAGTTGGTGATGGACAGGGAAGCCTGGCATGCTGCTGTTCATGGGGTGGCAAAGAGTCAGACACGACTGAGCTACTGAACTGAACCAAATGTGGAGTCAAGGACCACTATTCTTTCTATTACACTGCACCCCCTATTTGAAGGATCTGTTGCATACCTCTTTTTGGATCTGCCATCACCCAGCTCAGCATTTCATAGAAGGATCTGCACAATAATTATAGCCTAATATTGTGCCCTGGTGGCAAGTAGGCCAATGCTAATCTGCTTCTTGATGATATATTCCTCATGTAGGATGGTCTTGCTGCTTCTCATCTGAGAGTTCTAAGGTTAATGACAAGAAAAAAGTTTCATATTTAGAAATTTCTCCAGTTTTCTCCAGTTCCTCACCAAAGAAGAACATGTTCACTGGATAACAATTTTTGAGGTTTCTGCTGTGAATTCCCTTTCCCCAGCTGGCTCTTGAGTATTTTATCTGATCATCTTGGAAGAAAGGGAAAAGACAGCCATCACATAGCAAGCACTTCCTGCGTACACAGCTCAGTGCTCTTTATGTGTTATTTCAGAATTATCAGAGAGACCCATGGATTGACTCTGTTGCCCTATTTTACAGAGGCAGAAGGTGAGACTCAAAGGTGACACCCATGGCAATGCTGGGCATCAAGCCAGATTCTGTCCTACCATGCTGGCCTCTTCCTAGAAGGAAGTCTTGTGTGAATGAATATGGAAGGCAACCCAAGGTAGGGTCAGGCTCTCATTGTGTGATCACTCACTCAGTCGTGTCTGACTGTTTGTGACCCCATGCACTGTAGCCTGCCAGGCTCCTCTATCCATGGGATTCTCCAGGCAAGAATACTGGAGTGGGTTGCCATTTCCTTCTCCACAGGCTCTCATTACCTTCTGTCTTTGGTCACCATGGATGAAACGGCAGGTACCCATTTCCTAAACGAGAAAAGTAGTTTCCAAGTTTCCCCTGCTTTTAAGGGTGAAGTTAAGTAACTGGAATGAAATCAAAACAGAGAAGAACCCACTAGAGGGATGCAAGCTAAATACGCAAAACTTCCCCAAAATAACTCAAAAGCCAACACAATAGTGTTGCTGGGGTTGTATACTTGAAAACATCCTTATCAACACCATACAAGTTGGCTAAAATCCAGACATATGATCTAAGCAAGTCCCTCTATATGAGTCAGTTTTAAATTCCTCGTGCTTAACAGGGAAGTGGGAAAATGTCACCATATTCTTTAAGAAAAGAATGAATAGATTTCTCAAACTGCTGGGGCTGAGAAAGGCATCTTCCTGGCTCTCAAACAGACAAATCCCCCCAACAGGAGTCCTCTCTACTCTGTCCCAGCTCAGATACACTAGACTGAAATGTCCTCATCTATTACTCTCTGAGGATCTGCAGACGATCTGCATGGAGGTATCTACTGCATGGAGGTCTTAAAAAATTCAATCGGATATTATAACTCCTCGGATTTTAATGTACGCTACAAATGTTTAACTGGCTTGGCATTTAAGGATGTAAACTTTCCAATCTTTTCCTAGAACCATGACACTACAAAAGGGACTCTCGTAATTAGGAATAAAACTGTGCAGTCTTCATTAACCAGAAAAGCACTCTATAAACCCAGTGAGGCTCTACTTGTATTCCAAGAAAAGTCAGGAAAATGGTGCCACGAGAGCCCAATAAAGATACGGGGTCAGCCTGTGCTTGCTGGAATTGTCTAGGGTTATGTGAAATGACTTTAAAAAGCAAGGAAGAGAAAATGCTTCTAGCAGAAGAGATCTGAGTAGAGGAAAAATGCTGAAGAATCATGTTAAGCTCAATGTTATTTAAAGTTTCATCAGATGATTTCAGTCTCGATTGCCTAGATTCATTCAGCATCTCTGCCTTGTGATGGAGCCGCCCTTATTAGCCAAGGATAGTATGGTAACTGGTTGGAGGCTGCTTCTTTCCTGGTTGTAGCATGTGACCAAAAGAAGGCTTTCTGAATTGCAGCTAGGAGTGATACATCCCAGGTGATGCAAAATAGCTAAGGAGTGTGTATAAAACCAGGCACAGGCTAGTCTCAAAGATGATTGCAGGCTTTCCTTTAGTTCTTTAATCTGCACATCCATTTCTGTGCTGTCAGAACCGTCTACTCTGGGGCCTCACTACAGCATCAGTCGCAGGAAGAGCCAAGTGTGTTACAAGCCTGTGCGCTTTGATGCCTAAAGAAATGTGGTCACTCGCGTCACCAACCAAGCATGTTTTAAGGGTTTCAGCTGTGAGGCAGTCCCATACATGGGAGGAAGACAAGCACATTCTCAAGGAATTTGATTTATTTATGTTTTCTTCATAGATGCTTGTGATGTGTTTGCTTCCTGGAAAATCACCATGGATCGATTGCAGGTTGCAGGCTATCTAGCTGTTATTCTGTCTTTGAGCTGAAATTCTGATCACCCATGTTTCAAAAGCTAATTAAGCTGTGGTGCAGTTGTAACAAAAGGACCCTGGACAGGATCTGGGCTCCAGTCCGTGCATCTAACTGGCTCTGCGGCTCTAGGCAAATGAGCTCTCCACTGGGATGCCGCTGCTTCGCCCTGCAATAGTAATCACTGTATTTATTAAACACTTTCTCTGAAGTGTTCCCTGGTGGCTCAGATGGTAAAGCATCTGCCTACAATGTGGGAGGCCTGGGTTCAATCCCTGGGTTAGGAAGATCTCCTGGAGAAGGAAATGGCAATCCACTTCAGTATTCTTGCTTGGAATATCCCATGGATGGAGGAGCCTGGTAGGCTACAGTTCAGGGGGTTACAAAGAGTTGGACACAGCTGAGCAACTTCACTTTTCACTTTCTCTGAAGTAGGGGTTATGCCAAGTACTTTAACTGGGTGATCTCATTTAAACCTTGCAAACCCCCCAGGAGTAGGCTCTATGGTTACCTCCTTTTTGCAGACGAGGAAACTGAAGCATGGAAAGCTGGATAGCTGGTCCCAAGTGACACAAGTGACATATGCAGGTAGCAGGATTTGATCCAGTTTCCTGGGTCTGTGCTCTTAACCCCTCAGGAGGTGTTCTAGAAATTCCTGACTCTATTTAGAGATGATTGGCTTAACTTATATAGCTCCTGTGTGTTGTTTACTTTTTTACATTTTAAACGTTTCTTGATTTTTTAATCGAAATCCCCAACCTTAAATGTCTGAATGAGTCGCGGAAAGATCACTTCCTCTAGGATTATGAGTGATTTTCTGCCTTTATAAATTCCTCTTTTTATAAGTGAAGATAATAATGTCTGGCTTATTAGGTTGTTGTGAGGCTCCAAGCAAAATGGCTAGAGGTGGAAAGCAATGTATGAATAGAATTTGTTCACTAGTATATTTAAATACCAGCTCTTTGGGGAAAGACTTTCCTATATGATATATCTGCTGTGATATGAAACACTGTGCCCTCAGAGTTGTGAGATGCTAAAGTGAGGGTCTTGATCATTACTTTGATTGTGGTTTTCAACTAAAAACAGAATTCTTTTTTTTAATTAAAATTTTTTCAACTTTATTTTCATGCTTACTTTTATTTATTTTTTTAATAAATTTATTTATTTTAGTTGGAGGTTAATTACTTTACAATATTGTATTGGTTTTGCCATACATCAACATGAATCTGCCACAGGTATACATGTGTTCCCCATCCTGAACCCCCTTCCTCCTCCCTCCCCGTACCATCCCTCTGGGTCGTCCCAGTGCACCAGCCCCAAGCATCCAGTATCATGCATCGAACCTGGACTGGTGATTCGTTTCATATATGATATTATACATGTTTCAATGGCATTCTCCCAAATCATCCCACACATGCTTACTTTAAAACTTTTTTATTCTAATATAGCTGATATACAGTGGTGTCTTAGTTTCGGGTGTAAAGCAAACTGATTCAGTGTTATACATACAGCCTATACATTTTTTTCAGATTCCTTTCTATTATAAGTTATTATAACATTGAATAAAGTTCCCTGTACTACACAATAGGGCCTTCTTGTTTATCTGCTTTTTGTATGGTAGTTTATCTCCACTGATCTCAAGTTCCTATTTTATCCCTCCCCTGCCTTTCCTCTTTTGGTCACCATAAGTTTTTATGACTGTGTGTCTGATCCTCTTTCTTAGTAAGTCCATTTGTATCAGTTTCTTTAGAGTTCACATGTAAGTGATGTTATATTTATCTTTCTGTACCTGACTTACTTCACTTTGTATGGTAATATCTTGGTCCCTCCATGTTGCTGCAAATGGCATTATTTTATTCCTTGAAAAAGAAATCTTAAATGCATTCTTATTTACTTTAGCACCATAAATTGATGTAACAGGAAGAACAGTTTAATGGTGATAGTGAAGCAAAGAGAACTAACATCTATTGAGTACCTAAATTTGTTGTAGGCGTGATCTCAGTGAATTTCCATCATTACTCTATTGAGAAAGATGTGAGAAAACTGAAATACAAAGATTTTAAGTAGCTTCCATAGGACACATGCCTTTTCGTTAAGAACGAGGATTGAAATAGAAATTTAATCTGTCTCCAGATACCAGGATTTTCACCGTGTCATGCTGAAGGTGAATTCTCTGTAAGCTTTTTGATGCTAAGTCACTCCAGTTGTATCCGACTCTTTGTGGCCCCATAGACTGTAGCCCACCAGGCTCCTTTGTCCATGGGTTTTGCCAGGTGAGAATACTGGAGTGGGTTGCCATGCACTCCTCCAGGGCATCTTCGTGACACAGGGATCGTACCCATGTATCTTATGTCTCCTGCATTGGTAGGCGGGTTCTTTACCACTAGTGCCAATAGATTTTTTTTTAATTTATGTATATACTGTTCACTTATCAGTATATTAAAGTACCCATCTTCAGTTCAGTTCAGTTCAATCGCTCAGTCGTGTCCAACTCTTTGCGACCCCATGAATCACAGCACACCAGGCCTCCTTGTCCATCACCAACTCCTAGAGTTCACTCAGACTCATATCCATTGAGTCAGTGATGCCATCCAGCCATTTCATCCTCTGTCGTCCCCTTCTCCTCCTGCCCCCAATCCCTCCCAGCATCAGAGTCTTTTCCAATGAGTCAACACTTCGCATGAGGTGGCCAAAGTACTGGAGTTTCAGCTTTAGCATCATTCCTTCCAAAGAAATCCCAGGGCTGATCTCCTTCAGAATGGACTGGTTGGATCTCCTTGCAGTCCAAGGGACTCTCAAGAGTCTTCTCCAACACCACTGTTCAAAAGCATCAATTCTTCGGCGCTCAGCCTTCTTCACAGTCCAACTCTCACATCCATACATGACCACAGGAAAAACCATAGCCTTGACTAGACGAACCTTTGTTGGCAAAGTAATGTCTCTGCTTTTCAATATGCTATCTAGGTTGGTCATAACTTTCCTTCCAAGGAGTAAGCATCTTTTAATTTCATGGCTGCAGTCACCATCTGCAGTGATTTTGGAGCCCCCCAAAAATAAAATCAGCCACTGTTTCCCCATCTATTTCCCATGAAGTGATGGGACCAGATGCCATGATCTTCGTTTTCTGAATGTTGAGCTTTAAGCCAACTTTTTCACTCTCCTCTTTCACCTTCATCAAGAGGCTTTTGAGTTCCTCTTCACTTTCTGCCATAAGGGTGGTGTCATCTGCATATCTGAGGTTATTGATATTTCTCCTGGCAATCTTGATTCCAGCTTGTGCTTCTTCCAGCCCAGCGTTTCTCATGATGTACTCTGCATATAAGTTAAATACCCATCTTAGTAGTCAACATTTTCATAATAAATTTCTGCTGATAAACCATTATATCTTAAATCCAATAATCATAAAAGTACACATTGGAAAAGGCCTTAAAATTATGAAGTTCAACTTCTAATCCATTGCTTTTCCAGTTTCTACTTGAATACTTCCTACCACGTGGAACTCACTGTTTCCAATGGCAAACACTTTCATTTTTGAAAGCTTAGGAAGTATTGCCACTAGGCCATCCCCTCAGGCGTCTCAAACTGAAGATGTTCACAACTTAATTCATAAAGTAGTTTCATAGTTTTATTTATAGTTATTGGGGATCTGAGCTTACCATAGGAGAGTGGGCCCTAAGGGAGCTTTATCCCATCAATAATTAACTAGAGAGTACATTTTAAACATCCATTCACTTTTTCATTACTAAAGCCAAAGAAAAAGGTCAGTAAAAATTGTTACCCTGTCTCCTTGGGATTTTCCAGGATCATCTTGTCAGAGTTTAGTACCTCATTTGGGTAGAAGACAGTTGTATCAGTCAAGGTTTCCAGCAAGAAGCTAGTTGATGATACCTTCAGATGGAACCTGGGACGTGTTAATGAAGGGACCCTTACAAAGGTATGGGCAGGGCTCAGGGGAATCAACAGAGTCTAATGAAGCATCCTGGTCAGCAGTAGTAGAGGACCATGAGTTCATGTAGACATGAGAGAGTGAGAGGAAGGAGCAGGCCCTTGAACCCAGGAAAGTAGCCATAAAAGATGATCCCTCCCATTACTCACCCCCAAACCAAAACAAAGTGACCTGAGGTGGAGGCAGGCAGGCAGGCAATCAGAAACTCAACAGGGAAATAGACACCCTGACCTCACTATCCCTCACCCCCAGAGTTCCTGCTGGTATCAGTTGGAAGGCAGAAGACAAATGAGCTTACTAATACAGTCTTTGGGGCACAGAGCAAGGCACAGAAGAGTAGAGAGTGGATCTGGAGGCAGATGGAGAAGTCCAGCACAACAATATTCCACGCAACACCGTGTGTTCCCTGAGCCTTGTTTCTCCTTCTTACCTTCATCTTGCCAGCATAGCTTCCCTGATGGCTCTGATGGTAAAGAATCTGCCTGAAACACAAGAGACCTTGGTTCGATCCCTGGGTCGGGAAGATCCCCTGGAGAAGGAAATGGCAAACCACTCCAGTATTATTGCCTGGAGAATTCCATGGACAGAAGAGCCTGGCGGTCACAGGGGGGGTCCGCCAGTCTGTGGGGTCACAAAAAGTCAGACACAACTGAGTGACTAACACTTTTTCCTCTTGCCACTTATTGCCACCACGTTCTCTCATTTCCATCTACTAAATCAGCAACAGGATGGACAACTAGTTTCAAAGTACTCTAAGATCATGGAGGGAAATAATTATGCTATAACTCTACTAGATTTTACCATGAGAAAAGATTAGAGTTTCTCTCTTAGATGGCACCAATTAATTCTAAAAGAAATTGTGTGACCTTTCTTCTATATTTTTGTGTCATAACTAGAAGACCAAACCTGCTAAAAATACATATAAATACATACACATACACACATACTCAGAGGCTATTTAATCTTCACATATCAAATGAACTTTTTTTCCTCTGATTTCCTTCTAAGATTATAATTGTTCTTTGTTAAAGCCTTTATTAAGCTTTAAACACTGGTAACGCAAGGCCTAAGCTCTGAATTACTGGTCTAATTGCTTTCTCCCTAACTCCAATATGTTCAAAGCTCTGCCTTTTGGGACTTACATCTTAACTCAAGTTTTCTGAGACTAAAGTTTTCTGAGCAAAAGGTCTCAGAACCAGATCTTCCAATGGGATCTGCTTATGTCCTTGAAGATAAGAGGTCTGGTGAATTGAATTCATTTCAGATAAGCCAAAACCACTGGGGAAACAAATGGAAATCCTTTCCCTTGTTGCAAAACTCTCATGATGGAGTTGACACACTTTGAACAACAAATTCAAGGAAATTTTTGCACCCCTATCACTTGGATGATGGTGTGATAATCTCTTTTCAGGTGTGTGGAGCCTGAGATGGGTTTTTTTGCAGACTTATACAAATCACATAGTAAGTAGTCTACCTCGCCACGCACATACAACACCTTTGGCAATGGAGCACCGATCGAGCCCAGTACACCTCGGTGACAAAGATGACAGATTCTTATGCAGCATGAGCAGAATAAGGACAACATTTTGTCTTAAAAGGTAGCAAAGACATCACACAGTCACCAGTGAGGCTATCAGGTCCCATAATTCCTTAATGTGTGTATATTTTTGCTCTTAATGTTAGTTGTGTGGCTGGTGTGCTGAGAAATACACCTTTTTAATTTATGTATTCAAGTATTTATTCAGTCTCCTCTTTGCAGCAAGTATAGCAATAAGGACATGAGACAGCAAATAAGACATGATCCCTCTTCTTAAAGAACCTGTGGTTTAGTTGGGTGACAATATCACATCGAAATGAGGGGAGGTTTTGAAAGCAAAATGTTGCCAGAGAGTTGGTTCCAATGACATCTTTTCCTTTGTTTCATGCTACAGCTCTTACATTGGCAAGGATCCCTGAGACCATATGGGAGAAGATACTGGGGTTGTATATGGGCCACAGGTCATGACTATTGTAATTATCAGTTGATCCAGTCTCAGAAATAGACTCATACCCCTGTCATCCCCCAGTCTCATGACACCATGTCTTAAGATTTTGTGTCTCTGTGTGTGTGTGTGTGTGTGTGTGTCTGTGTGTGTGTGTTAGTCACTCAGTCACGTCTGACTCTTTGCAACCCCGTAGTCTGTCCAGAGATTAGCTCTCATTAACTCTTATGTTGAACTGTGACAGTCTCCTAATTCATTGCCTTGTTTATACTCAAAAGTATCTTCCTTTCATTCTCCCTAGATCCATTCTCTAGCTTCCCTGTAATGCTCCTTGTAAAACATGAATCTGGTAGTCCCATTCCCCCTCTTAAATGCCTCACAGTTTCCTGTGTCCACCATGATAAGGCTCATCAGGAGTGCCGTGTGATCTGATTCCTGCAGACTCCAGCAGCTTCCCATGGCTCCTGCACCTACACCTTTCCATGGATTCCACCAGAGTGACTCCTCTGGGATGCTGCATCCAGCTTCTGCTTCACACTTCAGTGCCTCATCCCTTTGCACATGGTGTCACTGGGCCTGGGCCTTCCCCTTCCTAACTCCACCCCTGTTCTGTGGATCTAGCTCCACTTTTCTCCATCTCTGTCTCCACCTCGCAACACCATCATCTGCTCCCTGGAGAAGTATTGTCATTTAGTTGCTAAGTTGTGTCTGACTTTTTGTGACCCCATGGACTGTAGCCCGCCAGGCTCTGTCCATGGGATTCTCCAGGCAAGAATACTGGAGTGGGCTGCCATTTCCTTCTTCAGAGGATCTTCCCAACCCAGGGATCAAACCCATGTCTCCTGCCTTACAGATGGGTTCTTTACCACTGAGCCACCGGGGACACCCCCTGGACAAGTAGAGAAGAGTTGACTCATTGGAAAAGACTCTGATGCTGGGAGGGATTGGGGGCAGGAGGAGAAGGGGATGACAGAGGATGAGATGGCTGGATAGCATCATTGACTCAATGGACGTGAGTCTCAGTGAACTCCGGGAGTTGGCGATGGACAGGGAGGCCTGGCGTGCTGCGATTCATGGGGTAGCAAAGAGTCAGACACAACTGAGCGACTGATCTGATCTGATCTGATCTGAAGTAGTCTCCACTCCATGTCTATTCTTGCCTGCCTCCAGTCCATCCTTGACCTCCAGGATGGAGGTGGCCATCCCTCATCCCCTGTCTGCCCCCTTCCTGTCACCCTTAGGATAAAGAGCAGAATCTTTATCAGAGCCTGTATTTGTTCTTCAGTTTCTCAGTCTTGTCTGACTCTTTGCAACCCCATGGACTGCAGCACACCAGGCCTCCCTGTCCTTCACCATCTCCTGGAGCTTGCTCAAACTCATGTCCATTAACTCAGGGATGCCATCCAACCATCTCATCCTCTGTCATCCCCTTCTCCTCTTGCCTTCAATCTTTCCCAGCATCAGGGTCTTTTCCAGTGAGTCAGCTCTTCTCATCAGGTATTGGAGCTTCAGCATTAGTCCTTCCAATGAATATTCAGGACTGATTTCCTTTAGGATTGACTGGTTTGATCTCCTTGCAGTCCGAGAGATTCTCAAGAGTCTTCTCCAACACTGCAGTTCAAAAATATCAGTCCTTCGGTGCTCAGCCTTCTTTATGGTCCAGCTGTCACATCCATACATGACTACTGGAAAAGCTATAGCTTTGACTAGATGGACCTTTGTTGGCAAAGTAATGTCTCTGCTTTTTAATATGCTGTCTAGGTTGGTCATAACTTTTCTTCCAAGGAGTAAGCATCTTTTAATTTCATGGCTGCAGTCACCATCTGAGGTGATTTTGGAGCCCAAGAAAATAAAGTCTGTCACTGTTTCCATTGTTTCCCCATCTATTTGCCATAAAGTGATGTGACCAGATGCCATGATCTTTGTTTTTTGAATGTTGAGTTTTAAGCCAACATAAATCTGTATAGGGGGCTCTATCAGGCCCCACTTGTCTTTCCAGCTTCGTGACCCACTTAGCAGCTTGCTCCAACTGCAGCGCCCTTCTTTCATGCCCTTGAAAGTCCTGTTTCCTTCTGCTGTAGGTTTTGCTGATGCTAGACTCTCTCAGTCTCTTTTTTTGGCTGCACTCCATGGCTCATGGGATCTTAATTCCCCAACCAGGGATTGAACCCGGGCCATAGCAGTAAAGCACTGAGTCCTAACGCAACTCTCCATGCTAGTCTCTCTTGCCTCCTATTTGTTTCCCAGATCTCAGCTTAAGGATTACTCTCAGAAGGAGGTCTTCCCTCATTCTGGTCTAGGTCAAGTCTCTTTATTCTGAACTTTCATAGACTGTTCCTTTTCTACCTCAGTTTGCAGGGGGTTGTAAGGAATATCTGCCTGTGCCCCAAGTGGAAGTTCCAGGAAGGATGGATGGTCTCTGCTGTTGCTCATTATTGAACACCCAGCCCAGTACAGTAGCAGCACAAAGAGGCACTCACAGACTTGTAACCAATTAGTCCAAGACTCTGGCTTCATTTGGAAAGTCCTTGTATCACTATCGTCTCTCGGTCCCCTAGCAGCCTTTGTATGTGTTTAGAGCCCACATCTTCGTTCTGTATTATTTTACTTGTCAGTCCCTGGAGGACCTCAGAGTCTAGAAAGAGAAGCAATAGCTTAATTAGCCCAACATCTACAACACTGACACATGGATAGTGAACAATACATTCATCAATAAGTTCTTCTTAATTGAGGTAATATTCATATAACATGGGCTTCCCTGGTGGCTTAGATGATAAAGAATCTGCCTGCAATGCAGGAGACCTGGGTCCAATCCCTGGGTAGGAAAGATCCCCTGGAGAAGGAAATGGCAACCCACTCCAGTATTCTTGCCTGGAGAACTCCATGAACAGAGGAGCCTGGTGGGCTACAGTCCATGTCATTGCAAAGAGCTGGATGTGACTGATCAACTAACACTTTCACTTTTCTTTCACACAACACAGAATGCACCATTTTAACCATTTTTAACTGTATAATGCAGGGATATTTATTACATTCACAGCGCTGTGTGGGCATCATCACTCCCTTGTTTCAGAACATTTTTATCACCTCCAAAAGAAACCTTATACTCATTTAGTAGTCACTTCCTACTCTCCCCTGTCCCCCAGCCCTGGAAACCAAGAATCTGCTTTCTGTAGAGTCTCCTATCTTGGAAAGTTCAAATAAATGGAATGACACAGTATATGGCCTCTTGTGTTTGGCCTCTTTAACTTAGCATATGTTTTCAAGGTTTATCCATGTGATAACATGTATCAGCACTTCATCATTATGGTTAAATAATATCCCATTGTGTGGATATATTGCATTTTCTTTATCCATTCATCTGTTGATAGACATTTGAATTGCTTCTACCTTTTGACTGTTCTGAATAGTGTTACTACAAACTTTCATGTACAAGTTTCTGTTTGAATACCTGCTTTCAGTTCTTTTGGCTATTTGCTTAGGGATGTAATTGCTGGATGAAGTATCTATGATATGATATGATAACTGTATGTTCAGCTGATTGAAGAGCAACCAAAGTGTTTTCCACAGAGGTTGCACCATTTTACATTCCCACTAGCAATGTATGAGGGCTCCAGTAATTTTTCCACACCCTCATTTTCTGTTTTGGTTGTTGCATTTTTATTATTTTTCTGTTATTTACAATTTGTTAACTATTATCATAGCCATCCTGGTTGGTATGAAGTGGTATCTTATTGTGACTTTGATTTTCATTTCCCTAATGGCTAATGATAACATCTTTTCCTGTTCTTCTTGGTCAGTTATATATCTTCTTTGGAGAAACATGATTTCAATTCCTTTGCCTACTTTTTGATTGGGTTGTTTGTCTTTTTGTTGTTGAGTTGTAAGAGTTCTTTATTTATTCAGGATACTAGACCCTTATCAGATATATGATTTGCAGGTATTTTCTCTTGTTCTTCAACCGTCTTTTTACTTTCTTGAGGTGCCTTTGAAGTACAAAGTTTTAAGTTTTGACAAGTTTTAGTTTGTCTCTTTCTTGGTTTTGTTTCTAAAACCACTGCCAAGTTCAAAGTCACAAGATATTTAGCCCTATATTATTTTTCCATACAGTTCTTTTGCATTCTGAAATTCTATAATTCCAAATATTACGACCACCTACTAGATGCAAAGAACCCTTGGAATTGCAGGGGAAACTAGATATTACAGGCCCAAATATCAGAATGGACTTTACTTAAAGACATTATTTCAGTGTTAGGATTGGGTCCTCAAATTTAAGCTTGGAAGTGCCAGGATGGAATTCAGTTGTAAGTAGACTAACGTATTTAGAATAAAAGTCTTTAAATACATATTCAAAATAAACTTAAATTAACTCTAATTAAAATACTTAAAGTGAAATTGCAAATGCATAAAGGCTGTTAATATGCTTTTAGAAAAGCTGTGGGGAAAATATGACAAATGCCAAGCAGGACCTGGATTAAAGAACACACCATTGTTTGTGTAGGGGAGATGTTAACAAGCGCTACCTACAGTTGTGAACGGAACACGGGGAAAGCCATTCGAGATACGAGGAAAAGGAAAAACTTAATTTTAGTTGAATCCAAAGGAATGTAAGCTGAAGACTTGCCCTATACATAGTAAATGCTCAGTAAAGAATTTGTTGCATGTGAAATTAAGTTTCTAGAACAAATGAATACCCTGCCCAGAGTAAGTACCCAATAATATGTTTGTGGAATACAAAATCAAACTTCGGAGGGTGGGGGGGGGTGGGGGGGTGAGGGAAGTGAATTTGATGTGACCTATATGATTGTTACTTCATTAAGAAATGGAATTTCAGCATAGATTATTGACAAGGAAGAAGTAATGACATTTCAGAGAGGAGCATTTCTGAAAAGAAACAAAAAGAAGAGGGAAGGAAACTTACAAGCCTACAGGCGCAGTATAGGGGCAAAAAGTATTCAGTAAAAAATGGTTTTTCACATCACAGAGATATAGCAATGTACTATAGGTAAAGGAAAACCCAGCGATTATGTGCCAATAGTCTAGTATTAAGGGCTTCCATGGTGGTTCAGACAGTAAAGAATCTGCCTACAATGCAGGAGACACAGGTTTGATCCCTGGGTTGGGAAGAAGATCCCCAGGAGAAGGGAATGGCTACCCACTCCAGTATTCTTGCCTAGAGAATTCCACGGACAGAGGAGACTGGCAGGCGGAAGTCCATGGGACACAATTGAATGACACCCACAAACTTATTTAAATATATCAGCTTAGAGTAAACATACCTTTTCTCTCTAGTCCTCTCCTTCCCTCCTCTCTGTAAAGCTTTTCTATCTCCCTTTTGTATTCTAAAGAATCTTTTAACAATAGTAAGAAAGTCAAGAAGACAAAGATTGTAAGCAAGGATACCGATGGACTTGGGAGTGGTATTGTTCATTACCAACAGAGCTGACAGTAGTTCTTACACACTACGTTTTTCTATTTGTTTAATTAAGGCAGAGAGGTCAAACAGAAGCCCTTAAAATGTTCTCTATCATGATTGTCACGGTGGGTTCAATACTATAGAGGTTTGTCAAAACTCACTGAGTTTTACACTTAAGTGTAAGTTACATCTTCATAAAACTGACAAGAAGGAAATGTAAATGTCAGCCATAAGTAGGTTAATTGTAGTTCAGGGATAAGTGGGCTACTGACTTCAAGCTGGAGAGAGAGATTTACCAAGCTTGGAGGTCCTGCAAGATAGCTTTCACTGTGAAAAACGAGGGGAGAGAGAGATCTATTAACAAGGATGTTGTGGAATTTAAGTAGATTGTGCAGTCTCATCCTGGAAACAAAGTCCTATGTTTTAGAGCAAAAATGAGCTTAATAGCAACAACCAGAATGCAAGGGATTTTGAAAATTATGAGCGTGGGATCAAGGTGGTTTATGACAGAAATTATTCTTAGCTTTTAATGACGATAGGATGGTTGCTATCAAAACATTAAAACCCCAGAAACTAACAAGTGCTGGTAAAGATGTGGAGAAGTTGGAAAACTTGTGTACTGCTGGTGAGAATGTAAAATGGTGTCCAAAGAAAAGCAGACTCTTATGGAAAACGGTATTGTGGTTCCTAAAAAAATATTTGTCAATAGAATCACCATATGATCCAGCAATTTCACTGCTAGGTATATATCCACAAGAATTGAAAGCAGAAACTAAAACAGATATTTGCAGACTCATGTTCATAGAACTGTTTGGAAGCCTAAGAGCAGAAGCAACCTGAGTATCCATCTGTGGATGAACAAATAAACAGCATGTGGTATGCACATATGATGGACTATTATCCAGCTTTGAAAGAGAAGGTAATCCTGTTGAATACTTCAACGTGGATGATTCTTGAGGATGCCACGATAAGTGAAATATGCTCTTTACAAAAAGACAAATACTGTGTGTGTGATTCCACCTAAGAAGAGTAGTCCAATTCATAAGGACCAAAAGTAGAAGGGTGGTTGGCCGGGCCCAGGGGTCAGGGGTGCAGTGGGGTGGCAGTGGGGAAGGGGAGAACCGAACCTGTAGGCAAAAAGTTGGGAGAGACTTCCATGTTCTCAAAGTAGGGAGGATTCAAGCAGATACTCGCATGGAATTGTAGCCTCGACGTTTCACTGTCTCCTGTGTTCCTCCAACAGCAAAACGAGGGTCTTCATAATCTGAAGCCCCCCTGACAGTTGGAGATGATGTTCAGTGTGGCATTTAGGAGAGAAGGAACAAAATAATGGCAACAGGAGGAAAGAGACGACAGAGAAAATGACTGAGAAGGGAATCAAATTTGCAAAAGTAAAATTAGAAACCATTTCCTGAGTGGGAGAAGGAAATGAGAATTCAGAATTTGTAAAAAGAGAAGGGTGACAAAACAGCTGAGCAAGAAAGGAAGACATTCTAGAGAAAAGTGCTGGGGCCTAGGGGCTCCAGCTAAGCAACTGAGCTGTTGGCTGGTTGATTTTTGTTCAAAGATCAAAAAACACCCTTTTTTCTATAGGTTGCAAATATTTATTGCCTGAGTGGTAGTTGTGATGAAACACCTTGAAAATTACAATATTTTAAGTAGAAGTCTTCTGATCGAAATAAAAAAGCAGAAAGTCACTATTCAGTCATGTATTCAGGGATACTTTTTAATAAAAAATTCTTACTTATTTTGTGTCAAGAAGAACACCAGGGAATAAAATTATTTTGAAAAGAAGCTACAATTCATACCCCTCCCCGCCAAGTGGGCAATAACTAATTGTATATGAATAAACTTTCATATCTAGTTGTTTGAGTAAGTACTTAAGCCTTTCTTAAAATGATTATTCAGGGGAAATTATTCAGTTGGGATTATCCTTACTTTTTATAACATTTTTCTTTCCTGGTATGTGGCTTTTAGCCAGTCCTCTGATTCTTAGAATGCTCCAAAAAAAGATGAATTAAGGAAAAGGAAAGAAATTCAAATAAGTCAATGGGGCTGCTTGGCAGTAGTGAACATGAAACATGTGATTATAAAGAGGATGAAATGAACGAAAATCACGGCAACTGCTTTTTCCCAATAGTACTTGCTATTTCTATACTCCATTTCCATGGAAGAAGGAAAACTGAAATAGTATAATAAAAATAGCTAATATTCATCAAACTAAGCATATGATGTCCCAGGGCCAGTTCTAAGTGCTTTTATATATTAACTCATAATCTTCACAACAACCCTGTAAGGAAGGTACCCTGTAAGAGTCCACTGTTCAATTTTCAGGAATCTTGTGAGCCTGTTAACAGCTTGAAATCAGCCGAATTATTTCTACCTTAGAAACTGACGTGTGTTACAAATCAGAGCTTTAGAGGGGAGGATGAGTATTTAAACATTTTCTAGAATGCCATTGCCATTGTCTCTCTTTCACAGCTAGGAAAACTGGGTCCAAAAAAGTTAGGTAAATTTTCTGGCGATGCAACTAGTAGTTGGTAGAGTTAAAAATGCATGCCAGGTAGCACCACTTGGGAGCCCAGGCTTTTACCCATCATACCAAAGTGCTTATGATGGGACTAAAATGTACCAGCTAGATTTACAAAACCTAGGACTCGAATTAGGGATCTTCTATGATCCTCTGTTTAACCATCTGAGTCTCAAGACATTTTCTAATAGAGATGTTACAATCTAAGAATGTTTCACATTTATCTTGGCTGTATCCTAAAGGAAGTAGATTATGTGAAAATGCAAAATGTCCGTTGATTAGCCCTTTCCTTTCTTCCTTCCTCCTTCCTTCCCTTCTTTCCTCCTTCCAAAGTTTGTGTCTTTGCAGTTGGAGTGGATCGTTTGCTGACCTCTCAGGACTTTGGCAGCACTTGAGGAAGAGCACAGCGAATTTTCCCACTACTGCTTCTGCACTGCTTTCCTCATTATCATAGAAAGCAGAGCAGCTGTGCTGATGGTGGGTATCATCAGCAGCATTAATAAATATTTATTGAGCATGCCCTTTGTGCTAAGCTCTGAGGATACAGAGAGGTAGAAGATATGGTCCTTGAGCTTGTCCAACAAGTGGCTCAAGTCACAGGTAGAAATTATTAAAAAGAAAGAAGAGAGTAGCCACAATAGGTGGGTCACGTGGAGAAGCCTTATGGCTAGAGGGTGGGGGGAGGGCAGTTGGGAGGGAGGGGGTGGGAGGCGGGTAGGGAATGGGCTAGCACATGGTCTAAAGGAGGCATTAAAGGGAACGTGGGTATGACAAGCAGGGAGAGTGGTTTGAAGGAAGGCACTGGGAAAATTACGTGTGTGTGTGGAAGAATAAGTGGTACCTTTTGGCCTAAGGGAAAGTTCTATAATAGAAGATGAGGCTGGAAAGGATGGATTTCTGTTTAAGGAAGGGCCTTTGAGGTTGACAGAGGAGCCCAGCCTTCACTTTTTGAACCAAGGTTCTGGAGATGGGTAAAGTGGTGCCATGAATAAGATTAAAGTTAGCCAGGTGTGAAGGATGGACTGGTGGAGAGAATTACTAGAAACAGATAATAGTAAAACAAAAATCTGTTACGAAAGGTTTTCCAACAAGGAAGATTTTTATGGAATAATTAGAATTGTAAGCAAGATACAATTAGAATTACAGATGATGATTTGTTGTTGTTCAGTTACTAAGTCATGTCCGATTCCTTGTGACCCCATGGACTGCAGCACACCAGACTCCTCTGTCCTCCGCTATCTCCAGGAGTTTACTCAAATTCATGTCCATTGAATCAATGATGCTATCTAACCATTTCATTCTCTGCCAACCTCCTTCTCCTTTTGCCCTCAATCTTTCCCAGCATCAGGGTCTTTTCCAATGAGTCAGCTCTTCACATCAGGTGGCCAAAGTATTGGAGCTTCAGCATCAGTCCTTCCAATGAATATATTGACTGTTTTGATCGCCTTGCAGTTCAAGGGACTCTCAAGAGTCTTCTCTAGCACCACAATTTGAAAACATCAGTTCTTTGGTGCTCAGCCTTCTTTATGATCCAATTCTTATATCCCTACATAACTACAATCATAGCTTTGACTATATGGACCTTTGCCAGCAAAGTGATGTCTCTGCTTTTTAATATGCTGTCTAGGTTTGTCATAGCTTTCCTTCAATAAGAAAGACTAGGAAGAATGACAACTAAATTCTAAGAAATTGGATCTAGCCAGTGGAATTAAGGCTGTTTTCTTTTTCTTTAATCAAATTTTTTTAATGTGGACATAGTTTATCATTACAGAAAAAATGCACTAAATTTTAAAAAATTGAAAGAAAAAGAGGTGCTGAGGTGGGTATTAATTTTAGATAAAATGATGACTTATACTTTACACTTCTAGTAAGAGAAAGGAAAACAGCTCCTATGGTTTTGGGGCAGTTGGGGATATGGGATTGAAGTTTGGGGAGCAGTCAGTACTTGACACTCTCTTTTGTGAGCCATAGATGCTTCTGGCTGCTTGTGTAGCAGCAGCTGCATTTCCACCGTGACTCCAGCTGAGAACCATGGTTTCAGATTTTACAAGAACACCCTGGTTTCTGAGCTCTGCTTATTCTGCCTCATCCCTTGGCTCCCCCAGTTTAGGGGAAAGAGTGACTTCTTACCATTGCTACTCTCAGTCCCTCATTTGACTTCTCAGCTTTTCCGTTACCTGTGTACCAATTTTCCTGAATTAAATTCCTCTGCTTTCCTAGTTGGACCCTGACTGATACAATTCACTTGTGTACCTAAGCATGTGTATGTTGGGTCATGATATATAATACATTTCATACTGAGAGTAGTTGTTAAAACAGTTGGAAAGCCACAGTCTAGGAAAATAAATTTGAAAGCATGCCGTGGATAGTGCTGGGCTTATTTCTTCTGTTGGGTTTTGATGGCTATTACTGACCTGAAGAACATGAACTTGGGGACTTTTTTTTTTCTTTTAAAAGGAGAAACAGTCTTGTATAGAAGAAGGCATCCTGACTGGGAGTGAGGCAACCAAGAGTCTAATCTCTGTAGGTGTCCATGAGCAGGTCATTCAATCATTGGTTCTAGTATATTGTGCTGACTTTGTGCATGGAACCAGAGGTTCTGAGATTGGCATGTATTTTTTAAACCAGGGACTACTGTAAGAGGTTTCAGTGTTAGCATGTCAACACCAAACAGTGGTATATAGTTTGTGACAGTTCATGTGACTAGTGATGTTAGCATGTGAAGGCTGTCTGAAGTCGCTTAGTCGTATCTGACTCTTTGCAACCCCCGTGGACTATACAGTCCATGGAATGCTCCAGGCCAGAATACTGGAGTGGGTAGCCTTTCCCTTCTTCAGAGGATCTTCCCAACCCAGGGATTGAACCCAGGTCTCCCACATTGCAGGCGGATTCATTACCAGCTGAGCCACAAGGGAAGCCCAAGATTTCTGGAGTGGGTAGCCTATCCTTTCTCCAGTGAATCTTCCTGACCCAGGAATTGAACTGGGGTCTCCTGTATTGCAGGCGGATTCTTTGCCAACTGAGCTATCAGGGAAGCCCACTCTCAATATACTAACATTAAAAGAAATGAGAAACAGAAAGAGCAGAGAATACATCACCAAATTGGGTGTTTGACAAACATTCAGACTTATACAGCGTTGGGAAGTCCCATGTCACAGCACATCTGGAGTCCCCATTGGGAAAAGGTCCCAAGCAGCACGTCTGCTCTGTGGTTGAGACTTCGTTTTAAAGAATAGTCATTATTTATTAAATGATTAATGTTAATATTTAATTAATTAGTTAATATTAAATAATAATTACTGATGATTATCTAGACTATTAAATTATGTTTTCACTATCTACTTTCCTCAATCGATGAGTAATTATTATGTTAGCATTAGAAATAATAGCTCAGCATTCTTAAGCTCTCAGGAAAATAATCAACATTGATAGGGGCCATAGACCTGCAGAATATCAGGTAATGGTGGTTACAGTTATTAATGTCAGTAAATAAATCACAGCATAAAATGAAGTATCACTTAAAGACAAAAGTCCCCAATAGGTGGATATATTTTTCAAGCAGTTTGACAAAATATAGGTAGAGTGTGAAATGTCACTGTCTTTAAGAGTCGGACACATCCCCAAACCCTAAGTATTAAACAAACAAAAAAATGTTATACATTATGATGTGCCTTTTATCAGCAAATCCTTTATTTTCTCCCCTATTTATTTAAGGAAATAAAGAAAGTGTATTTAAGGATAGTCTATTATCAAAAGGCCACTAATAGTCAGCAAAATAATAAAATTCCAGCAGACATCACAATGTCCCTGATAAGATAAGCAATTGAATATGCACAATCCCAGACCAAATGTGAGCATTGCCTTTATACCCAGCATTCACTGAAGTCATTGACTGTTCAGTTGACTTTATCTGAAGGGAAGATAAAAGCTTCCTGCCCAGCATTAAACCTTGCCCCATGTAGAATCCAGATGTTCACAACCCCTTCCCCAAACTTTTTATACTTGTTTTATATATTCATCACTTTCAAGCTGATAAAACCATTGAAAACTAAAATAAAACCATATTGTTGTGGGATCTATTTTATCCCTACATGTGGAGAGACCAACTTTTTTTCTTTCTCCCCCAAAGCAGATTATTTATCTCAAGTTCTTTAAAGAGTCATCTAAGGTAATTTTAGTGGTGATTTCTGTTTTTATATGTTCCTGGCTTATTTTCTACTCTTCTCTTGAATTTATATAGAACTTCAAGTATAGAAAAGTGACTGAAATAAGACAACAGCAGATTGTGCTTTTGTGTACTAAACTTGAAGTAAGAATCTGGTGGGTGACGTAATTCAAGTCAAGCAGGAAAACGGTTGCACACAAATAAAAAGGCAGTCAATGGTAACTGAAAGGATAAGTCCTGTAGCAGCTGAAGGTGGTCTAAGAGTAAAAGACCATAATGAACTCTAATAAAACAGTATATGAGGTGGATACAGCATATTCTCCTACCACAGCACTTGGTGGTGGGGCTAGGAGATGAGATACAGTGTCACCTTGGTACAGAAGCACATTATCACTCAGAGAAACACAGTACCCATCAAAGGGCACTGAGGGCAGGGGCCTGCCAAGTGAAAGTTAAAATCTTTGAACAATTTGTGACAATGACAAAATTTCAGATCCTGAATCTATGTTCTGATTCTTAATGTACCACTGCGCAATGTGTCAGATGTGTCAGAGCCTCAAAAACATGTTGAGGATGACATTTGTAAAACCCTGTCTTGTCTAGTCAATATTATAAGATGGAGTATTATTGAGACGATCCTTCAGGATGAAATTATCCTGCCTTTGAACTTTCTAGAGAAATTTTTTGAGTTCTGTTTTTTTTTTTAAGGGTAGACATGTTTGGACATATGAAATGTGCACACCTATTTTATAAAAGTTATGAAAAAAGATTAATTTATCCAATAAGTATTCTAGATCATTGATGCTGCTGGTACCTGTGTATCAGTAATCCTTACCCACTTTGGGAAAGATCCCTTTGAGGAGCTGATGAAATGTATGGACTCCTTCCACAGAAAATACACATTAACATGAACACGGAATTTTGAACACAGCTTCAAGGGATTCTCAAATGTTCTGAAGATCATTTAGATTCCACCTTTCCCCTACCCCATAATGGGTTAGAGACCTGTATTGATGACAAATTACTGGGCAATTTTTACATGAACAGTGCAGATCAGTCTGGGTCTGGAGTTTTACCAAGCTGGCTTAAAAATTCTGACTTCATTCTTTAGTCATCTCCAAGTTGTCTGATCACATTCCTCTTGCTGTTAAAAAAAGGGGTGGGGGGAAGAATAGATAGAACATGATTTATGTATATGTATTCATAATACATGTATTCAGTATTAATGTATCAAGTGCATTATAAAACACAAAATAGAAGCTATAACAGTATGAGATTGAGATAACATAAAAAGATTTAACTGAAAGTCACTCAGTCATGTCCGACTCTTTGCGACCCCATGGACTCTACAGTCCGTGGAATTCTACAGGCAAGAATACTGGAGTGGGTAGCCTTTCCCTTCTCCAAGGGATCTTCCTAGCCCAGGGATCAAATCCAGGCCTCCCACTTTGCAGGTGGGTTCTTTACCAGCTGAACCATAAGGAAAGCCCAGCTTGCTAATCATGAGTCTACCATTGAATCGCTTGTTAATATCTCAAGGCAAAATATATGCTTGGGTCAGAATCCATCATTATTGATGGTTTAAAAAAAAAGCGATGGCTAACCTATATTTAAATTTCAAGTAGTCTTGGATAACTGTGAACGCTTTAACCTATTTCTTACCAGATCTAACTGGACTGCGTTGTTCTCACTTCCCAGTGTGGCTGGCGAAGAACCTCAGAGGTTAAAGTGGCAGATTTGATCCTAACTTTCACCTGTCCTTGCATTATCAGATTTATCTCACTCTTCAATTTCTTTGAAGGGATCTTTTCTTTTAAAAAAAAAATTTATTTTTAGCTGTACTGTGTCTCTGTTGCTGCGCAAGCTTTTCTCTAGTTACCACGGGTGGGGGTACTCTTTCTGGTGGTGCGCAGGCTTCTCGCTGTGGTGGCTTCTCTCCTTACAAAGGAAGGGTTCTAGGGCTTGCCGGCTTCAGCAGCTGCACCTCACGGACTCTGGAGTGCAGGCTCAGTAGTTGTGGCATGTGGACTTAGGTGTCCCGAGGTACGTGGCGTCTTCCTGGACCAGGGATACAGGCATTGACAGGTGACTCCCAACCACCGGACCACCAGGGAAGACCTGAAGGAATCTCTTAAAGCCACTTGTTTTTCAAACTGATTGGTTAAAACCAGATAACATAATCTGTGCGTGTGTGCGTGCTAAGTTGCTTCAGTTGTGTCTGACTCTTTGTGACCCTATGTACTATAGCCTGCCAGGCTCCTTTGTACATGGGGATCCTCCAGGCAATAAAACTGGAGTGTGTTGCCATGCCTTCCTCCAGGGGATCTTCCTAACCCAGGGATTGAACCCAGATCTCTTATGTATCCTGTATTGGCAGCTGAGTGCTTTGCCACTAGCGCCAGCCACCAACATAATCTGTGGAAACTATTAACTTCAGGCAATGTCAAGTTCTCAAAAGTGAAAGGACCAGAGGGAGCACCGCTCTTACCCTCTGCCTTGCAGGCCCTGCTCTTCTGTTAAGTAGTCTTCAGATACATTATTTGACTGGTATGTGACTGGTTTACTTGGAACCATGTTAAGTTGCCAGGGTAAATGAGTATAATCTTTACAAAGCTCTTTTTTCTTTTTCTCTTTTGTCTTTACATTTTTTTAATCATTAGAGGAAAAAGGAATAAAATTTCTAATGTTCTTCCCAGATTGCTCACTCCACTTTGGAGAAGACTATCTTAGGCAAATTACTTATTGCCTCTCAGTTTCTTTATCTGTAAAATGGGGATAATATCACATATCTCATAGGGTTAAATGGATTAAATGGCATACATAAAGGTCTCTGCACAGACACCAGAAAATGTTTTAAAGGAGAAATAAAAGGGAGCTGCTATTATGATTACTCTATTACGCAACTGCCATGTATGTACTCATGTTATTCCTAGCCTAATTTTAAAACGAAACAAAACCTCCTCTCAATGCTGTTTATATGATAGCAAAAGCCATAGCTTCTCCTCACCTCCCACCTACTCCCACCACCCAAAGCAAAACAAACTCTAAAACACATCAGCCTTTTCAGCTTGGAAAAATAACATATTCTGAACACTTAATAATCTTGTTCAATAACTGAGACCTGCTAAATTCTCTGTGTCAGATAATTTTAATATATATCTCTCATCCTTTCATTCAACAGAAAATGTTTAAACAACCTACAATGTCCTAGGCATCCGGCTAATTGTAGCAGTTTCAAAGATGAATGGAACTTGCTCTACACCCTCCAGGCACTAACCATCTACTGGAGGATACCAAACAAATAATTGCATCAAAGTGATAAGTGCTATCATGGTACAGACCGGTTGCTATGGGAGCAGAGGAGGACAAGCGGTTTCCTTTGCCTGGGGAGGGCAGAGAGGGCAAGGAGGGCCCTTGGAAAGTATCTGGGCTGTAGCTGAGCTTTGGAGGATGTGCTTGGGGAACCTGCATTTCATTGAGAATGAACTAATATATCCAGTCTGGCCCCTTAGTTGCCAGGAGGTCAACCAGGCTTCCTGAGCTCACATATTTTCAGGAGGTCAAGAAAGCTAGTAGAGATCTGTCCCTGCACAGCTGTGGCTGACATGCTAAGAGGTCTGAAATTCATCACAGAATGGATTGGGAATAGACAGAGGCTTTTGAACTAGAGGATGGTATGATCACAAAGAGAAGTGGGGTGGTATTTTGGAGGACTGGCTGTGGAGAATCTAAATTTATTGACTGTTGATTAGAAAAAAGGAGAGAAGTGTTTATTTCCGTAATAAATCCACTTGCTAATTCTGAACTCTTCACTAAATTAAATGTCGTCTGATTCACTTTGTCAAAGTTTAGTTTCCATTACTGTAGATGAAGTCCTCATTCCCTAAATGGTCTTACTTGCTCCTGTTTGAAGCTAGACTACATTTCACCCAGCATGAATAGTTTGCTGGACGAAACTTTAAGCTTCCTGACTTTGTGCATATATATATAGAGAGAGAGGGTGTTGTAGCTAGATGTCAATTTTCAAACCCAGTGTCTACTCTATGCAGGATGTCAACCATGGCCGACTTACATAACAAGTGAATGTAGCCATACAGACATGAAAAAAATGACATCTTTTCCTTGATGTCAAACTAGAAAGAGAAAAGCAAGTTCAGAGAAGACATTATGACTCATCAAAGTCCAAAAGGAAAAGCTTTGTGTGAACCTAGCATCCTGTACAGCCTCCTGGAGTCCTTCTAGCCGCCAACCCTATTTGCTTTTGTGTGATTTTCTGCGAAACAAAATAATCCCATCATTTTCCTCCTTAATATCAGTTGTTAAATTTTGCCTTCCTTTGGAGATGAAATTCACGCTATATGTTCTACAATCTTCTTTTCATGCTGAGTGAAAGGTGCTGCCTTTTCATTTCTCCTGAGCGTAGGCCTTATTTTATAAAATTCCTACTTGCTGCAGTGCAAGCTACAAACAAGACAATTCTTCAGAGTAAAGACTGGAAGGGAGAAGGTGGGGCTTTCTTAACAATGTGAAGGGAAAGGGAGATGCAACATCTATATTTAATCTCTGCTCCCAGTGACAGATTATATTTTTCCATCCCCATCATTGTGCATATAATGCATAGATACCAATCCCTCCAAGTACTGCATCAAAATTTTACATGAACTGAAGAATATACACATGTAACAAAAGGAGTTTTGTTTTCTTCTTTACTTTCCATCTGATAAAACACCAGAAGGAATGAATGACCAGTCTCTTCCACTAGTATCTCACTAAGATGATTGTTCTCTCTTTGAAATTTGGGATAGCAGGTGAAAATTCTTAAAAGGGATAAAGGGCACTTACTCACAAGGGAATTAAGATGAAGTCATCAATTTCTAAAAATTGGCATATAAGGTTGGCATGCCAGGGAAATGGATCACCGCCCTCGCTTCCAGCCCAAATTAAAACCTTGTATTACCTAATGTATTAAGCATCACCATTGGGTTAAAGCCCTTTTATAGACAACTAGGTTATCTGGCTATATTATTAGCTGAAATTTATTAGGCAATTGGAAGTTCTACTTTTACTACATTGCTAGTTTTGTTTAAGATTTCTCACCTAGTTAATAGTTATACTGGCATAACCTCAGGCAGAAAAACAAGTTCTTACAATAGATTCTTCAGGGCATAATATATTCTACTTCTTTTATATGTGTTATCTTTTGTTGTCTTGAGTTTCACTTTGGGATAGATAGAAAATTATGAAGCTCAGGTTAACAAGCAAGTAGCAAAGCCTTAGAAAACAACAGGGTACGTGATCCTTGACACTCTCAGCCACCTGAAAATGGTGCCCTTGAGGATTCTTCCTCCACCAGCAATGGATCAGCAGCATAAACAATTCTTGCCATTTAATGATCCCATGCAGCATGCTGCAGCAGTGTCTGTTCCACAGCTTCATGCCTTCAACTTATCCACTGCACAATTTTAAGCGCCCTAGAACTGTATTTCAGACCCAGTTGCCCAAATAGAGCCAATTTTGCAACAGTAAAATGGTGTTAAAATAGGATTTTACTCTAGGGGGGAGAAATCTTGAACCAAATAGTCACAGTGCACTTTGCATGACTAAACCGTTACATTACAAAATAAGGGCTATGTCATACTTTTAATAACACTACCATATAGGAACAGTTTTAATGTTGAGTCAAGCACCTACATTCATCTGAGTCTAAAATAATAGGCCCCTGATTTAAAATCTCCTAACATTCTTTCACACTTCATAAAACAAAATAAAATTCTCTCAGCAAACGCTGACCTATTCATCCAGCCAAAGTACTGTATTTCAAGGAAAATGGGAAGGAGAGGTCTCAAACCCACCAAGCGCCAGCAGTTTGCTGTCTGCAACCGTAACTGGTCTTAAATGTGGGCTGGGGCGAAGAGACTACGGACGGGAGAGAATAAGATTTATTATCTATCTTAAATCAAAAGCAGATCCCATGCTTTAACTACCCCTATCGCCCGCCCGCCCCCACGAGGTTGTTTCCCCCCCCCCCCTTTTTTTTTTTAGGTATGTATCTTACGGGAAGACGATAGGTGAGGGAAGGTTAAAGTGCTGTGTCTGGTCCACAGAGTCAACACAGGGGTTAGGGCGGGTTTGTTTATTTATAAAGCTTTCAGCCTCTCAGCTGTTTTTCCCTCATTGGCATTTGGAAGCTTGCAGTCCTTTAGAAAAGAGACAGATTTGGCAGGAATGTTCTTTGTGCCCTCCTTCCTTTTTACGGGGGAGAAAAGGAACAGATTTATAATTACAGCCTTGGGTGGGGGGCGGGGTGGGGGAGAAAAAGTTTCGGGCAGCACGTCGATGTCTGTTTTTTTTTTTTTTTTTTTTTTCATGGTCAACACTGTGCTACAAACAGCTTGGGTGCCACTTGGAGCCTTCCCCCCGTCCCCTCCCTTTACCTCCGCAGGCTCGCTCTGGCAGGCAGAGGCACAGTGAAATTCCAGCACCTTCTTCCCATACCCCTAAACTACTACGCGCTATTACTACGGCTGCCCTCCCTTTCACTTAGCCTCCTCCGCTTCTCAGCCTCCCGTGAGGAGGCCGGCAGGGGCCCCGGAAGACTGACGGGGAAGGATAACGGGCGCCCAACTCCCTCCATCAGGGCTTGGGGCTTTCAGCGTCCTGCGCAGTTTTTCTGCTCCAGGCACAAACACGGCCAGGGAGCCGGCGCCTTGCAGACACACACAGATCCACGCATACTGTAGAGCTGTCTCGATCCACATTCTTGCACACCTCCCCCTCCTCCCTCCCAGAGCTCCGGGAGTCGCCGAGCCGGGCGAGTGACAGGCGCTTCCCGCCAACCCGCGCCCGGGCGGGCAGGGAGGAGCGGCTCGCTGGACCAACTGCGGCGCGTCTTCCGGCGCCCGCGGAGGCGGTGAGGGTGGGACGCGGGGCGGAGCCGGAGTTTAGGAAGAGGAGGGGATGGCTGTCATCAATGAAGTCATATTCATAATCTAGTCCTCTCTCCCTCTGTTTCTGTACTCTGGGTGACTCAGAGAGGGAAGAGATTCAGCCAGCACACTCCTCGCGAGCAAGGTAAATATAACTTACAACTCCTTTCTCCTCTTTCCCCTCCCTCCGGCCTCCGGGCTGCAGCCGCCGCACAAACCCCTCCGGCACCGCGCCGCCTTCGCCGGGGATTATTCATTATTAACCTAATTATTATTTATTGTGCATGCACGGAGACCAAAACAAACAGGCGGGCCAACCGCCGCAGCAACAACAACAAAAAAAGCCCGCCTCCTACCCCGCGGGCCTCAGGTGGAATGCTCTTAACGACAGCTCCTGGGCGGCAGTGGAAGAAACGCGAAAGTTTCATCCGAAGCTTGCTGTTCTAATAATAATAGTAATAATTACTACTTCAAGGAGGCAAGGGGAGGAAAATCCCAACAAACCACAGCCTTGACCCTAGGTAGGCAATCAGTGATGCGCTGCCAACGAAGGTTGCAACACACACACACACACGCACACTCGGCAAGGTTGCAATCCCCTCATTCCCTTAAAAACGGGTTGGGGGGAGGAGGTGGCAGGAGGACCGAGAAGAGTATGGAAACGCTACGGTTCTACTAGAGCAGTCCTCCCGGGAAGAGTTGGAAGGAGAGCGGGAGGAGAGGGCGAGGAGCCCGGGCTGACGGCTGGGCGCCAACGAAAGCGGCTGCCACCAGCTTCCCCAGGACTTGTTTAAAGGGCTCCGGGTGCGGAGACAAGAGCTGGTCGCGGTGGGAGAAGCCGGAGCTGGCTCGCCGAGGCGGTGGCAGCCACCGCCGCGGGGCCGCTGCGTGCGGGATCGGAGGCGTCACCTCCACTTTGCGAGCAGGGATGGGTACGCTGACCCGTAGGCAGGCCTTTAGGCAAAGGGGCTGCCGGGGGTCTGCACCCGGGGCACTGCGGACGACCCTGCCCCTGGTACCTGGTGGCCGCGCGGGCTCGGGTGTTGAAGTTCGGGGTGTCCAGCCCCGGCCACACTGCTGGGAGGGAGGAAAGGAGGGAGGAGGTCCTGAAGAAGGAGGTCGGAGGTGCTCATTGGGCTGTTATCCTGCCCTCCGCCTTCTCGGGTTTGTTTTCTTTTGCTCTTCATCTTTCCCTAGCTTGGGCTTCCGGAACCTCGGGCGTGGGTCGCCGGCGATCATCCGGATGCTAGGGGAGCTCCCGGGCCCGGGAGAGTCACGGTGGCTGCGGGCCGGGGAGGCCATGATCCGGATAATCCTCTCTGCCTGACTGTCACAAACAGGACCCGCGCACACCCTGTGCTGTGGCGTTCGCTGTAGAAGGGAAGGGCTGGCGCGGGGTAGGGGGTGGGGGGCGAATGGGGAGGCTGGTGAGGGCAGGAGGCGGGGAGACCGGGAGGGAGCCTGCCCCCAGAGATGACACGCACCGCTTCCTTCTTGTTCCCTGCTTTCGAGTTTGCTTTATTCCCATCCCAACCTGGCTTACTCCCTCCTCTGCTTCCCCCTCCATCTCGCCGTGTTCCCTCCTCCCGGTTGCGTTGCAAAACACGGCCATGCCATCTGCAAAGGTGTCGCGATGCACTTCCCCAAATAACCAGTCCGGCGCTCCAGCCCGTAGTCACCCTCCGTCTGCGGGCGCACACCAAGTGGGGCGCCCTGGGTGCCCTGCACCAGGCCTCGCAGCCTGGGCGCAGTTGCACCGCGCGGGGCGGGGCGCAGCAGTGCGGGCTCCAGGGGGACAACCGCTCCTGGGTCCCGACACTTGGACCGGTTTCCGGCACACGCGGGGAAATTGCCTCCCGCCAGTGTCTGCGCACTCGCCTCCGCCTCCACCGCCTGGATTGCATTATTATTTTTATCCTGGTTGCAGTTTGCAGCCGATCCTGGTGAGCCCGGGGCTGGCCGGACTGCTGGTAGGGGGGGGTGGTGGGGGTGGCGGGTGGAGGGAAGTTGGACGTGGATCAGGCAGGAAAAAAAAAGTTTGGCAGGGAGACTAAGGAAGGAGGGAGGGTGGGAGGGGGCGGCGAGCTCCCGCAGCTCACGTCTCGGCGCCCTCGGGGCCGGAGCGAGTGTGTCTGCGCGTGAGTGTGAGTGTGTGTTGTGCGCGCTGGGGCCGGTGCGTCGCGAGCAGCGGCGCGGGCAGCTGCTTCTGCTCGTGCCCTGCCCGGGAGCCGCGGGAGGACAAGGCGAGGTTTGGTGGTGGAGGAGTGGTGGGGGTGGCGTGTGCGTGTGGCTGTGAGTGTGCGCGCGCGAGCAGCGGAGAATCAGGAAGTCACAGCAGCGAAGCGCACACAGACATGTTTGATCGCCGTGACATGACGCGCGCGAGGGAGGAAGCGGCAGCGGCTGCGGGGGCCGGGCCGCGGGCTACAGCGCCGGCCTAGGGCTTGGGCGGGGAGACCCGCTCCGGCCGCCGGCAGGGCCGCCACAGCAGGCTAGGCGAGCCCCGCGCCTCTTTTTGTTTCGTGTCCCCCAGGTAAGGAGCCTGAGCCGCCGCAGCCCGCCGGGTGCGGAGCTTTCCAGTTTTTTCCCTCCCGGCCCCCTCCGGTCTCCCGGTCAGGCTTTCTTGCAAAGTCAGGCGGGCGGGAGAAGCCGGCTCCCGGCCCTCCGATCGATCGCGTGGAAAACTTTCCAGCGGGAGGCACTGCGAGGGGAAGAAGGCCTTGCTGGCTGCTGTCCCTTGTCAGTTCTTTCTCCTTCGGGTCCGGAGAGTGGAGTCGCTCTGCCCCGGGGCTGTTGCACATTCAAACTTCAGGCCTAAACGTGCCTCCAGCTTTCGCCGGATTTACTCCAGAAATTAAATATTCAAAGTCGTCCGCTTGGTCCTGCCAGGCGTTTGGGTTTTTGAAGAGCAGAAGGCAGGCATGGGAGTCGAGGGGGATGGGGGTGTTGTGCAGAATCCATTCCTTCTTTAATGTCTGCAGCGGGTGTTATGTAATTTTAGTAGCACACGGGTGCAAAGCCCATACTGGGCTTCTCCCCTCCTTTGTTTATATAACTTTTGGGAGAGTTTTGCAAGGTCCACCCCCCCCCCCCCTTCCTTTTTCTTCTTTCCGTTCTCAACCTAATGGAGCTTGGTGCATTTGAAAAAGTAAAGCGACTTGGGTCAGTATATTATTGAGAGGTGCTATCCTTAATCTCCTGGTTATTATGCAGACTGTGTTCCTAACTGTGTGTGATGTTAGAGCATAAGGAAGGCATCAAGGATACACGTTTGTCTACTGCACTGAGTGGTTATTTTTAACGTCTCTGTAGCATCAGTAGCAGAGTTAAAATTTCAACTTCCATTTTAAAGGACTTTTTAATTTACACCTGGATGTGCCATGCTTGTTGGAAGAGAATGCTTGTAGGCACAGAAAGATTGTTGTTTTCGTTACTGAATGGAAGAAAAATTCTATCTAAGCGTGTTAAGTAAGACTCAGAAACCTCTGAGAACTGTACTGAAACAAAAGCCATGCCCAGCGTTGGTTGTGTGTATATACTTCGCACATTCAAATGTTTCAGTATTATTTTATTTGCAAGACCACTGCTCCAGGCTTGTTTGCCTATAATAGATGTGCTAGGCTTCTAGCTTACCTCTAGCTTCCTGGTGAATTGTTAAGAGGTGTGGCAGGTTTGGATCCAAGTTGGTGAATTGTTATGCAAATAAAACACACTTTTCTCTTTTAGGAATCTAATTGTCCTTTTATTCTCCTAGACGTTTTTTTTTTTTTTTATTAAAGCTCCCTAACAACTTGAATGTTTGCTGGTGGGAAGAGATTTGGAGATACCATTAGGTACATAAGATATTTATGGATGTGACTTGAAGTAGAAAAGCAAACCTGTATACAGCCTCTCCTCTACCTTGTTAGGGGCATTAAAGAGACAAGTCAGGTGAAGAACATTGTAAAATAAATCAGAGGAGTTTGGGGTATCTGAACCCTTAAAAAATTGGCAGAGGTGAGAAGGTGCCTCCTTCCATGAAGCTTTTTTCTCCTGAGTGACATCAGTTACATCCCAATTCAGGGACTAGCTGCTCTGTGGGGTTTCACAGAAAATATTCACCACCAGAGTGTGTTCAAAGCAGCCTTAGATCTTTTCTTTTGTTCGGTTTTTTTAAGTGGTTTTTGAGCATTTCTCGTCAAGTTTCTTAAAAAGTGCTTTGACCAACACCTGAGGCTTGGAACTGACCAAAAAAAACCACAAAAAAACAAAAATGCCTTTGCTTATGTTATACTGTTAATGTTTGGATTCTGTTTAAAATATTTCTGGCGCTATAACTAGAAAGGAACACTTTGGCAAAGAAATAATTATTTAAAACTTTTTTCTTTGATGAAGTTTAAGATAACATAAAAGCACATCTCATGCTTTTCTCAGAGATCATTGTGGTACCCTTTATATTCCTGTACTATTTTGACATTTCATTTTAAGGGCTTATTATGTGTTGAAACAAGACCATGAAAGAGAAGACTTTCATATATTATAGAAGTGGTGCCATCCTCCAGTGTTTTCATGTTGAGTTTTGTTTTTTTTTTTCCTTTAGAAGTCTTCCTTTGTAAACAAGGCCTTTGTCAAACTCTCCTAGGTCAGCAGCTTTTTGATACTCCAGAGAAATAATAAATCACTGTTTATGACATCTTGACATGGTGCCATGAGAAATGAATTGTCACAAATATAATGCTAAGGAGTGTTTCCCTACAGTAGCATACTGAGATAGGTCAGACCTGATTTAGTCACCAAAAGTTTTGATTTTCACTGTTTCTGGTCAGGATGATTTTAGAGAAGTCAGGGACAATTTGTTGCTTAACACAAGTGGCCTTAGAAACTTTATATAAATGAGTCACTTTTCTCTTCTGCAGTATTTCTGGTGAACAGATGAAAAAATTTCCCTAATGTGAAAAGCCATCTTTCGGGAGCTGGTTCTGATTTTTTTCCTGTCCATTTTTTTCTATAAAAGAATGATTGCTCCTTTTTCTTAAACATATTCTGTAGGTGGTTTTGAACAATAGAGGATGCTGAATTTTCTGTCGTCTTTGGAAGTGTTTGTTTATGGAACTTTAATCTCTAGCGAGTTAATAAAGTCATGGATCATTCTATGAGTAGTGAAAATAGAAAATACAGGTGGTGGTAAGTTATTTGGTAGAGTATTTAGGAAGGCCTGGGGTGTTTACTTTTTCTACATAGAAAGTCATGACTATACCAGCAAATATAGAAGTCTTAGAACTTAGTTCTTCCAGAGTCATTATGAAGCATAGCATATTTATTTGCCTAAAAGATATTTATCACCAAGTTAAGTGGGATCTTGCAACCAGGGTTTGGAAAATTTTACAACTTTATTACTGTTTATTTTTACTTTTCCCCTTCATATTAATATAGCCCTTTTCTTTGAAAATGTTTAGATATATTAGAAATTTTAAAGATACAGTCAAAGATACTTGAATACTTATACTTAGCAAAACATATAGCACAGCTGATGAAATTCAGGAGCTACATAGCTGAATTTTTTGACTGTTGGTTATAAACATTATTTAATTTTAATTATGAGAGAAAAAGTCATTAATTCATTCATTTAGAGTGATGCTTTAGATATGAAATACAGGATTTTTGACTGAAATATTAACATAAGTGGTGGCCTTCTGGACTTCATTATACATTATTATGTAACTGAAGCCTACTGTGAATTGTGATGTTTTATTAGATATGAGACTTTCAGAACATTCAGTTATCATCAGAAAATATGCCTGTAGAATTTTATACCTTTAAAAATAACACAGTATTCTATGTAGTGTTAGGTGTGTAAGCATCAGTCTTCCACCTATATATCATTTACTACTCTGCAAGCACTAATATTTTAAAAATGTTTTAGAAACTGACCTAGTTTAAATATGGGGTGACCCTTTTGTAGATCGATGAATGAAGTTGATAGAAGTTGAAATAAATTTGAGGTTTAAAAACTGTTAAATAATAAGTCCCCTCTCCTTTTGTCATTTTGTTTAAACTGAATTCAGAATTGGGGGATTAAAATTACTTAAAAATAGAAAAAAAACCTCTGACCAGAAAGCATTGGGGTATGTTATTTTACAGGTGAACAGAAGTCCAGGGAAAATTCTATATCAGTTTATGTTAGGATTGTGTTTTCTTCCTTAGGATAACTGTATATTTCTTTATCTACTTGAGACTGTATTGTCCAGTGTTTATCATACTACCAGGAGTTAAGTCATTGAACTTGAAACTTGAATGTCCATGAGGAAAGCTGGGCAAGTAATAACATTGCAAATATTTGCAGTTGTTTGGCAGTTTTCTGTTGCGCTGTATTCCTGCATGTACTAAAATGCTATTTAAGTGAAGTATATAATTCCATAAAAAATGAATGATCTGCAATTGAGAATTTATGTCTTTTAAAGAACGTGCCTGAACACGTATGCATAGTGAATTGTAAACCACACTGATCGCGTGATACAGGGAGAGATCTGGGTGAGCTCTCTTGAGTCCACAGGGCAGATATTCTTCATGATGGGGTAAGATTGTGGCCAGAGCAGGCCAGGGGTGAGGGCCCTGGGAGCTGATCATCTGAGATCGGAAGAAAGTCCTGAGATCACAGGCACCGAGCCTAAAAAAAACTGTGAGAAGATCAGTGTACCAGTTTTGACCTGCTTGCCCAGAGCAAGAGGTTCCAGTTAGAAGAATTTTCAAAAGATAAAGTTGGAAAAGGTAGAAAGACTTGCTTTCCAGGGGAAAGCATGAATTTTTTATCCAGCATGGGTTGGAGTCTTCTCTCAGAAGTTTGGAGCATTGGAATTCATGAACAAAAAGTAGAGCTATCTAGCAGATTGTGAATGCAAGTCGAGGTTGGAAATTGAAGCCTTTAGAAGGATCTGCGTGATGATGTACATTTTTCCATGATAGCTCACAAAGTGTCTTCATATGGAATATTTTATTTGCTTCATATCAAAATTGAGGTTGTAGCTGGCTGCTGTTACACCAGTTTTGTAAAAGAGAATTTGAAATTCAGGGGTCAAATAAACTACTCTGTGATTTATTTTTTAATAGCATTAATTATTAACACTGTAAATGACCATTATTCATTTTAACTGCAATGAACTTGAAGGGTTTGTGCTTGAATTTTTGTTGCTGCTGTGAAAGTTGGGCATATCAAAGCTAGTCTATCACATAACCGTTTCATTCAGCATATAATGGTCAAGTTTTACTGCTCAGTCAGCATACACCATGTCAACCAGAAGAAGTTTTTAAAATATATACGTGTTTAGCATATAAATAAAATTATCTTAGCTAACAGAGAAGGAAGTGGCTATCATTGATTGTTATCGGCATCCCAGATTAGGTTGCCTTGCAAAGAGGCCTAACAGAACCTAGGAAGGATGGGTGTGTGTATACACAAATTAGATTTCAGGAGTGTCACGCTTTGCTACTAGCTCATTGGTTTGTCTGTTTGGTTTCTGACCAGTTGCCTAGCAGTTTGGGTTGAGCTAAATTTGAGAAGTGATAGTTATCTGTGATTACCTGTGAACACAAGTTTGGGGGTTAGACAGGTGCTGTCTACCAGAGGGCTTTGTTGTTGAGGGGCTTCTAGTACTTTGAGTTTTCTTGTAAACACCCTGCTTAAAATAATCTTTCCTTTGTGGAAACATTGGCTGCCCTCACCGAAGAGATCATCAAATTGCATCACAGGTAGATGCTTCTGAGAAGGCAGCTCATGGTATGTCCAGGGTGGTAGAGTCAAGAGCCCAGCTCTTGTTGAGGCAGCGCCCGGGGCTCATGGGGCTGTAATTAGCCCTTGAAGTTGGTTGTTCTCTCTTGTCCTGCGCGGATCTGCCTCGAGGCCCTTGCCAGGTCTGACTCTGGGCAAGGACAGTCCCAGGGCTTTTTATTCCAAGTAAGGGTGGCAGCTCACATCCTAATTTGTCCCCTTGACTCAACGATGAGGAGTTCACAGAAGCCCAGAAAACGCAGCACACTTTTCACCCAACCACTTTTTAAAACCTCCTCAACTTTGAACGGTAAACTGACATTGAATGGAGAAAGCTGTTTTCCGAGCTTCTTTAGAGTTTCGGGCCAGCCACGTAGAATACTCACTGTAAGCCCAGTGTGGTTTTTATCTGTGGCACAAATCATATCATGCACTGTTTAAAGTTGCATGTCTCAGGCCAAGAAGCACGAGGGCTTTGGGGATATTTCACCACCTATCCAGAGAGCCTTGGCCTCTAAAAACGAAACTTCAGGTCGGTTTATTTCTTTTATCTTCCTCGCTATTTTTACCGGCTCTCTGCTCACCCATCAAGAACAGCAGCACTTGTGTTCCAGCTCCAGGGAAGTTGTTACTTCTTGTGGGAGGATTATCAATTCATTTGGAGAGAAAGCTACAGAGAAAACAAGAAATCCTTCAGGGTCGGGGGAGATGGTCTGAATCAGCAAACAGACATAAAAAGAACTCTTATCTTAACTCTCTCCTGAGCCTTATCATTCTCTGTAACAGCCAAAAAACTTTTAAAAGAGTGATTTTTAAGGTAGTGAACTGGGCCTAACTTTTATTTCTAATATTCCGCCTTTGGCCCTTGCCCCTGTGTCTTTCTGTAAACACAGCGGTGATAAAGGTCTGCTGGAGAGCCCACGTTCCCCCACGCTTCCTTATTGTGTTTGGCAAACAGTTATTTAAGAAGCATTGTCTAGTCAAGGTGGCTCTGTTTCCCCAAACTTTTTCTGTGACTAGAAAACCACAGTTTCTCGTAAACACATGTTTATTATCTACTTCAAGCCCTCACTGAAACACCACCTTATCCATGAAGCCTCCCTTAATTCCCTTCTCTTGCCTCTGCCCTCTGAGATATAAGTCCTCTATTCTGCCTGTGACTGCAATGGACCCTCCAGCTCAACCCCTTCTGGTCTTGCAGAAGCTTGCATATTTGTTTGTTTGTTTTTTTCTCACTGCTATACATGGATAAGTCTTGTTTCCCCATCAGAATTGCCGAGCCTTGGGGTAAGCCATCTGGTCATTCTTGTACATCCTTCATCCCTTGTGCCCAGGGAAAGAGTCAGGACATTTGAGAATAGATCAGTAAAACAGATCTTCTGGTTCTTTGATTAAATATCACCATCCTCTTAAGTTCATAACGTTGTCTGTGCCTCATATTCCCTCAAGGGCTTTTCTTCACTTCTCTGTCCCTTCTACATTAACATATGATCACAGCCACACCCTAATCCCGTTGCAACACCTTTCCATCTTTGTTTCTGCACCCTGCGCATTTGGCCAACCTGAGTGACAGCGCTGCCCGCTGGTGGACGGCCTGGCTTGCCTGATGTTGCCCTGACTTGGTAATGGGCCCGGAGTCAAGAGATCAAGTCGCCCAGAGATGTGACTTTGGGCAAGCTCTGTGGTCCCTTTGTGCTCTCCTCTTTTAAACGGGGACATAACAAGATGTATCCTCAAGTCAAGTCACTAAAATGATTCAGCCCATAGGGCTGTGTTGTTAAGTATTACTGCAGGCATAGGGGTCTTTCAGCTGATTGGAGTAAACCACAAAGGTACAAGTTTTGTCACTGGTTGTCTTGGTTGGACTGGTGACCCTTAAAATTCCATGAAGTTGAACTCCTTTTAATATGCAGATGGGTGTGCCCAGGGGCTTTCGGGCTTTCTGCAAAGGGGAGAGGAAGGAGGTTCGGGCAGAGGGAAGATGTCTGCGGTGGTTGGAGTTGTGGGAAGCACCAACAACTTTTATTTTTAAAAGCACACACTCCACGGTTGTAAAGGCAGGGTCAGAACGAAAAAAGACAGGGTGTACTGCTGAAAAATTCTTGGCTAAGAACACAGCGGCCTGGCCCTCAGGGAGTGCTGGTGTGAGGTAGAGGGAAGCGTTGCAGGGAGGATGGAGGCGGGGGTGGGGCTGGCAATGCCAGTGTTCAGTGTTCGGCCCTGTCTGTTTTACCTCCTCACACACACACATCTTCTTCATTATGTTGGCCATGTAATTATGGAACAGGTCGTTCTTTTTGGTGACTGTGTAAAACTCACCCCCTGCCCCTCCAACACCAGATAAAAATAGATTTTGAGTGTTAACTTTGTGGAGAGACCAAGAGCTCCTGCCCCATCAAGGTGACCAGAGCTATAGCCTCTCCCCCATCCATCCTGCCCCCAACCCCACCATCATCACCCCATCTACCTCACTTCATCAGTGCTTGGAAGAAAGAAGAAAAGGCTTTGGATTGCTGGGCAGAGGGGGCAGGAGGATGGGTGAGGGAGAAGATGGCTTGACCAGTCCTGGACTTTCAACCTTAACCACGAGGACTTAGTCATGACCTGCACCTCTGCTCAAGACTCGCCCCTCTTTGTAATCTACACCCCCAAGTTGTTTTACGCTATGAGAAAGTCTGATTAGGTCTTGGAGCTGTACAATGAAGTTGCCATCAGAAACAACAAGGAAGGAAAAGGAGGCCCGGACGGCGCCCTCATCTCTGAAAGGTGCTCTTCTTTGGATGCATCTTTGGGGGATGGTGAGACAGCATGCATCCCAGGTCCTGCTGGGAGGGTCACTGATGAGTGCCCCCACACACAAGATTGGAGGAATCAGGAGATGCTGCAAGTCATGGATTGGCAGATGCAGGGAGCCTTAAGATGCTCCAATTCCAAGCTCCGAGGAAACTGAGAAGCCCCAGAAGAAAGGCGCTTTGCCCGGGACCCTGAGGGTTGGTAGCGGCCCTGAGATTGGCAGACAGGAACCCAAAGTCTCTGGGGTCCCAGTCAGAAGCCAGAGAGTCACAGTCAAGTTGCGCAGTCCAGATCCCTTAGCTGGGCGGCATGAGGAGCATTGCTCATTTGTTAGACTATGCTGTTCCTCTGAGCTAATTTCTTGTGTGTGTGCTCATCTATGCTATTTCATGGACACACGCATTAAGGGCATGCTTCTAAAGATTCTCGACTTAAGAAAAAGTTTCCCATGCGACATGTTAACATTCCTCTATATACCCATACTTTGCTACTTCCTGTCTCCTGTGTTTTCCCCTAAGAAGTTTTTGGTAGTTTCCTATAACAAAAAATGAGGAGTGTTTTTATGGGACTGTATACCATTCATTACAACCTTCTGTGAGATTCCCAGGTGAAAATCATTATATATGCAGAAAATCGTTAGATATTAAAATATAAAACATGAAAAGTGGAACTACCAGGCTGACTGAGCATTTGTATCTTCATTGTTCAAACTTGTGGTATCTTACCATCATAGCCACTGAAGCCAGTTTCAAGGTAAACCATAACAGGAAGTAAGCAATTTCCTTTTATTCACTAAAAAATAAAGGGGTTTATTAGTTTGCTGATATACATGAAAGAACATTTAAACTTGGAGTACCCCTGAATTGACGTCAGCTTCCTAAATTTAAAATGCTGACTGAACATGTGTGTGTCGGTACGTGTGTGTGTGTGTATGTGAGGGGGTGGAATGCCAAAAAAAAGGTTACTTCTGCCTGCTTTGTTAATCACAAAGAAAAAATAATAACATTTGGCTCTCTAGTGAATTCAAGGCTATAATTCACCATCCAGGCTTCCCTGTTGTTTTAGAAACCACTTGAACTGGGTTCTCTTAGTCCCCTCTTGTATCAGCAAAACAGTTTGAGTGATCCCTTGCTCGAAATCATTCCAAAGCAGCCTTTCATCGCTTCCTGTTTTAGCCCTAATTCATTTATCAGATTGGCCCAGATCCTTGCCTCCTCTGTTAAGATTTCTTTGTTTGAGCATACCTTGAGCACTGATTGCTCTCCTAATTTTTTATTTTTTAATAATTGACTCTATTAATAGTTTGTCCATGCAGTTTTGTCTACAGTTCATTCAGTTTTGTTTTGTTTTTTTGTTTTTTTGTTTTACTCCACACTGGTTGGATGTGCTGGGGAAACAGGAGCAAGGAAGAGCAAGTCCTTGCCCTCATGGCCCTCACATTCTAGAGATTCTTCTAGAGGTGACGGTAGTTAGCTAAGAATGGAAGTAATGTGTGTGTGTGTGTTAGTTTTCCCTCTAACCTTTCATTTCTCTGTGGACAGAACCCTGCTGTGGGTGACCAAGCCCCTATGGTCTAATTTCAACCCTTCTACTTGTCAGTGGGCACACAAATCCATTTAGGATTTTGTGAGTTCGGCATCAGAATTTTGTGCATACAGGTGTGTGCCCCAGGTGACATAATAAGTCATCATGACTGTCCTGGAGTCATTCTGGATCATGGAGACATCAGAATTCAGAAAATAGCTTATTTAGTCATTTTGGCTTATATCCAAGAGTCAATCATACCCACCCCATGAGGCAGTTCCCCACTGGGGATGCCAGGAAGTCTTGGCGCATAGGAGATGGTATATTGCTTTGCTGGAGAACCAAAATTTCCACACCTCATCAACGTGTGGAAATCAAGGAGTCGTAGACAACTTCTCTTGTGACTCTTGGACCCCACAGAGGGCTGGGATGAATCTCTGGCCTCAACTGTACATGTGGTCTTGTACCCATTAACTGGTGGGAGGACCACATCTTAGCCTGTCCCTCCTGTTCATTTCTGCTGCAGTGGAGGTGGCAGGGGTGGGGAGTAATGCTTAGTAAGAGTAACTGCTTGTTGTGCCCGATGCAGAGCTGTGGTTTTACGTGTACTACTGCATTTTAGCCTCCCTGTGTAATTGTATACGTGGATGTTTGAAGCCATATTTGTCCAACTCCCATAACCTCTGCTTTTCCCATGGTTGGCAATTCCCTTTCATTCTCAATTTATGGAATTGTACTTTTCCCCCCTTTTGACTATCTAGAATTCTCTGAGAAGTTTGAATGCCCATTGACTTATGCAAGTGGTTCTTGGTTGGGTATGTCTTTAGGAATTTTATATTTTAACGGCTTTGGGGTGGGGGGGGGAGGTGGTGGTTAATGACTTGTAAGGTGCCCAAGTAATGGAGAGCATCTGTTGACTTCAGTAATAAATTTCAAGATTGTTTATAATTCTGCTTATGTGTTAAATTTTAGTTTCTCCAGTGAGTCTTTTTTTTTTTTTTTTGCATCTTAGATGATTTATATCTTTCTGGAGAATCATTTAGAGTTGTTTTTTCTTTTAAACAAGTGGTCTTCATAAAGAGGAGGGCAGATGGATATGGATATGGATATCACGCCCTCTGAAGCATCTGGACCAAACAGGGGAGTTCTGTTTGATGTTTGTTACAGAAATGGCACCACCAAATACTAACAACTGTTTTATTCTGATCTTAATATCATGTTTAAAACATCCCTTTCTCTTTTCTTCTTTCCAACTCAGTATCACTGTACCGACTGGCAGAGACAGGAGAAGTAGATGTCCACACCCACAGACCCTGGCGCGATGCCCCACCCGGGGCCTTCGCCAGGGCCGGGACCCTCTCCTGGACCCATTCTTGGGCCCAGTCCGGGACCTGGACCATCCCCTGGTTCCGTCCACAGTATGATGGGGCCAAGTCCGGGGCCTCCTAGTGTCTCACACCCTATGCCGTCGATGGGGTCTGCTGACTTCCCTCAGGAAGGCATGCATCAGATGCACAAGGTGAGTTCATTCCCCTTCCCAGTCTTGTCTTCTGAGTCATGGATGGCTAATAATCCCTGATAACCAACACCCCCCTGCCCGCTTTTTTTCTACTATGGTTAACAAGAGAATCAGCTAGGTTTTTTTCTTATCTTGTTCCTTATTAAAAACATACATTCTTAGGCTCTTTTATGGTTACAGATGTTACACCAGTCAGGAAGATTTGATCTTGGCTTTTAAAAAGGTGTTAGCTATAATATGCAGCTTTGACAGATTCTGTGGATTGGGGGTTGCAAGTATTTTGACTTGGTGAAGAAGTAGGAGTTAAGTCTTACTTTTTTCCCTCAACTACGTCTGTTAAGTAACTTACACCATCTATGAGTAACATACTGAAAATTATTCTTCCCTGAAAAGATCCCAGAGGTCCCAAAGAGGAAAAGGGAAAGTGAGTCTTTTCCTAAAGAATATTTTCAAAAAAGCCTTGACAGAAATAAAACAGTTTCTAGGGAATCCTTGAAAATGCACTTTGCTGTCTGCCTGTGAAGTGGCTTTCTTCTGGTTTTGGAAGAGGGCTCTGATTTTGTGGAGCCCAGGCCCAGTTGTTATTAAGGTTATAATAATCTGCCATTTGTGAGATCCAGATTGTTGCTGTGGGGATGATCATAACGGTATGACTTTGGTATTATGGTTTTGTAGGAGATGTGAAAAAGAGAGAATGGCCTTTTGAGAAAGCAAACAAAATCTTCTGTTGCGATTTGTGTTGAAGGGTAGGAGTAGCCACTGTGTGTTACCTGAAGGTTAGGCCTGATGAGATGCATGGCCGTGTTACATCTATTTTGGATGATATCACAGATAGATAAGGTAGTGAGGATGCTTCTTGATGTTAAATAGGTGAATCGTGGAAGATACTGGTTTGAAACAGAAAGGTTACTGCAAAAAAGTACAAGTCTTTTCTTTAATTGGTAGAATTGGAGGTCAGTTTTAAGGTAAGGCGTTGCAGCCCGGGAAGGGAAGACCATTTTTCACAAATTTTTGTTATTTGATGGTTTTCAAATAAAAAAATTAATACATGCTTATTTTGAAAAGTAAAACCATATTGATCTAAATAAGTGGTTCACCCCAGGTAATAGCTTATTGTACATACTTTTTTTCCTTAAATTTTAACTAAGACTCTGATGTATTTTTAAATTAATTAATTAATTTTAATTGGAAAATAATTACAATATTGTGATGGTTTTTGCCATACATCAACATAAGTCAGCTACAGGTATACATGTGTATCCCCCCATCTGGAACCCGCCTTCTGCTTCCCTCCCCACCCTATCCCTCTGGGTTGTCCCAGAGCACTGGTTTTGGGTGTCCTGCTTCATGCACCAAACTTGGACTGGTCATCTATTTTATATATGGTAATGTACACATTTTAATGGTATTCCCTCAAATCATCCCACCCTTGCCTTCTCTCGCTGAGTCCAAATGTCTGTTTTCTACGTCTGTGTCTCCGCTCTGCACATAGGATTGTCGGTCCCATCTTTCTAGATTCCATGTGTATGTGTTAATATACAGTATTTGTCTTTTTCTTTCTGACTTAACTTCACTCTGTATAATAGGCTCCAGGTTCATCCACCTTGTTAGAACTGACTCAAATGCGTTTCTTTCTGTAAAAAATATGGAACACTTCATGAATTTGTGTGCCATGCTAATCTTTGTATCATTCCAATTCTAGTATATGTGCTGCTGAAGTGAGCACTGTATATACGCTTTTTGCGCCTTACTTTTCTCCAGCTTCAATAAAAATACCATCTAAGCATAGATTTGCATATTCAGGTGATATATTTAATTTTTTTTTTTCTTTTACCATAATCGAATCATATCATCATTGTTAATTACTTTGAGACTTCTTTTTCATTTTACTATATCATGGATAGCCCTATAATATCTCCAATATCTCTCCCTGCTTTTTTGTTTTCTTTTAAATACAGGTTTTTAGCTTGTCAGGTATGTAAATAAATGCTTATTTTCCATATCATATTTATTAGGAGATATTGAATATATAGACATATCAAAGTCATTACATTGTCTTGTGTTCATATTGTATTAATTGGGGGATTATATTGTAGACTGGATCTGTCAATTGCAATCCTTAGTACAGATAGGTGAAATAATTTTGGGAGGGTTTAGGATGCTTTCACCTTCGAAATGAAAGATAAGATTTGAAGGAAATATTTAGCTCACCTTTATTATTATTTAAGCATTGAAAAGTTAAACATATTCATAAGTGTTACATCATTGTTATGTTCTGAATTGTTTTTATTTGTAATTATATCTTCTGATCCCTTCTGTTTTGTTCTCTAGCATCTTTGTCACGTTTTCTCCTCTTCTCTACCCCCATCGATGCTATTTTTTTGTTTTGTTCTCGTTCTGCAAGTTTTGCATTTTCTCATCCTGCTTTTCTTCGGCTGCAGACCCTCAGATAATTCCCTGGGTGAGGACATGGTGACGTGCCTGGAGTTCACACCTGCTGACCAGATGCTTCACTTTCTGAAAATCTTTTTATGGCAGCTTTATTCCTTGTCTTTTCTCCTCCGTCTCCCTCTGAGCTTCAGCTTTTTGCTTTTCAACATTGCTGGAAATAAATAAACAAGTGGCCTAAATACATCTGCTGCTTTGCTTTGATTTCCTCTCTATTATTACTATTTAACAGACTCAGAGACAGTCTTTATACCAAATTCTTCCCATTTTTCTTCTGAACATCCTCTTTATGGTAAATTTCTCCTCTTTTCAAGTGCGTGCTTTTGACTCTGCAGAAATTAACTTTGCTTTCTCCAAAACTGCAAACACTCATACTTTCTTGCTCAAAGTCATTTGGTTTCTATAAACTCCTGGAAATATTCCTTTCAGGCTGTTTTGAAAATTGCTATTCCAGTTTGAGGAGGAATAGACTTTTCCTTTCTCCAGCACGTGCTCCGTTGCCCAATTCTGGATTAGATTAGTGTCCATTCAGTGGCTGTTTCTTGTGGGTCTGTTGTGTACAAGGCCTGAAGCCCTCTTTCCAGCCGCTGTGTTCTTCTTTTCCAAACTCTGCCTTTCACCCTTTTTCTTTCTTCCTCCGTCTGTAGTACAGATTCATCTACTTCAGCCTCTTTCCCTTTCAGTACTTACCCCCATTCACTGCTCTACCCTGTCTGTTTTTCTTTTCCCAACTGCCATGGAACTTTCTGGTTTCAACTTTTAAACTTTCCATAGGTTCCTTCCCCTCTGATGAAAAAAAAATTACCCAAAAAATAGATCATCACAGACATTTCAAAGAGTTTTTCTTCCTCCATTCTGACTTTGGACTCACTTCAACATACAGCAGGTTTCAGGACTTACTTAAAAGGGTGTAGAAGAATAGCTTATATTTGTCTGCCTTGTCAACAGGACTTCCATCTTTATTTGCAGGTTTTGACATAACCAAAAACCTTTCAACTGTTTAAAGCCTTAACTTTTGACTTAACAGGTGGCTTTGCTGATCCTATTGGTGTAGTCTTCTTTATTTATTTTTTGTCTCCCATCTATGAAATCTATGTAGTATATAGTAATATATGTAATATAAATGTAAAATTATATGGCTATCATGTGGTTAATAGATGATGGGGCCACAATTTTGAAGACTTTATAGGATGGGCTCTTAAAGCACCAGATAGAAATATTGTGCCTTAAAGAGGTGCCTAACTGATGTCCTATTAATGTTTCAGCCCATGGATGGTATGCACGACAAGGGGGTTGAAGATATCCATTGTGGATCCATGAAAGGCACTGCTATGCGACCACCTCACCCAGGAATGGGCCCTCCTCAGAGTCCGATGGATCAGCACAGCCAAGGTTTGTGTCTGTTACATACCTGCTCTGGGCTCCATATCATAGTCTTTCATCTTTCCTATTGTTATTTTAATTATGACTTGCAAAGAACAGAACTTGTCTAAAGATGGGGTCTGGCAGGTTTCTTTTCCCTGTAGAACTCTCCCCTTACCCCCCACCAACACAACTTTATGTTTGATATGGGCAATTTTCTTTACAAAATCCTAGTAGTTTGACTGGCCACCATGTGTCCAAGCACTCTGCAAAGTGCACTGTGTACTTCATGCAGAATCTTTGCCTTGATCTTGTAAGATACATTATATCACTCCAGTTTTATAGGTGGAGAAGCTAAAGCTCAGAAAATTTACTTTGCTTCTATAAGTTTGCATATCCAGTAAGTGACAAGTCCAAAAGGAGGACCCAGGTCTGCCTCCCAACAACAGTACGGATGGGTGATAGCAGGATGAGCCACCCATGTCCCTTGAATTGTACACTCCTCCTTCATAAGGTGACTTTTTCTGGCAGTGGAATAACCTGTCATCACTGGTGAATGGCTATCTTAGTCTCTTAGGGCTACCGTAACAAATTGCCAGAAGCCAGTTTGTTCTTGCCTGGAGAATCCCAGGGACGGGGGAGCCTGATGCGCTGCCGTCTACGGGGTCTCACAGAGTCAAACACGACTGAAGTGACTTAGCAGCAGCAGTTGGCTTAAAACAATAGAAACGTATTCTCTCAAAGTTCTAGAGGCCAGAAGTCCGAAATCAGGATAAGAGCAGGGCTGTGGTCGCTCTGAAGTCTTTAGGGAAGAATCCTTCTTTGCCTCTTCCTAGCTTGTGGTGGCACCAGCACCGTTTTGACATTCCTTGGCTTGTAGATCGGTCATTCCAGTCTCTGTCTTGGTTTCCACATGACGTTTAACCTCCATGTCTGTTTGTGTGTCCAGACTTCGCGCTTTCTATATGGACACCAGTCACTGGATCAGAGTCTATCCTGATCCAGTATGACCTCATCCTAACTCAGTTACATCTGCAAAGATCCTAGTTCCAAACAGGGTCACAGTCACAGGCGCTAGGGGGTATGTCGTCAATATAGCTTCACAGGGGACAGGGCTCCACCCACAGTTCCACCCGCAGTAATGGCCAAATCAGTATATGGCAGCTTTCTCTTCTCCTGGGCGCTTTTCCCTCTCATTGTTGAGGGCATACTGAAGATAGTGGAAAGTATATCCAAAGATATAATGTAACCCTTTTCAGAATCACTATATGGGCATTTCAGCATGTCAGGGGCGTGATTAATCCAACACTAATTAACCTAATGTGTTGATATTCTAATTCAAAGTGTATGCTTTATGTGTTGTTGTATATACATTTTTGTAATTTAATGTATATGAGTTTTTTCCTCCATCCTTGATCAGATGTCCATCCACCTGAGGGAAGATTTTTGACTGTTGAGGTGGAGAGACACGTTCACTTTTATTTTTTTTTCACGTGGACCATTTTTAAAGTCTTTATTGAAGGTGTTACAGTATTCTTCTGTTTTATGTTTTTGGTGTTTCGGCCATGAGGCATGTGGGATCTTAGCTCCCTGACGAAAGATCAAAACCCTACAATCAAGGTGAAGTCTTAACCACTGGACTGCCAGAGAGCTCCCTGTATTTGCTCTTAAATATATACATATATTTATATATATATATATATTAAATATATATATTTATATATATATATAAATGTATATATATTTGTGTATATATGTATATAAATATATATATATTTATAAATAAATATATATATATACATATATATATTATTCAGTCTGCTTTTCTAACATGGTCAAGATTTTACGAGTCATTTGTCACACTCACATCTGCCTACCATCAAATTTCAGATCAGAGTCTAGGATCTTCAAAAACCTGCTGGAATATTAGTGAAAATGTACTCCTATGCCTCCATGAGTTGCTTTTATATATATATATATATATATATATATATATATATATATATATATAACTAGACTCTGATCTGAAATTTGATGGTAGGCAGATGTAAGTGTGACAAATGACTCGTAAAATCTTGACCATGTTAGAAAAGCAGACTGAATAATTGGGACTTTTTCAGGTACAGAAGAAAGAATTTGAGCCGTTCAGAGGTTAGAATGAATTAAGACAATACTTTCAGGTTTATCATTTAAATTCTGAAGAGCCAGGTGCCTTCACAGAGCTAATGTAGATCTCGTTTTTAATACCTGGGAGGTATAGATGAGTTATATTCAGTGATTCTCAAAGCCAGATGCTGGCTCTGTCTGCTCCTGGCTTTGCAGTACTTCTAATAGTGGGGCCCTGGGACAACGCCAGAGGAAAACACTTGACATGCATGAATCATAAGTGAGGCTCTTTACTTTTATGTATCTTAAAATTTCTTTCATTGCTTGGTTCCTTTCTTGGACTTCTAGAATGATGATATTTCTTGGAATTTCCAACACTTGGCACAATGTCTAGCACATAACTGGATATTTAGTAAATTTTTTTCAATTAGAGAAGTGAACTTTATGTATTCAAAAAACACTTTTAAATAGATCTTAATTTTTATATAATTTCAATAAGTTATAATTACTTTGAAATGCAGAAGTCTGCATTAAATTAAATGGAATTGGAATTAGAATAATATTTTTCTCTAGAAGAGTAAAGTGCCTTATAAGCTGGGGAATTCGTTGTTTAAAATATGCTTTTGAATAAGGTAGTATTGGTATAATGTAGTCTTATTCTATATAATGAGCTAAAAAGAATTCAGACTCCATAATAGCATATATCTTTAAAAACTCCATTGTAGGAAGCTGTTTATAAACACACAGGTCCAGAGAGGTGTGGTATTGATCAGAAAACTGCCAGCTTTAACTACCTAGCAACCTATTAGGTTATTTTAAGGTATTGGTTGAGAAGCAAAACCATTTCCTTCAATAAGTACTAAATTGTGTACCGTATGGTCCCAATGATAACATTGTTTATTTTTAGTCCACTGGATAGAGAAAGCCTTCAAAGAAAAGTATAATGTTGTGTGTGTGTGTGTATAAAGAGAAAACTCATGTAAAATTGGCATTTGAAAACTCAAGTTTATTAAAAGGAGAGTGGCTGATTGCCTCTCTCTCTGCAAAAAGATGAAACTGGGGAGATAATGCCCTTGAAGCTGAGGGTAGGAAAACTGCCATTTTTTGACGACTTTTAAATGAGCAAATTAAACCAGATTTCAAAAAGAGCAGATTCTGCATCAACACTGTCATCCTACAGACAAAGGTATATTTACTCTCAGGCAATTTCTTCACCATTTTCTCAACCAAAGATAATTATGCAAATATGTTATTTTGTTTTATCATTTAGATTTTTTTTCTGATTTTTCCTGAAGTTTTATGGAATGCCAGTCATGTCAAAAAATAAAAAGAAATCTCTCTCTCTTTAACTGAAACACTGTCACATTTTTAATGTCATACTGTGATAGAATGATTCTATTAGCATCTCCTGCAAATTCTAGGAAACAATTTTTCCCACCCCCCAGTTTTTTTCTTACCACATTTGAGGGAAGATTTTGTTGTATTGATTAATTCTGGAAAATGATTTTTATTTCACTCTTAGTTTCTTTCTTAACAAATTTGGGGTAAAATGAATTATTGTACTTAGTGCAACTACGTGTCTCATCTTTATAATTTTGCCATGCCAGAAGTCATAGTTGAAAAGAGCGATCTGATGAACAGTGTTACACAATGACACTTAGATTAGATTGTCTAATGTTTTGGTCAGTTGTATTAGGCATCGTGTGATTTATCACGGGTAAGCTATAATTGGTGCCGACCTTAGGAAAGAGGACAGTCCAGAAGGCAGGAGACGTGACCCATTTTAACACCTGGTTGTATCCCTTCTCCCATGAAATGTCAGTAGCTATAGTAGGAAGTTTTTCCTCCAGTGATAGATGCAGGGTTGGCAGAAGGGTGGTAGGGAGGTGCTTTCATAATGAACAAACTACCATTTTGCACCAGCATTACAATTTGGAGGTGAATTTTAACCTCATTAAGAAGGAAAAACGTGAATGATGAAGTTAAGTGTATGTTATTGATACTCTTTAAAAACGTTATCATCCTGGGATTTGAATTTCTGCTCGTCTTGCAGGCTGATTGCAGGGGCATTTTCTTAGGCTAACTTCTATGATCAACCCTAATGCCTGCCTGATTTTTGTGCTCGATTATAGAGTAGGGATTTCGGGAATGAGAGTTAGCAGTTTTTCCATTTCTCTTCAGGGCAGGATTACTCTGAATGGAGTTCTACATCTCACCAATTGATAGAACAAAACCTACTCTTGTCTTAGGGGATCAGGCTAAATTTGTTTCCCTCTCCAAATGGCAATTTGAGATAAAAGGAACTGTATCCTTTATTTTCTCTAGTCTTTCAAATGATGATGTTGAGTCCCCAGGCAGCGTGGGTCAGATATTCGTGAGCCTCTGTAATTCCACATAGATACAGAGAGCAGCTTCAGCTCAAACTTGATTAAGTGTTGAAACACACGGCAGATGCCTAATAAACACCTATGTGATGACCTTTAAAATAATTGTGATGCAGGCGGATTTATTAATGGCAAAGACCTTTAATTTAATATTTTACATCGTGTCTTAGAATGCCTTTGAGTTGATGAGTTAGGCCTCCATTTGAATGGAAGACAATGTTTTGGGGTACAGCAAACCACTCTGTCCTCTCCTTCCTCTTGGATCTCCCTTCAGCAATGTGCAGTCCTATATTTTTCTAGGGATACTTTGGCCAGACTCTACAGTTCATCTCTTGAAATACGTTTCTTGAAAATTTTGTTACATTTTGACTTTTCTTTCTTAAGTATTCTTAAGTTTTCCTTTTAAGTCTCTTTATCACCCAAACAGATTACTCTCATTTTTATATTACATTGTAAATGGTTCTGGGCTTCCCAGGTGGCGCTAGTGGTAAAGAACCCATCTGCCAATGCAGGAGATGTAAGAGACATAGGTTTGATCCCTGGGTTGGGAAGATCCCCTGGAGGAGGACATGGCAACCCACTCCAGTATTCTTGCTGGGAAAATCCCATGGACAGAGGAGCCTGGCGGGCCCCAGTCCATGGAGTCACAAAGAGTTGGACACACCTGAAGTGACTTAGCTTGCAGCACATAAATGGTTCTAGAAGATTTTGGAAGCTTTCAAGCCTTTAACTTATTTTTATATTAATACAACAAAATTAATATTAGACCATGGAAAGAACATATGCCTTGGAATCAGGTGAATCTTGGTTACCAGGATCTAATTGTGACATGGTGTAATGTGCTTACTCTCCTCATTTTAAAAAATGAGGTGACAGCACATAGCTTCTGGGAGTGTTGTGAGGATTGTAGAAAAAAGCGTATGCTCCATTCTGCTCACATCCCTCTAATTCTTCGTACCATTTCTGTGCTTCCATCATCCTTAAATCTACTGGCCAGACCACCATCTTGCTTTTGGTTTATTGACATCCACCTTACACACACACACACACACACACACACACACACACAAACACACACACACTCAGCAAAGTCCCTGGGAACTAATGATCCCTAGAGTCATAACCAGCGACCAGTGATGGAATATAAATACCCCAGCTCCTTCCCTGGGATAATAGGGAGGCAAGTTACGTACTTTATCCCAGAGCTTTTGTGCATGAGATTAATCTTCAGGCATGTACTACAGCAACTGCCTTAACCATACACTCCTTCTTGGCTTCCATCCCTTCCTCATTTTACCTTTCCACACTCCCGTCAGTGTCCCTGCACCTTTCAGATAAATCAGCTGCACTCAGTCTTTCCATCAGGCTTTGTTTCCAGGGAAAACTCGGCTAAAATAGCATGTACAGTGCCTTGCTTAGTGCCTGCAACCATGGAGGCCCTCAATAGCAAATTATTCATAAAGTGCATAATAATAAGCCAAATAATATCCCTATAAGAGAGTCCTCATTCTGCACTGCAATACAGCAGATAGCTTCAGGTTCTGGTCTCTAGGCTGGAGCTCCTTTTAATGTATAATACTGTCCCCGTGCCCTTCCTCTAGGTGTACAACAGGCACCACTAGTTCACCATCTAGGACACGTGAAAGTGAAAGTGAAAGTCACTCAGTCGTGTCTGACTCTTTGCGACCCCATGGCCTATACAGTCCATGGAATTCTCCAGGCCAAAATACTGGATTGGGTAGCCTTTCTGTTCTCCAGGGGATCTTCCCAACCCAGGTTTCCCACATTGCAGGCGGATTCTTTACCAGCTGAGCCACAAGGAAGCCCAAGAATACTGGAGTGGGTAGCCTATCCCTTCTCCAGCAGATCTTCCTGACCCAGCAATTGAACCAGGGTCTCCCACATTGCAGGCAGATTCTTTACCAGCTGAGCTATCAGGGAAGCCTCCCGGACACATCGGGCTATCCACTACTTGAAATGTGACCAGTCCCATTGGAGATGTACAGTAACTTAATACGGAGACAAAAATGTAAAATCTCTAATAATTTTTATCCTTTGAAATGATAATATTAGGGGTATGTTGGTTTAAATTATATATTATTACAATTTTGTCTGTTTCTTTAAAATATATATATATATTTGATATACATAAATTTTAAATTATATATAATCCCATACTTGTTAAGTTACATATGCTTTAAATTTCTATCAGTCAATGCTGTTGTGGAAAATCGTCAGGATCTCCAGGGATGTTTCTCTTTCATGGTCGTGGGGGGCAGCCTGTGACCTCTCCCCTTGTGTTTTATTCCAGGTTACATGTCACCGCACCCGTCTCCGCTGGGAGCCCCAGAGCATGTGTCCAGCCCTATATCAGGAGGCGGCCCGACCCCACCACAGATGCCACCGAGCCAGCCAGGACCCCTCATCCCAGGCGACCCTCAGGCGATGAACCAACCCAACAGGGGTCCCTCTCCTTTCAGTCCCGTCCAGCTGCATCAGCTCCGAGCCCAGATTTTAGCTTACAAGATGCTGGCCCGGGGCCAGCCCCTCCCCGAAACACTGCAGCTTGCAGTCCAGGGGAAAAGGACGTTGCCTGGCATGCAGCAACAGCCGCCGCCACAGCCCCAACCCCAGCCTCAGCCGCAGCAGCCGCAGCCGCAGCAGCAGGCCCTTGTTAACTACAACAGACCATCTGGTAGGTTAATATGCAACCCAGTGAATAATGTGAAGGTCCAGCTCAGAGAAGGACGGCTAAGCACACAGAAGCGCTGGGCTGCTGTCAGCCCAGGGCCACCTTCTGCTGCACCTCGCTGGCTCCCTTGTCTGCTTTGCTTAGTTGGCTAAGATTCTTGGTCTCCTCAGCCGTGAGTCCTAGAGGGGTGCTTCTTAAACCTTTGGAGACTCTGGTGAGAGCTGTGGCTCTAAGCAAAAAGCACAGTCCCCTGTGACTTTGCATTCCCTTTCAAGGGCTTCAAGGTTTGTGGGAAGCCCATCCACCCCACCCCCTGCCAGGTTAGCAACCCCTGCACCTGGTGTGTTCCATTGCCAGCAGGCACGTCTTGAATCTCTCCTCTCCTTTAGCTATTTTGTGTCTGTTGATTTATTTATTTCTATCCTTTTGGTTGTGAAAATACCTTTGAGGAGGCTTGCAAGAAAGCATACCCATGGTAAGAAATTATCAAGTAGAAAATTCAGAAACAGAGGGAAGTAGAAATCAAAGTTGGGAGATCAGCCATGGGGGTGGGGGCCCAGGAGCTCTTGTGAAGTCTGCATCTGCACTTCCAAGGTGACTGGAGCTGCATGGTGGTCAGGAAAGGGGATAGCGTCAGGTGCCTGGTCCTCGCCACTCAGAAGGAAGTTGCTGACCAGTTTCTCAGAGGACACAATCTTTTCTAGCATGAGAGTATAAAGTAACTTTCCCAGGCGGGATTATTTTGTTAATAATTATTATTGTAAGGAATACTGCATGATAGAGGCATCAGTAACATTTGATCATAATAGAGTAACAGAATCCACATTGCCTGTTTCCTCTAGACACCAGCATCAGAGCTGAGGCTGACATTCTGTAAGGAGCTGAGATGCGATAGTCTTTGGTAATGGGCTGGTGGTCTGCTTGATCCCACTGAGAGAATTCAGAGCTCCAAGAAGCTATAGGATGATCTTTCATGAATGTTATTTTCTCTGGGAAGATTTTTGTTAGCCACTGGATAAGCACAAGGTTTATGGTTCTGTTCTACTAGAGCTTTGAATTCTAGAGAATTTGAATCAGGAAATTTGAATTCCAGAGTGCCTCCTTGTCACTGATGCCCTTTCCTGTGAGTGGATCCCTCTCATTTGGGTCAGTCCTGACATCTGATCATTGCTTCTGGTTTGGGATTATTGGTCTTCTTCTTAGGTTTTGGGACTTAGACATTGGGAAAGAGTTCAGATGATTTTTTTTTTTTTATTATTACTAGTGTTCTTCCTTCTGAGTTGGTAGATGTTTCTTTCCTGGTAGAGGAAACCCTGAGTTGCCTACTGAAAGGGTAAATTCATCTTGTTAATTGTAGATGGAGCCTTAGGAATGGTTTTCTAAAGAACACGAAAGTACCGTGTCATTTCCAGACTTCTGTGTGTGGGCTGCAATGCTCTGGTAGGTGGAGGATCTCATGGGACCAAACATTAGTGATTGTAAAGGTTGTACAGGGAACCTGTGCATTAGGTGGTAGTTTGAACACTCATTGTGTCTAGAGGCTTTAAAATTGCAAAAACTCTTGCTCTTAGGAACGCCGCCAGAGAGAATCAAAAGTGTCTGTCTGTGTATATGTGTAGTTTGTACCTCCGGAGGGCCCGCTAGCAAACCTTGTGCTCCTCGCCCAGTAATAAGCACGGTGCAGGTGGGACACATCTGGAGCATGGAGACTCAGGATTCAATGCCAGGGGCCTCATGTTCTGCCTCGCCCTGGCACCCTCATGACCAGAAGGCTCACAACAAGGGAAAGGCTCTGTCCCAAGGTCTGTGCACCAAGTGCAGGCATTGCATGCCTGTGGGTAGGAAGGAAAAGGATCTCAGCTCCTTACTGAGAGCCTTTCATTCATATTCTAGACACAATGTCAACACCATTGGTGACCCTGATATCCCGCGTCTCAGTATACAAGGAGCGTTATTAACTAAAGGAGTTCCCAGTAGAGGCTTAGTGGTCACAGTCGGATAGTTGGTAGCTCAAGAGGAGGGAGCAAAGTCTATGCCTCCTAAAAGGCCACTGTGGGACCTTGTCACACAGGCACACTTCCTCTAGTACTGCAACTTGTCCTAGGGTAGTCCCTCATCACGGACCTCGGTGAGGTTTGTTATTTTTAATAATGACCTTGGCACAGCAGGAAAAGATTCCAGGGTATTATTTAAGAAGGCAGAAAGCTAAATGATTCATTTCATCTAAAGTCACAAGAATGAGACCAGATGATGAAGTAAAGTTTCGAGGATAGAGTTTCAGTTACCTGGATACTTGTACATAGCAAGTCCTCCACGTCCTAACCAACACAATCCTGGGTGCATTTTCTGGATCATTTCCAGAAGAGAAGGCTCCATTTTATTATTATTTTTTTCCTTGACCTGATGCCTACATCTTCCCTCGCCAAGCTCCTGGCATTAGGGGGGAAACTTGTTTTATTACTCATTGTCCGTGTCTTTTGTATTTCCAGCCGTCGGGCTTCATTAGAAATGATACTTCTCTGGCCAATATGCCAGATTAGGCAAAGAGACTGCAGACAAAAGAGAAAAGAAGACATTTTTCTTAAATAGAGCAGACCCCTTCCTGCCACCAGGAGGGAGGTTATATTTCTGATCTTGTCCCCCAAATCTCAGATTTCATAGGGAAATGATTACCTTCCTTGAAAATGGCTTTTTGGGGGGTTTTTTGGCAATGACATTTTGGACAAGTTCAAGTAAGGCCAAAAGAAGTTTTTCTTTATTTAAGAGAATATTACTTTTATTAATTGTTTATCCCTCTCCTTTTTTTTAAAAAAATAATGAAGCAGCATGCTGCTGCCGCTGCTGCTAAGTCGCTTCAGTCATGCCCGACTCTGTGCGACCCCATAGACGGCAGCCCACCAGGCTCCGCCGTCCCTGGGATTCTCCAGGCAAGAACACTGGAGTAGGTTGCCAAATTGCTTATAAATACCTCTGTCAATATTCCAGGAAAAAAAAATCAATTTAAGTATGTCTACTTTCCTGGTGGTAGCTGTGATTTTTCTTTCATCCCATTTGCTAGTGTCACGCGAGTGTATGTTCCTTGGTTCTTTGTCTCGTCACAACAAAGATTTGGAGCGATGGACATTCAAGTTCTTGGCGCGTCACAGCTCTCGGGTCTTGGACAAACCATGTTATAGCTCTTAGGCAAATCAGCGTTGCAGCTCTATTTTATTTAGAAGATAGCAGGAGAATCCATCCTCGAAGTGTGAGGGCATGCCAACCCAAAGACTTGAAGAGAAGAGAGTGGAGGAGTGCATGGGGAAGCGGAGGGGGGCGGGGGGAGAGCGAGAGCGCGCGAGAGCGAGCGCGCATGCACGCTGGAGAGAGAGAGAGAGAGAAAGTGAGAAAGCGCTTTGGCTCCTCCTTTTATATGTTTTTTCCTCCACCTGGGCCTGCCCTATGCAAATTGGGCTTAGCCAGGAGTGCTGTTTGTTCTGTTTGTTCTGCCTGAAGTCTTCACTCTGGTCCTCGGACCTTTCTTTGACTTTCCTTGTCTTTTAGCCACCACCATTTTGGACTCCTTTTCCCTATTCTACCTACTTAACACTAGTGTCACTCATGTGCGAAGAGAGCTTTTTTGGCTGGGGTGATCTGCCTTAAACCCACTCCAAAGTTAGAATTCACCAAAAGCAATGCCGCCAGAGCCACCACCCGAGAACTGCAGTTTGACCAGAGGAAGTGTGCACTGAACAGATGAGTGACTCTAGTCCTTGCCTGCTGTGGGCTCCTCTCAAATCGAATCCATCATTTTTCTTTTAATTCTGATTCATTTTTCTTTTTGGAGACCAAAGCAAATTTCAAAACAGGAACTGACAAGATTTTTTTTTTTTTTTTTTTTTTTTTTGTGGTGGGCAGGGAAGCCTTCATGGTAGAAAGCAAGAGTTTTATTGCTGATTTTTTTCAGGGCTTGTCACTCTCCTGCTTGCCCCTTAACATTTTTTTTTTTTCCTTTTGTCATCTAAAATTTCTTAGTATGCTTTGTTTAAGCCTCATTATTACATTTATCTTTTCAACCTCTGGAATCCACTTAAATCTTTGTCTGATGCATAGATAGTTATTTGCATAAACATCCTTCTGTACCGGAAGCCAAAGTGGGAATTCTGTACAGAAATTCTGTACATGTGAGACTTAGGTAATTTAAGAAGTTTATTTACCTGTTTCTTAGATTCAGACATCTAATAAAGACTCCTTCCCTCCCTTAGCTGCAATGGGACGACACCCCTCAAGAGTGTCAAGGCGAATATCTACCTTGACTTCTACAGTGAGGACTGACAGGAAGACACATATTTTGTACCTCAGACAATTCAGCCTAAATTGTTTATATTGGCGAGAGAGTAGGAGATAAGCTAAAGAACATAATTTGTTTTCGATCTAAAGATATAAAGATGTGAGTTTTTATCATTCTGCAGACCACGAGTGTGCTGGTTGTCAAGAGATGCTTTCTGCTGATACAGAACAAACCCATTCAGGCAGCTCAACGCTCCTAAAAGACAAGCAGAACCCCTCATGGTTAGGTAGGTGTGTTCTGGGCATGTCTAACGGCAGGCAGCTGCCTTCAGTCCCCTCGCCTCTGTGAGGAGAATTTTTTGTATAACATGTTGGCTGGAGGAGAAAATAGACCCAGGCAGTCAATGAATTTGCAGTGTTTAGTTAGAAAGGAGTTTGCCTGTAAGTGACTCTGATGGGGAATTAGCAGGAAGCACAGGGCAGGTCGACTTATCTGAGTATCTGTGCTGAATTGTATTAAACGGTGGAAACATTTTCAAGTTTGCTCTTGAAGAGCGTACTTTCAAAGCTTCTAGCTAATACAGTACCAAATTTCCTTGAAAACCTGTCCTTTGCCATAGAGTTTTTCTGAAAAGCTGAGAGATTATATTAGGCTTCTTTACTTTGGTGTCCTTGGTGGCAATAAAAATGACCAGAGCTGAGGGGTGAGTATGCAGCAGCCATGCTGTCTCATTGAATCCTCACTTCCCCCTTGCAGGGCGGAGGCGCTGTTATTATCTCCATTCTACCGATGAGGAGACTGAGGCACCAGGGGTTAAGTAACTTGCTCAGGCTCCCACGACTGATTGGTATGACTTACCGGTTCTTTTAGAAAGACACAGGGTGCTTTGCTGCTGCTGCTAAGTCGCTTCAGTCGTGCCCGACCCTGTGTGACCCCATAGACAGCCCACCAGGCTCTGCCGTCCCTGGGATTCTCCAGGCAAGAACACTGGAGTGGGTTGCCATTTCCTTCTCCAGTGCATGAAAGTGAAAAGTGAAAGTGAAGTCGCTCTGACTCTTAGCAACCCCATGGACTGCAGCCTACTAGGTTCCTCCACCCATGGGATTTTCCAGGCAAGAGTACTGGAGTGGGGTGCCATTGCCTTCTCCGACAGGGTGCTTTAGACATACCTATTTCAGTTCACAGCAAGCTGGAATACTTCTAGATTGGAGATCTGAATATTTAAGTCTACGTTTGGGTCTCTACGTCTTTAAGAGTCCTTCAACCAGATAAGAATGTCTCTGTATTTACGGATTAAAGAAGCCTAGCTGTGTATGGAGAAGGAAATGGCAACCTATTCCAGTGTTCTTCCCTGGAGAATCCCAGGGACGGGGGAGCCTGGTGGGCTGCCGTCTATGGGGTCGCACAGAGTTGGACACGACTGAAGTGACTTAGCAGCAGCAGCAGCAGCAGCTGTGTATGTATCAGATCTAGTTTCAGGTCACAGGCTGAAAATGACTAGATTTGGAACCAGAGATATCAGACATGCTCTGGATACCTCCCTTTGATTGTGTGTTTTTAAAAATAGTGACTTGAATATACCTCGAGGAGTTGGCATGACTCTACACAGGTATTTACAAGCCATCATGCTAAAGAAGAAAGCATCCAGAGTAAGTGAAATATGTACACTCTTGCACTATTATGGTTTTTATTGATAACTTATTCAAATTTTGAAAGGAGGAAAAGCACTCTGAAAACTGAATTTAGGGTAATTAGTATGATGTTATCAATAGGTCACAGATTTTCTTTTTATTAAAGGTGGTGGTTTTTTAGAGGGCTTCAATGTATTACATTTTTTATTTCGTATGCTTATTATACCAAGTCTTCAAATATATTTAACTCTACCAGTTTCTTGAGCTTATTAGGGAAATTCATAGAATCACACTATTAAAGTAACTGTTAGAAATCTCTATCTCCTCTCTTTTGGCTCAAGGCAACTCAGATTTTTTTTAAAATTTCCCCTGTTTTAAAGACCCTGAGGGAAAAAAATAATCAAAAGTGCCCCTCCATAACTTATTCCAATGGTTAACAACACTGAGAGTTAATGTTTATAAACCAGTTTCTTCCATATGAATGGAAGGAACTCTAAATCTGAAATATTGTGAAAAGGTTTGCATTATGTAAAAGACCTCCCATTCAGAAAAAGAATCAGAATGTACTTAGCTGAGAAGGATCTCTTTACTATGATAGTACATCTATAATGCCTAAAACAAACAAACAAAAAACCAAACAAGAAGTGCATTTTTCCCTCCAGAACTTGTCATCAATCCTAGAACAGGGCTACAGATTACCTCAGGAAGTCTCATCCAGCCCTAAGTCTCTGGGAAAGTTTTACCTAATTTCAGATGGAGGGGATCGAAAGAACACCACCACTACACACACTCATGCTCACAGGCACACACATACTCACACACACTGTAGTTTCCCAGCAGTTTGTTCTAATTCTTCCCATTCCTCTTGTCAGAATGTTTGCTATCCTTGGGTTGTCATTTAAGCCCACTTCTCCCTGGTGTTTGCTCAAAATTGAAATGTGTCTAAGTTTTCATAATGTATGTCTTTGTATGGTACATTAATAAGTCACTCTGAAGTATAGAGATGATTATTTTTGTTACCATTTAATAATTTTAATATTTCTCTGAACAGATACAGACAATACTTGGAAGAATGCCTATTGTAGGTTTTAACATCTGCTTGCAGAGATTTTTCTTTTTGATTTACTAAACTCCTCTGGTAGCATCACTAATTTTATTTATAACTTTGAAATAAGTAAAAATTCACCTGGAGGAGAGATGGAACACTTTTAGTTTAAACTCCTAAAGTTTAATGTGGGAAATTGCTTTAAATTAACTAATCAAGTACATTTTAATAAACTTAATGATTACATAGCCCTTTATTCTGGTAAGATGAGAAAAATGCTCTCTTGAATCTTAATCTTTGCTAGGTTTTCTTAGGTGGAATGAGCAGATTCTTTATTTCCCCTGCACTGAATGTTTTTAGAAATATTTTCTAACATGTAGTAAGAAATTTAAGTTCCCTAGATGTATCGATAAAGCCTGAAATATACTTTATAGGTCATTAGGGAAAAATGCATGCTTATTTCAGTTCACATCAGAGTACTGGTGGGCTGCTGCCTGTATTATGTAGAGCATAGGTTCTACAGCTGGACCATTCCAGATTGGGCAGGAGGGGGCTTGTGCAGTCCGCAGAATGTGATTTGGGGACCACACCCAGATTGCATCTGACCGCTGAATGACTCCCTTGCTTTTCAGAACCCCAAATACACCTGTAATTATTTTTAAAAACCCACTGCAGACCTCCACTAAAAACTGGCTGTCTATTCCTTAATCAGTTTATTACCTAAGAGCCATTTTAGGGCCATTTCCCTTTGGGATAGATGCCAAATTCTTTTTTTCTTTTTCCTTTCCTCCTTTCTCTTCTGGCTTTCCTCATCTTCCTCCCTTCCTTCCTGTTTTCTTCTCTTGAGACCTTCCTTTGTCCCCATCCTCAGACCCTCCCCCGCCCCGGGGGCGGGGGGTTGTCGGCGGGCAGGCGGGGTGTGGGCACAGGGCACCTTCCCTCCCCAGCTGCCTATGTTGCTCTTGTCTCACAGGCCCGGGGCCAGAGCTGAGCGGCCCGAGCCCCCCGCAGAAGCTGCCGGTGCCCGCTCCCAGCGGCCGGCCCTCACCTGCGCCTCCCGCCGCAGCGCCACCGCCCGCGGCTGCCGTGCCCGGACCCTCCGTACCGCAGCCGGCCCCGGGGCAGCCCTCACCCATCCTGCAGCTGCAGCAGAAGCAGAGCCGGATCAGCCCTGTCCAGAAACCGCAAGGCCTGGACCCCGTGGAGATTATGCAGGAGCGGGAGTACAGGTAATGCACCTGCCCCGCGGGTAAGATGATGTGTGCTTGCAACTACCACCCAGCCTAGAGGGCCTGGTGTCTCCTAGTGTGATGGCCATTCTTTGTGGGACCAGGGAAAGGCCTAAGGGAAACTGCAGAGGCCAAGACTCAGGCTTGAGAGTGACTTTCCAACAAAGTCTCAGAGAAGAGTTTCTGTGCCACTGGAGCCTGGGGCGGGGACCCTCCGGGGCTTCTGGGCCTGATTTTCACTCTTACAGTCAGAAAACTTTTATCTACTCCGATGACACACCAAGATCAAAAGCTCAGCCCAGAGTTCTTAAAGATACAAGAAAGTGGTCAGCTCACACTCAGACTGTGCAGTATTTTGTTCTAGTCTGTCAGTGTGTTGAATGTTGACTGTGAGTGGCTCATATGTTCAGTGTGTCTGCTGGCTTGACATCTCCTGATACTAAAGGCCATCCTTCAGAAGCTGTATATAAGGAAATAATGCATTCTTTGATTTAGTTCATGCACTTGTTGGTCAATGGCTTGGTCTCACTTTTAGGGTAGGCCCCATTTAAATGTCTTCGTATGTGGTCCTTATTATAACTCTTACTCCAGAAGCTTCATTTGGCACATTTATCTGAATCAGGGATTGACAAACCTTTTCTCTAAAGGGCCTTAGAGCCTCTGTCAGAACTATTCAACTCTACCATTATGGCGTGAATGCAGCCAGGCAATAATGGGCTGGCTGTGTTCCTGTGAAATTTTATTTATGAGAACAAGCTACGGACAGGGTTTGGCCCGCAGACTGTAGTTCAGTTCACTTCAGTTCAGTTGCTCACTCGTGTCCGACTGTTTGCGACCCCATGAATCACAGCACGCCAGGCCTCCCTGTCCATCACCATCTCCCAGAATTCACTCAAACTCATGTCCATCCAGTCAGTGATGCCATCCAGCCATCTCATCCTCTGTCATCTCCTTCTCCTCCTGCCCTCAATCTTTGCCAGCATCAGAATCTTTTCCCAATAAGTCAACTCTTTGCATGAGGTGGCCAAAGTATTGGAGTTTCAGCTTTAGCATCAGTCCTTCCAATGAACACCCAGGACTGATCTCCTTTAGAATGGACTGATTGGATCTCCTTGCAGTCCAAGGGACTCTCAAGAGTCTTCTCCAACACCACACAGTTCAAAAGCATCAATTCTTCGGTGCTCAGCTTTCTTCACAGTCCAACTCTCACATCCATACATGACCACAGGAAAAACCATAGCCTTGACTAGACATACCTTTGTTGGCAAAATAATGTCTCTGCTTTTCAATATGCTATCTAGGTTGGTCATAACTTTCCTTCCAAGGAGTAAGCGTCTTTTAATTTCATGGCTGCAGTCACCATCTGCAGTGATTTTGGAGCCCCCAAAAATAAAGTCTGACACTGTTTCCCCATCTACTTCCCATGAAGTGATGGGACCAGATACCATGATCTTCGTTTTCTGAATGTTGAGCTTTAAGCCAACTTCTTCACTCTCCTCTTTCACTTTCATCAAGAGGCTTTTTAGTTCCTCTTCACTTTCTTCCATAAGGGTGGTGTCATCTGCATATCTGAGGTTATTGATATTTCTCCCGGCAATCTTGATTCCAGCTTGTGCTTCTTCCAGCTCAGCGTTTCTCATGATGTACTCTGCATATAAGTTAAATAAGCAAGGTGACAATATACAGCCTTGACGTACTCCTTTTTCTGTTTGGAACCAGTCTGTTGTTCCATGTCCAGTTCTAACTGTTACTTCCTGACCTGCAATATAGGTTTCTCAAGAGGCAGGTCAGGTGGTCTGGTATTCCCATCTCTTGAAGAATTTTCCACAGTTTATTGTAATCCACATAGTCAAAGGCTTTGGTATAGTCAGTAAAGCAGAACTAGATGTTTTTCTGGCATTCTCTTGCTTTTTCCATGATCCAGTAGTTAGTAGATCCTAAATGGTTAATTTCAAAAATAAAAAAAAGAGTCCAGGAAGAACTGAGTCAAGATAAAATGAAGCTAAGATCATGGATTCGGGTGTATGTATGTGTGAAAGTCACTCAGTTGTGTCTGGCTCTTTGCGACCCCATGGACTATATAGTTCATGGAGTTCTCCAGGCCAGAATCCTAGAGTAGGTAAGCCTTTCCCTTCTCCAGGAGATCTTCCCAACCCAGGGATCAAACCCAGGTCTTCTGCACTGCAGGCGGATTCTGTACCAGCTGAGCCACCAGGGAAGCCCTGGTTTCGAGAGTTAGCCAAAAAGTGTGCCCTGCCACTAAGTGTTTGTGTTGCCTTCTTCAAGGTACATCTGTTTTCTGTGACTCAGTTTCCCCTTATGTTAAAAGAAGGTATTATGCAATATTATCTTTTATAGGGAGAAGATAAAATTATACAAAGACTTTCAATACATATTAGCTATTATTATTATTTCCCAAGTGTGATTTAACTTAAGACAGTTAGGGGTTAAACATTATAGAGAACGTTAAGAAATAATGTCTGTGCTTTCGTGCTATGTTGCTTTAGTTATGTCCGACTCTCCGCAACCCTATGGACTGTAGTCTGCCAGGGTCTTCTGTCCATGGGAATTCTCCAGGCAAGAATACTGGAGTGGGTTGCCATGCCCGCCCCCAGGGGATCTTCCTGACCCAGGCATCTAACAAGAGTCTCTTATGTCTCCAGCATTGGCAGGCAGATTCTTTACCACTGGTGCCACCTGGAAGCCCAAAATAATGTCTTTTGTTGTCAGTCACTCACTTTGTTGTCCTACTCTTCGAGACCCCATGGACTGCAGCACACCAGGCTTCCCTGTCCTTCAGCATCTCCTGGAGCTGGCTCAAACTCATGTCCATTGAGTCAGTGATGCCATCCAACGATCTTGTGCTCTCCCATCCCCTTCTCCTGCCTTCAGTCTTTCCTAGCATCAGGGTCTTTTCTAATGAGTCGGCTCTTCGAATCAAGTGGCCAAAGTATTGGGAGCTTCAGCTTCAGCATCAGTCCTCCTAATGAATATTCAAGATTGACTGGTTTGATCTCCTTGCAGTCCAAGGGACTCTCAAGAGTCTTCTCCAACACCACAGTTCAAAAGCATCAATTGTCTGGCGTTCAGCCTTCTTTATGGTCCAGCTCTCACATCCATACATGACTACTGGCAAAACCATGACTTGGACTAGATGGACCTTTGTTGGCAAAGTAATGTCTCGGCTTTTTAATATGCTGTCTAGGTTTGTCATAGCTTTTCTTCCAAGGAGCAAGCATCTTTTAATTTTGTGGCTGCAGTCACCATCTGCAGTGATTTTGGAGCCCAGGAAAAAAAATAATGTCTAGAATCCCTTTAAAAACATTACCTTACTCTTTATTGTAAAACACATGACTACTTATCTGTTATTATATTAAAATACTAATTTATCAGCTTTGAGAGTTACTCTGAAAGAAATCACAATAACTTGCCATTAAATGTGTATAGCTCTTTGGATGAAGAGTATGACTTTATTCTCACTGCCATTATTAATCCTCAATTAAGAGCTTTTATATTGCTGTTTCCAGCTTTTCATGTATCCCCAGAGAGCTAGATACTCATCATCAATTGATATTTCAGTACTGATAGGCAGATTCTGTTGGGTGAATAATTTCTGTGTGGTATAAAAGTCAAATATCAGCACTGTATACTCATTTGGGGCAGAAAAAGTATTCATATTCAGTCCTTTCTTTATGTTGCTATTAAATAAAAAAGCCAAAAGCCATTTTAAAAGACAATAAATGGGATAGTTGGGTATCGTTTAAAATTCTGACTTCCTAAGTGCTAACATTTTTTCCCTACCTTGACCATACAGAGCTACCAGTCCTTTTGTTGAATCACATAAACCCCTTATAACACAGACACTGTACCTAGAAATGCATCTGGGATTTTTTCCTTCAGTTCAGTTCGGTTGCTCAGTCGTGTCCAACTCTTTGCAACCCCACGGACTGCAGCAAGCATGCCAGGCTTCCCTGTCCATCACCAACTCCTGGAGCTTGCTGAAACTCATGTCCATTGAGTCAGTGATGCCATCCAACCATCTCATCCTCTGTCGTCCCCTTCTCCTCCTGCCTTCAGTTTTTCCCAGTATCAGGATCTTTTCCAATGAGTCAGTTCTTCACATCAGGTGGCCAAAGTATTAGAGCTTCAGCTTCAGCATCAGTCCTTCCAATGAATATTCAGGACTGATTTCCCTCAGGATTGACTAATTTGATCTTGCTGTCCAAGGGACTCTCAAGAGTCTTATCCAACACCACAGTTCAAAAGCATTAATTCTTAATATTTTTTTCCTTCTTCAGCCTATATTATGGGGGGGGGGGTGGTGTTTGTGCACACTTATTGAGTCCTAAATTTTCTTTGTCATTTTTACCAGAACTGTATTTGCAGGGTTTTCTTGTAACAAGCTCATTTTAACACTTTTTTGGGAAATTATCTTAAAGGATGGTCTCCCAAAGTACACGGTATTAATAATTACTGTTTAGCCTATTCTAGTATGTGGAAAGGTTTTTGTCCTCCATACCTGTGTCAAGTTAAAAACACGTGTCCATCAGTATCTTCTGAATTACAAGTATTGCAGAAGGTGGTGGAATGGCTAATTGTCATGGTATTATTATTACTTGATAACATGTCTCCTCTTCTGTTAAGCTGCCTGGCTTTTGAAGTGACCGATCTGGCAACCCTAGGTTCAAAAAGCTGGTGGGTGTTTTGGCCTGAAATCTCCCATGGCTGTCTTGAGAAGCTTAGGTTTATACTGGCAGGGTTTTGCAGGGGTATCTTTTATCTTCTTTAGTTACAGAGCAAGAGCTGACTTTTGCCTATATGAAGATAAATTATCCAGTTGCAGAAATTAGTTAAATATATTCCTTTAAAAGGGTTAGATTAAGTCCCTTAGGCCCTTGTAAAAGACAGCTAAAACCCCCCTTTCCCCATCTTTGAGAGAATGGCTTACTTACTACCCTTTAGCACTGATAGGAAGAGTCCGGTGTAACTCTCTCTTCTGATTGAGGATTTGAGAAAGGTCTTTTTTTTTTTTTTTTTTTTTAAGTCTCTTTTATAATTTTATAAACTTGGTTTGAGCAGAAATCATTTGTCAGAAATTCTTTAATCAGATGTTCATTTCTTTGTTGTGATATCACTTACCTTGTCTATGAAAAATGAAAGAAAATTGTCAGAATCTTAACTTTTTTTTTTTTTACTTTTAAGTCCCTTGGCTGCTTTTCCTGTTCATCATGAAATCAGAATTTTGACAAAATTAACTTTGCTTTTTCAGTAATAGCACATGTAAGTTTCTGCATGTGAACACTCTGCCTCAGATCTATATAAGCTCTTCAGTTAAAAACGTTTTGTTCTCATTTAAATTGAATCCTTTCTTTTAGACCATCTTTTCTTAATGTGGAACTTTATTGCTTTTCTCTGTAGTGTCAGTACCTTTCTCTTTTTTTTGGTGTTTTGGCATGTTTTCTTTGCCCCGTCAATATACTTCACTTCAGTTCTTCCACCTAGAGTTAGAGGGTTGATCAGAAGTGCTCCAGGAATTATAATGTTAGCATGTAAATTCTACAAATGTTACATGAGAAAGAAATATATTTCACACTGAAAGGGATTTATTTGAGAAGAGTATCTTTGAATGATGTGAGCCCTCTTTGGTATCAAGTCAGAACTTAGTATGAAAACAGCATACTAGTCCCCCGGCTTCGGGAAGCCAGCCTAGTGTTTTTTGTACTGCCCTGGCCTCCATTACAACCCTGAAAATTCCTTCTGAAAAATTACCAAGAGCTGCTTCATCAGCAGAGTTACCAAAAGTCAGTCTCCCTCTCTCTTTCTTTTAAAAAGTGTCACTCAGCTCCTGGAAGGAACAAAATGTACCAGTGTCATTTTCTGTTCAAATAACTCTCCTACAGGAATCATAAACTTCTCCTCTGGACCTGAACAAATATCTGTCGCCTTTAATGGAACTCTTTTTCTTGCCAGAACAGTAACCCCTCTTGATTTACTGTTCAATCTGTATGAAAAACCTGAGTGACCTAATTCTGCTTCAATTTTCTGTACCCGTGAGGACACTAAATGAGTCTCCTGCAGTTATGCAGTATTACATCTGTTGTTGTTTCGGGAAGTTTAGAATCCTGAATCTCTTTATCGGACTACCTGCTGAATCCCATTGATGGGAAGATGAAATTGTCTGGAGAGGAGCATTATTTAAAATGAAGATTTCTATTAACAGCCACCACTACCCAAAGATAAAATTCTCTATGTAAAAGAAGCCCCTCCTATCCCTTTACTACTGCCTCTCCCCATGTGCTGAATTGGATGCATATAATTTTACGTCGGAAGCTACCTTTCCTCTTTTCCTGTAGTTTGCACTCTGTACTTCTTGCCTCCCTTCCATAAAAGAAAGAGTCTTTTGTCCTGGAGAATCTGAGATTCACTGACAAATTACTAGGTCCTTTGGAGAAGCCATCATTTCAGGGGCTTCCCTTCCCAGCTTCCCACCGACTCCCACGTCCAGGTGACCCCATGCTCCTCCTACCCCACTCCCCACCTTCTCACCTCCCTGCTTCTCCTCTCCACTCCCCAACGTCCACCCTCCTGGTCCAGTGTGATTTAATCTCTACACAGTCAGGCCAGTTGTCCTAAGATTATTTATTTAGCCCCAGTTCCACAGTCGTTTAGACGATTAAGGAAAAAGCACCCATTCCTCTAACACAGCACCTGACCCACTTTGTCAAAGAGAGTAAAACACGATGCCAAGGGACAGTTTGAATTCTGGGTTATTCTGATGAAAAAGGACTGCAGTAAATATAGAACCAAAGAAGCAGAATAACCATATCGTTGGCCTTTATCTCACCCCGCTACAGTATTTAAATTTCCCTTAGTATGGCCTTAACTCTACACAGGTAGAATTGTTTCAGTTTCCTTTTTTCCCCTTTAAATTATATGTTTGAAAAAACTGTAATAGATTTTTCTCTTAATATCTTAATTGTTAAGATGCATCATCTGTTGCTGTATTTGGGAATTTTTGGCCATGTGCATGTTTAAGAAATTGAATTGGATAAAGTAGATGTTTGTTTCATACAGAGAAAAGTTAAAAACCATGATTAGAATCCCATGAGTATCAATAGTAAAAGGAGTGTGGAAGAAGGTTGGGAGAGTTTGAACAATTTGATCGAGAGTAAGTTGATGAATGTTTATTGTTATTGTTTGAACCTAATACATTTTTAGTCTGTTGCATGGTAAAACCATTTATAAGTACTGTTGTTTATGTTGGTATGCAATGTTGAAATAACACGATAACAATGATGGTACTAGTAGTGACACGTGATGATAATAGATCATTCAGTAAATCATAATAACACATATATACCAAATAAAAGAGGAATCGATCATAATATTATTTTCATGAACGTGTTCATTGTTCAGTCATATCAGACTCTTTGTAACCCTGTGGACTGAAGCCCACGAGGCTCCTCTGTCCATGCAGTTCTCCAGGAAAAAGTACTGGAGTGAGTAGCCAGTCCCTTCTCCACGGGATCTTCTAGACCCAAGGATGGAACCTGGGTTTGCTGCATTGCAGGCAGATCTTTACTGTATGAGCAACCAAGTGAGGTCAGGAAAAAAATGACACATTTCCCTTATTATTATTTTTAAAGTTTTGAGAAACGTATTTTATTTCTCTGTCAAAGCAAACAGCTCTAATTTTTGTTTTTAAAAAAAGCCCTCATTTTGATACTTGGGCTTCCCTGGTGGCACTAGGGGTAAAGAAGCTACCTTCCAATGCAGGAGATGCAGGTTCTCTCCCAGGGTTGGAAAGATCCCCTGGAGGAGGGCATGACAGCCCACTCCAATATTGTTGCCTGGAGAAGCCCCATGGGCAGAGGAGCCTGGTGGGCTACGGTTGCAAAGAGTTGGACGTGACTGAAGCGACTTAGCACACACACACACATGCATTCATTCTGATACTTGGACTATATGAACTATTAAGATATTTTGCAGTGTCCAAGTCACAGAAGGTTTTCTTTTTCATATCAATATATGGCATCATAAAGGTTAATAAAACTATGAAACTAATTTTAAACAGAATGTTTAGTTATCAACTTTTATAGCTGAATTCCGCGAGAGTTTGCCGCTAGGAAGTGTACTTTGATTATCTGTGCTGGTGTTGCAGCGGTGCTGGTTTAAAGCCAGTGAGGAGTCTCATCCTGGCGCTCTCCTTTACTGGCTCTGTCAAGTCCACGTGTTTCTTACTATATCTGAACTTCAGTTTTCTCAATAACATAGTGCTGTTATAGACTTACCTTGTAGATGTATATGTGTGTGTGTGGGAGAGAGAGAAAGAAAATTAAATTGTGCTGTAAATACACCTGCAATGCAGGAGACTCCAGCTTGATTCTTGGGTCAGGAAGATCTGCTGGAGAAGGGATAGGCTACTCACTCCAGTATTCTTGTGTTTCCCTTGTGGCTCAGCTGGTAAAGAATCTGCCTGCAATGCGGGAGACCTGGGTTGGGAAAATCTCCTGGAGAACAGAAAGGCTACCCAATCCAGTATTCTGGCCTGGAGAATTCCAAGGACTGTATAGTCCATGGGGTCACAAAGAGTCAGACACAACTGAGTGACTTTCATTTTCACTTTAAATGCACCTTAGTGCAGTTACTGTTAGTTTAGTTTAACTTACTACCATTTACTGTTCTTTCTTTGTCAAAATCTATTCCAAGTCAGTTTTGCCCCCAAATTTGAGGGAAGGTGATTCAAGGAGATCCAACCAGTCCATCCTAAAGGAGATCAGTCCTGGGTATTCATTGGAAGGACTGATGCTAAAGCTGAAACTCCAATACTTTGACCACCTCATGCGAAGAGTTGACTCATTGGAAAAGACCCTGATGCTGGGAGGAATTGGGGGCAGGAGGAGAAGGGGACGACAGAGGATGAGATGGCTGGATGGCATCACCGACTCGATGGACATGAGTTTGAGTGAACTCCGGGAGTTGGTGATGGACAGGGAGGCTTGGCATGCTGTGATTCATGGGGTCGCAAAGAGTTGGACACGACTGAGCGACTGAACTGAACTGAACTGATTCTAAAACTAGATTTATTTATTTATTTATTTTTTATAGTTGGCTATTTTATTTTATTTTTTTTTAATTTTATTTTTAAACTTTACATAATTGTATTAGTTTTGCCAAATATCAAAATGAATCCGCCACAGGTATTAAAACTAGATTTAAATGGCAGATCATTATTTGTAAGCATAGGACCCAGGTGAACTCTAAAACCAGTTTCTGTGACTTACAGTAACAGTATCGCAAATAAATTAAGTGGGATGTCTTTTATTTTCTGTTCTGCCTCTATTATGAGGAAGTACCCACAGTTCTGTTTTTTGGGTTTTTTTTTAATGATGGCCAGACTGAGATTGCCTGGCAGTCCTTTTCTAGAAACTCTTAGTTTTTCACATGCTATTTGCTATTTACTGCTGCCCCAAACCAGATTTTTTTTTTTTTTTTTTTATCTGATTTGCCTTTTCTTTTCTCAAGCAAGTATTGCTCACAGAGGAAATGGTTGTGGTTGGCAGGGCTCTTTCTCTCTCTCTGAAAGTTTTGGGTTGGCTGATTTCTGTGGCCTCAGCACCTAAAACTGTTCTTGTTTACTCAGCATTAATGCCTGTCATCATCAGCATCTTGGAAGGGAGGGCCAGTGGCCCCACTGCCTTAGGACAGAACTAGAAGTTAGAAAGAGAACTCTGTTGTCTCAGCTCTGCGCTCTGGCTGGGAGCAAGTCAGATTTTTCCTGGCTGTCACTTTCTCTCTCTCTTCAGAGGGAGCCATGGGACTTTGACTTTGCTCCTACATGTACCCCAAGCCTTCCTTCCTGGCTGTTAGAGACAGGTTGTGAAGAAGGCCAAAAGTGTTAAGTAATATAGCACCTGTGGGCATTAGTGCAAAGGGAGCTTTTCTCTGCTTAACATCAGATAATCTGTTTGGGTGTCAGAAGTTTGCCATCAGTATCTGCAAGGTGTTCTGCCATGAACGTAAACCTGAGACTGTTGTCTCTCAGTTAAGACCAGGCTGTAACATCTATTTTCCCCCCCCTCCCCCATTTTATCATCTCCTTTAGACTTCAGGCTCGCATAGCCCATAGGATACAGGAGCTGGAAAATCTGCCTGGCTCTTTGCCACCAGACTTACGAACCAAAGCAACCGTGGAACTGAAAGCACTTCGGTTACTCAATTTCCAACGTCAGGTAATAACTTTTCCCCAGCACATCTGAGGTACAGGAAATGAATGTAATTGTTCCAGAGTGTGATCTGTGCGTTTCCTTAAGTCTGTTCAATATTATTAAAAAGATATAAATTTAGTGTATCTTTTCGACCAGCAGCACAGAACTGAAAAGTAATGAAGATGAACTGCTTATTATTCTATTTTTCTCTTCTGTACATCAGAGACATTTTTTTCTCTCCCATATTATGGTTTCCAAAGTCTGACTTATGGCATTTTGTTACTGTAGATGAAACCTTGAGAACAGATGGAGTAGCTCATGTTTGTCTTTATGATTTCAAAGGAAAACAGGAAGGTGATAGATCAGAGCTTCTTTGTAAAGAGAAATATAAAACCCTTAGCTCTGACTATGCAAATTATTTTAACAAATATGAAAGGCCCTTAACTAAATTAGTAGCTCATTGTTTATACAAATACATAAAACTATGTTTTGTAACTGCAGATTATTCATCAACACCTACTTTTGCAGCATCTGATCACGTCAGACCCCAGCACTGACTCATCAGTGATTTTGTAGCTACTGTTCTTGCTATGGTCTTAGTAGTCACTGATTAATAAAGGCAAGCATAGCGATCTATTTTACAATTGCTAAATCTGTAGGAGACTAGGGGGATGAAGTAGAGCTAACGTTCACTTTGGCGAGTTTTGCCTTGCTGATCCCAAAGCTACAGGTCCCCTAATTGTCACTCAGCCTCATTTAGCCAAAGGGGAAAAGGAATGCTTCCTGGCCAGTCAGATGGGCTTGTTTGGGGAAGGACTCAGGCATGCAAAATGAATTATTAACAAGCGAAAGTAGTTTGGAAGGATTGAATTGCATGACTTGGTCTATTGGAGGATATGAATAAAATTCCACGGCCAACCCGCTTCCTGTTATCATGTGAACTTGGAAATATGTTTGCTTTGCTGGTTATAATATCACAAGAGGGCATCATGGTGGCTGGCGGCTACTTGGCTATAGGTATGTGAGTAGATCAGAGCTTAATTAAAAAAGCAAAAAACTGTGCATTCCATTTGTTTGTTTCTTGTAGGTAACTTTATAAGCCATTTAATACAATTTTATTAAATGACTATCAATCAACTATAGTTTCAGGAATAAGATTACATTCAAATTAGCTTTGCCATGCTGGATTCTGATTGGTTTCTGATTTTTGCTTCATTTTATTGAAAAACCTGTTATCTATGAAGTTTTCCAATGATATTAACTGTAATGGATGCTGATTTCAGATTCAATCAAATAATTATTTCAATGCATGTTTCCAGCCCTTACTCTCTACCACCATATAACATATGATATGAATGGGGTGTTACATTTATGATAATCTGAAAGAAGTCCATGATATAGTAAAAACAAATAAATAAATACCTTTCAAAGATCATTGTTAGAAGTGAGAGGAAGCCAAAACTAGTATTTCCCATTTATATATGAGACAGTGAATTAACATTGTTTGGTGTCTACAGCTACTTCATATGAACAGGAAGTAGTTCTATTCTTTTTGCCCAGCGTCATCAATGTTAATCTTTAAACACAAAGAGAAAATTAGCATGGCACTTAAAATGAAGTAAAAAAAATGTTTAAAGCTTATTAACTAATTAATATCATTAAAATAATTAGAATGAATCGATTTGTTTAAAAACCAAGACATTCTCTACTTATTTACTATAGACAGTGCTGTACTTGGCTTCTTATCTGAATTTTTTGGAAAGGAAACTTTGAGCATCTCTGAACATACCCGATACCCTTGGCATGATGTAGTTCCTTTGTTTATAGAAGGCCAGCTGTGATGGAGAAACTCGGGAGTCCCTTTTCGGCTCCACCAAACGGAGGGCAGGGGGACAGGGGTCTGGCCTCCATCAGGGGAGATGTTCTAACCACTCCCTTCTCGACAGCTGCGACAGGAGGTGGTGGCCTGCATGCGACGGGACACGACCCTGGAGACGGCCCTCAACTCCAAAGCGTACAAGCGGAGCAAGCGCCAGACCCTGAGGGAAGCCCGCATGACGGAGAAGCTGGAGAAGCAGCAGAAGATTGAGCAGGAGCGGAAGCGAAGGCAGAAGCACCAGGTACTCGGCCCCGCCACGTGACTGGGCCGAGTCAGAGGCCCTGAGAGATGGGCCCCTGCGGGTGGTGGGGACATCACAGAGAGGATCCCGGCAGCGTAGGTGGTCCAACCACACCGTCTCATAGATGAGAAAGCTTAGGCCCAGCAGAGAGGTGACCTCCCCAAGAACACGGGAACAGTCAGTACAGGATGAGTGGGGAGGGCACTGCTCTCTGAATTCCAATCAAGTTTCATAGTCATAACCCCATGGGATGCTGCTGAGGAGGTGGGTGCAGGAAGGTTTCCTAGGACAAAATCCTAGGGGAGAGGGAGCTTGGAAAGAAGAGGGCAAGCAGTTATTTTTATAACAAATATAAATATAGTATCCTGGGCTTTTCAAGGGCCCAGTTGGAGGTTTCACAAGGGCAGATATTTTAAAACATTCCTTTCCAGAGATTTGGAAATATTTTGATGTAGGATTTGATTCTCGTGTCATAATCCTATAAATTTTGTTTTTCTGAGCTTAATTTGGTTTTGTTGCAAAGTGCCTTGCTTGGTTTTGTTTTGCAAAGTGTTGGACTTTAGTGTAAATAAGGTTATGTGTTTCCCCTTCTTTATCTAAGAACTGGATACAAATGGTGTGTGGCCATTTTAGCTTCCTATAAAACTCATTTTGGGGGACAGTTCTAAGGTATTTAAGTGAGAGCACTACTTTCATAACGTGATTCAACTGTTTGTCCTCTCAGTATAATACCTGTTTCCCTGGGCTTTATTCGAGAGTGATTTGCTTTAAATTTCATCATCACCATCTTGAAGGTACCTCTCAATCTCTGATCTTTCCGTTTTCATGTGGCCACACCCTCAGGACCTGGGAGGCTTCTTTTCTACAGGCTGGCACTGAAACAAACTTGGAGAGGTCACCTCTCCCACCACCCTGTAGCCCACACCTCAGCTGTGGAGACACACCAGGGCACCCATCCCAAATAGGTTCTAGTCTCCCCTTGCTGTTCAGTACACACTGTGAGTTTTCTTGGACTGGGTTGAAACTTTAACTGGGAACTGGATGTTCAGCCTTCTCTTCTCCCTGCTGTGGATCCTTTAGGAATACCTGAACAGTATTTTGCAACATGCAAAAGACTTTAAGGAGTATCATCGGTCTGTGGCTGGCAAGATCCAGAAGCTTTCCAAAGCAGTGGCCACCTGGCATGCCAACACCGAAAGGGAGCAGAAGAAAGAGACGGAGCGGATTGAGAAGGAGAGAATGCGGAGGCTGATGGTAAGGACCCTGCCTACGGAAATTCAGGAAAGTGCTTTGCTCGTAGCCATCTGCACTGAGAAACATGCCATGGTACAAGGAGAAAGTAAAAGCTGTTTATCGAGTATACTAATCCATTCCTTTAAACTTCAGAGGGATAAGGTAAAAATACCTTCTTTTCCCTAGACAACGCAATGCCAGTAGTCAAGGGCTACCACTGATGAGTACGATGTTTCCATGTCCTAGGGTGGCACTGGCACTGCCAGTTTGATGATAGCTTCTCACGTGAAGATAGGTTCTCTATTTTTTAGGAGTTTTGATAACCAGACCTGGAGGGATGGAAGTGGCAGTTCTTTTTAAAGTAGTGCCTCTTTTCTCTTATTCTCTCCTCTTCTTCCATTGCCAAAAGCAGAAAGCCCAGGATATTTCATTGTGATTTCTGCCAAACCTTTAAGATGATCACCCTACCACACAAGCATTCCTTGGTAACCACGGATTGGTCCCAGGACCCCACCAGATACCAAAATCCATGATGCTCAAGTCTCTTATATGAAACGGCGTAGGACGGTGAGCCTTCCGCATCTATAGATGCGGATGCAGAAACCACAGATATGGAGGGCCTAAATTAAATTGTTTCGTGGAATAGAAAAAGAAGAAAACTCCTAAAGTCGTCTTTTAAAGCAAGTGTAATATCAATACTAAAGCACTGTGAAAAATTCCAGTGAGAAAAAAAGACTAACATTAATGAAACAATTTTGAATGATATATTAGCAAAGAAAATACAGCATGGTATTTAAAAAGTGGTTTAAAAAATAGTGCTTCTTTGAGACTAATGACACAAGTTGTTTTGAATGAATATCTCATTAAATTGTGTCTTGGAATCTAGGAAGTTGTTTTTTTTTTGAAGTCTCTGATGCTTATGCTTATCTTTTTTTTTTTTTTCTAATGGTAGAAATGTTTCTTTAATAGTTTAAAAAGTGATTTTTCAGTTAATTTTGAAATACTGCTTTTTTGTTATAGCTGTGTTATTGTGGAATGCTATTCATGGGTCATTCCATTTCTACTGTTACTTTTTAATGGATATATAAACACAGAAGGAATTGGTTTATATCATAGGCCTACATATTTGCTTTTATTGGCCACTTATTTTTGGAATCAAATCTCAGAGCACACCATGGATTTTAGAAAAGTGTGTGTGATGTATATTGACAGACCTGCATATTCTTTGTGGGATGTAATGCCTGAGTATTGGATGAAGATAAAATCATTAGGGTCAACCTGTAATTATGTCCCTGAAAAATTCCAAGTGACACAGTCCTGGCTGGTATTACAGTTTGCATTTTTTGGTCATTAATTTTTCTTTGGATTTCAGAGAGTAAACAACATATTTTAAAATGCTCTGTGTCCAGGTACTACTAAATCTTGTCATCTTCTGCCTCCCGCTCCTTTTTTGGACGGGAAGGGACTGTCTCAGAGATTGCTAACTAGCTGGGGAGACCATTTTATAGTCATCTGAGCAGTAAGCAATCAAATTTGTCTGATTCAACTGAAGTGAGACTATATTAGAACTTCAGTAACAGATTGGTTTGACACTAATGATTAGGCATTTGCAAATCATTAATTTTTGCAATTAAGTGATGGAATATATAGATAACGGAGAAACTGAAGTTTTTTTTTATCACTCTTTCTTCAAGTGAGATCAACCATAACCAAAAGCAATTAGAGTTATAATAGCATTCGAGGTTCATGTTCATCCACGGGGCAGACAGCAGCCAGGAGGAGTGATGAAGCTGCTGTCGCTCCAGCAAGTGCTGGAGGGACACCCTTGGACTGAAAAACCCAAGCTCCTCTATAATGGAGCTGCCTCCTAAAGATTTTGCTATGTGTTCCTTTTATTCTGCATCACGTGAAGAAAATATTTTGGAAATGTCCTTTTATTGGGATGTATAAAGAAGATTTCTCTTGAAACAACCCAGAGTCCATCAGAGTTTTTATTCCATTTAACCTCATAACGCTGCTTAATGGAAAGTACTGTCACTGTGTTATGGCTCAGCACTCTCAGGCTTCAGGTGCTAAATGACTTGTCTCCAGTCACCTGGGTGCACCATGCAGTGCTGATCTGGGACCAAAATCCCCACAATTTGACCTTTGCTATCAACCGCAGTGTCTGTCATGCTTTGAAGTATCAGAAATTATTTGTTCAAAACCTATTCAGTTCTTCGCCTCTGGAAGTACTTATGGAAATACTTACGAATGAAAAGCTATTACGGAATTTGCTTCAGGACCATTCAGTTCAGAATTACAGGGCAGAGGTGGGGGAAGGGGCAGCAGTGAAACGAGTCATCACGTCATCACGAGTTAATTGTGTTGGTTGCTGTTGGTTATATGAGTGAGTTTACTACTTTCTCTGCTTTTGATTATGTTTAACAATTTCCAATACAAAGTTAAGGGTAAGCTTCAGATGGTGAATCATCAAATTGTAACACTTTTTGTGCAGTTTAAACAAAGAAGAATGGAAAGTTGGCTCGAAATGCTTGATCACACCACACAAATTGTGTGGTTACATGTGTTGATCTGGCCCTGAACCCCCGTTCTTGGGAGGTAGGCATCACACCGCCCTGTGTTCCCCAGTCCCCGCCAGGGTTCAAGGACTTGGGCGGCTGGAATCATTCAGTTTGCTGCATACACCGCTGAAGTTCAGACCATCAGGAGAAGGATGTGTGGGAAAAGGTGTTGCCCACAAACTTTTATTATGTTCTCGTCACATTCTTCTTTCCTTAATAGGCTGAAGATGAAGAGGGCTATAGAAAACTGATCGATCAAAAGAAAGACAGGCGTTTAGCATACCTCTTGCAGCAGACTGATGAGTATGTGGCCAACCTGACTAACCTGGTTTGGGAGCACAAGCAAGCCCAGGCGGCCAAAGAGAAGAAGAAGAGGAGGAGGAAGAAGAAGGTGAGTACTCTGATGCCTGTGGCTGAGCTGGGGATGTGTGTTTGGGGACCGGTTTTAGGCCTGTCTTGCCCTGTAATGAGTACTCCTTAACTACCCTCATGGAAGACTTAGATGATTTTACTGTAAACACTGCTGACATAGATGGGTTGATGAGGCATATTAGACAACATATTGGAGATGGACAGAATGTATATTCAATTCCTATTTCCACTGTTTGACACAATATTAAAAAACTAAGTACACATAGTCGATAGGAAAGGGGAAAACGTGGCCCAAAGAAGGGTTTGCTCAAGTGCAATGCGTAGGCAGGGGACTGCTGAGTTAAGAAACTGGAATGAAAAATGAAAACCAAAATGCCTTGTTCAGATTGAAAGGAGCCAGAGGAAGATGAAAGAGAGAGCTTTGAGATACTTTTAGTAACATATTTCAGCCTGTTTGGACAGACAGCTATTGCCAAGATTGTTCATTCAGTTCAGCTGTCCTAGCGTTACAGTGAGGAAAATGTGCAGGTCAGAGTTTTAGGTCATTACAGAAAACAATAGTCTTATGTAAAATAATCTGAATTATCATGAGAAGTGAGGGTAAGATTTACAATCTCTGTTCTGCAGATCGTATATCTCACTTCAAGGGTAACCTGCTTCCCTGTGTGGACCTGTGGATATATTAGATCCTCTTGGAAGCTTAGGTAGTCTGGTAATATAGTTCTTGGTGGCTATTCCATTTTCATGGTCAGTCCTGATTGGTCTGGGTATAGACATCAGCAGGAAGGCTTTAAAATTGTGAAGATTGAGGACTGGATGCATTTAATCATTTTTTTCTGTGCACGGAATAATGGAACAAAATGTTTTTCGAAAAATAATTAATTTCATGGCTCCTGACTTCTCATACCTGTTTCATAATTAAGGAGGAGGAATAAATGATTGAGAAGGTGCCTTCTGCATCTGATTTCTTTAGTATAAGATAGCTCCCCTTATTGTGAAGGTGAACGAGGGATGAGTCAGGGTTTGCATTTCGACATTTCCTTGGTGAGAAATACCAAATTTTCTTGTCAAGGTCGCATTATAGACTTTGCAAAATTCCAGCTCCCAATTTCTAACTTAAAGTTGACACATGGCAACCAGATACAATTCTGTAATATTCTGTAGGTGCATGCTAAGTCACTTCAGTCGTGTTCAACTCCTTGAAACCCTATGGACTGGGGCCCACCAGCCTCCTCTGTCCATGGGATTCTCCAGGCAAATATACTGGAGTGGGTTGCCCTGCCCTCCTCCAGGGGATCTTCCCAACCCAGGGATGGAACCAGTGTCTCTTATGTCTCCTGCAATTGGCAGACAGGTTCTTTACCACTAGCATTACCTGGGAAGCCTGTGTTCCATAGGTGGACCCATGAAATAGCAGTTTTAGCTTTTCCTAATCCTGAAGTTTATTCTGTGGAGGCTGTAACAAAAAGGTCACTGTTAGTGTTTTTAACATTGCAGTTCATATTCTATGTTTGTTTGTGATTAAAAGCTAATGACTCAAATTTGAGCTTCTGGCTTTTAATGAATGGATTGTTGCCATAGTACTCAGGGCTTCCAGGTGGCTCAGTTGTAAAGAATCTGCCTGCCAATGCAGAAGATGTGGATTCAGTTCCTGGGTCGGGAAGATCCCCTGGAAAAGGAAATGGCAACCCACTCAAATAGTCTTGCCTGGGAAATCTCATGGACAGAGGAGCCTGGTGGGCTACAGTCCATGGGGTTGCAAAAGAGTTGGACATGACTTAGCGACTAAATAGCAAACAGTCACAGTATTAAATTGCTATATCATCATAGGCAAAGAAAGATACATAATTGAGTAGTAATGATTATGCTTTTGTTTCTGTGTTAATCTTTACAGAGCAGGAACCTGTTGGTATTTTTCATGGTGCTTGCAACTCTGCATCATCTATAGGTTGACTCTCTACTTCCAAACTCTTGCTTTCAGATTTGCTAATAGCACTTATTTTTTCTATCCCATGTAGTTGCTCAGCAAATATTAACCGAACTCTTACTGTGATCTAGGCAGCGTGCTAGATTCTGAGGGAGAGAGTACAGAGGTGAGGAAGATTTCTCCTGCCCTCCTAATTAAACCAAAGAAGGAGACAGGCAGACATTAGTCAAACTATGCACCTGAATATATAAGTATAAACTGTAACAAATGCTGTGAAGGAAGGCAGGGAGCCAGACTACGACCTGATTGCTTGGCAAATGAGTCATAGGTACCCCAAGTGACTCCGGTCTACCTGGCGTCTCTCTCTGGGCATCTCCCGTTGATGAGCTCACATGATGAAATATGCAGAATTGTTACTTAATTATCAGCCCTTCCCCTCTTGCCTGGCATGCTGTCAGGATGCCTTGCATCTGAGCACTCCCTGCCCTCAGCAGGACCAAGGAGATCAAGCTCAATTTCCTTCCCGGCCATCTTGTTGGGAAACACTGGATAAAGGACAACAAGACACTGGGATCCTTTCTAGTCCTTCCTGAAAACTGTGTCACAGGGTCTTAAGACTTAGTTCAAAGTGAGTCACCCAATTTCAGATGTACCTTCATTCAAGTGCAAAGAAAATGGATGCTTTCAAAAGCTGATTATTTGACACTTTGGATTATCTGGAGTTCCTCTCCCCTCCATTAGAGTGAATGATTGAGAGTTGTTTGTTCCAGCTTCTCTGTCGGGGAGGGAGGCTGCTTGGGGACGTTTAATTCTATGCTATCCCTTTCAGCATTTCCCGTAGAAGTAATATCACGCTGCACCTATCTACGGGGTTATTTTCTCCCCCTTATTAAGTAAGGCATCCCCAAATCTTTGTTTTGAAAACAGCTTCTTTACCCAGTGAACTAATAGCACTGAGCTAGTGGCAACACTTGAAGGATAAGATCTAGGTCACTCCAGGACCTCTGCCATCAAAGATGAGTATGATGGACCTTGTGATTTATTGGAAAGGGGCAACTTTGTTACTTTTTGTCATTTTTTAAGAATTACCCCAGTGTAACGGAGAAGGCCTCTTTCTTTCTTGGGGAGTTGATCCTGGTTACTTGGTATTAATGAATAATAAAGCGGGTTTCCTGTAACCTCAAATGACCTTGCTTAATTTTTCTCTTCTCATCAATAGAGCCACTTCTATGAAGTATACATTTATAAGTCATTCTGAAACTTCTCTCTCTCAACCTGTCTTCCATTAATGCTCTTGAAGTGGAAGAAAAAGAAGTAAACTCTGTGTTATCTACTCGAGCGTTAGAGGAGGAATCGTTTTTCAAGTATTGAAATAACTAATTATGTGACACCGGCTCATGCGGGACAGCATGAACAGTGTTAGTGTGTGCTTACCGTGCCCTTGGAGGTCTACTTCCTCTGCCGTGAGAGTTCTGGCCTATCTACTGGAGGGACCCAAGGTTGAAATGGGGGTGTGTACACATAGAAGTGAACATGCTCACTTATGACTTGGATCACTATCTAAATCACATTAATACACTGTCTTTTAAATTCATAACTGCATCAGAAAGCATAGAATACTAATTGTTCTTGTTCCCTGGTAGGATATTTCATTAAGAGATCTATAACCCAGCTCTTCAGTCTCTTAATCTGTTAGAAGGTGATAGGAACAGGACCTACAACCTGCATTTGTTGTAAGGATTGCATAGGTTATATGCATGCATGTGCACTCAATTGTGTCTGACTCTGCGACTCCATAGCCCGCTAGGCTCCTCTGTCCAAGGAATTATCCAGGCAAGAATACTGGAGTGGGTTGCTATTTCCTACTCCAAGGGATCTTCCCGACCCAGGGATGAGACCTGAGTCTCCTGCGTCTTTTGCACTGGCTTGCGGATTCTCTACTACTGAGCACCTGGGAAGCCCAAGATTATCTAAAGCACTTTGAATGCTCCCAGGGACATAGTAAGTGCTCAGTAAATATTGGTTATCTTATCAGGAAGTTCTGTGGTATAAATGCAGGATAGTGAGTGTCCAAATATGGTTATAGGTTTCTCTGAAAAGGAAATCTTCTTTTTCCACTTATTGCATATTCTCTGTGATGTTGAGAAAATAAATGGCCATTTTTTTCTAGGTGAAGCTCAGTTAGCTATTACTAAGTCAGGTGTCTTTTGGGATGATGACAGTCCCCTTGGCTGTTGTGGCCTGCAGTGGGAAATGAGGATGTCTTATTTTGGGCAGACTCTGCTTCCCTTACCTCCCCAGCTCCTACAAAGAGAATTTTCTAATTATTTGGCCTCTGCTCTCCGATGGTTCCTGGTAATAATGAGGCATTTCTTACGTAGATTTAGGGTATGTTTTTCCTTGGGCTGTGGTCAGGAGCCCCATGCCAGCCCCCTGCCCCTGAATCTACTGCTGAGAAGTCTGGTCACTTCAGAGGTTCAGCTTCCCCAGCTATTGACTTCAGGCCAAAATTAAAGTATTTAATTCCCTCTTCCCAAATCTTTCACTGGGGTGTACACCAGCACAACTATATCCTTGGTGTTTATTGTGACATTTCTTGGAAACTCATGATACTAATGGGAACATACTCAGAGAATCCATGGGGGAGCACTGTGCCAAGTCTCTTTTTCATTGTGGCCTTTGGTTCTCTTTCTTTCCCTCTCATCAAACAGTATTATATACACTGTTAAATGTGAATCTCAGATCTGTGATGTTTTGCAGGGGGAACCTTTCTGACACTAGTGTATTGATCAATATAGAGATGAAAAATGTGTTTTTCTTTTAGGTATCAAATAATTAAAAAAAACCTCTTGGTATAATGATGAAAACAGCATCAGATGAAAAGCTATAATCTTATTGAGACATTTTATATTCAATTTATTCTCCAGTCCTTCTCAGTTCTTTTATCTCTTTTCCCCAGAGACTATTAGTTTATTGCAGTTTTCCTCCACAAGGAGATTTTTGTAGGTGAAAGAAATATTCTAAGGCAATTTTGGGCATTTGAGTATAGTGACTATTGTAAAGGTAGGTGAATGCAATGACACAATTTATTAGATTTATTTGATAAGTTTAGTGTCAAAATGGGTGAAACCAGAAGTTTGGATCAAAGTCTTGCTTAACTGGATTAACCAGTTACTTGAGTCAAAATGTTGGAGCTGGTTTTCCCTGCAAGGCACTCCCTAAGTCATGTGCAATTACTTGTTAACTTGATATTCTTGGTATTTTTTATTACCTGTTCACCTGTCTTAATGCTCACAGTTCCTCTTAAGTGACAGTAAAAATAACCAAGTGGTTCCTGACAATCTCAGGTTTCCCTCAGAGCAGAATGAGTCTTTAAGATGCCAGCACATTTGAATGATATTTCGGTATATTGTAACAACACCTGCTGGGGGATAAACTATGTTCATTGTATAATATAGTTTGTAAGATATTTGATATAAAACTGTTTCTTTACAAAGTGAGGCTGTTTGTGGCGTGTGTTGTGGTAATCTGCATAAAATACCCATTGAAGCCCATTTTCTTTTCTTTGAATATTTATTCATTTGTTTAGCCAGGCTGGGGTCTTAGTTGCGGCATGTGGAATCCTTAGTTGAGGCATGTGGGATCTAGTTCCCTGACCAGGGATCAAACCCATGCCCCCTGCATTGGGCACACCAAGTCTTAGCCACTGGACCATCAGGGAAGCCTGAAGCCCATTTTCTTGGGTTCAGCTTCCTCAGGGTTTTCACGTTTGGGGTTTCCTTTCTCTCCTTACCTTGTCACTGATTGTGTTATACAGCCTAGGAAGATGGGTACCTGAGTACAAAGCTTTGTTCACGAATATTCCTAAAGAGAGTGAATTCACATTGGCCTTGGAAATCGGGAAGCCCAATTCTTTCACATTGTGTCACATCCGCCTCCGTAATTACATTCCACCCTCCACCCATAAGGGTAGTTAGTTATCAACTTTTTGCAGATCGGAAGAAGCCAGTACAAAGTTCCTTTAGCCTGATTAGTGGCTGAACTGAAGTGGATTTGGTTTTTGTTTTAATCAGTGGAGATGAGCTGGGCAGACTCACTGATAGAGAACTTCCTCAGGCAGCCGCTGCCACAGGAGCGTCGGGTTGTTTCACCAGGGGCTCGGGGTCTGTCCAGGGTTAGCTCCTGTGGTACCACAGTCACAGACTGTTTGGAGCTGACCATAAACAAAAGAAGAAAAGAATTTTTTTTTGGAGGGGAGGGGAGTAGAGGGTTCAGTACTAGTTTGATGTGAGAATGTGGATTTATGAAAGTATACCCACCACAGATTGTCCCCAAACTGAAGAAATTCAAAGCATGATGGGAGAACTTGACATCTCCTGCCATAGAGCAGACTGCCATCTGGCTTCCACCTTGTATAACAGCACAGCCGAACTGGGTGTAGATACAGGGCACACACGGGAAGTATCATAGAGTGCCGGTTCAGTGAGGGAACTGTGTATATTCTTAGCTTTTTTATGATTTGCAAACATATTGGCACCTATCACAATGGTGATAATTCATTGAGTGTATGCTAAGTGGAAAGCTTTGTTCTTGCTGTTTTCATTCATTCCTTCATTCACTATATTTATTTAGTGTCTTTTGAGTGCCAGGACCCCTTGTAAGGTATGGAAATACATGTGTGAACAAAACAGACAGAAATCCCTGACTTTGTAATGTTAGGAAGCAATTTTCAGACAGTGCTGTGTCTTATATAGACATAAATAACCCTCAGACTATCATTGATTCTTTTACATTGTGAAAAATGACACTCGCAATGTATATTACATGTAACCTTAGATTATCTGTATTAACATGGTGATCAGGTCCTGCAGCAGCCCAGTGAAGTGGGAACTGTTACTTTCCCAGAAGAGGGAACAAAGATTCAAGAGATTTGCTCAAGATCACATGGCTAAGTATTCGTGCACTTAGTGACAAAGCTAGGATTCAAACGCAGTTCATCTAATCCCAGGACCAAGATTCCTAAGTCTAATATTACATTGCCTCTCAGATTTGATACTAGATGGAAATTTAAAAATTAGTTTAGAGGATTTTAAGTAATAGAAAGTCCTGCTGATGAGGCAGTTTTAGATAACACCCTATCTGGTTGATAGCATATTCATAGAAGAGTGTTCTTCATAATAGTTTTGACTTTGTTATTTATGGTCCTTCAGACTTTTTAAATGTGCTATTCATTGAAACGGTGATCCATTTCCACTAGCAAGATACTGGAAATTGGCTTATTCATTGTCTCATTTGATATTCTTTGTTTGCCAAATTTGTAGCTAATTTCTGATTTGTATGGAGAGAATGGTGGGATTAATTGACTTTCTGCAATTAATTGAAAAAGTCCCCTGAATATAGTGCCTGAGAAATCCAAAAATGGACTTTTCAGGGGAGCTGGTAGCAGGGACAGTTCCTTTTCTGGACTTTCTGCCGTTGTTCTCCGAATCCATAGCCCAGATATAGGGCCCAGTGCTTTTCCATGATGGTCATTCCTTTTGAGCTTGGAAATATTTTCACTTTGGGGTTGCAGAAATAGAAAATCAAATTCTTGGGAAATTATAACCAAAGGGAGCATTTCATTTGGTAGAAGTGCTACATTTTTTACACGTTGTGCTTTGGCATACATGTATACGTGTACGTTTTATAAGAAAATTATCAAAGAACTTCAGAAATTTCAGACATTTATGGGAACTGCCCTTCTTCGGTACAGACAAAGACTGGATTTTCAACCCTAGACATTTTCTGTAAAAGCTGTTTTGTCAAGAGACAATTGAGTTATTTTCACAGGAAGCAAAAAATGTATTACACAATCAATGCCTTAAGTAAACAAAGTGGAGTTAATATTGATTCTGTATCATTATGTATATTTTTAATTAACTAAAGGGCCCAGGGGAGGAAAGCTCATTTTCTTAAATGTCTTGATAAAGGAAATGACTGAAGTTGGTTTTTTTTCTCCTCATCGCACTACACAGAATAACTTTAAAATAAGGATTCCATGAAGGTGGTGTTAAAGATTTCACTTGTCAAAGAGGTTGTTATAAATGTAATGAATTTCAGACTATGTTGTGTTTATTGCAGATGAGGCTCTATCAGGTATGTACAAAATATGACATAATCCTAGCTTTTCATTTAAGCGGTCTTTGAGGCACATAGAGGTTAATGGGCTAAGATACTGGAATATTTAAGAAATGGAGGATGACAGAATTTTCCATGAGACCACAGAATCTGCATCAAATTTCCCCATATACCCACTGAGGAAATGCTATTATGAAAGCCAATTAGGTAGAATGAAAAGCATTCAGAAAATACACAGGATTTTGAATGATTTCGTATTTTTATAACCCAAGAGTGATTCAGAGTTCATTCTTGAGGGGACATTTTTTAGAAAACTTGCTAAGGGAATGAGCAAGTTGAACTGATTCAGGATGTGTCTTCCTAGTGCCAGATACAACCACGTTTCAGACTGTGACCTCGGCCCTAATGCTGCCTCATCTTAAGCTCTTTGCATCCTAGAAGACACAGTCCACCCCTCTCTAATGGGCCAACCCTGAGTCACATCTAGCTTCAGTCACTCCCTGCAAGTTGCCAATAAAATTCACACTCTGTCTCGGAGAGTGAAGAGAAACACACATAAAAGGCATTAATTCTTAAGCTCTGTTGGATGGTGACAAGTAGTAATGAAATGCTGTTATGTGCCACTGAGTTGCCACGAGGTCCTTCCTGTACCCACCTTCTGGGTTCATACCTAACATTTGACATTGTTTTGCAGAAGGCTGAAGAGAACGCAGAAGGAGGGGAGTCTGCCCTGGGACCAGATGGAGAAGTAAGGGATTTTGCATCCATTTTTACTGTACTCTGCTGAATGAAGCCCTGCTATTCTCTGTGTATACTAATTGTATTTTTCACTCCACTATTCATTTTTTAAGTAAAAAGAGTAGTCCATTAGCATAGTAGACAATTAAAATAGCATAAAAGGAATACACTAAACAGTAATCTTCCATCTCAGACTGCCAATCAACTGATATTAAGTTTCTTGTATACCATTCCAGAAATTTTCTGTGCACATATAAGCATGTGTTTATGAATATACAGAATGTGGAAAAATCTTAAGTGATTCTATAATTACATTTTCCCTGTCAATGATGCAGAAGCATAAAATATGACCCAGTTTCTTTCATTTACTTTGAAATTTCATAACTCCATAAGCCAAACAATTTACGTATTTGGTAGCCTTTTTTTTTTTTTTTTAAATTTTCTGTAAGCTTACCCTATAGCTTCTATTCGTAGATTCATCAGTATATTTCTAAATTTTATTTCTGTTATTTCTGATATTCTCCTGCATCACCAGAATACAGTGATTGATTTATTGGATTTTTTTTTTCTCTGAAAACTCAGAGTTCTGTGCCAGTGATTCACATGAGCATGTGTCCCTCAGAGTGGGATGGGAAGGGCATTTGTTTCAAACTACCTTCTCCTCTCACAGATTCTGACAAATCTGCCTGGAAGATTGGGGTGGGTGGAGGGTTGCCTCTTTCCTTTCCAGAATCACCTTTCACATGAGTCATATTATGAATGTGAACAGCCCAATGGCAGGTAAAAGGTTGAAACCACTATTCTATGCAGAAACCTCTTGAACAATAAATGTTACTTAACCACTATAATTCATCACAAGGAAAGAAAAGATTGGGATAAATGTCTAATGTGTGAGAAACACTCAGTGGGCTATTATAGGGGAAGAATATTGTATATTAGGGCACTTAGGAACGGCTCTAATTTCTGAAAGCCCAGCCTTACCAAAGCATGCCTCACATGGGTCTGTAATTAACAAGCACATGGGGAAAGATTTTAAGGTGTTAGTGTGGTAGCTCTCTTGTATTATCCCCTGGGAAAATTAGCTCATACACTTTTTTTTTTTTTTTTTTAAATCATAGCACATGATGTGTTCTGTTTGCTGTAGTGGGCAGTCTTCATCTTACCTGGTTTGTTTTGAAATAAAGTTCTGATTACACTCTGCTGTGTTCACTCAGTGTTTCTGCCAAAGTTCTAATTTCAGCTGTAGCGATTCTCAGTTTTCTCTGAGGTATGACACAAACAGTAAAAGAAGCTGTAGTACCACAGGTCAAGACAATGGAATACGATTCTTCCAAGGGAAATGGTAGCAATTCCTACGTAAGTAGGAAATTCAGGAAACGCTACTTACGGTAGGTGTCCTACTTATCACATGAACATACAGATGACCTTCTACATTAATGAGGAAGAAGCATTGTCTTGAAATGCAAAGTAACAGCGTTCACAGCCATTGCTTCAGCACACATAAAAGGACAGAAACTCTGGAGTAAGCCTTCTCATTTTTTCAGGTTATTTTTGTGGATAATTGCTAATATGTTGTTTCTTTTTCTGACAGTGCTGTGTTGAGGGAGAAGGGGGAGAGAACCAGTTTTGAGGTGGAGGGGGAACATGGTCATTTCCTATTAGATATAGAAGATAACCTACAGCACGCTGTTTTTCCATTTTAACTCCAGATAACAATTTAGAAACAACTTTTCGGAATTAGTGAATTGCCTAAATGTGTGAATTTTATCACTTTTAAGGAAATGGATAACTTGAATTCCTCACAGATCAAGCATTTCCAAACAGACATCTCGCCTGGGGGCCTGCTCCTAGATGCACAGTCCCCGTGTAATCATAGCATTCATTTGCATAGGATTACTCCAGTTTTAGACCTTTTTAAACAATTCGTTCTCTGAAGTAGGTTAAACACAGCCTCTGCAATTTCACTTATTCTCTTAATTTTCTGAGCAAACTACTTTTCATTGAGAGTCCAGTGACGAATTTCAGCTCAAACCTGATTGATTTGCCAGATTTCCAATGAGCAGAGCCTTTTGCTTTATTGCAGGTCCCCATGGTTGGGCTAGGTACCTGATGGTTTGGTTTTGGATGAAATGACATTGTTTCTGCAGAAGCCACACTGGCCATTAAGAGATGACACAAGTGACAATCCCTCTTTCTTTTTTCCATGATTCTCTCTGAAACCATGAGTTTGTAGTAGTCTTTATCTGGGGGAAGTATCCTGAATATTCATTGGAAGGACCGAGGCTGAACTGAAGCTCCAATACTTTGGCCACCTGATGCGAAGAGCTACTCACTGGAAGAAACCCTGATGCTGGGATAGACTGAGGGCATGAGGAGAGAGGGGAAAAGAGGATGAGATGGTTGGATGGCATCATCAACATAATAGACATGAGTTTGAACATACTCTGGGAGACAGTGAAGGACAGGGAAGCCTGGCGTGCTACAGTCCATGGGGTCCCTAAGAGTCGGACATGACTTAGTGACTGAACAACAGCAAATTAATATGTGGGGGTTTAAGGGTTCTTAGTTGAAAATGGCAAGAATCAGCTCTGCTTGATTTAAGTAAGAAGGCAACATGTCACTAGGATATTGCATGGGTCATCAGATCTCCTGAAGGCAATAATCTGACTGGGACTACGCTGTTATTTCAGTTATGCGTTACTGTGGTGTGCTCTACACCTGGTTAGTGAAGACACAGCTGTCCTTGGGAGTAGGCATGGCCAATACCACTGCACTGGCAATGTGCCACTGTTGTCTGCTCTCGTGCCGGTGTGCCCATTGGCCCTCGCTTTCTTCTAGGTCCTGATTCAGAGCCTTGGTGAATGTGCCCAGTTGCAGAGCTTAGGTCTTGTGCCAACACCTTAGCTGCAAGGAAGGCCAATGTTTTCCATTTCTTTAGTGAAAAGTGACCTCCCACATCCCACCTGGGACTCACCAGGAGGCAAAATTTCTAATCACAGGAAAGGGTTTCAAATGCTGGATAGCCACAAACTCTAGCACAGAGTTGGGAGACTATCATAACACTAAGCAGTACCATGTCTTTTCTTCTGTCTAGCCCATAGATGAGAGCAGCCAGATGAGTGACCTCCCCGTCAAAGTGACTCACACAGAAACTGGCAAGGTCCTGTTTGGCCCAGAAGCACCCAAAGCAAGTCAGCTGGATGCCTGGTTGGAAATGAATCCTGGGTATGGCATGAAAGCAGAATTATTGGTGTTCTTTGGCTTTTTAGATTTTTGTGGTCCTTGTAAAATCTGGGAACTGAAACAACCTGACCATTGCTGAACTGAGGTTATTACTTGCATTTGTCATTTGTACATAGAATGGGCCGTATGTATTTGTGTATACATATACACACACATAATAATTTAAAAAGCTAAACTTGCTCTTCCTCCCTGCTCTTTTTCTTATAGTTACGAAGTTGCCCCTAGATCGGACAGTGAAGAGAGTGATTCTGATTATGAGGAGGAGGTATGTTTGTGTCTCTGTTTGGAGTTCATTGGCTGGAAAGTTCTCAGAAAATACCTGGGTCCTTCTGCCTCTTCGTCCGCCACTGTTAGCCCGCGGGTGACAGCTGGCCTGGAGGGTTTGCCAGAGCTTCGCTGGTTCATGCCTAGTTTCACAGTGACTTCTCAGGGGCTCCTCCTGGCCAGTGGGGAAACTCGGTGAATTCTCAATTTATTTGAAACCAAGAAAAGAGAAGCTGGCATTAAATTGGAGGTGGTAGAAAGGTCTCTGGAGGAAAATTGGAGATGGATTACTTTGGGAAAAGCAATTCCATGCTTCTAAGTGGTTTACACTGAGGGTTAAGAGCCTAAAAATGCCTGAAGTCCTTTAGTGCTTAGGCCTGTTTGAAGCTGTAAGTATTGAAATTTGGACAAAAAGGGCAACATGTACTTGGTTTAATGAGTTTATTGATCCTCTTGGTTTTTTTTTTTTTTTTTTTTAATGGGATTCTTATTTTAATTCTTGGGATATAATTGGTATCCAACTTTCTCAGTCTCTTGGAAGGAATACTTACTGTATCTAGAACCTAAAATGGTATACTTTTAATAGAAATGAAAGAATAATCAAGGTATTTCTAGATCAACTTTAAATTGCTTAACAATTACAAATAGAAGAAATAAATGAAGATTTTTATCTCCGTTATTAGAGCATTGCTAGTGTGTAGTCATAAATCTGATGTTTACCAGTTTAGAGGAATCTTGGTTCAAAGAACACCATGGCCAGAGCAGGGCAGCCTTACCAGTGACAGCTCACCAGAATTTTAAGACTGTGGTTATTTTCTTCTGTTTTGTGGACCTGTGTTTCCTAAATTAATCTACCATGGATTAAAGATGAAAGATAATAAAAGTTATTATTATTTTTTAAAGTGTACTATTAACAAGCAAATACTTTTGGAGGCATGCTATTTTTTTTTTATAGGCCACTCTTTCTCTGAGATATTTGAAACTTACAAAATCAATTTTTTAAATATCTCTTGTTTACTCGGATGAATGGGTCCATAAATGATCTGTTGGAAGAATCTTCTCATTGAGTCTGAGAGCCAGGGAGGGACAGAGACGAGGTAAAGAAGGCTGCTCAACCCAAGGGTGCTCTCCTAAGCGTGATAACTGCACACAGCTCCAGACAACTGGGACCAGAGTGAACTCTGACCTGGGGGTCCAGAGACTGGGTCCTCATCTGTGGCCAGTCATGTCCCCTCTTGGTGTTCACCTGGTCATGAAGGAGCTGTACCCACTCCTCATTTTACGCCTTACAGTTCAATGATCTGTGATCATAGATTTAACGTTCAGCATTACGATCATTGTCAGTCCTCATTGTTTCATTCAAAAGTGATGGAAAAGCATCATTCTCTTTAAGCCTACTTTTAAAGGGGATTCTTCTAGGTTATCTGAAAAGATTTAGCCTTCAACACCAAGTGGGTAGTAGTGGATATAATGGATATTTAGTAAAGCTTTCCAACAGGCCAGCAGAACCAAGTAGGTGGGGAGGTGATGAATCCTTTGCCATGTTATTGACAGCGTTTATCTACATATCCAGAAATATGAAGTGGCCCCAGAACGCACACCCAGAAGGCCACATGCCTACAAGCTCCAGTCCCTCCACTGTGAAGGCGTGTGAGAACATCCAGGGTCCACTGGCATCATCAAAAAGACAATACTAAGATCTCTTCAGCTGGCTTTGGAAGAGAAGGGTTTTAGAAGGTGGCTCAGTTATCAAGAGCAAATGTCTACAGCAGCAGTCCCCAACCTTTTTGGCACCCAGGGACCAGTTTCGTGGAAGAGTTTTTCCACAGACCATGGGGATACAGGCGATAGGGAGCAGCTGTAAATAGAGATGAAGCTTCACTCAATTGCCTGCTGCTCACCTCCTGCTGTGCAGCCCTGTTCCTAACAGGCCATGAACTGGTACCCATCCGTGACCCGAGGGTTAGGGACCCCTGATCTGCAAGACTCTCTGATGACCAAATATTGATACAGATCCATCTTTCTGGCATGGTTTTTACGTATTTACTCCTGGGGAGCAAGGGTTCCAGGATCCCTAGAGGGCTCCTTCTCTTCTTTCATTCAGTGGTTTAAACAGCGATGGAGCGGTGGGAATTGCGTAGTGTAGGTTAGGGTTAAATTTATGTCCCCCCTCGGTTGCGTTCACTTCACTTGTCAAGTTGAATACTATTCCCTTTCTTTCCACAAAATGCCAATCCTAGGGATTCCCTCTTTATTTTAAAGTAGAATCTTTGTTCCTTTTCCAGGATGAGGAGGAAGAGTCCAGCAGGCAGGAAACTGAAGAGAAAATACTTCTGGATCCAAACAGCGAGGAGGTTTCGGAGAAGGATGCCAAGCAGATCATCGAGTATGTATCGCTCAGAGTTTCATCTCTTATACATACGTTTCATGAGGGTTATCCCCTATGAGTTTTCTTTTAGAGAATTTTGTCTTTAAAGATGGAAGCTGACTTTATGCCCAGACTCCCCTTGAAATGCCACCATCAGAGGTCACCAGCGTGTCCCAGAGGTCACCAGCGTGTCCCACTGCTCAGCCCCTTCTTTGGTCCTCTTCTCCTTCCTGACTCCCTCCCTCCTGGGTTTCTCGTATCATACGCACTTCCAGACTAGATGAAATTTGCCCCTCCAACCGGCAGCCTTTCCCACCTCCCGTAATGGCATCAACACTCCTCCAGAAACCCTCCAGAAGGGATGTGCCCTTCCCTTCTCTGTCCTTGCTGCTGCAGGTGGCCAGCCCCTGACTCCCCCAGCCCAGTCTCTGAAACACCTCAGAGTCCTTCCCCTCACCTGAGCACCCAGCTCTTTGCCTCACCCCACCCATCCTCCACACCGGTGGGCTACACAGCTCTTTGCCTGTATCGCTCTAGTGTTAAAAGAAAAATTGTGGTGAAACAATCTGCAAAAGAGAACATTTTAAAGTGATGAGATTTAAAAAAAAAAAACAAAAAACAGAAATAGACATTCTGATATTTTCTCCTTTTATTCCAGGGCTCTATGCCCACTTCAGTAATCTTTCCTTTATCCATCTGCCCCCTTCTTCACTGAATGTTTTAGGAGCCCACCCCCACCCCACCTCCATAGGAGGCCTCCCTGGTGGCTCAGTGGTAAAGAATCTGCCTGCAATGCAGGAACCACAGGAGATGTAGGTTCGATCCCTAGGTCAGGAAGATCCCTTGGAGGTGGGGAGCGTGGCAACATACTCCAGTATTCTTGCCTGGAGAATCCCATGGACGGTCCATAGGGTTGCAAGGAGTCCAACAGGAATGAAGCAACTTAGCACGCACACTCTCACGCCCCCTCTGTAGAGTGACACAGTAGTCGGTTAACCTGCTGCAAAAACAGAACACTACCTCTTCTCTTTCCCGTGTCTTTAATGCCACTTTCTTCCCCCTCTAATCTGTCTTCCAAGCTTTGGGCAGTGTTCTGCGGGTAGGATTTATCTTTGATTTTCAAGGGCCTAGGACACTTCACTGGCAAAGTGTGAACTTGCAGGCGTACAGTTCATGCTCACAGCAGTCATCTGAAGTCAGGAAGGCCTGTGTGCAAATCCTGATGCCACCATCCTTCAGGCGACCTGGGCAAATTCATGAATTCATGAACTTAGTCTGAAGTTCTCCACAGGTGTAAAGTGGGGAAGGTAATAGTAACATCTGCCTTGCTTGCTTTTTGCGAGGATTACAGATAATATGTTTTACCTGCTGGGCATGAAGTAGGTGTGGGGGCTTCCCAGGTGGCGCTAGTGGTTAAGAATCTGCCTGCCAATGCAGGAGATGCAAGAGACTCAGGTTTTATCCCTATGTGGGGAAGATCCCCTGGAGGAGGGCATGGCAACTCACTCCAGCATTCTTGCCTGGAGAATCCCATGGACAGAGGAGCCTGGTAGGCTGCAGTCCATAGAGTCCCAAAGAGTTGGATACGACTGAGCGTGCACACGTGAAGGAGGTGATAAATGAAGCTCTACTTACTGCAGCTGTTTTTGGCTCTCCATTCATGCACAACTTCCCTGTGCGTGACTCTCCACTTTCTCTGCCCCAGGACAGCTAAGCAGGATGTGGACGACGAGTACAGCATGCAGTACAGTGCCCGAGGCTCCCAGTCCTACTATACCGTGGCCCACGCCATCTCTGAGAGGGTGGAGAAGCAGTCGGCCCTCCTCATTAATGGAACCCTGAAGCATTATCAGGTAACTGATGTGGTAACTGTGTATTCTTGGTAACACAAGGAACTGTATTCTTGGCAAGTTGCAATCTGTTACCTAGTTTTGATTGGATATGTTGTGTGCATGCTAATTGCTCAAGAGAGTTGATGATGGCAGGCGTCTGGGGTTACATTCTTTCTTTTTTCATTTTTGGCCATACTTCGTGGCATGTGGGATCTTCATTCCCCAGACCAGGGATCAAACCCATGCCCCTCTGCAGTGAAATTGTGGAGTCTTAACCACTGGACCACCAGGGAAGTCCTCATATCGCTTCTAGTATAGCAATTCTCTCTGCTGTGCCTGTAATTCTTGTTTTAGAGCATTCCATTTTACCTTCTTCACTAAGGCATTTACCCATTTTCCCTTTTATGGTTTTGAGATGAATTGTTTTCAGAAATCCTGACTTAACCTTTGCAACTGTTTTACCCATGGATCTCTTTAGAAGGGAAAACCCAGCCACGTTATATGAGTACAGGGAACATCTGTGTCCCTTTTTGAAGTAAATGAAGTATATTTCTTCAAAACTTGCAGTGGTGGCTATAGTTTAACATTATGAATTCAGCCACCTAAGAATTGCTGTTTACAACATTTACATGCCTTTTTTTTTTTTTTTTTGAGACACAATAAAGGGGTGAGCATCCATGCTTTGATGAAAACTAGGCTGTAAACACGGAGAAGGCAATGGCACCCCACTCCAGCACTCTTGCCTGGAAAATCCCATGGACGGAGAAGCCTGGTGGGCTGCAGTCCATGGGGTCGGGAAGAGTTGGACACGACTGAGCGACTTCCCTTTCACTTTTCACTTTCCTGCATTGGAGAAGGAAATGGCACCCCACTCCAGTGTTCTTGCCTGGAGAATCCCAGGGACGGGGGAGCCTGGTGGGCTGCCGTCTCTGGGGTCGCACAGAGTCGGACAGAAGCGACTTAGCAGCAGCAGTAGCAGCAGGCTGTAAACATAACGGATGTTTCTTTTGACCTGTCTGTAATGATGTCAGCACCTGTCTTTTACTTCCTTCCACTTCATAGTATTTTCCAAAGTGTGTTACTTGCAACATTTGTCCTGTGAGATAGACCCCAAAAAGAATGGGAAAAATGGGTTCTGTGGTTAAATATTAATAAATATGGGAAATACTATCCGCTGTAACTTGGATTACTGTATAATTTACTATTCCAAAGTTGGAGATGTATGAGAATGAACAGAGGCCCTTATAATTGATCAGAGGTGTCACCCAGGACTTTCAGAGCCAGTCAGACATCTGAGCACCCTGGCAGTGACCCCTCTTGGTAGCCCATGCTGTGCATCAGCAACTCATGACTGCAAAAATAAATGTGTCACGCATCCATATCAGCATCCTACAGTGAAATGAGTTTAGCTTCGTATTGCCCAAATTTCTCTGGCCACCAAACTTTCTTTTCGTATATCATATTCCTATTCATATCCTATAAAATTAGGGTCCTTTGGAATACACTTTGGGAGGTACTGAGGTGGTCAAAACTTCATTCAGGTTTTTCCATAACATCTTATGGATATTATGGAAAACTTAAACAAGCTCTTTGACCAACCCAATATACACCTTAGGCCAATAGCTCTCAAACTTTTGGAACCTGAGTCCAGGCTCCACTGAACTCTTAGAACGCAGCACTGTGTTGGCTGCCCTTGTGTGGAGGTGAAGAATACAGCTGCTGCCGCCTCAGTACTGCCTTGATTTGTGTTAAAGCGCCAGCAGTTTATACCCACTACTGCTTTTGCGTCATCAATGCAAATGTCAATGCAATAGAAAAGGCAGATGATGCCTTAGTGTTAATAAGAAAATAATTTTGATCTTGTGATCTCCTCAGAAGAGTCTGGAGACCCTCAAGAGTCCCCGGAGCACAATTCGAGAAGTAGTGCTCTGGCTGCAGTGAGGTCATGTTCTCTCCAAAGACCATGCTACTTTCATGAAGTTCAAAGTTGTTGTCATCTGATTTGGCTTACCTGATGTAGATAGGAACTTGGAGTTGGTTCTGATGACCTCCTGTATGTCTGTGTATGGAAAGTGCATTCTTTAGATTATTCATAAATAACTTTTAAAGCCACATTGATTTCCTTCTGCCATCTGAGAACTTTTTAAGTATTCTTCATCACTGTCTTTTCAAACCTATCTCCTCCTCTTTCCCTATAGCAATTTTATGGCCTTCCTCCTCTGCTGGCTGCTATAAGATTTCCTGAACATGCCTCACTCTCTCCTCCTCTGGTTTTTTTTCGCTTCATAAAGTTTCTTATTCCTGGACTCTGACTACCCATGTCCACCTGATGAAATCAATTTCTGCTTCTCTTTTACCTGGGATTAAAACAGATGCAAAATTCAGCTCCTTTGCCAATTTTCATTAACAAATAGAGAAAGAAATCCACTCCCATTGAGTGTCCAAATGTGTCTGACATTTAGCTGACTCCTAAAGGTCGGGTGGTCTCGGGGTCACATTGCAGGCGTGCAGCTCCTCCCACCGAGCACTCTGGGTTCCCACCATTCCTCCTCTGCCCCTCTCTCTTTTGCGCATCCCCTGAGGGCCTCTTTCTGTTCTCATCTCTTGGTATTACTGCTGTTCTGCAAAAACCTTTAGGATGATTCAGAATCTTGCATGGTACAAGGCACCCCAAGAAGCTTATCCAAGTACTTCTTCAAACCATTGTAGTTGCTCATCCCAAGAAAAATTCTGGTCTATACAATTTTATAAATATGACATTCGCACTGCCAACTGCTTCTTGGTGCATGAATGGCCTGTTGGCTTCTCTTTGTAAACTTCAGAAGGGAGGCATGCATCTTGCATATGTGGATATCCATGTGCTGTAGCTCCTTGCCTGGTCCTTTCACAGAATCACCACTTAATAAATATTGAAAATGGAAGAATCACTTTTCTTGTTTTTACATGAAAGAAATGAAAATTAACGTTTCCCTAAGCATAACTTCATTAGCAAGCTAAATTGACTGTAGCAATTACACACACACACACACACACACACACACACATAGGTGGTGCAGTGGTAAAGAACTTCATGCCAAAGTAAGAGACACAAGAAATGCAGGTTTGATCTCTGTGTCAGGTAGATGCCCTGGAGGAGGAAATGGCACCCCACTCCAGTGTTCTTGCCTGGAGAATCCCAGGGACGGGGGAGCCTGGTGGGCTGCCGTCTATGGAGTCACACAGAGTCGGACACGACTGAAGCGACTTAGCAGCAGCAGCAGCAGCAGCAGGCTGTAAACATAACGGATGTTTCTTTTGACCTGTCTGTAATGAGGTCAGTTTCATGGACAATTCATAGACAGAGGAGCCTGGAGACTACAGTGACATGGGGTTGCAAAAAGCCGGACATGACTGAGCACACATGCATATGTATATATAGAGAGACAGACAGAGTTAATCCTCTCATTTAAACTAACATCTGTGATAACGGTGGTGGAAGGGAGTCAGTGGTTGGAGAGGAAAGTTGAGCAATTTTGTATTTTCACCCACTCTTTCTTGTGTGTAACGTGGGAATCCAAAGCTGTGTCTCTGGTGCTGTGCTTTTGTACTTAACTGTGCTGAGGGTGTTTCCTGGGGTCAGCTGCCTTTGGGGAGCACCTGCATTGCGGAGTTTCCCTGTGAGGCCTGGGAGCTTTCTCCGCCAGCAGATGCCCCTGGCTCTGTGATCACTCTGCTACCTCACTTGAGGGGATCCCACCCCCGAGGGGCTGACAGGCTCTTTATTACCAGGAAGGCTGTTTCTAATGACCTGTGATCTCCATGCCCAACCTGCCTTCTGGCTTGTTTTTCTTTAATTCTCACATTGGCTTTTTGTTCTTGGAGTGGTTGGAATGGATTTTCATTTGGGTTTTGTTCATCTCCAATAATTCTAGAATGCCATATACTGTGAAATGCTAAGTAGGGATGAATGGTAAAGCTGCTTAAAATCCCCCCGGAACGCTCCAGCCCATCACTTCTAAATCTGATTAGCACTCAGCACCTGCCAAGCAGTGGGGTGATTACAGGCTCACAGTTGAATTTCGTTTTGTGCTGGTGCTTCCCCCACTTTCCTACTGTGGGAAATCCGACGTACAGCTCGGAGGAGTTAAGAAGTCGCAGCCCCACTTGAGTTGTATTAGTATTAATTACCTGTGCAGATCTTGGATAATTGAAGCAATTACTCTTCATTTCAGCTCCAGGGCCTGGAATGGATGGTTTCTCTGTATAATAACAATTTGAACGGAATCTTAGCTGATGAAATGGGGCTGGGAAAGACCATACAGACCATTGCACTCATCACTTATCTGATGGAGCACAAACGACTCAATGGCCCCTATCTCATCATTGTTCCCCTTTCGTAAGTAAAGCCATTTATTCTGCAGTTATCTTTCTTTATGTTAGAGCTTGCCCTATTTGTCATCTGTCATTTAAGGCAGAGTTGTAGCCTGTAGTGGGATTATCAAGAGCATATAATCTGGATTTAGATGTTTCATTTCCCACCCTGTCTCCCACCCTGGCCTCTTTGATTGGCTACATAAGCACAAAATGAAGTGATTTTTTTCCAGCCCTTCGTGTTGTTGCAGTCTACACAGCCTGCACACTGCACAGTGGGTCTCATTCTTTATCACACCTAAAGTGGCTCATGAAGCTGAAAGTTTTGATTTTTTTAAGATTTCCTATTTTTTTCTTCTGTTTCTAAAAGGCTACATATATTCAAAAAAATGTATATTCTTAGATCTTCCTTTAGTGTCCCCTTTAAAGCAGAGTCTAAATCAAAATCCAGACTCTGAACTTTGTATTAAGCTGCCCTCAGTACTGTGGTTTATCTGCAGTGGTGATGCCACTTTGTCAGGACAGGTCTTCACTGTTTTCCATCACATTTCCAGTGCCTTGTCCACTGCATGGACCTTGCGGGTTTTGAGTGGACATACCTGCAGAAAGGAATTCCTGTTCAAAACTACCCTCCTTGGATGAGAGTGCATCTGACTGTGGTGTGAGGTTGCACACAAGTGCAACCTGTTCACTGAGGTCCTCTTCTAGATCTCACTGCTCATTATAGACTTGGACCTTGAGAAAAAGTAAAAATTCTGTTTTAGTGTTTCCTTCAAATTTTGCCTAAATGAGAATTCTTCACAGATCTCTTAAATCCATTTTATTTGAACTCATAGTACTTAGACATCCTTTCCATGTTATCTACATCTTGAACATGTATTTTGCTTTTTATCTATATTTTGCATGTTCTGAGTCATAGATTACATTGACGGTTTGGGGGATTTTTTTTTTAAGACGTTTACTATTTCCCCCCTGCTCCCTCCTGGCAGATTTATTTAGTATTTTCATGTGCTTTTATCATTTTTTTTTTTCCTGACTCAAATTTCTCTGAATTTATATGGCTGTTTTTAGAGTCCCCAAATCACTGTGGTAATTGCTGTCTTTCAGTATTAAAAATAAGATGTTTTTTTGTCCTCTGTGTTCATGCATTCTTTAATTTTTTCCCTCTCATGAGATTTCTTATGAATCCTCAAACTTGTCACGCTTTGTGGCACTTGTTTCTAACTTATCTCTTATTTCCACACCTTTAAAATGAATGTGTAGTTGAGATATTTTATATTCTCTGTCCTCTTTCAAGGTGAGGCCTGAAAGTGAGTGAGAACATCTTTTTAACCACAGACTTTTATACAAACATCTCTCTGTGTTTTGTTTTGTTCTACAGGACTCTATCTAACTGGACGTATGAATTTGACAAATGGGCTCCTTCTGTGGTGAAGATTTCTTACAAGGTTTGGAATGCTGTATTTATATATAAATGTGGAAAAGCAAAAAATAGACCCTATTTTCTTCATTCCTTGTGCACATCTGTGAACTGTATTTGGTTGTAAAGTTTTGTCATGTACATCATGTACTAAACAGTGAGAGTTAATCATCCCAAGAAGATTACTGTAATAAACCATAATTACTTTCAGATAGTGAAATGCAGAAGAAAATTGTTAATTATCATATTGCGAGGTTTCTGATGAGAGTAATACAAATGACAAATATCGCATATCCCGCATGCCAGCACCATGCCCACTGTTCCTGCAAAGTTAGGCAATTACCCAGACAGCCGAGCGCCGGCTGGACGCCCCTGTAGAAATGGAGCCTTTCAGCAGAGCAGCGGGTTCTCTGCTACCTTGGGGTCACCATAATTTCTTTTTCTCTCCCTGCCCTCCCTTGGTCTGCAGTGGGAAAGCCTCTCCACAAGAGTCTGAAAAGTACCCAGACGTGGGCAATTTTGCCAAGTACTTTCCTCCTGGATAATGGATCTATATATGATAATTGCGTGTACGTGCAGTCCTTGGTCATGTGTCTGGGCTCCATTAAGCCATGAGTGGTGAGAGACAATGCACACCTTCCCTGGGGTAATATAGATCTGTATTTTCTTCCCATTCAGGGCACCCCTGCCATGCGTCGCTCTCTTGTCCCCCAGCTACGGAGTGGCAAATTCAACGTCCTCCTGACTACTTATGAGTACATCATAAAAGACAAGCACATTCTTGCAAAGGTATGTTTAAAAAAATTCTTTTGTCTCGAATTATGGACCATCGCAACTGGAATGTTAAAATATTCCCCAAATTATACTCACTACTATAATTTGCTCATTAGATGACTGCCCTCTCCCTCTCTCTCTCTTTCAGAGTCAGGTATATTTTGGTCATGGGTTTTTAATTTTATGTATGCTGTTTTCTGTTGCATGTCAGTGATCCTGGGACTCTTACCTATCCTGTTGTAGTTAATGAGTTTACATCTCTTAAAAGAATTTACCTGGGTTCCTTCTGCAACTCTTTTTCTCTCCAACAGCTCTGAACATCGTGCTTGTGGAAGAAATAATTGTTTTTGTTGCCCTGGGATATTGTCAGCAGCGGAACTTCATGCCTCTTGTGTCTTTGTCTCTCCAGAGATGAGCAGGCATCTCTCCATATGGTCTTCTCCATATGAACGTTTATCCAAGCTGTAGCTTTTGTGCTTTCCCTGTTTTATGTTGATTTCCAGTGAAATAATGGGCTATTATTGTTTGGATGACTCTGGGCTGTTTCCATGACTATATATTTGGAGCCGGGAAAGAGTTGTTTTCTACCTGCGACCTACATATCTGCTAATTTATAGGTCCTAAACTGTCCGTTAGCCAAAAAATAGAATCTTTTTTTCCATTTATGTCATCTTGCCTCCAAATATATTCATGTAGAATGATGGGAGTAGTTTCTGTCATGGAGCAAGTAGGAGAACTTCATTTTTTTTTTTTTTCCTTTAGTAATTTCTTTTATGCTGTGGTGTTTTGAAAGCATTATAATCTGAAACTAAGTTATGGCCAGAACTGAACAGAATCACTATTTCTGGGATCTGTTCAATCTCTGCACTAAACCTTTGCCCTGGGAACGGAGAGTTCCCTTCATGGTGTCCTAGGAAATACATAAAGGAAACGTGCTCCCAGGGGAGGTTTAATAATTGAGACGGCACCAGCAACAATGCTGTGAGTTCGTCTTCTTCACACTCTGAGATGGATTTGGCAGTGTCAAAAATGACATGTTTTCAGTATAACTGTGGGAATATGTGTGTACATTTGAGATCCTTTTAAGAAAATTTGTATCGTGTGTTCTGCATATGCATTTCAAAATTCATTGGAGACGCCTGGTAACGAGATGTATTGCCTTTGTTTCTGGAGAAATGAAAATCTGGAAAGGGGTAGTAGTTCTTTTTGAGTGGAAGACCTAATTAGCAGTAGATCCGATAGCAAAATTATAGACCTTCAATTCCTTATTATTTCATAGGCTAAATTAGGCAGGAAGGTGGATTTAGTATATTGATTAGTACATTTTTATCTTCTGGCCTCTTTTATTGGTAAGTTTGGGACAATTGATTGTATAACTTTAATTATTCTTAAGGAATTTTCTTAGTGGAGGTGGAGGAAGGGGGGGAAAAAACCCCAAAACACCTCTGGTAGTTTCTTTTACCTGGACATCCCTTTCTGAGTGATGTTTTATTCCTTTTCCCCTGATTTTCCTGGTGCTTCTACTGAGGAAGGCGAGACTTCATAGAATTCTTTGCTTTTCCCTCCTGTCTAAGAGCTTTGCAGCGGGATCCAGGGACATCTGAATGCCAGATGCTCTTCTTGGCCATTGCCACTGTTTTGTGGGGATTGGATAGGCTTTGTGGGATATTCCTTATTGTTCTCACTTTGAGAAACGTGACCTTGGAGGGGGCTGAAGGGTCAGATGTGAGAGGGGAAGGGGACTGTGTGTAGACTTAGAAAGGGAGATAGTGTCATATGGTCATTCTTTATTTTTGAAGTGACAGTCATGTTGGAGGAATATATTGTGTTTAATTCTGAAGTTTTGGCATAAACAGAACAATGCTATTTTAGTACTGCCCTCTCTGCCAGTGAATCTGTCCTTTCATTTTAAACGTCTTGAAACCGGGGTCCTAGACCTGGCAGGTATGGACCTGGCAGGTCAGGAATACGTGTGAAGTAAGAGAGTCCAGGTTGCTAGATCTTCTAATGTTTTAAAAGAAGCTGGATGTCCAGATTTTTAGGTGAAATATTCCAACTTTTAAATCTTAGCCACTAAGTTCAAATTAGAAAAAAAGAACAGGAGCCAAGCCCTGAAGGTAGTAGTCAGCCGAGGTAATAGAAAAAGGGCATGAAGCCAGAGATCTTCTGCTATAGGTACTTGCTGATGTTGTCTTGGAGGAATCAGTCATTAACCTCTGCTTCAAGTGGGGAGCTATATTCTGTACTCAATGAGCAGTGGTTATGTAGCCTTTAAATTTGGCAGGCTGTCATGACAGAGCACTGATAGAAGAGGTACTGGATGGGAAGACACAGGAGCTAGTCCTGGCCTGACTGTTTCTTTCTGGGCCCTAGTTGCCTTCTTTGTGAAAAGGTAATTAGGGATCGCATTTTGTTATTTCATCCCATCATTACATGGTGCGTGACATGACCTGTCAGGTATAGGAAATAAACTGCTGAGAGGTGTTTATGCTGAGGAGTATCATGCCACAGCCTGGACCAAGCATGAGCTCTTTGGTTTTCCACATTACCACTTGCCTCTCGGGAATACTTGTGTTTTCCCTCACTCACCACATTGGTCCTTCCTCTTGCATTACAGATCCGGTGGAAATACATGATAGTGGACGAAGGCCACCGCATGAAGAATCACCACTGCAAGCTGACGCAGGTCCTCAACACGCACTACGTGGCCCCCAGAAGGATCCTCCTGACCGGGACCCCACTGCAGAATAAGCTCCCGGAACTCTGGGCCCTCCTCAACTTCCTCCTCCCCACCATTTTTAAGAGCTGCAGCACATTTGAGCAGTGGTTTAATGCACCGTTTGCCATGACTGGAGAGAGGGTACTGGCCTAACATTTATTTTCCCCGCTGCATGACAAAGAAATGAAATGACAGGACCTAAGGCTGATATGGTGTTGTAAAATATCAGGAAGCCAGTCAGTGGGTGGGTATGCGTTCACTCCAGGGATATTTTTCCATCCTGAGAGAATGGATCCAGTAATGGGTAAGTGATCCTAGGATCCAGGGTGTCCTAATCCCATTGTCTTTCGCCATTGTGTTAGCTAGGCCAGCAGAGGGTGTTCCTGACCAGTGGAATGCTTAAATGCTGTGGACCACAGGGAGGATAGATACAGAGATACTTGTTCAGTGTGTTTAACCACAGCTCAACCAACCAAATGTAAACCTTGAAAAAAAAAATTTTCTTGTTATAAACTTGGGCTTCCCCTTAAACCATTTCCACATTAAGAGTTTGTGTGTAAAGCCAAAGTAGTTTATAATTATTTTCTGTATGCATTGTTTTCAGATTTTAGTGTGAATCTCAGTTTTGTGCATATATAAATATTCCGCAAACCTTGGAGTAGCTGTTTTCAAATTTCTTATTATTATCCCTTTCTCTGCCTTCTCTTAAAAATTCATTTATTAGAAACAGGAACCTGTCCTTTTGATTAGTGATTTCTTAAGTATAGGAATGAAAAAGCACTTAAAATGCTTTATGGATATTTGTGTTGGAACCATTTGGCCCTTTAATTTTGAGGTATATTATAGGTATCCTTGCCGTTTGTCGGGAATTCATTGGCTTGCCCATTTGAAGAAGGTAACATCAATCAGCTCTGCCCCCTAGAGGTTAGTGGAGGAAGGTGAAAGAGAACGCAGAGGATTTACAAATAGGACTGAACTTGACACAGTCACAGCAGAGCAGAGCAATCAGGTAGAGGGGCTTAGCAACCCACCAGCGTAAACTGTATTTATTCTTGTTCTTTTCATGTTCAAGCTCTGTACCGTTCATATTTTTCTGCATCTGAGACAAATTTAAGAGCCCAACTTACTGCTTCAATTTTAAGTGCTGTGCTTAATCGCTTAGTCGTGTCCAACTCTTTGAGACCCCATGGACTGTAGTCCACCAGGCTCCTGTGTCCATGAGGATTCTTCAGGCAAGAATACTGGAGTGGACTGCCATGCCCTCCTCCAGGGGATCTTCCCGATCCAGGAGTCAAACCCGAGTCTCCTGCATTGCAGGCAGATTCTTTACTAGCTGAGCTACCAGGGAAGCCCTCGATTTTAAGTAAGAACACATTAACTATTACCCTTTCACTCGTGTTCAACCTCTGTCTTCAATCAGCCTTTGTCACAATCATATCCCATCCAATTCTGAGCTGTTAACACTCCCAGTCTGAAACTGGTGGCTCTGAACTCTTTGCCATAGAAGTCAGCATTCAGACAAAGACATTTGTTTAGAGGCTGTTCTGTTACAGCCTGGTAGGCAGGTGGGAACAGAATTCTGAGGTGTACATGATGGGTGTAAACCTGGCCTTAATGCACATAAAATTTCAGACATATATTGAAACCAATAATAAATATAAAGAGTTATTACATGAAATAACCTTAAAAAAAAGGATCAAATTCATCTAAGGTTCTCTTGCAGGTGGACTTAAATGAAGAAGAAACTATATTGATCATCAGACGTCTGCATAAGGTGTTGAGACCCTTCTTACTGAGGAGACTGAAGAAAGAAGTTGAATCTCAGCTTCCAGAAAAGGTATGTTACAAATTCAAAAGTTGTGATTTATTCCCCCTGCCATTATATTCAAATTACCTGCCCCTGAAATGGTGTTTCTGAAATAGCAGGCTTGTGTTTTAGTTCCAGGTAACTGGAAAATATCTTAAAGGACTTTTTTGTTGTAGTTGTTAGAGAGAAGCTGGAGGGTTTAGTGTAGAGAGAGAATGGAAATTTGAACATTTCATCTTGGTTTCCAAAGGTTTGGGGACAGATTTTTGAAAATTACCAAATCACTCTCATTACATTTTAGCTTTAACTTACATTAACTTAACAGTACATGAATAGACATTCTATTTTAACTTTAGAATTTTTTTTTTTAATTTTACTAACCTTGTTGAGTTCACTCTTACAGGCGCCATAAAAGTGTTATGCTTTGAGCCATGTAAGGCTATGAGTTCGGGGCTTGTATCTTTATCAGAAGGCCTAGTAAATGCTTGCCACATTTCCCGGAAATGTGTTCAATGTTGGATGCTTGGGATGTCACTGTTCGGATAGTAAGTGAAAAATAGGGTTCTTATTATAGATACATCATCTAATTAAGATTCTATGAACATCTTAAGCAAATATTTTTCAGATTAGTTTTTGGACACTGATTTTTCAGGGCTTTAGGATGTCTTTTTGAGCCCTTAGCGCCACATTTTTGGACTGGATTTGGGTATTAGTTTAATATGTTTCTCATCATATTTTGGAACTGCTGGAGTTCTAAACACTGGAATTCTGCGTTTCATTTTCTTACAGATAGATTATTTGGCATTGTGCACTGTTTGCTGCGTGAGTTAGTTTGATGTAACTTTTCTCTTTAGAGGAGCCAATTCTGAAATGTGTGTTTTGCATCATTGTGTTTTTCTGTGTAATGACTCTATTTTTTGGACAGATTGGTTCATCCTATTCATTTTTAAGTGGGAGCTGGCAAGATATTGTACAAAGTTGATTACTAAGAGAGAATTTTGTCCCCTAATCCCCTATCTTTAGCAGTCAGAGAAAAATTAAATATTAACACTGTTCTTATTACCACGCTTATCATAGTGAAAACCCAAATATTTAAGTATTTTATTTTGCTAGTGAATGCATCTTGGGGATTGAATGCTGTCAATATTTTTTTGACTTCTTATGGTCTTCACATCTTTGGATAACCTCTTTCTGTTCAAGGTGGACCTTAGTTACTAAATAAGCTGGGGAATGGGTACAGTGGTCATGTAGCTTCCTTTAGTGTTACTGAGATCCAGAACTTACAGAAATGAAATGTTAAAGATTTTAATTTTCCCCATTCTTTCTTTTGTTTCTTTAGAAGCAACAAATACAATAAAAGATAATTATCTGAACTTACTCATTTATTCATCCCATAAAACTTCTAAATCTTGTTTACTGATTTCCAGGACTGGCTAATATAGATAGATTTAAAAAATATTACAAGTTGAAAGTATGCCCTGTTTTTAAGAAGTCCATTTGATTAAAATATAGACTTTTGCAGCATAAGGATCATGGGATGATTGGTTATATCACAAAGGAATTCCTTACTTTACTAAAACATTTATTTCATGGCTCTTTTCTCAAGAAAACTTCCTGAGTATTGATAAATTTTTTTAAAAAAATTAGATTTTGAAGAGCATGTTTCCTGCATTAAGTACACTTGTACTCTTTAATACCCAAATTTTTATATTTGAGGTATATTAAATACCCATATATATATACCTTGTTTGCATTTTGAAAAATTGCATTTTTTTACAAAATGAAGGTTTGTGGCAACCCTGCCTCAAGCAAATCTATTGGCACCATTTTTTCAACAGTATTTGCTAACTTCATATCCCTGTGTCACAAATTTTGGTAATTTTTGAAGTATTTCAAGCTTTTTCATTATTGTTAAATTTGTTATGGGAATCTGTGATCCATGATCTTTGATGTTACAATTGCAAAAAGGTTATGACTCACTGAAGGCTTAGAGGATAGCATTTTCCACAACATGAGGTATTTTTGATTAGGGTATTAGTGTTTTTTTAGACACAGTGCTGTTGCACACTTAATAGACTGTAGTGTGTAAACATAACTTACGTGCACTAGGAAACAAAAAAGTTTATATGACTCACTTTATTGCACCTTATGTGTGTTGGCCTGGAACTGAACCTGTGCTATACCCGAGGTATGTCTGTTTAATCTATGGATAAGCTGCCTTTTCTGGAGGTAACCTGGTGGAGTGGAAATCATGGCCTCTGCCTGTCAGCGTGGACCTGGGTCCCCACTGCATTCTCTGTCTCTTGCTAATTGTGTGCTCTTGGCATGTGACTTAAACCAGTGGGTCTCCGTGTTCCCAGCAGTGAGCTAGGAAATAGATAATACATGCTTTATAGAAGAGGGTTAGATGGGTGCAGTGCTCGTAATGCAATGCCTGGCACGCGTTAAGGCTCAGCTGATGACAGCTGCCCCCCGAGTCCTTCCTTCCTCTTGCACCACTGTTTCTGTTATGACTTTGGTTCTGCTTTCCTGTTCCCGTCACGTTTCTCGGTGTCCTCTGGTCCTGGCATTTTACCATCACCCTTTTAAGGTGATGAACTAATCCCTTAGCATGTGTGTGTAGCCATTGTTAATGTGGTTTGGCCAGTGTCCACGCTTTGATCTTTCTACCTTGCTAGGACTTTGATCTGGGGAAAATCGACCATCTAAGTGTTATCTTTGGGAGTAAGGAGCTTTCTTCTGCCACCATCTGCTGGTAGCCACAAACATGTATGTCTTTCTCAGGCTGTATAAAGAATCTAGAAAGGCGTTGTGGCGGATGGCCACAAAAGGCTAAATCTTTTATAGAAGCAACGCTCAAATGTTTCCATGAAAAAGAATCAATTATGGAAGTAGATTTCCATTTTACTTGTTAATTTAAATATAATAAAATACACTCTTCTTTGGTATATAGATCTGAGTTTTGACAAATGCAGTTACGTTAAAGTGAAGTCACTCAGTCGTGTCCGACTCTTTGCGACCACATGGACTGTAGCCCACCAGGCTCCTCCATCCATGGGATTTTCCAAGCAAGAGTACTGGAGTGGGTTGCCATTTCCTTCTCCAGGGATCGAACCCAGGTCTCCTAGTTATGTTAACTGCATCACAATCAAAATACAGAACAATTCTGTCTCCCCGTACCCCCCACCCACCCAGAATTCCCTGGTGCTGTCACTCTTTAGGCATGCTCTCGCTTTGCCCTCAGCCTCTTACCACCGATGGTTTATCCTCCATCCTCATAGCTTTGTGTTTTCCAGAATGTTTTAGGAATAGAATCAGACCATATGTCCCATCAGACCTTCTGCCTCTGGTTTTTCATTCAGCATAATGAATTTGAGAAACATCCAAGGTGTTGGATGTACCAGTAGCTGGTTCATTTTTATTAATGGATAGTATTCTATTGCATGGATGCACCAGAGTTTGTTTATCAATTTAATTGTAGGACATTTGGGTGGTTTATAGTTTTTGACAGTTATGCTTGTCTGCTGTGAACATTTGTGTATAGGCTTCTGTGTGAGCATAGGTTTTCATTTCACTTTAGGAAGTATGTAGGAGTGGCTTGGTCATATGGTAGATGTGTACATAACTTGGTAAGAAACTTCCGTATGGTTTCATGCCATAGATTTCAGAACCCGGGACTTTAATAAATTTAATATTATTGTTTGGAAATCTCAATACACAAAGTGATAATGTATCACACACAGTAGTCTGGGTTTCCTGTTCTAATAATACATCCTTTTGGAAGGGGAATTATACATGAGGAATTGTGTTTAGGGAGAAACTATGAATAAAGGTTGAAAGCTTTTCCCGGGTTATATAGGAGGAGGCTCTGGGCCACTGTAACCACCTGATTTGGCTCCTTGAAGGGACCAGTTTGATCATTTACCAACATAATGAGTCTTAGGAGGTAATTGTCATGTCCATGAGGTTGGCACCCCAGTTTTCAATATCCTTTGAAAATAATAGTCCCAGTGGCCATCATAAGCCTAACCTGGTGGGAGAATCATCCTTATTACAGAGTCATATATAGATTTTATTTCCTTCAGCATCAGCCCACTTTGAGGAACTTTCAGATTCATGCTCTAGTCAGGGGCCATCAAGGTTTTTGGAGATGACTCAGATCCAGCAGCGTTTGAGATGGTGTGATTCTTACAAAGGCTTCCCTCGCCTCATCACTGTCAGTCTGCCCTTTTCTTGATGTGTGGCTCTGACGGCTTGCTCTGTGCACTGCACAGCACTTGGGTGGGGGTGGGAGGTGCAGGAACTTTACCAGAAATTGGAGGCATGGCGTGCAATGTTGCTGAACGATGGCATGACAATGAAAGGCAGCGTCACCCACCCCATCAGGTTGAGGGATCCAGGCATTCAAGCGCTTTAGGACAGGGGTCTCCAGAGCACACATGGGTGTATGTATGTGTGTGTATGTGTGGGGTGCTTTCTACTAGTCCACTGGAGTGTGGAAGGAAGATTTTAGAGCTCCTATTTATATTAATTTTTCTCCTAAAAATTAAAAAAACAATACAGTTTTTTGATTTAACATACAGACAGACACTGGTACCCATGTGGTATATATGCCTGTGTCACAGAGTCCATCAGGTAACTGGCCTAGACTGTGTCAGTTATCCCGGGGATGGGGACCGTGAGGGGGAGCACCCTCACCTGGGACATCGGTCATCCATCCACCCTCACAGTTGGGTTGTTTTGCTTTCTGCCTATTGTGAGCATTGTGGGTTTCCCCATATCCAGATAAAAGAATTTTAGGATGATCTCATTTTAACTAAACTGTAACACCCCTGACCTTCAGGATGGATGAAAGACTTTTAAAAGATTCTGCCCAGGATCACAGGTTGAAAACAAGAGAAATAATGTAAGGGTAGGTGGCAAATGGGAAAAGTCCAGACCTGCCACCTCTCCTGTTCCCAGTGTGAATTTTCACCAGCCCCATTATAGAGTGAACAGGGTACATGCGTGTTAAATCACTTTAGTTGTGTCTGACTCTTTGCTACCCTATGGATTGTGGTCTGCCAGGCTCCTCTGTCCATGGGATTGTTCAGGCAAGACCACTGGAGTGGGTTGCCATTTCCTCCTCCAGGGCATCTTCCCCACCTAGGGATCGAACCCTCATCTCTTGTGTTTCCTGCATTCGCAGGCGAGTTCTTTTACCACTAATGCCACCTGGGAAGCCCATAAGGAAGAAAGGTCCTTGCCATAGGAGAGTCAGTCAGTGAGAAATCCCTGTGGATCAGGGTATAACTGGCTAAAAAATCAGATGTCATCACCTTGGCCCCTTGAAATGTAGATGTAAAACAAGTGCCTAATATTGACCCATGTCCTAAAACTAACTTGGGTTTTGAGGCATTAATATTAGTTCATGCATATGACTCATAAATAAATATATGGGCATGTATTCAGAAGAGGTACATTAACATGTATTCTTGGTAAGGGATTGCCATTAAAAAAGCTTAATAAACACTTGTTTGTGAGAAATAAAAAGGAAGATTGACTGATAGGTGTAGTGATCAGGGAAGACCTTACTAAGAGCCCTCAGGAAGAGTTAAGATTTAGAAAGGCAGCCCTAAGACTATAGGAAGATACAAAGACAAAACAGCTTGGATTTGTTGGGGAAGTTACGAGGAGCAAACGTAAAATACAGTTGTGAAACTTGGGATGGTGATTTTGATGATGCGTATCACACCAGCGTCTGTGACCCCCTAGTGGTGTGAGGAAGGAGGGTTGAGTGGAGGTCCCCTTTCTACAGGAGCCGCCAGGTCCTAGGGATGAGCTCACTTCTCTGATGACTTGGCCCCGTGGGGTTGTCTGGCCTCCCTGTCTGCATGGCATCATCGTGCATGCCTCGTTCCCACACTCCCTCCCATCCAGCTCTTGGCAGCAGCTAACTGATGAGAAGGAGGGTGAGGGTCCCAGCCCCATCTCCTAGTGCACTTAAAGCTTGCCTCAGCCGTGCTTCCCACTTTCAGGAAGGTGTGCACAAGCTGGTTGGCAGTGAGGCCCAGGTGAAGATGAACATCAGGGCAGAACTAGGGAGCCTGAAAGTTCTCTTGGTTATGTTTAGTGTAGAGCTTAAGAAAGTGCAGGCTGGTTTGATCCTAACTGGATCATTGAATAGCTGCATCATTTCAACCCAGTCACCTAACATTTCTGATGCTCAAGTTCCTTATCTGTAAAATGCAAACACCACTGAATTTAACTCTGCCCTACAGCTCTTATATGGTAAAATGGGAGAAGGCACACCAAGCACCTTTGCACAGGGCCTGGTCTGTAGAAAGAGCTCAATAATATTAGCCCTCGGCGTCATTTTTATCATTATGCTTGCAAAGTCTGAAGTTGTTTAATATTTTCTTCACCATGATCAAGTTACATGGAGAGTTAACAGCACTTGAGAAAGTCAAAGTACTTTAAAACATGCCACGATCAAGTCTGTAAAACACAAAAGCCATATTAAGTGCATGCTTATTTATTAAAACTTGGAGATGTTCTTCTCTGGCCAAGAAGGTCATTAAAAACTTTATGGCAGGTCACTTGTTTTTCCTTACTTTTCTGCAAAAGAGCTCATCTTTCTCTAATCTGATTTGCTGCATCAAAACAAGTGGCAAAATGCTATTAATTGCGGTTCCAGCTGGCCTGACAGACCCCTTCTAAAGCAACAGTCAGATGAATATTCAACTCCTCTTCATCTGTGACCTCCTCACTCTGGTCCTCAGAGCTGAAAATAACCTGATCACTTTTAATCAGTTTGTTAAACATTAGGCAGCTTGCTGATTTACTTTTAATCACATTCTGCAGATTTCTAGGCATTAATCTGATGTTTATTATGAAAATTACACATTTGTATTCTGGGGATTTTTTTTTTTTCATAAAGAAAAATAATAATAGGAAATAATCAAGGCAGACTGCGTGCGTTAGGAGTGTGTGAGAAGTATTGCAGGTGTGTGCGAAAACACCCGCACATGAATTCTCTTTCACAGTTTAAAACCGGATTTTTCCGTTGTTTCAAGTGGAAGCACACAAGGCCTTGCCGCTAAAGAAGATGGTCATAAAGCTGCGTTTAACTGTGGGCTCACTCCTCTGCTTTGCCTGCTGTCCCCACTAGGCAGTATCCTCTCATCCTTCAAAAGCAGAGGGTAGTTACCTACAGGCAACCTAGGCGCTTAGGAATCTCCGTTCAGGATCAGAATTGAGGGAAGCCAGCCACACAGGATCATTTAAAAAGATATTTTCCAAAAAAAAAAAAAAAAAAAAAAAATCGGAGGATATTGGTTGGGTACTGGTTTTTCCTCAGACTGTTCTGTTTGTATGAAACAGGGTATAGTTGGGAAGCAGAGGAAATGTGTATATATGTGAAAGTGAAAGTTAGTCACTCAGTCGTGTCTGACTCTTTGCAACCCCGTGGACTGCGGCCGGCCAGGCTCCTCTGTCCACAGAATTCTCCAGGCAAGAATACAAGAGTGGGTTGCCATTTCCTTCTCCAGGGGATCTTCCCAACCCAGGGATCAAACCCAGGTCTCCCGCATTGCAGGCAGTCGGACTCTACCATCTGAGCCAGCAGGGAAGCCGTATATATATATATATATATATACATACATACACACACACACTCTGTATTGAATATCGGAGAAGGCAATGGGACCCCATTCCAGTACTCTTGCCTGGAAAATCCCATGGATGGAGGAGCCTGGTAGGCTGCAGTCCATGGGGTCGCTGAGGGTCGGACACGACTGAGTGACTTCACTTTCACTTTTTACTTTCATGCATTGGAGAAGGAAATGGCAACCCACTCCAGTGTTCTTGCCTGGAGAATCCCAGGGACGGGGGAGCCTGGTGGGCTGCCGTCTCTGGGGTCGCACAGAGTCGGACACGACTGAAGCAACTTAGCAGCAGCAGCAGCAGTATTAAATATATATGAACTTGAACAGTCTGCCAGCCTCTCTCTCAAATGTGGAACAAGTCAAGAAATTTCAGGAAACATGACCCTGGCCTGAGTGACATATCACCTTTTGCAAGTCCCTTCCATATAATGGTACCTTGAGCAGTGAGGACTGTGGGCTCCTCCATCATGCCCCCCCCCCCCCAACCTCCATGAATCCAAGAAGCAGAAAGAGATACCTTCATGATTCCAGGAGAGCCACCAGCAGCCATGTCTCAACCGTCTTCTTAGGACAGACTCCTTCTCTCTCCTGCTCTTAACCTATGTACTGTTCTTCTTTCCCCAGGTTGAGTATGTGATCAAATGTGACATGTCAGCTCTGCAGAAGATTCTGTATCGCCACATGCAAGCCAAAGGGATCCTCCTCACAGATGGTTCAGAGAAAGATAAGAAGGTACGTGGTGGAAGGTGATACAACTCAAGGTGCCGTCATATTTCTTCTTAGGGCTATGCCACTGGACACTCCCAGGAAATATCCCCACGACTGCGGATTTGTCAAAGCAAATTACAGGGCCTTTTGGGGAGCTATTATTGTTTCTGCCAAAGGAAATCCCTTGCCCTTTTACCTGTATTGGAGCAGTTAGAAATGAACACCGTCTTGGTGTTCATATCACCAAAACAGTTAGCTCTGTTCGTGTCGGTCTGCACACAATATATCTACCTAAGGGTAGGCTAGCATTTTAGAAGGTTTTAAAAGCCAGTTTCATCCCTGGGCATCTGTGCCATGCTTCTGTCTTCCCAGAATCCTACCGGATGGACAGTCATTTCTCAAAGCCATCCACTGGACATAATTCCCTCCTCTCAGATAACTCACATGGAAGATGGTCTATCTAATTCAGAAACGGCTGTGTAGTAGTAACAGGAGCTTTGGACAGTAGGACGTGTAGGTACCGAGACCACCTATGGCTCTTTGCTCTTTCTATAGAAACCTACTTTAGGGAAATGGAAAAAAAAAAAAGGGAAATAGCTGATCAGTTAATAACGTATATTTTGACTCTCCTCTGCTTGTCCTTAGGGGAAAGGAGGTGCTAAGACACTAATGAACACCATCATGCAGTTGAGAAAGATCTGCAATCACCCATATATGTTTCAGCACATTGAGGTAAGCCTGCGTTCTCCGTTGTGACCCTGATCCTAATTGGTCAGTTTCTACTAATACTACGTTGAAAAAAAAAAAATTATAATAAAAAAATAAAGCAAAGTTAAAACATGTGGAAGTTGAAACTACACGGTCTGGTAGCTTGATAAGCAGAATTAACAGACATGAGTTCTCTGGTTATGGATTCTCATTGGCATCAGACACTTGGGCATCTGGAATTTTATAGGCAGGAGTTTGAAGTGGTGAGAAAATGCTGTACACCAGGGCTCATTATGTGGGTTTGGGTAAGTACTGTGAATTGCCTCATTATGGTAGGTGCTCTGACATGGAGGATAATGACAGATACATCCAGCTTCCTCAGAAGGATGCTGTGGAAAAATACTAAAAGAATGGGTTTATATTCGTTGAAGGGAAAGATGTTCCTGAGATATTCGCCCTGTGAAAATCACCGACTTTAGACTGTTTCTTAGATTTGTATTTTTCCTTTCTGGCTTCTTCCATGACGGTGTAAATCCAGGTTTTTTTATCCTGATGCTCTGGTCTCTAGGAAGCTATTTTCAGGGGAGAGGACATTTTCTGCCCTGTTTGCTACATGTGAATGAGTTTCCTAAGTTGACAGTTTCACCCCAGTAGGAGCCATTGACTTGAGCAGGAAGGGAAAGGAGTCAGAATTGTAGCCTCCACTTTCCAGGGTTGCCTTGGATGTGTGCGGTCCTGGCAGCAGTCACTGCCAGCCTGCTGCTTACTGTCCACTTCAGAGGAGCAGGAGGCGTGGGGCAGCACCCTGCAGGCTCCGGATTTTCACTGGTTTATTAACAAATAAATAAATAGAAGGCTCTAGGGATTTAACTTTCAGAAGCATATTCCTGGGAATGAGACTGAAATGTTCTTGACTTTGAATATTCTTTTTCTTTTCTTTTTTTTTTGTCCTTGTTTTTGGTAATCACGCTTGTTAGGTAAGAGTATGTATTGCACCTCTGTCCATATCCTGGAGTCCTGTCCCAACTGTGGGATGAAATTAGAATTAACTCCTGACACTGCTGTTGCTTTAGGGACAGGCCTTTTATAGAGTAAAGAGGCCTTGGTTTAAGTAAAATGACAATGGCAACAGCTGTAGGGAGGAAGGAGGGCAAGGTCCCACCAACAAGCCTACTTAGACACATAGCAGGAGAGTCCTTGGTGCGATAATGAGTCCACACCCCAGACCACTTTCACCTCTGTAAAACCCGATGTAAGTCACTTAGCATCTCCAAGCTAGAGTGTATTTGACTTGTCATCAGATGGTGATAGATGAAAGGACTGGCAGAAGGATAAATGTTTAAACGAAAGAACATACGAAGTGTCTGGTAAACCAGTAATGTGATAAACAGGCCATAAGGTATCAATGTATTGGTGGGGGTGGCTTCTTGGGTTGCATGCATGTGTGCTCAGTTGCTTCAGTCGTGTCTGCCTCTTTGTGACCTTATGGATGGTAGCCCACCAGGCTCCTCTGTCCATGGGGATTCTCTAGGCAAGAATACTGGAGTGGGTTGCCATGCCCTCCTCCAGGGGATCTTCCCAACCCAGGGGTTGAACCCACATCTCCTGTGACTCCTGCATTATAGGTGGATTCTTTACCACTGAGCCACCAGGGAAACCCATGTTGGGTTGGGGGAGCTGAAAAAAGGTCTAATGGTGAAAATGATTGGGATCATATCAGGTTTACCTGTCACCCACCATCTTATATTTTCTTAAAAACAATTTTTAGATATTCAGCAAAAATATACAGGATTTGTTATTGTTCTGTTGCTCAGTCGTGTCTGACTCTTTGAGATCCCATGGACTGCAAAGCACCAGTCTTCCCTGTCCTTCACCATCTCCCAGAGCTTGCTCAAACTCGTCCATTGAGTCTGTGATGCCATTGAACTATCTCATCCTCTGTCATCCCCTTCTCCTCCTGCCCTCAATTTTTCCCAGCATCAGGGTCTTTCCCAATGAGTCAGTTCTTTGTATCAGGTGGCCAAAGTATTGGAGCTTTAGCTTCACATCAGTCCTTACAATGAATATTCAGGATTGAATAAGGATTTGAGGACTTGAGACTTACGAAAATTAAATGTCGGTCTTACTTCATTTGTCATACCAAAATGCACCTTTGAAACACTCTGGGTCATGTCAGGAAGGGTGGGGGCGGGGCATGCCTTCTACCCTCAAGCTTCTGTTTGGAACACCTGGGAAGTGGGGAAGGGGATCAGAGAAGCTAAGCTTAAGTAACACGCCCTCCTTTCCCTGCCTGTTTGCATTTTAAGTAGCAGTCCATAGAAAGACAGACTTTGATTTGCAATTTTTTTAGCATGAAAAACTTTCAGGAGGATATTCCTGGAAACAAGATCCACAGTGACTGGCAAGGGTATCACACTTGTGAATCATGTGCATTTTGCTTTTGTCTTTGTTTTGTTTGCTTATACATCCTTTGTTCATACTACCTGATAGTAGAAACCCAGTCTCCCGATTGGGCTCACTGCCTCCCTGGGGATCTTTAAACCAGAGATCTGAAAACAGAGTTTTTAAAATGCTGCTGATACCTGACCATATCACCATCCACTGATACATACAGATGGAAACAGATGGAACCTCAAAAATCAAGTCAAGACTGGCCACCTGTAGGGAGGAAAGGCACAATTCCTGGAGCCAGGGTAGGGTTTTGGGCTGTGATCCATCAGCGTTCATTTTGCCAGCGGGGCAGCATCCGGAGGGGCCGGGGCCCACCATAAATGATGAGCGTGTTTGGGAGTGGAGCCCAGCGGGAAAGATCTGGTCCCCTTGGAGGAAAGCTTTGGTGATCCAGGAGGGAAGGGAGGCAGAGAAGGGAGACAGCTGGTGGTTAAGTGAAGGTGTGACGTGCTCTCCTCCCCACAGATGGCCTCCCCTTCCATCAAGTAGGGATACAAAAATCACATGGGGAACAGCTATTTATTTCTTCCACAGAATCAGTGAGGAGGGAAATACGTAGTTAAGTTCTGTACTTTAAAAGCGGATGCCAGTTACCTGAGGGGTGGTGTACATTTAGGGCCTTATTTATAATGCAGAAAAGCGCAGCGTGGAAGGGATTATGACTGCACTAAACTAAGATCTATATACTTAATACGTATGTAATCATCATGACTTTTACTGCTGAACATTTCCACAGTATATTGATGTGTGTATATTAATCCTGGTTTGCTTATATTAAGCTCTTCCTCTTATCAAGGTTCTAAGCTCCTTGGGGTGTAGGTACTCCCTTTACTTCCTTTTTTTCTGGATCCCCAGTACCTGCCTACCACAGCCCTGGGCCAGTGAACATTTAATCACTGTTTGATGAGTGAACTAACCCTTTCATCTCAGTATGAGAGTCTAGAGCCTTGCCAAAACTTAGAGGATATATTTCTGGCAAAGCTATAGTCCGAATTCAAAGGCTTGGAGTTCCTGGTTCTTTCCATAAAGAGTATTTTTTTACTTATTATTTTGTTTAATTGTGTTCTAGAGATAGGATGACCTCACTAATAGAATAATTATTATGTCAATAATTACAGATCTGTTTTTAAAAATCCTTTTTCTTCTCTCTCTTTTAAAGGAATCTTTTGCTGAACACCTGGGCTATTCAAATGGGGTCATCAATGGGTAAATCCTAATTTTTTTTTCCTCTTCCAAAAAATGATTTGTTGGTCCTACCTAAACTTTTCTCTCTAGTGTTTCCTGTCACACAAATACAGTACTGCCAGCCTCCTCAGCACCCCCTCTCTTCAGCAGAGGGTGCAGAAGTTGTTAACCAGAACGATATCAGCATTCTCTTTTACTTTACTGGCATAAATACTACATGCCTTGAGCAAGTGGCTATTCAGAGGACATAGATCTCCTTTAATAGACTTAACAATGTCCTAGTGTTCTAAAAACATTGTCAGAGCTTCAGAAGGTTGATACTTATAACCAATAGTGTAGCTTGAGCTCAAAGAGAATTTAATATATGAGATCTCAAGTCAGTATTTAACATTAATGTGCATGAGAGGAAGATGTCTCATCTGCTATAAACATGTACAACTTTACAGTCATTTGCTGGAGCATGGTCTGTATAAGAAATATTTTTCATTTGGACCTTGAAGAGACACATGCCTGCGACAACAATGAAAAAGTACCTTGCATCAATAGAAAGCCTCTGTTTTGCTTGTTTCGGCACCAGGGAGATTTTCTTATTAAGATAAAGGGGTCATTCTTTGATCCCAAGGGCAGGCTGTGTCAGTGGACCAAGAACCAGGAATTGGAAGCCATGCAGGACCGTTGCCACCAGGCTCTCCTTCTCTCCGGATGCTGGGTACACTGCTGCTGCTGTCAGGGTGGCCAGACCGTGTACTGAAAACATGACCTCAGCGGGTGTTTGAAGGACAGTTCTCAGAGCAGGGAATGGATGTTGAGAAGACCTGCACTTGAAAAATCTATCTGTTCTCAGTGTCATAAAATCACTGCCAGTGTTACATTTCAATGTTATAGGCTAGAATGCATATACACTGGTGAGTTTTCCCAACAGTATCCCCCTACAACTAAGTTTTAATAATGTAACACACCCCTGTTGATAAAAGAGGAGAATGGTTTCTTGGGGAGGGAAAAATCTCTACTTTAGCTCACTAATGTTCTCTATCTGACAGCACTCTGCCATCGTATTTTTTTAATGTGAATTTCTATTTTTTATGTGAATCTCCAGGAGTCTATCTCCTCCCCAATCCATTCTTCACAGTGTACATGGTGATCTTTTAAAAAGATGTCAGCTCTCGTGGCCCCCCCTGTTTAAAACCCATCAATGGCTTTCCATTTCACTTAAAACTAAAACTAATAGAGCCCTACAGGATCTGTCTGAACCCGCCCCCCACCCTCTTCATCTCTGCTCTCATCTCCCCGTGTCTCCTCTCCACTCCTCGACTTACGCATATGCCACACACACCATTTTTTTTCCCCATTTTTCAGACTCTCCAGATTCTTTTACTCCTCAGGGCCTTTGCACATACTCTTGCCATTTCCTGGAATCTCTTCCTCTCCACTCCTAAGTCTCCCTTCTTCACCTGGCTGCCTTTTGCTCTTTAATTCAGGTTTTAGGCTACACTGTTATTTCTTCATTGGGGTCACCCTTGATGCTCTAAACCAGGAGCTGGCAAATTATTTTCTACAAAGGGCCAGATCTCAAGATTTTCACTTTTGCTGTCCCAAAAGTCTCAGTTGCACCAGCTCAACTTTGTCTTTGTACCTTGAAAGCAGCCATAGGCAAATATAAATGAGCAAGCCTGGCCATGTTCCAATAGAACTTTATTTACAAAAACAGGCAGCAGTCCAGGGCTGACATTTGCCACACACTGTTCTTATGCAAAGAAGGTATCTGTTTGTCTTTTTAGTACGTATCCTAAGTCGCTAATTGCCCATTTGGAAAGCAGAGATTCTGTTTTGCTTATGCACATGCTCAGTAGTGTGCTTAGCACACTGTAGGCGCTCAGTAAGTATTTCAGTGAATTGCAATGCCCTAAATTAGTTGTTTTATGAATTTAATAAGTAGAGATTTAAGGAAATGACATAATATACATGTATGTATGTGTAGGAGGGACAGAGAGAAAGAAAGAGAGTTGAGACAGAGAGTGAAACTATAAAGAACATGAGAAGGTTTCCTTTTCTTTCTAGAATCTGTCATCATACCTACAGTATATAATGTACTCTTTATGGGTTTCCTACAAATTTATTCTAGTTTTCCATGAAATACTCTCCACTGCTTTGGAGTGGCTATGTACTCATCCATTCATTCATTGTGAAGTTATTTACCGAATGTTTACTACGCACAAGGCACTGAATGTATGAAACGCAAAGCTCTACTGGATCCTTCAGGAAGACAGCAGTAATACTGTCTTCTTGTTTTGCATTTTTGGGTTCAGGGCTGAGCTGTATCGGGCCTCGGGAAAGTTTGAGCTACTTGATCGTATTCTGCCAAAATTGAGAGCGACTAACCACCGCGTGCTGCTTTTCTGCCAGATGACGTCCCTCATGACCATCATGGAGGATTACTTTGCTTTTCGGAACTTCCTTTACCTGCGCCTTGATGGTGAGTGTGTAAGGAATTAGGCTCCGCAGCCACGCTATTCAGAGTACAGGGATACTGGCAACTCAGGTCCAACCTCAGTCAAAAGCAGGGATAAAACTGTTTGAAGAATTAGCAGAGTGAGGTCCAGGTTCTCTAGATAGCAGTTTTTATATCCTCCACCCTAAAATAAGCTGAAATCTTTGCACAGATGTTTTTCCTACATTCAAGCCAATGCGTGTGACTTAAAATCATTTATAAGTACCACAATTAAACTAAACTAAAATTAAAAAACTCTTCTTGCCTTTGGGCTTGTCTATTCTCTATGCAACCCCCCCCCCATATAGAATATTTTGATAAACCTTTAGGTTTTACTGTGAAGGCATATTTTAAAGGGATAAAAGTTATAATTCCCTTCTTCAGTAACAGTGTAATAGTCCACATAAGATTATATCTATCATTAAAACATCTCTCATTTTCTAAATAGAAGTATATACATGCTACCTTAAGAGACATGGCTTCATTGTTTTCTGGATTTTGTGAACTATGCCGAATATTTGCCTGATTTTTAGAGTGACACCATGTCCTTAAAAAATTAGTTAAAAAATATGAATGGAAGAAAATATGAATTTAGAGATACTTCCTAAATTGCTATATGATTTGGATGGCAGCCCTAGCATTTCAGAGATTAGGGATACCAAAATGTTCTTACTATGGCAGGGGGTGACATTTCCCAAGAGTGGTGAATAAGAGCTGGTTTACAGCCAGGATGGCGTTGAATTCCTGCATGGTGTTTCTAGTACCAATTTTTATCTAATGTAACATTCAAGTTATTGTCAAGTGGAAAATTTAAAGTTTATGTTCCATTAAAAGATGCTTTATTTTCAATCCAACATTTTCTCACCCTCTTGCTATGAACTGGATTCAACTGGATATATACCAACTTCGGACCTGCCGTATTTTCTCTTACTTGAATTTTTAAGTGAATTCTCTATATGGTATACCTATTAGGGCATTGTTAACTCTTAAATTAACTATACCCTCTGACAAACTTGATTTTTTAAAGAACTTTACTTCCCTGGTGGTTCAGATGGTAAAGAATGTGCCTGTAAAGCAGCAGACCAGGTTTGATCCCTGGGTTGGGAAGATCCCCTAAAGAAGGGAATGGCAACCCACTTCAGTACTCTTGCCTGGACAATTCCATGGATGGAGGAGTCTGGTGGGCTACAGTCCATGGGGTCGCAAAGAGCTGGACACGACTGAGCTACTAAGACAGTTCCCTCTCCTTGAAGTCACTGAAAACAGATTAATGGTTTTACTTAAACAGATTAAGTAAGCGTTGATTCTGAATTCATGACACAGCTCTATCAGCCACAGTCTGTCTTTAGGCACATCTGCCTTGAGTCTTGTCCTCAGGCTCAACCTGCTCCTTCCTCCCTCTCTTTGAGGGCTAAGTGCAGGCAGCATTCTTCCTTTGAAAGGCAAGCCCACCTTCACTGCTGCTCAGGTGAGAGGCCACCAGCTCTGTTTTCCCTGAATAGACAGTCCCTCACGGATGTCCTGCAGAACTATTGTTTACTGCTTTGTAGCATTTTAACTGGAATCTCAGCTCCCTGAAGACTGTGGCCTTGGAATATTTGAGTCTGGAAAACTGGCAAGAAGTGACTTTCTTGAAACAAATCTTTCTCATGTGTCCTTGCCAGCTTGAGAGAGTATCTTTAATTGTCTGTTGGTTGCTGCCCTTATTTTTATCAACCATAATAGTCAGAAAAGCTCATGCTTATAGAATGCCTACTATCAGTACATGTGGGATACCAGGCAAAGCACTTCCTGTGCATTATTTATTTAATTTTTCTCAGCAAACAAGGTATAAACACAATCCCCATTTAACAGATGAGAAAACAGAGATTTAGAGAGAGAAGTTAATTTGTTGAAGTTTACACATGAGGCAGATGGTGAAACCAAATTGTTACTTTGATCTCTCTGATTGCACATTAGTTTAGAATCAGTTTTAGTGATCCAGCAAGATGAATCCCATCTCTGAAAATGCAGGTTGTTTTCCTAGAGACAATATTTTTAAGAATGATTTTTAACTTAGTCAACAATTTTTAATTAATTGAAAATGACCAGACCATTTCAAGAGAATGAGCCACTCACTGATCCTGCTAACAAAGAGTAGGTTGGAGGAAAGAAGCAAGCAAGTTCATTAAGTGTTACAGATGGCATTCAGAAGCCTTCATGGACTTCTAGCTGAAAGAAGCAACAGCCATTTGTTTCAGAGTTAGAGAGAATTCATGGGCAAACAATCAACATACACATGGATAAATTAGTACACCCACTTCAACTGTACCACCCTCCAACCACATCCCCTTAACCCAATTGTTAAAATGACTTTGGATTTTCATTGCTCAATTTGATGTCCCAGATTTTTGACCTCAGGAGAAAAAACTTGATGACAAATAAGTAGATTTTTTTTCCTGGCAAAGATTATGGTTGCATGGATAGATTTAACTACGGTTCCATCATAGTCTTTGTTTTCACTGGAAACGATTTTTGAATGAGAGTAAGCAGTAAAGTTAAGTCCCAGAAGACAACATTTTCCAAAAGCAGCTGAAACTAAGTTAAAATGAGTAATCATAAAAGCCTGACAGTGTGTTCCTTCTGGAAAATTTGCAATTTTCAACACAATTGCCTTTATTATTAATTGTATTCTTGGTTATGTTCTGCATCAAAGTCTAAAAGAACTTGGACTTGATACACTTTAAATCCTGTGCCCATATACAAGCAGCATTTCTTAGGCTGGAAATAAACCCTGACATGGTAGTTTGAATCTCCTTGAGCAGTATGCCAAAGATTGCTGATGATCAGCAAATATCTTGGCTCGGGGAACCTTTGACTAATGGAAATAGTAATCCAGAAAATTATGAACCTTGTCATAAGAAATGCCATAGCTTTGCATGAGAAGTGACTCAATCACATCTTTTCCTGGCCTTATAATTTGTCAGGTTCCATGCTGTGTATACAGTCGGTCCCTCATTCATCAGTATCAAGTCAGGGATTGGTTCCAGGACCCCCACAAATACTAGAATCCGCAGATGCTCAAGTCCCTGATATAAACTGGTACAATATTTACATATACCCTATGCACATCCTCCCATATACTTTATGTATTTTTATAACATTTAAAAAAATTTTTTTACTTATTTATTTCATTTATTCTTTGCTGTGCTGGGTCTTCATTGCTCTGCATAGGCTTTCTCTAGTTGCATTGAGTGGGGGCTTCTCTTGTTGCAGAGCACAGGCTCTAGGACACACAGGCTGAGAAGTTGCAGCATGCAGATTCAGTAGCTGTGGCTCACAGGCTTAGTTAACCCAAGACGTGTGGAATCTTCCCAGACCATGGATCAAACCTGTGTCTCCTGCGTTGGCAGGTGGATTCTTAACCCCTGGACCACCAGGGAAGTCCTTTCATATCATTTAAATCATCTCTAGATTACTTATTATACCTAATACAATATAAATGCTGTGTAAATCATTGCTGGTGCTCAGCTAATTCAAATTATGCTTGGGGGAACTTTATGGTATTTTTTAAAAATTCCAAATACTTTTGATCCACTCTTGGTTGAATCCCTGAATGTGCAACCCAAGACTACAAAGAGCTGACTGTACTGTTATCTCTGGGAATGTCTTCTTTCCCCATATTGGAAAGATTTTTATTTGTTTGTTTCTGTGGCTTTTCCTCCTATTTGTGACAGAGGGTGAAATGTGAACCAATAATTTTTTTTAAAAAATCACTGTATCTGGACAGATGATGTAGCAAAAAGGTTTCATGATAGAACGGAACTTGCCTTCCATTGTCATTGTGAGCACACAGTTCACTGTGATCTCAGAATGCTGGTTCTGAACCTGAAAGAAAGAAGGACACCATATTAAAGAAAGAAGGACACCACATTTTTGAAACATTGTTCCACAAAACACATTTTGTGTCCTTCCCTGCAAATCTAAATTTTTGCAGTTCATCACTGAAGGATTTGACCAGGTTGCTCAACTGGAAATCTGATTTAGAAAGTAAAATGAGCTCTACAGAACATTTCTCCATTGAATGGGGACACCCAAAGGCCCTAGTTTCCAATCCCCTTTTGCTATATTCAGAAACTACATCCCCTCCCCCACCACAGGAGAGTACTTAACTATTTTTATTAATGTGAAAGACAGAGTCCCCTCGTATTTGGGAACTTGAACCTCTACAGTAACTCAGTTCCATCAGCTGGAGTCACTTAAATGTTTTAATCCTCTGAAATAAATTGTGGGTATATTTTCATCCTTAAAAAACGAACACCATATAGAAATAATATTTGTATAGCAGGCAGTTAGTGACTATCAAGTAATATGCATACATATTTCCCAACAGCCTAAAGCCTTTTTCAAAACTCTGCAGCTACATTTTTCTGGTACAATATATTCAAATGGAATATCATAGGATTTTTTTTTTTCCTTTTCCCCAGTGCAGTTCATGAAATGGCCAGGTGAATACACTACAAACACTTTGTGAGTAAGGGACAGATTTGGAATGCAAATCTGGGGATCTTTGTGCTGTTGTTGTTCAGTAACTAAGTTGTGTCTGACTCTTTGAAACCCCGTGGACTGTAGCCCGCCAGGCTCCTCTATCCTCACCTGTCTCCTGGAGTTTGCTCAAATTCATGTCCATTAAGTTAGTGATGCCACCCAACCATCTCATCCTCTGTTGCCCCCTTCCCCTGCCCTTGATCTTTCCCAGCGTCATGATCTTTTCCAAGAGTCGGCTCTGCACATCAGGTGGCCAAAGTATTGAAGTTTCAGCGTTAGTGCTTCAAATGAATATTCAGGGTTGATTTCGTTTAGGATTGACTGGTTTGATCTCCTTGCTATACAGGGACTCTCAAGAGTTTTCTCCAACACCACAATTTGAAAGCATCAATTCTTTGGCACTCAGCCTTCATTATGGACCAATTCTCACATCCGTACATGACTACTGGAAAAACTGTAGCTTTGACTATATGCACCTTTGTTGGCAAAGTGATGTCTCTGCTTTTTAAGACTGTCTACATTTGTCATAGCTTTCCTTCCAGGGAGGAAGCGTCTTTAGTTTTTATGGCTGCAGTTACCATCCACAGTGATTTTGGAGCCCAAGAAAATAAAATCTGTCACTGTGTCTACTTTTTCCCCTTTGCCTTGAAGTGATGGGACTGGATGCCATGATCAAGTTTTTTGACTATTGAGTTTCAAGCCGGCTTTTTCACTCTCCTTTTTCACCCTCATCAAGAGGGCTTTTTAGTTCCTCTTCACTTTCTGGCATAAGAGTAGTATCATCTGCATATCTGAGGTTATTGATATTTCTACCAGCAATCTTGATTCCAGCTTGTGATTCATCTAGCCCAGCATTTCACAGGATGTACTCTGCATAGAAGTTAAATAAGCAGGGTGACAATATACAGGCTTATTGTACTCCTTTTCCAATTCTGAACCAGTCCATTGTTCAATGTCTTGTTCTAACTGTTGCTTCTTGGCCCACATACAAGTTTCTCAGGAAACAGGTAAGGAGGTCTGGTATTCTCAGCTCTTTAAGAATTCTCCATAGTTTGTTGCGATCCACACAAAGGCTTTAGCATAGTCAAAGAAGCAGGAGTAGATGTTTTTCTGAAACTCCCTTACTTTCTCCATGATCCAACGAATGTTGGCAATTTGATCTCTGGTTCCTCTGCCTTTTATAAACCTAGCTGGTACATACAGAAGGTTCCTGGTTCATATACTGCTGATGCCTAGCTTGAAGGATTTTGAGCATAACCTTGCTAGCATGTGAAATGAGTGCAGTTGTATCATAGTTTAAACATTCTTTGGCATTGCTTTTCTTTGGGATTGGAATGAAAACTGACCTTTTCCAGTCCTGTGGCCACTGCTGACTTCCAAATTTGCTGACACGTTGAGTGCAACACTTTGAGAGTGTCATCTTTTAGCATTTGAAATACCTCAACTGGAATTCCATCACCTCCACTAGCTTTGCTGGTAGTAATGCTTCCTAAAGCCCACTTGACTTCACATTCCAGAATGTCTGGCTCTAGGTGAGTGACCACACCATCGTGGTTATCCCAGTCATTAAGACTTTTTTTGTATAGTTCTTCTGTGTATTCTTGTCACCTCTTCTTAATCTCTTCTGCTTCTGTTAAGTTCCTTACCATTTCTGTCCTTTATTGTGCTCATCCTTGCATGAAATGTTGCCTTGGTATCTCCAGTTTTATTGAAGATATCTCTGGTCTTTTCTAGTCTATTGTTTTGCTCTATTTCTTTTCACTGTTCACTTAAGAAGGCCTTCTTATCTCTCCTTGCTATTCTCTGGAACTCTGCATTCAGTTGGGTGACTGCTCTCCCTTTCTTCCTTGCCTTTAATTGTCTTTTGTTTCCTTAGCTATCTGTAAAGCTTCCTGAATCACTTTGCCTTCTTACATTTGTTTTTCTTGGGTATGGTTTTGGTCACCATCTCCTGTACAATGTTATGAACCTCCATCCATAGTTCTTCAGGCACTCTGTCTATCAGATCTAATTCTTTTGAATCTGTTTGTCACTTACACTGTATAATCATAAGGGGTTTGATTTAGGTCATACCTGGATGGCCTAGTGGTTTTCCTTACTTTCTTCAATTTAAGTCTGAATTTTGTAATAAGATGCTTATGATCTGAGCCACAGTCAGCTCCAGGTCTTGTTTTTGCTGACTGTATAGAACTTCTCCATCTTCAGCTGCAAAGTACATAATCTGATTTTGGTATTGACCATCTGGTTATGTTCATGTGTAGAGCCATCTCTTATATTGTTGGAAAAAAGTGTTTGCTATGACCAGCGTGTTCTCTTGCTAAAACTCTGTTAGCTTTTGCCTGCTTCATTTTGTACTCCAAAGCCAAAGTTGGCTGTTATTCTGGGTATCTCTTGACTTCCTACTTTTGCATTCCGTTCCCCTATGATGAAAAGGACATCTTTTTTTTTTTTTGTATTATTTCTAGAAGGTCTTGTAGGTCTTCACAGAACCAGTCAACTTCAGCTTCTTTGGCATCAGTGGTTGGGATATAGACTTGGATTACTGTGATATTGAATGGTTTGCCTTGGAAACGAACTGAGATCATTCCTTTGATTTTTTAGATTGCCCCCAAGTACTGCATTTCGGTCTAAAACCAAACAAAGCAGCAGGTAATAAACCTGGCGATGGCTTACCCTATGATGTCTGATGAGACTCCAAAATACTAAATAAGCAGAGAGTATGAAACCCCAGAATATGTTCTTCATGCCCAAAAGTGGACTCTGTATTCTGGGGTTTCATACTCTCTGCTTATTCACTATTTTGGAGTCTCATCAGACACCATGGGGTGATCCATTGCCAAGTGTATTACCTGCAGCTTTGTTTGTCTTTAGTTTATATCCTTTGAACTGAACAGTTCAGAATGTCAGCATGAGAACTGACCCAGAGATTGCTTTTTTTTAAAAAATTATTTTGGTTTCAAGTCTTGCTAAAGAGTATAAAAACATTCCATTCACATTTTATGTTTTTACTAGCCAGATCATGCTCAGTAGACATCCGAATGGCAAAATATAGTAGAAATCAATTTCCTTTTGTTTCCATTCTCTTGGGCATAAACAAGTCCCCTCTCTAAAGTCAACTGGCAAAGTAGCTTTAAGCCATTATAATAATTCTTTTAAACATGTGTGTGTGTATATTTTTTAAGTTATTTGGTGTTTTCAAGCATGAAAATAAATCTGGAAAATGTTTTCACCGAGTTTTAGGTTAGCGTAAGAATGTTACAAGATTTGTAAGTTTCACAGATTCCCTATCAGAATATTTAAACTCTTTTCAATGTTTTGGAACAATGAGGAGTAGATGGAGCATTCCTTCTTGATTAGAGAAAAGTCTCTTACTATCTCTTTCTTTTTTCTAATTGCAAGATGTTCAGTTTTCCTTTCAAAAGTGCAAAAACCTTAGGGGTTTCCTCACCAATACTAAGAGGAGTCTGAGTCTATTTCTCAAGGAAGCAGGCCCTTTTGTCTAGCTCTGTGCCATTTTCAGACAGGAGTTAATTGGCAAATTTATTTTTCTCATCCCCTCAGGTACCACCAAGTCTGAAGATCGTGCTGCTTTGCTAAAGAAATTCAATGAACCTGGGTCCCAGTATTTCATTTTCTTGCTGAGCACAAGAGCTGGAGGCCTGGGCTTGAATCTCCAGGCCGCTGATACTGTGGTCATCTTCGACAGCGACTGGAATCCTCATCAGGTGTGCATCTCTCTGCCTTTGGTGCCCTAGCCTCCTTTCTGGAGAAGACTGGGGAGGCTAGCGGTTCCCTCATATGCATTTATGGGGCAGAACACATTCCTAAACAAGTGGACCATGTCTCCAAAGGGAAAACAGTCCAACACATTCTTATGTCTACTTTCTTATATCCCTTGAAACATAGATATTGAGATGTCTTACATATGCCTTTGGTGTGCCCTTGAAGAGTTCAAGTTTGCAGGACAAAAACTCAAGTTTCCCCTTCATTTTAAGCCCCTCCATCCCCCATCTCCTGGGATTGCCACTGAGCAAAGTATCTTTGAAAGTGTTAGTTGCTCAGTTGTGTCCAACTCTTTGCGGACACATGGACTGTAACCCACCAGGCTCCTCTGTCCTTGGAATTCTCCATGCAAGAATACTCGAGTGGGTAGCCATTCCCTTCTCCAGGGAGTCTTCCTGACCCAGGGCTTGAACCTGGGTCTGCAATGGCAGGTGGATTTTTTTACCATCTGAGCCACCTGGTAAAAATGAGTCCTAGAAAGCTGTAAATAATGTCCCCCAAGGTCAAACAATTTGTATATTAGGTTTTTATTCTGTGTGTTTTATTTAAAATCGTCGTCAAAAAAATTATATTCTGTACACCTAAAATGTTTTAAATCAACTATACTTCAATTTTTTTAAATGCATAGAAATATTCTATGAGCAACTACTAAAAAAACAAATAGAATAGGTCCCTTGTGGCAGTTTCATCTGGGAGGCAGGTAGTATACCTGCCTATAAGATACTCAGTAGAGCAATATTCAGGCTTCCCGGGTGGTGCTAGTGGTAAAGAACCTGCCTGTCAGTGCAGGACATGTAAGACACGCAGGTTCGATCCCTGGGTCAGGAAAATTCCCTGAAGGAGGGCATGGTCACCTACTCAAGTATTCTTGCCTGGAAAATCCCATAGACAGAGGAGCCTGGTGGGCTACAGTCCATAGAGTTGCAAAGAGTTGGAAATGAATGAAACGACTTAGCACACATGCAGAGTGATATTTTTGAGGATTAGATTCATATTGGAACAAATATGGATTCACAGTAGTAAAGAGAACTGCAGCTCTCACATAGGAAGGTGAATTCTACATCAGCTTAACCTGGACTCCTTCCTGTACAGGTCTCATGGACTATAAATACGCAGAATCATACCATCTCATAGGTTGTTGTGAAGATTGGATGGAAAAGGCTTACAGAAGTTGTTTTTGTCAGGAAGTGGAGTTCAGATGCATTAGAATTATGAGGGAGCTTTTTAAAAACAGCCATGCCTGCTTGTCATTCCCTGCACCTCACCCTTAATTTTGTAGGGTCTTCCCACTTGTCTAGACTTCCCTATACACAAGCTTCCGGGAGATTCAGACACAGACTTCCTCATACATCTGGGGATCCCTGACTTCAAGAATAAAGCAGTGATTCCAAACCTTTGGGTGGCCACCAGCCTTGACCACTGCATGTGCCCACCAGCCATTCTTTCTCAGTGATGACATTGAAGTCGAGTTCCTTTTGAAATTTTCTCACCCTGAAAAGGGTTACAGATGACCAGCATATAGTGTATCAGTCTTCGGGAGATAGTCTTATATGCCTTGTATATTTTTATACCCCATATTTCTTTCCAAATCACAGGGAGAATTCATATTCCCAGGAGAAACCCACAGTTTTCCTCTTGTCATGGTAAATGTTCCACAAACGTTTTTGGAAGGGCTGTTATGCCACAGGCACTGAGCTAGGCTAAGTATCTAGGGAAGGATGTGTGATTCCCCTCCTCCCAGGACGCTTAGTCTGCCTGGCTGTTTACATCACCCTTGTTGCTGCTGCCTAAATCTTCAGTGAGATACAGTAATCTGGGTGTAGGTGAATGGAGAGTTCACTAGATTTTATCTTCCAGGATAAACACTTCTGTGGCATCTCAGCTGTTCACTCTCATTGGCACAGTGTTTATGCTAAGAATCCAAGGAAATCTAGTTTCCAGAAATGCTAGTATACCATGAGAAAGGATGCTGGGACATCCATGCATTTCTGTCTCTATCTCTCTGTCACACACACACACACACACGTTTATGAACAGTAGCTAAAATGGAACCCCAGAATCAAAGTAAGTTACATGCATACCCAACAGTTCACAATGCATGTGAATTGAAACTTGGGCAACAAAACACAGACCCCCACATTTCCTCTGGTCTAATTTATCCCAAATTCCTCGCACTGGGCCATATATTTCTGCAGATATTTATGTATCTGCCATAGGTAGATTCACTTCCACCTGATTTGGTTAACTAGAATGACTAGATTTTTTTTCTTTCATGCCTGTCATTTAAACATGGCCATTAGTTTGGGCAGACTTTTATTTTTTTAGTTTTCAGAAATCAGTGATCTTAGAGTGATACAGATGAACACTAATTTTTCATTTAAAATGTAGGAGAACTAACTTTTACTAAACAACAACTCTCCCAGATACTATAAGGCACTTTGCATACCTCATTTCAGGTAATCCTCGGAGTATTTTATATGTAAAGAAACCCAGGAAGCACAGCCAGGATTCACACCCATGTCTGTTTAAGTTAGGGTTTAAATCCTGGCTTTGGGTTCTTTCAACCCTGTACACTTGCATAAATGTTACCTCCCCCTCCACATAAAAGTTGTAGAGTTCTTTTTCCATCTTGGCTTCAGCATGTATTGAAGAAACACTTTTTTCCTGTAATTATTCTTTATTGCATTGAATCAAAATTAAGGCACATTGGTGAAAGGGGGTTTATTTGACATAGGTTGACAGGTTGAAGATTCTGGCCTTAAAATTGCTAATTGGAGGCCATTGCTAAAGTCAAAGATAGAACATGAATGTGGAATTATCACTAAAACCTTTTGGAGTCACCAGGACTCTCGTTTCCAAACTTCTAAGAGAAACACGGGTATTTACTTTATTTTATTTACTTTAACCCGTGGAGCAGGAGCTGTGTTGTTATTACAGAGAAGTCAACAGCACAGTTACTTTGGAGGTCCTTTTCTCAGGCTGTGTTCTTGTCTTCAGATATCATCACACCTAAATCAGTGTGACGGGGTTCCAGATCTCTAAGACCGCAGAAATGGTAAATAATCCATTCAGTGATTGTAATACTTATCTCTTTGTCATAATATTGATATTTCCCCCAATTTTTGGCATAGAAGCCCATAGGCTTACCTTGCATAAACTTCTTCAGCCTAGAAATAGTCATTTTTGCTATTTTCCAAACAGATCATGGTAAACATACCAAAAAACACCACCACCACCACCACCAACAACAGAAACCTAATGGCAACAAGCTCCCAAGGGTTCAAGAACTTGTTCCCCTGTTTGTAGATGGTCCATGCTCTCCACTTCCTCACCTGTCATAATCTGCTGCAAGCTGGACCTTAGTATTTTATGTTTTATCAGCATCTTCTAGGACAGGCTCAAACTATAACCAGGGGTAAGTCTGGCCAACCACCTGAGTCTGGACCACAATACAAGCAAAGAATGAGTCTCACATTTTTACATATAAAATGTGCAATTGAAAGAAAAATGAATATCAGCCTTCAGTAGGAACAGTTGCTCAATGTTTGTTCTTGACCCAGGGAGCCTGGAATATTTACCACTGGGCCCATTTTGGGTTCTGGGAAATAATCGAGGCGGATGGCACAGAACTTCCCAACTCGGCTGCTGCTCAGCCATTCTGGTGAAGATGTGTGGAGAGAGAGGACCGAACTCAGGGCTTGAAAAGGAAGTGTAGGGTTTCCTCCCTAGTGACTCTATACCTTCAGCTTTTAATGATCTACCTCACTTTCTCCTCTTTGGAAAATAATCTAATTTGGATGAGTCCCAGCTGTCTTCATAGTTTAGCTCTCCCATTCAGATATCTTCTGAGAAAAAAACTTCTGCCCAATTAGTCATTTAATTATAAAGGGCCAGCAAAGTCAGGTCTCCTGGGCAGACTTCAGCTTGTTGTGTCTTAGTGCTGCACGAGTGACCAGGAAACTCATCTTGTTAAGATAATGGCCTTATAGCTATGGAGTATCAGCTCTGTGCAAAAAAATTTTTCAAGATGTCAGGGATGCAGGATATGGGACAGACCTTTGCCCTAAAAATGTACATGGGTTTAATGGAGGACACATGGAAACAACTAATTAACATTGGCCCAGAAGCCATTACCTGGACCGAAATAAAAGTGACATGCCAACAAGTTTTTATGTGGCCTTAAAATTAGGTAACTCTGCCTCATAGCTTTATGAAGGTTTTTATTTAAAGATTTCATTAAAACCTTATTTTTTTATTACATGAATAATATAGTCAAAGCAGAAAAAAAAATGCCAAACCACATGAAAATAAAATGAAGAAAATGTAACAACACCTATAATCTTGCTGCTGCTGCTGCTGCTAAGTCGCTTCAGTTGTGTCCGACTCTGTGTGACCCCAGAGACGGCAGCCCACCAGGCTCCCCTGTCCCTGGGATTCTCCAGGCAAGAACACTGGAGTGGGTTGCCATTTCTTTCTCCAATGCATGTAAATATTATTGGCTTCTTAGTATTTGTCCTTTCTCCCTTTTCTTGGTATAGATAAATATATGCACATAAAGCATAACGTACATACTCATATATAACTTGCAGTTTTCACATATTATAGCTTTGTGTCATTAAGTTTTCTGCAGTATAATTTTAATGTACTATCTTGGCACATATGGTAGAAGACTAATTTATTTCACCAATCTGTTACTGTTGAATGTTTACTTAATTCTGCTTTTTTTAAAAAAATTATAAATAATATATAATGCTGAAAGGTGCATCCTTATTGTAAATCTTTGTGCATATGCATGATTATTCCCTTAGGATGCATTTTCAGAAGTGGAATTTCTATCCCCCAAATGTTGACTTGTTTACCACTCGACTAGCTTTCCCTTTCATTCCCCCAAACTAAAGGTTGAGTCTTTGATTATTTGAATTAGATCCCAGAAAATTTGCTACATGGACAATCATTTTATGAACAATGTGTGATATATGTATAATGTATGTGTGTATAATTCAGCAGTATCTTAATAATCATCTTTAACACCTTCCTTTAACCCTGCAACTAGCTTCCCTGGTGGCTCAGATGGTAAAGAATCTGCCTGCAATGAGGGAAACCTGGGTTTGATTCCTGGGTCAGGAAGATCCCCCAGAGAAGGGAATGGCAACCCATACCAGTGTTCTTGTCAGAATTCCATGGACAGAGGAGCCTAGCAGGCCACACAGTCCATGGGGTTGCAAAGAGTCAGACAGGGCTGAGCCACAAACACTTTCACTTTCACTTTAACCCTGCAACTTAGGGTTGAAAATGAAAGTGAAGTCACTCAGTAGTGTCTGACTCTGCGACCCCATGTAGGCTATCAGGGTCCTCTGTCCATGGGATTCTCCAGGCAAGAATACTGGAATGGGTTGCCATTTCCTTCTCCAGGGGATCTTCCCAACCCAGGGATCGAACCCAGGTCTCCCGCATTGCGGGCAGACGCTTTACCATCTGAGCCACAAGGGAAGACCTTCGAAACTTAGGGTTAGTTGTAGTTAATATCCAAGTCATACTTGTGACATCAAATTTATTTTTATTTTTATTTTTTAGTTAGGGGCAAATTTGGTGAACCTAGGGACACATTAAAAACAAACAACAAGAAAAAAAAAAAAAAAAAAACCATCTTGAGACCTGGATTTCAAAACCTGATGTATTTCAGTTGGCTTGGTTAATTTGAACTCAGATTCCCTCAGCTAGCAATGACCTTGAATTTTTCGAAGGAAGGTAGCTTGTATATTTTATAAATGTAAGCAGAATCTTGCATTAGTAAAGGTGGATTAAGTAACGCCTCCCTGGTTTCCTCTCTGGTGGGCAACGTGGCCACTAACCCAAATGCATTGGCCCTCAATCATGTGATTCTCTCCAACAGGACTTGCAGGCGCAGGACCGCGCTCACCGCATTGGCCAGCAAAACGAGGTCCGTGTGCTGAGACTCTGCACCGTCAACAGCGTGGAAGAGAAGATCCTCGCCGCCGCCAAGTACAAGCTGAATGTGGATCAGAAGGTGATCCAGGCGGGCATGTTTGATCAGAAGTCTTCCAGCCATGAGCGGAGGGCCTTCCTGCAGGCCATACTGGAGCACGAAGAGGAAAATGAGGTACGACAGAAAGCCGAGTCTAGGAAGTCAGCGACCTTGAGTCTCGCGAGGGTTAAGAAGGACCTCTTTGTTCTTTAAAGCATTTCCTGGGCTGGTGTTAATTAAATGAATAAATTAGCCGCTATCTTACCCCTATAAAAATTTCACAGAAAGCCTGTGAAACTGATCCAGACAAGTGTCTTAAAAGCAGCTGCTAGAGGGACCTGAAGGCTTGGCTAGCGGGTGCTTCCCTGGTTTCCGCCAGAGAGATGCTACCTGCACGCTCGATTGTACTGTGAGTGCTGCCCTCTGTAGGGCGGATGCAGAACTCCAGAAAGGCCTCTTGAAAGAAGCTGCTAGATGAGACTAGACAAAACCGAAGGGCTCCTCCTTGCTTTTTCTCTCTCCATCCTTCAGAGCCCTTTTTCTCTCTTGCTTTTTGATCAGGGATCACAGAACTTCAATATGTTTGTAGGAGAAGCCCTTGCAGCTGTCTTTAGCTCTTTGAATCATACTTTTATTGGAAAAAGAATGACCTTAACCTCCACTCCAAATTCTCCTGTTAAGAGCTGACCAAAGTCTGAGAAAATTACTGACAAAAAGAAATCTCTTTTTATTTGCCAACATTGTTCCAAGAATGCACCGATTTTGTTTCTCTCGGGGAATCTTTGGGTAGCTGTGTTTTTTTAGATTGCTAGTCTTAGTCATTTGTTACTACATTTTCATTCCCAAATGGGTTTGAAAGAGTTAGGAGATATAGTACATAATCTATAAGACTATACAAAATACCAGCATCAGTCCTTATCATAAGATTAACTTGGGATGGACAGATTTGGTTTGGTGTGCCATGTTTATAAATGGAAAAATGGGTTGGTCTCACATATTCATGTGGAATACTATTTTCATTGTGTATATTACATATACAGTTAACCTTGAAACAACACAGTTTGAACTGTGTGGGTCCACTTACATGCAGATGTTTTCCATACTAAATAATACAGCACTACATGCATCTGTAGTTGGTTGAATCTGGGGATGCAGAGGAATCAAAGGGCCCCCTATAATATATGCATGGACTAGTCACAGTTGTTCAAGGTCAACTATAGTTTGATTTTGCCTTAAGTAGAATGTTTTTTAAATCTTCTATAAATTATAAGCCAGATTCTTTCAAAAATCTTATTTACTTTTTTTTCTGAAATAAGTTGAAATGTGAAGTAGTTCTTGATATTTAAAAGAATCCTGAAATGCATCTTTTTGCAAATTGAAGAGCACTTTTCTGTTATGCCTCTTCACTTGTCAGCCTTATATATTTGATTAGTTATCTGTTAGATTTCACTAAAATGATGAAAATGCATATGTACGTACATTCACTCATATTTTTAAAATTTTGATCTTAAGTAATTTGCTACATTTGATTCTAGGAATTGAATGTTTGATACAGATTTGATTCTCAAAATTGAATATTTGATACAGATTTAGAATCAGGTTGTCAGGTGATTTATTTTTTATTTTTTACACAGTTGGAAATTTAAAAAAATAAAATAATAAGCAGAGTTGATATTCAGCTAGGCGTCTCCATGACATTTTTGCTTGTTTTGTTTTATGTAGGCCTTGTGGAAATAACCCTGACCTGTGTTAGCTGGAATCTAGTGTTGCCTGTACCTTTGCAACCTTCTGAGACCTCAGGGAGATGTTGACCTCTCCTAGTCCTCAGGGACCTTGCAGGATATTTGGTCTTGTCCAAAACATCCGTTAAGACATTTGATCTATAAGATATTTGGTCCACACCAAAAGCTCTTTGATATTTGTCCAGAACCACTTGGCAGGGACCAAATATTCTCATGGATGTTGTGGACAGGACCAAAGGTCTGCTCACTCTGAGGGCCACCAGGTGGGGCCTTCAGTGGAATCTGATGCCAGTTGCTTCTAACCGAGCAGACTTGCTGGGGCTCCACACCCCTTCCAGGCTGTCTGTGTGTTGGACAAATGTTACCATTTTCTGGATAGCACGTGTCCTGATGTGAAGATGTTTGTGGGCCCTGATCGCCTGCAGTCAGGGTCCCTGATCCTGAGTATCTGCAGCAGCTATCACTGTGGTTGATGGATCATGGAGCACTAGGCCATAAGGAAACCAAGCAGATGTATTGCCCACTTGTCAGCCAGTTTGTGCTCTGTGAAAGCCAGGCTTCTTGCCAGTTTACAAGAGCATCTTTTCATCTTGGGCTTGGGAGAAGTCCAACCTGACACTATATAGGCTATGAGGGGATAACATGATCTTAGGAATAGGGTGGACAAAGCCAGACATCTTTTCACCAGAGGATATACTAACCAAATTCTTTGTATCTTGCAGTCACAGCCCACTCCAACTAGTCTATTTCTTTGTCAGATGAAATATAATAATGTATTCAGACAAATTGCCTTCCATCAAGAGATGAACTAGCATAGGTTTTTCACAAGTAATTTTATCTTGAGTCATCAGTTTTTACGTTACTGACTTGCATTCATTTCTGACACAGTGCACCAGGCATTGTCTTAGGACAGAGGCATCTCCTTTAAGCTGCTAGGACACTCATACTCTTTCTGGAACAAGTTGCCTCATTTTGAATGTATCAATATGACTTGGGAAACGGGATGTTTGAAGTTCTGGGTTTCCCTTTCTTCCCTCTGCTAATACACTGAAATTCCCCATTTGATTTTTAACAAGCTGACTCAGCATATGATAAAAAGCATTTTGGACTATAAGCTTTGTAGTATCTACCCAACCTCTGGAATCTTTTAAGTGTGAAAATTATAGAATAACATTTCTAAAAAAATTTAGAACTGTTGGTTTCTGAGGAATTTTCAGATATGTAATGTGCCTTGGTCTAACATATTATAAAATGAAAATGTGAGGCCTTGGGTAATTGCTTTCTCTACCGCATTTAAATTATTTTCATTAAGAAGAGTTTTGGGGGGGTTTGTTACTGATACCTTTTGAGTAGTCACAGCCACAGCTGTGACAGCAGCATTATAGCACCCACTGAAATACATTGATTAAACATATTTTAAAGGCTATGTATTTGACACATATATTGATGTGATTTTTGTGGTCTTGCTTTGTGTCTTATCACTATGTTTCACATACTTGTGTTCTTCATAAAGCTTTGAAGATAAGCATTTATATCGTGCATAAGGTTAATGGAATTAAAAGAATTAATGCTAGACCCATTCTCATGGGGATTTCCTTATTTAAATCCTACATCTACTCTGTGGAGTAAATGTCATGCCCATTTTACAGATGAGGTCGTTGAGGCAGGGAGACAGTAAGTAACCTGTTTTAAAAGTAAGGAAATCAAGGGACTTCCCTGGTGGGCCAGTGGTTAAAACTCCGTACTCCAAATGCAGGGAGCATGGGTTTGATCCCTGGTCAGGGAATTAAGATCCTGCATCCTGCGCTGTATGGCCAAAAAAAAAAAAAATTAAGGGAATCAAGGTACACCCCCTCCCACCCTCAGAAGAACTGGTGTTTCTTCGAGTGTACTGTTTCCTGCCTAAACAGTTTTTGCTCTGGAAAGATGCTTTGAATTGCTTGCAAAATACTTATGGCAAGTGACCCTTCTGTTTTCTTTCTGGCTTGAAATGGGGTCCCATTGGTCTGGAGAATCGCCTCTGGAGATTCACCGTAGTCACTGGTTCCTCACCCCAGTTGTCCAACCTCTGTCCTGGAAACCTGCTAACTCATTCTCTTCTGTTCTGTTCTGTTCTTAATCCCAGGAAGAAGATGAAGTGCCCGACGACGAGACTCTGAACCAAATGATTGCTCGACGAGAGGAGGAATTTGATCTTTTTATGGTAATGTTACAGAAAAGCATGGAAACAAATGCCTCATTCCCTCCCCGCCGCCTTCTGTTAAATGCACGATGTCTGGGGCCTGTGTGCCCTGGCCAAATTTCATTTGTAAAGCCTGAGCCTTTTCCTTCAGTTCAGAGGCTGCAAACTAGCTGGATTTAGCCTGCAGACATATTTTGTTTGGCCCATGCCGTGTTTTTTAAAAATTTGAAGTCTGTTGCCAACACAAAAAAGAATCCTGATTTCTGGCTTCTCTTGAAAATGAGCATGGGCCGTAATACCAGGCCCACCTCTGATGGAAGCATTTGGCTAGGGCTGAGTAGCAGCTGAACCCTCAGGACAGGCAGTGTGGTCCCCAGCTTACCACAGACACAGCCCCGCTTCCAGCTCATTTCTAATGCTGGGAGGCATCCTTCAGGGAACCTGCCCTGCTCCTCCAGGCAGAGTTCACAGCTATTCCTTAGCTGTCTCCTTAGGGCTCCAAACAAATATGTTCCCTGGAGGGGGCAGGGGGACAGTAGGAGGACAGGAACTGAGACGACCTCCTCTCTTTTTTTCCTGTTGAAGAGAGCCTCCCTAAGCAACCTTCTAGGTAAGATTCAAAGTGTGCGTGCTAAATTGGTTCAGTCGTATCCGACTCTTTGCGACCCTATGGACCTTAGCCCACCAGGCTCCTCTGTCCATGGATTCTCCAGGCAAGAATACTGGAGTGGGTTGCCGTGCCCTCCTCCAGGGGATCTGCCTGACCCCAGGATCAAACCCTTGTCTCTCATCTCTTGCATTGGCAGGCAGGTTCTGGGAAGCAGCCTTCTAGGTCTGCATCAAGGTATAGCCTTCCCTTAAAGATCTAAATTGGTTGCCTTTCACTGGTATAACGCAGATGCAAAGAACCTTGACATTTGAAAATTTAATATCCATGATGTTTCAACATTGACTTTCCAGGATACATAATCATCTGTAATCTTGCCAAAACCTGAATTTGATGTATGTCTCTGGCCTGCCACAAGGTCAGTAGGGAAGGAAGCAAGTCTCTTGGCTAGTGAGTGAGGCCCTCAGACGTCATATTTGATTGTATTCTTAAGGCATTAACTATAGCTATCTTATTTACCTCTGTATCCCCAGCGCTCAGACCAGTTATTGGTACATAATAGATGCTTAATAAATATTTGCAAATTTTCAAGCCTCATGAGGATATCAGCATAGGTCAGGACCTAAAAAGGCTCCGCTCAATGTGTTTAATCTTTTGATCTTCCTAACATTTAGCCTGTCTGTGGAGTGAGTGAATAAATGCTGGGGAACCCCCAATCAAAGCTTCCATATTTGAAGCCCCCAGGTCTCAGACAGATGATTTGCATGAGGGAAGCAAGTGGAACAGGGGTGAGTGGATGGTGGTGAAGGGTGAACAAAGGGAGTTGCTTTGTCTCAGGGAGACAGAGCTGAAAGTCCCATGTAGTCAGAAATTCCAGCTTTTCAAGAGAAACTAAAAAGTGAGGTTTTTGTATTCACTCTCTGGATTGCAAGATGTTTGCAACTAAATTAGATTTTTTTATTATAATTTAACACTTCAAGCCAAGTAAAATATGACCCTGAGCCAAATATGACCCACAGGGTTTGCAATTTCCACCTCTTCAGCCTAGACAGTCTGAGAAGGGAGTCCCAGCTGTGTGAAAGCTTACGTTATTTTTGTGACTTTTGTCTTGGGAACAATGATTGTGGTCACACACCATGATTCAAGATAAAGGACAGTTAATTCTTTCTCAGGAAACTTTTAGGTAGCCACAGGACTAGCTCCTACCCTGGGATGCTCACTCTCTCCCTGCCCTATAAAATGAACGATCCTACCCATAGTAAGGCCATTTTGAAGAAAAATGACAGAAAGAAGACTTTACCAGCATGGTCAACACAGGGTGTTCATAAAACCTAAATTTCTTAACTCAGACTGCCGATCACCACCTTTGTAGATTATTCTCTGTTTGGGGAGATTAGAGATACACTTAGGAAATAGACTAATCTTTTCTCTCCTTGAGGAGCTTATTAAAATGTAGATGACTGGGGAACACCGAGGCAAGAGGCCTTCAGCTTCCTTGGCTGATCACTTATTGGCAATAATTCAGCACCGCTATAGCCTCAGACACTCTTGAGGCCCTTGGAAAGGATAAGCTATCTGCCATTATTCAAATCAGATTCGGCTCAGAGATGGAGGTTTCCATCAGCAGCCGGGAGATAAGGGAAAAGGAGTACTTCTCTTTTCTGCCTTTCTGGCTGGGTATTTGTAAAAATTGAAAGCCTCGGAAAAAAGAAAAAAGATTGGATGTCTGGCCAAGGCTCAGCCTTCTTTTAACTGGGAACAGGTGAAGCTGGCTATGGAAGGCTTTTCTGTGGGCAGTTTCATTTTGTGAACATGTGCTGGTTTCTTAAAGGTTGACTTCTCATTTTTGGATAATACAGATTTTTGGTTTGCTTTGCTTTGGTTTGGTTTGCCTTGTGTTGGTTTTTTAAAGTCTTTTAATCAGCCTGCTGCCTTTGGCCAATTCACTATTCATTAGCACCTCCACCAGGGGGCAGGAAATCAAATTGAATCCTTGCCAGTTAAGATTAAAAACTGCAGTGAGAAACAAGAATGGAATGTGAGCTAGATTTGGAATTCAAAACTTTAAACTCTTAATCCACTTTTTTTTTTTTTTTAAAGTTAGCTCTGCCAGGCTCCTCTGTCCATGGGGATTCTCCAGGCAAGAATACTGGAGTGGGTTGCTATGCCCTCCTCCAGGGGATCGTCCCAACTCAGGGATCAAACCCAGGTCTCCCTCATTGCAGAGGGATTGGCGGATTCTTTACTGTCTGAGCCACCAGGGAAGACCATATAGTAATACAGACATATTATTTGATTTTTGTATCCTAGGCACTGTAGTTAAATAATATACATTATGCAGATAATCTCTTTAAAATAAAACCTTTATTTTGAATATTTTTTCTTGTTTTCTCCTTCCAAAACTGACTTCAGAAAGTTATCTCTTATACTGATTACCTATGAATTGTAACTAAAAGAGATTTTTGACAGGCCAAGATTCATGTCTGAAACGTTGTACTAACATACTAACATTTTAAAAGCTTTAGAAAGCTTTTAAGTTGCTCTGTTCCCTACAGAGGCATTATTATTTCCCCTTAAAAATAATCATACACATTAGCATAAGGTTATTGGGTGTTAAGACAAAACATATTCATGTAATAGCTAAATGATAAATTAATCTTACTTGCATATGAACTTCAGATTTTGTACTTGTCTTCTGTAAGTAGAAATCTTTGGGAAGAGTTACAGTCATAAGAACTTTAATCATCAAAAAAATTTTTTTGCAAAGCAGTGCAATTTATTTTCTTTTATATTAAAAGAGAATTATTTTCTCATTTGTGGACTAATGCATGGCATAAGTCATTTTACGAGTCTTGGTATGGGAAATGCTAATCATATAACCAAAAACGGAAGTGGTGATGTTTTGCCGTCTCCGTACAATGCCTTAACAAAAAATTATTTTTCTTGAATACTATCTAATAACTATTAGGAAATGACCTTGAGAGGCCCCTGTTTAGATTGCACTGTTAACTAAGCATCCTCTGTGTGCTGATTCCAAAGGTTTGTTGGACCCCATTTCTGATACCAGAGCATTAGGAGGCAGGATTAAGAGCAACCTCTCCAGCTAACTATAGCAGATGACAGAACAGGACGGCCACATTTATCTACCGATGGGACTCCGCCATGCTCCAAGCCCAGCCCATCTTGGGAATATAATGATTTCCAAAAATGCTGAAGCCTAGTTTAAGGAACTCTGAACTTTAAATAGATTCTAGAGATCCCGTTTGGACTTGAACAGAAATTTCTTTTACATCCTGTTACCAGTTTTAGCACTTAAGAAAAAATTAATATTGAATTCTCATTTCAGTACAGTAGAGCTGAAGGAAGAGGGAAAAGGTAAATCATTTCATGGTTAATTGTCTGTTGTAGAAATGGTCTCGCCAGTGATAGACACATATAACGAATGTATACAGCAATTCAGTGGAGGTTTTTGCTTTTTTTAACCATCACATTCTTTAGTTATAGGTTAAAGGCAAATACATGGCACTTTATTTACCAGTGTACTGGATTTTTAAAAAGGAAAATAGGACATGGGGATATAGGCATTTTGAAGACCGTTGAAAGGAAGCCATTTCACTTACATCAGTTGAGATGAGATTTCCTTTGACATCTGTCACTCTGTGGCATAATATCTTCATAAGAGCTAAGCTTTTTGAAACCTGAAGAACTGAGGGACATTCCTCTGCCAGAGCCCAGGGTACACTGAAAATTAAATACATTCACGACTGACTGACTAATAAACCAGTTATGTGCTCACATGTCCAAGTCCAACTGAGGGTGGCTATTTTATAGTGATACTTGATGACTAACTCTTCCTGGTTGTCTGATTAAAAGCATGAGCCCTGTTGAGGTACAGGAAATTTTCTTAGTGAACTTTCCATTTTATATGCCTGAAGAATACTTTTACACCAGCGCAGCAATGAGTTGTATCACCAGGGCTCATATTTTTAACTCCTTTTTTAAAAAATTGAAATATAGTTGATTTATAATAATATTATATCAATTTCTGCTGTTATATTTTTAAAATACACCCCAATTTGAATTTTCTCACTGTTACTTAAGGGGGAGCTTTTGCACCCACATAAACTAAGAAAAGGAATTTTTTAAGGAGTATTTTTTTAAGTACTTAAATTTCAAAGATGGGTACAGGGGAAGGGAAGAGATTTTGGCCTTAGGGGTGAGCTAGAACAAGTCAGAGCACAGAAGCTCCATGGGGGATGTCGAAGGGGCCCTGCAGCCATAGGAGGTGACTTGCAAAGAGACTTTCCTGTTGCTAAGTCTACACCATACAGAATCCCCTTGCCTTTTGGTGAGACTTCTGTTCATCTCTCCAGCGCATGGACATGGACCGGCGGAGAGAGGATGCCCGGAACCCGAAACGCAAGCCCCGCCTGATGGAGGAAGACGAGCTGCCCTCGTGGATTATTAAAGATGACGCCGAGGTGGAACGGCTGACGTGTGAAGAGGAGGAGGAGAAGATCTTTGGGAGGGGGTCTCGCCAGCGGCGGGATGTGGACTACAGCGATGCCCTCACGGAGAAACAGTGGCTGAGGGTAGGTGTGGCTTTCTCGACTTCCTGCTCTGTGGGGCGTTGTTGGCTCGGTGAAATAGAGGCCTGTGGCTGGACCCGTTTGAGGTGGACTGGTTGCCCCTATGAAGAGAAGGGGCTCTTGAACAGAGATAAGTCATTTTGCTCTTGCAGCGGAGTCATTCTGCAATTCATTGGAAGATAATGAGGAGTTGTTTTGCGAGAGCAGAATTGGTCACTGGAAACATAGGATTATGAGAGCTATGAGACCCGCTAATGTTTTATGACTAGTGATTGCCTGGTCATGCCTCACTTGGAGTTAGAATCAAAATGTGGAAGTGGGCTTTCGAAGTCTTTTTCGTTGTTCCCCCTCATTTTATGTTCTTTAATCGGAGTTTCACTTTTGCAAGTCTTGCTGAGAGAGTTCAGGACAGCAGTCTCTTCTGACTACATTGCGGTTTCCTAGACGCACATAACATTAGCACTGGAAGGTGCCTTTGTACTCTCTTGGTTTTGCTGAGGTCCAGAGAGGTTAGGTGACTCTGCAAGGTCACACAGCTGGCTAGAAACAACAGAATCAGTGAATGCTGATGCATTTGGGAGCTTGATGTTGGCTTGATCTGATCCGTCCCTTGCAGATGCAGCCTGGGCCTGGGACTTGGGTCACTGACACTTGGAAATGGTATTCTATAGTTTGGGTTGTTTTTTGTTTCCCTGCTTTGGAAAATGTCGATTCTTCGTTTTGACTAAGGTCTGTGATCTTAGACTGTTTGAGCACAGAAATATCAAACTGCTCCTAGGAGCCACGTGTGTGAATGCCCAGGTGGGCATGACTGTTACCTTTGAAGGTTTAGCCGCACTTTCGTTTTTGGGCACAGACTTAGAACCAAGGCAGACAGAACAGGCTGGGATGTGCATTCCAGGCAGGGCCGGTAAATGCGCACTGGAAATAGTAAGCATGGTTGGGTGAAAACCAAACAAAATAGAAGCTGTTTTTGTGAGTTGTTCATTTTATCAGAAGGGAATGCGGTTCCCAAGCTTTGTAAAACGTGGATTTTAGGACCCAGGCTGTAAGTAGGTAGGTGGGTGGGAGGGCCACGGAGGAAGAGTTTTGAGATTGGATAGCACAGGCAGACAGGTCTCGGCCCCACTTGAGAGGTGATTTACTCAGGCTGTCGTATGATGAGAGAGAATGATCTGAATTTTGAAAAGATTGACGTCTGTGGTATCCTGAGAAGAAAGGGACAAGGAAAGCATGGCTTATCTCTATGGGTGAACAGTGACACGTGAAATGTAACTTTTGTGTGGTGGTTTTACTGTCACATCCAGGCATTCCAGTGGCCTCAGAGTATGGTTTTATGAGTTTCTTTTGTTTCACTGTTGTGAGGTTGTAGTTGCATAATTAAGATCCATTCGCTAATGGGAAGAGTTTTTGCTTAATACTCATTTCTGAACTAGGGGAAATTCTTTTCCCTTTCTCTTTTATGTGAGCAATAAATTAACTACCTGGATATTATTTTAGGAAATGAGACAAGAACCTAGGCCAACATTTTAAAGTCTGTCTTATAAATGTATAATTTCCAGATGCTACAAGCAAAATAATCTTGTTTATTGGGCAAGAAGGTAGCTGAATGTATCCTTTTTTAAATAATCAATGGAAAATGCTCTTCAAGTAAATAGCCTTATGAATCCTAGAAAGTTTTCAAGGTTAGAATACCTCATTTTTTCTCTTCTTCAGTTTATACCACCCATGATGAGCGCTGCGCTGCCACACAGTAGAAACTCCATGAATGCTTGTGAAGATGAAATGATAAACTTATAAGAAGAAAGTGGAAAGTTACTAATTTACCAGTCATATTAGGGTAGTATTGTGTATCTTGTAGACTTCCTTTTTTTTTGGTCTAGTGTTTCTTCACTCGGTTCACATTCTTTTGCCAACCAGTCCATTCTGAAGGAGATCAGCCCTGGGATTTCTTTGGAAGGAATGATGCTAAAGCTGAAACTCCAGTACTTTGGCCACCTCATGCGAAGAGTTGACTCATTGGAAAAGACTCTGATGCTGGGAGGGATTGGGGGCAGGAGGAGAAGGGGACGACAGAGGATGAGATGGCTGGATGGCATCACCGACTTGATGGACATGAGTTTGGGTGAACTCCGGGAGTTGGTGATGGACAGGGAGGCCTGGCGTGCTGCGATGCACAGGGTCGCAAAGAGTCGGACACGACTGAGCGACTGAACTGAACTGAATGAAAGGAACATGTATGTCTAAAAATGGAAAACTAGTTTGTTTTACAAAACTATGCTATGAAATTGATGTTCATAATTTTCACCTTAAGGTGCCTCGCAAGATACCAAGTCGCCCAAGAAGGATAAAACTGTTCTCAGAGCAGCTTTATTGTAATATGCCTTTTTGTAATCCCATCTCTTGGAAACTGTGTCTCCATATTCAGCGTGAGTTGATAACTTGCCATTGACCAGGCCGTGCGATTAATGCGGGATGCCTCATGGCCTCGGCGTTCAAACAGATGCTTACCGTCCATCGTTTGTTTACTTGTTCACCAGTGGCCATCCTGTTTAATATCAGCTTATTAAGCTCTTTCTTGATAATAAAATTTTATGCAAGGGGCTCTCGTGGGCCTAATGTACACAGATGTTCTCCCCTGGCTGATGATTGAACACACTGGGTGAACCTAAGCAATGCAGCCTTGAAAGGGAACTTGGCAAAGACTGCTCTATAAGAAATGCTGTAACAGGGCTAACATAATTCTCCCTCCTCCTGGAAATGTTGTGCAAAGCCGGCTTGGCAGAGGCATCGGAGATACATAGAGTCCCTGAGTTGGAAGACAGCTCAATGGAACAGTTCCCTGTCCTACACTTAAATCACATCCTCCACAGCACCTGTGCCAAGAGGCTGACCATCCGTAGAGGAGACACTCTACCTTTTGTCTGCACAGCCCTTCCAGTGGTCAGCCCCAACTGTTAGTTCTTCTTCCCTTTGAACAGAATCCTCTTTCCTTATAGCTGCTGCTCGCTGGTCCTGATCCTATTCCCTGGGGGTGAACAGAACAATATTTTTTCTGTTTTTAGCATCACCTCCCACTGGATGAAACGTTTGAGGACTCAAATGCAGTTAGAATGAACTTCCCTACATTCCTCTTTCTTTGGCACTTTCCTCATCCTCCAGGGCTCCGCTTAATTGCCACCACACCTTTGATCCCTTCACGAGTAAACACTAATCACATTTCTCCTCATACTCTCACTTTTCTTGGCCTATTCTTCCGTAACACCTCGAATCCAACTTGCTAGTTTTCTTGGTCATTGTTGACATACCTGCCTTGCCGATTGGTTAACACGCTGCATCTTGGTTGGACTTCCGTGTGCAAATAGTAAGGCCCATTGATTTCATTGATTGCCAAATGAAATAGCACAGGATTGATGTGTGAGACTATTGCCCCAGGTAGTGTTCACTCCGGCAGTAGATGGACCTAAACCTGCCCTATTCATGGGCCTGTCCAAAAGAGTAAGTAGAATTGTATTTCTCAGGTAAAAATTGAAGGTGGGTGTTTCTGGTTGGTAGAAGCAACCGTTCCACCCTGGGCTTTTCAGGGATCGAGGCTGGAGGGACTCTGTCAAGCCTCAGCATCTCCATCCCCTTGAGCCAGAATTGGGGAACACCACAGAGAGTAGTATGTGCTGAGTTCTAAGGACTCTAAGTGAATAGGCCTCCGTGACTTCCACTCACATCCCATTAGCTAGAACGCCATCCTGGGACCACGTTAGCTATAAGGGCGGCTGAGAACTGTGGTCTGGCTGTGAGCCCAGGAAGGTAGGATTTTGGTGACAAGATTGCAGTGTCTGCCTCAGGACACTTAGGTTGAGTTGAAGTACTACGGCCATTTTCTTTGAAAATTTTATTATGGTTTCATCACAAACAAATTTTATTTTATAATCATAGTATGCTAAAAATTCCCACAGTGTCCTTTAGACAATCTGTTGAGTTGGAAGATTTAAAAAATTTTTCTGTATTCACGTTATTTTAAGTGAAGAGGATCACAATTTCAAACAAAGCTCAATTTGACTTTTTTTTTTTTTTTTAAGGTTTTTAAAGTTGTTTTGAAATTCCTGTCTCCATTGAGGAAACCTTAATTTCTTTGGTGTTAGGCAGTCTCAAGTGAACTTCGTCTTTTGGGGATAGTCAGGTCAACGTCCATGCCTCCCGTGGGCTGTTCTTCTCCCCTTTTAGGGGTTCCTGGCCATCTTCCTTCCCAAGATGGCATCTGGATGAAGGTAGACGCTGGGGTTTTATCACGACGCTGGGGCAGGTGCCCTGTCCTGTGGGTCTCTGCTGGGCTCAGCACAGGACTCCCAGTCTGCCCTGTCACTGGCGGTCGTGACATGCAGCCAGTCCCGTCTTCTGGTGTCTTTGATGACATGTGCTGTTAAAGTCTGGGGTCCTGCCCAGTCTCCATTGGTCAGCTTTCCTGAAATCTCATGAAGACTCTCTGCTTCTCTGGTCTCTTAGTGCTCTCAGCTGTTTTGCGCTCTACTTGGGAATCTGAAAGCTCTTAGTTGCTTTCTTCCCAGTGTGCTGGAACATCCAGGAGAGTCCAGCCCCATTTTGTAAAAAAAAAAAAAAAATCACAGTCTCACCACCAGGGAGTTGTCAAGCCTGAAGCTTCTAGAATTTGATAGTTGGGTGAGTCAGGAAGCTCTTTAAAACAAGCGATACAAAAATGCCTTACTTTTGCAAAATCTTTCAAAGTATCTGACTATATGAATGCACTGTGAGGGACCTTCCTGGAGCCTTGGGAGGTGCTGGTAAAGTGAGAATCCTAAAGCCCACACTCCATGGCCTTCATAGTAAATCTACCTCTGGGCATCTTTGCTGCATCATTCCTCTTGTTCCCTGAACTTCCCCCGCAAAATATACCAGGTTTGGGGCCTGAAGTGAATATTCCATTCAGCCCTAGCTAGGTGTATTGCAAGTCAGTCTGGTATGAACTACCTGGAGTTAGACCCCACGAGTTCAAGGGCTCAGTCCCCAGTAAGACTGGGCTTACTTTGGTGGCCAGCCACACTGCGGGGATCCCTGGGCCTCCTGCACTACTGACCGACTGACTCGAAATTCAGGGGGTTCTCATGACTCCCTCGGGTTCAGTAATTTGCTACAGTGGATCCAGAAAGTACCTCTGGTGGTTACAGCTTTGTTATGAAGGATACAAATTGGGAGGGCCAACCAAATGAAGTAGCACACAGGATGGTCTCAGGGAGGGTACCCAGCTTCCCTGCCCTCACCCCATGGAACCAGACGGCACCCCTCCTGGCACAGCAGTGTGCACACCAACCAGCAAGCTCCACGGAGCGTCCGTGTACAGAGTCATCACTGGAACCTCCTCCCTATGCAGGGAGCTGGCGCAGCGGCTTATACTACAGGAACAAAGTCCTCAGGGCTCATGTCTTACCTCTCTTCCTCTTAACCCCCTTTTCCTCCTGGGCAAAAGGCTCCCTATCCTGCCTTCCTGTCACATTGCAACTTCCCGTACACACGTGGCCTGGCCGTGGTGCTCTTCACTGTGGCTTCTAGAGCGGTTCTGGGGATCCCTGTCCAGCAGTCTCACCTCCTAATTGTAAAGAGCCTTCAGAATTGAGGAAACTCCTCTCCAACAGCCTGGTTTAGACTGCTGTCTGCTGGTAGGACCACAAGTCCTATTATGGAAGTCAGTGGTGGTGTTTTGTCTTTTTTTTGTCTTTGCATATTAACTTTGCCCTAATCCTACTCAAGGCAATAGGTGGCTCCCCTGAACAAGGAATGATCCCTTGAGAAAGTGTGGAAGAGAATATTAATGTGGTTTTAAAAGTATTATGTCAATTACCATTTTATAGCTTTCCCGTGGAGTACCCACAGTGGTAACAGTGCTCAACTGTGTATTGTGTGTGTGTGTTTCCACATAACCAATAATTGGCTTATGTTGATAATTTCTTGGAAAAACATCTTTGAGGGCAGGCATTCATAGACCTAAATTGGCAGACGTCGGATGAGCCTGTTGGGCCAGGTGTTTCTAACATGCACGGGCTGTGCTGTTCCTAGTATCATAATCATGACTGAGGCGGGAGCCCCATAAAATTGGGGTGTCTGTAAAGCTTAACAGTGGGCGGAGGGTGAAGGATGGAATGCCTGGCTTTCCTATTCTTCCTGTTCCTTTGGTCCTTCTGCCAACTTCAGAATCCTTCCCTTCCTAAACATTTAGTGACATCCCAGAATTTATTTAATTGCCGAGTGAGTGATTTGTGCCCCGCAGCACTTGAGGATAATTGGAATGCAGTCTAAATGATGTGCTCTGTATAATATTTCATTGCCAGCCTGATGGAGGGAAGGAACTTTGGAGTCTGCTTTTGTTTCACAGTGGATCTGATCCTTCGAAACTGTCATTTGAAAAGGTTCCTTACTTGGTGGGATCTCTTCTCATGGTGCGGTCCTTGCATATGAATGTAAGGATGTTTCTTTTGGTTTTGTAAGCTCCTGGTGAAGGTATGAGCTCTGTTCCAACAGTGCCCTGCACTGTCAGGCCCCAGACCATGTTATATAAATGATGGGGCTAAGACTCACATCCTCGGATCTTTGTCTCCCTAGAGAGAGAGCTAGTTTTAGAAGCCCTAGGATTTCCAGACCTTAAGGAAAGGCAGCACAGAGCATCTTTTACCCCTCAACCAGTCTGTCACCAGATAAGAGCTTGAGTTTCCCACAATTTTGGTGCCAGAATGACATCTCCATAGTTAGGTCTGTGTGTGTGTTTAGGTGCTAAGTCCTGTCCGACTGTTTTGCAAACCCACGAGCTGTAGCTCTCCAGGCTCCTTCTGTCCATGGGATTTCCCAGACAAAAATACTAGAGAGGGTTGCCATTTCCTACTTCAGGGGATCTTCCTAACCCAGGGATTGAACCTGTGTCTCCAGCATTGGCAGGTGGATTCTTTACCGCTGAGCCACCAGGGACTGACCACCAAAGGAATTTTTGGTGGGGTCTCGCCTTCCCACAGTGCGCAGTGGAGACAACAGAGTAAGAGACTCCTGAACCATAAAAGAGTAAAGGAGATCAGTGAAGTAAAATGTGACACCTACTAGTGGAGTTTCCCTGTCTGCCTTGAAAGGCTGTGCTATACCAGGGTGCAAATAAGGAGGAGGTCTGTTAGTCAGCTTTCCGTTATAAGCAGCCTCTGCCAAACCCTCCTTGGGAAAAAGGCAGAGAAATCCACCGAGAGTTAGCCACGAAGATCTGGAAAAAGTACTGAGAAAGTTTAAAGAAGTTGGGATTTTAAATAAGATATTTGAAACTTTGTTGAAAGATATAATGAGAAATAATAAAAAATATTTCCTGGTTTATATGAAGAGGATTTTTCCTCTCTCTGGAAATCTTTGAAACAGAATAATGTCTCCTCTGTTTGGGCTGGATTAAGTATGATGTGATACAGCCTGAAATTAGGAGCTGGGGTCTCCTAGGTATAATCACAGCTGAGAGCATCAGAGATTCTGTAAGACGTCCTTTTCTCCCCAAAGACTTTATTCTATACTGGCAAGGCTTGGGAGGGTCCTTCATCTAAGGTATTGCTGTTGTTGCTCAGTTGCCAAGTTGTGTCTGACTCTTTGCGACCCCATGGACTGCATGCAGTACGACAGGCTTCCCTGTCCTTCACTGTCTCCTAGAGTTTGCTCGAACTCATGTCCATTGCATCGGTGATGCCATCCAACCACCGTATCCTCTGTCGTCCCCTTCTCCTGCCTTCAGTCTTTCCCAGCACCTGGGTCTTTTCCAGTCGACTTCACATCAGGTGGCCAAAGTATTAGAGCTTCAGCCTCAGCAGCGTCTACAGTATAATGTACATAATACCTTTAGTATTTTGCCCCCTCTCTCTTGTTTTGTCACTTTGTATCACCTTTCCTTGCTTTTTGTTTAAAAGACATAAAATTTTATTTTCTTTTTCTTTTCCCAAATGGCATTTTTTAGCTTTTCAAATTGGATCGTCAGTTTACTGGGGCAAAATGGCTAGCAAGCTGCATTTCCGTTTTTATACACAAGGGAGAGCTAAGACCCTAGCAAATGGATTTGGGTTTTGCCAAATTCAAGGTCCTTCAGCACTTTAGGAGGAAGTACTGAACTAACTAATGGTGATCAGAGTTGTGAATTGTCTGGGGGAAACATTTGATCGTAGTAAATGAATTTTGATAACTTTCTGTACTTTTTATTTTATTCTTAAATCAATGGGCTAGATTGTTTTCACAGCGATTGGATCTGATATGTACCCTTTGGTCAAAACTCAATAGGGTTGGTTTAATGGAAGAAAGTGTCCTCAGAGGATCATCTAAAATACTAAATACTAAAGGCTGAGAAGTGACAGAGACTTTTTTCAATTGGTTCTTAAAACTGTAATGCCTGGAAATTCTAGTCACAAGTTTTAACCTTTTGAAATACAGGTTTAGCTCTGAAATCTAACTCAGACATTGAAAGTAACCATGGAATTGGACCTGGCGTACCGATACTAAGGAGCCCACATCAGTTCACATTATCTTAGAGATAATGCTTAGAGACAGATGCTTTAGAAATATGGCTGCTCTTCTGAATCAAGATTTGGTTCTTATCCCGTTCTTTTTTGTTTTTGTTTTTTAAATCCATAAAGCTACGACAATAAATCTTTTTTAAAAATATGTTTATTTTTGACAAAAGATGTATTTACTTAAGGTGTACCATGTAATGTTTTGGGACAGGTATACACTGTGAAATGACTTCATTCTCCCAGTGAGAGCTGGGGAGGGCACAGCTGTTTTAGGAAGTTAGAGACAGGATAGGGAGGGAACTTTAGTGACGCAACTGTATCTTTGATCGCTGCCTCTCAAGGGCATATAGGATCATGGTTAAGAGACTAAACCTTGGAATCTGATGAACCAGGCTTTAAATCCCAGCTCCACCTATTTTGCTCTGTGACTTGGGGTGCCTAGTGTAACCTTCCTGTAGCTTTGTTGTAGAAATGGGAAAATCATAGCTCCTTCATATAATTTTCTGAAGTTTGCATATGTGTACCATAGAACCTGGCATTTAATGATTACCAAAAAAAAAAAAAAAAATTAGCTATTGAGGAAAAAGTATTAAATTATTTCAGAGAATACCTAGATGGTAGGAAAAGAAGAAATAAAATAGTTCTGTTGTGTGTCTTGAATCCTACAGAAGAAAGATAAAAGGAGTGAAGAGGCCCCCGTCCTTGCCATTAATGGAATTAAGGACGGCGACACCATTCCTTACTGAGTATGTTATGGAGCATGCGCACAGGCTTACTCACCTCAAGCCAGCCAACCTGTACTCATGCAGCTATAAACTCTCTGGACTCTGGTTTTCTACTTAACCCTCCGTGGCTGCAGGAAGGGCCGGGGGCTGGCAGTCAGGAAGCTGGTCTGTGCATTCCGGCCCTGCTGCCAGCTCAGTGTGTCACCTTGGTTTCTTGATCTGGGTGGAGCTGGATTCTCTTTGCTGTGCTGGGTCCCCTCCACCTACCTAAAGACAACCTCAGAAATCACATGAAGCTGCTTTCCTTTTCCTTTTTACTGTGCTTTTAGTAATGAGCATCCCCTGCTTTCTGATCAGTGGGTCCATTGGTGGAGGCTGTTAAAAAGCATGTTCCATTCAACGCCCATTTATTGAACGGTGAGCAGGGTGAGCTCCACATGGTGCAAGCATGGGGAAAGTAGTGTTAATTGTTGAGCTAGTGTTCCTCACCGTGCTGGCCCACCTTATTAGAGCAATTAAGAGCCAGACTTGAGAGATGCTATTAGAGATAATATTGCACACTTAGCCACCTTAAAGAGCTTGTCAAGAGCAGGTCTCCAAGTGTACACAGATGGGAATTAATAGAGATTAGAACAGATTGTGAGATGCTCTGACTTGTAGGGCTTTTAACTGTTGAGGAAATCAGTAGAGTTTAAGAAATATCCATCCTCCTTTGCCCTAGACTTTCAGTGTCACATCTCTGGGGGCATTATTTATGATTTCTCCCCTTCCTCCCATCCTCAGGCTCTGGAGGATGGAAGGGCAGCTGCTCTTTGGCACATGGTGTGACCTCCAGACATGGTTGGCAACAGCGTTCATCTCCTGGATGCTTCTGGGAGACCCAAGCCTCCCCAACAGCCACCCCTGTGCTCCTCAGGGGTCTCCCTACCCTGCTTGGCCTCCAGTGGAGGAAAAATACAACACAGTGCATCCCCCATCCACTTTGACAAAAGGAAGAAGGATTGGATCTTGTAGCGTTAGATGCCAACGTCATGAGCTGAAGGAAGCATGTGATACTTGCAGATTGCCGGTGTTTTAGAGACTAGCTCTCCTCTTTGTTCAGGACAGTTCAGGTGGCTCCTCAGAGAAGTCGGAGGGCACTTCCCAAAGCAGATTGCAGCTGTGACCACCCCCTACCACCAGCCCCGCTCCCCACATCACCCCTCCAGCAGCCTCCCACTGCGTGTATAATTGAATCCAGGCGCTTTAACATGGTCTCCAAGGCCATGGCCATCCGGCCTCTGCCTGGCCCTCGAATGTCATCTTCTTTTCTTGTTCTCTGGGTGGCCGCCACACTGGCTTGTCTTCCTGGACACTTCCAGCAAGGCTCCTTCCCTAACTACCATGTGGCCAGCTCCTTGCCCTCATGCTCTCTTTCCAGACAGACCCTCCCCGACTGCCCCAGCTTAAAGAGCCAGGCCCTGCCAGCAGCTGTCGCATAACCTGCGCTAATCTTCTTCGCAGCCCTTGCCACCGTCTAAAGGTTATCTCATTGGCTTCTTCCACTGGTACCAAGCTCCAGGAAAGCCAGGGTCCTCGCCTGTCTAGTCCACAGCCGTATCCCAGCAGTAGGGCAATGCCTTGTGCACAGTAAGCACTCCATGCTATGCTATGCTAAGTCACTTCAGTCGTGTCCGACTCTGTGCGACCCCGTAGACGGCAGCCCACCAGGCTCCCCCGTCCCTGGGATTCTCCAGGCAAGAACACTAGAGTGGGTTGCCATTTCCTTCTCCAATGCATGAAAGTGAAAAGTGAAAGTGAAGTCGCTCCGTCGTGTCCGACTCTTCGCGACCCCATGGATTGCAGCCAACCAGGCTCCTCCGTCCAGGGGATTTTCCAGGCGAGGGTACTGGAGTGGGGTGCCATTGCCTTCTCCATAAATATTGGTAAATAAGTGAATGTACCAGCCAGAGATGAGGGCTCAGAGAGGGTATTTGCTTACACTTCATGTTTTTTTGGTTAAGGCGGTAGAATCCTGTGTTATTTACAAATATGGATCAAGGTAGAAATAACTGGCATTCCTTCCCGTTAAGTTCATGGTCTGTGTCTTCATGTAAAGATTTCTTACTTAAAAAATTCTAAAGATATGTGCTTTTGACATAAGTGCTCTTGAGCTTTTCAAGATTTTAAAGGCTCTGTTCTAATTTCAGAACACATTGATGAAGAGTATTTGAATATGCGTAAAAATACAACCATCGCTTCAATCCAGCTATTCCTTGGAAATTCTTATAGATTTTACAACAGCTGTCTTCTAGCGTAAGCCCTTATTTCTTTTTAAGCAAAAACCAAATTGACATATCTAATCTAACTTGAAAAGACAAAATAGAAAGTACTAAATTAATTGGATTTTCATTTCTATTTTTGTACACGAGAGTGTCCAATGGAAAATGGTGATCTTAAGCATAAGGCCATGTACCTTTTAGATGGATGCCTTTCTTACTTTCTGTTAAAGAGTGTTGAATTGTCATAATCATGAGAAATTGTTGACAGGACTATGAAACTTTCCTGCAGACAAAGCTTGATTCTTGTTTTGCCACTCTTGCTGAAATCTAATATTTAAGGTCACTATGCTCATAGTCCATCGTAAAAAGTATATTCCTAATGCACAATGCTGTTTTTTAAAAATATTTTTCCCTTGGACCTTGAATATAGAATATTTTCCAAAGATTATTTTAAATGATGGGCTTCCCAGGTGGTGCAGTGGTAAAGAATCCACCTGCCAATTGCAGGAGGTGCAAGAGAAATGGATTTGATCCCTAGATTGGGAAGATGCCCTGGAAAAGGAAATGGCAACCCACTCCAGTATCCTTGCCTGAAAAGTCCCATGGACAGAGGAGCCTAGCAGGCAGTTCATAGGGTTGCAAAGAGTCGGACACAACTGAGAAACTGAGCGTGTACACACACACACACACACATTTAAAATGATATCCTCAAAACTTAAGCTTTATCAAGGCTTCCAGTGGTTCTGTTCTTCTTGCCCAGTTTGCCTCTCCTATTTTCGTGGAATGACAAGCCTGAAGCATCGGGATGTTGGGGCTCCGGTTCCAGATGTGTTGTTGTTTTGTTGTGTGACATCTTAGATAAGTCACCTCACCTCCCTGGCCTGTTGCCTTATCTGCACATTGGAGTCACGAAGTGAGGGATGGGGGTGAGGATAAGAGCCTGGCCCATCTCACCTGCTTGCCTCCTTCCTCAATTTTTGTCTTTGGCAGCCCTAGAATGGACTGTGTGGGTCTGTCTCCAACTGAGACTTAACGCTCAGGAACTAAAACTCAGAGGGGTCGGGGGTGAGGGATTCTTCTCCTTGTTCTTAGCCAGGCTTTCTCTCAGAAGTGCAGGCTGACGAGGCGTGTTAGTGGACTCAGTGCATGATCAGTGTCCAGGACTGCCTGGGTGTTAGTAACTGTTGGAGAGCTGAGCTGAGTCCTGGGTGCTGATACAATGTATATATGATGGCCAGGACACTAGCATGGTGGAGCCATGAAGGGAACACTTACCTGCCAAAGGGAGCTACTTTCTCTACTCAGGGAGTTGGGGGCTTCAGCACCTCCATATAGACCAAGACCAAAGACTTTTCTAGCACACTGTCATCAAAAAGAAATAACCCACCTCATCATTTTTTAAATCCCTTCTACTAAGCAGAGTACGTAACAGCTGCTGCATGGATTTATTTTGTTCATTGAAACATATCAAGTCTCCTTGCCAAATTATCAAGACCAAATCTGTTTGCATTTACTTTAATTTAAAAAAATGCACTAATGTCATGGGATATTATTGGAAGGTCTGGGAAGGATATCATGGCGTCTAACAGACTACAGTGTCAACATTCCAGGGGAATCCCTGGCATGAACATTTGTTTTGCAAAAGAATTAAGAAACCCAGTGTAGGGGTTTTATTTTATTGTGTTACACAAATCTAATGAATGACTATTTATTAGTAGTTTTATAAATTGTGTCTTTTGCATTTCTGTAGTCAGCACCCAGAGCTAGATATTTTTTTAAGAAAAGTAACAGTTAAAATAGGGCTTCACAAGTGGTGCTGGTGGTAAAGAACCCTCCTGCTAATGCAAGAGATGTAAGAGACGTGGGTTCAATCCCTGGGTCATGAAGATCCCCCAGAGAAGGAAAAGCAGCCACTCCAGTATTCTTCGCTGGAGAATCCCATGGACAGGGGAGCCTGGTGGGCCATAGTCCATAGGGTCGCACAAAGTCAGACGTGACATAGCATGCATGCACGCAGTGTTTAAAATAAAATTTATTTGGAGGGATTCTCTCCATCATAAAAGCATAAGGGGAAATATGGAAGAGGGGTAAGAAAATAGAGTCACCTGTAATCTTGTTGACCTTCACATCCCCAGGTTGGAAAAAGAGCCAAGTAAGATCACAGACAGGGATTACTGTGGTGCCATGCGTTCAGATGTATTTTTAACCTGTTATGAGGGTTGGCTCTCCACAGTTTCAGTAAATCCCAACCCATGATGCCCATCAGGCCCCAGCCTGTTGTCAGCTGTATTTGCATGTCCTTCCAATCAGTCTGAAGAACACCCTGTTTTCCTGGGCACCCACTGCTAAAGGACTTTTTGTTTTTAGAGCCCTTAAGACACATGTGGGGGCATGCCTCCCCACACTGGAATAGCAATTTTTGCTTCTTCTCATAAACGTGGCTTTTATTTCTCCATTTCAGGTTTCACAACCTGTTTCCCCTCACTTTCAATTGTGGCTTTCCAGTTTCACAAAGAAAACTGTTAGAACTCAGTAATGAATGAATTCAGTAAGGTGACAGGTTTATTCAGTAAAATCAATAGTATACAAAAATTAATTGCATTTCTATGCACTGACAACGAATTATCAGAAAGAGAACTATCCCCTTTACAATTGTATCAAAAATAATAAAATACCTAGGAATAAATTTAACCAAAGAGGTGAAAGACCTATATTCTGAAAACTGTGTCACTGGTGAAATACACTGAAGAAGACACAGGAAATGGAAATCTATTTGGATTGGAGGAATCAATATGCCAAACGTCGATATTACTCAAAGCAGTAGACAGATTCAGTGCAATCCTTATCAATTCCAAAGACATTTTTCACAGAAATACAACAATACTGACATTTTTATAGAACCACAAGAGTCCTGAATAGCTAAAGTTATCCTGAGAAAGAAGAACAAATCTGGAGGCATCACGCTCCCCAATTTTGAACTATATCACAAAGCTATAGTAATAAAAATGTTATTTTTGTTGGCGTAAAATAAGTACAATAGATCAGTGAAACAGAATAAAGAACCCAGAAATAAGCCCATGTCCTGTGCTGTGCTTAGTTGCTCAGTCGTGTCTGACTCTGCGACATGAACTATAGCCCACCAGGCTCCTCTGTCCGTGGGGATTCTCCAGGCAAGAATACTGGAGTGGGTTGCCATGCCCTCCTCCAGGGGATCTTCCCAACCCAGAGATCGAACCCAGGTCTCCCACATTGCAGGCGGATGCTTTACTATCTGAGCCATGTGTAGATAGCCGATCAATTTATGACAGCAGTAGAAGAATATACAAGGGGGAAAGAAAGTTCTCTTCAGTAAATGGTATTGGGATGACTGGACAGCAAAAGAATAAAATGAGACCATTATTTTTCACTATACACAAAAATTCACTCCAAATGGATCAAGGACTTAAATGTAAGATCTGAAGCATTAAAACTCCTAGAAAAAAAAAAGCATAGGCAGTAAGCTATTTGTCACATTGGTGACAAATTTTGTATCTGACTCCAAAAGAAAAGGCAACAAAAACAAAAATAAACAAAGTAAGAAGTTTCTGTACAGCAAAGGAAACCATCAAGAGAATGAACAGACAGCCTACTGAATAGGAGAGAATATTTGCAAATTATATATCCATCAAGGGTCAACATCCAATTGAGCCATCTAAATAGACATTTTTACAAAAAAAGATATGCAGGTGGCCAGCAGTCAACAGCATCACTCCACATAAAGCAACTGCAAATCAAAACCACAAGATCAGTTCTACTTCTTAGAATGGCAGTTCTCAAAAAGACAGGAACTAACAAGTGTTGGTGAGAATTTGGAAAACAGGAGATCTTCCTGCTGGTAGGAATCTTAACTGGTACAACCACTATGGAAAACAGTATGGGGGTTCCTCAAGAAATTTAAGATAAAACTATGATATGATCCAGCAATTCCACTTCTGGGTATTTATCCAAAGGAAACAGAATCACTATCTTGAAAAGATATATGCACCCCCATGTTTACTGCAGTGTTACTTACAATAGACAAGATATAGGAACAACCTAAGTGTCCATCAGTGGATGAATGGATAAAGGAAATGTGGTATATATATGCAGTGGAATTCTATTCACCTCAAAGAAAACACAAGTGTTGCCATTTTAAGTAACATGGATAGACCTTGAGGGGCTTACACTGAGCGCAATAAGTCAGCGAAAGACATACCATATGATTTCATGTTTATGTGGAATTTAAAAACAAAACAAATGAACAAACAAAACCAAAATCATAGAGAATACAGTGATGATTGTCAGAGAAGAGGACGGTTAGGGAGTGGGCAGAAATGGGTGAAGGGGTCAAGAGGTACAAACTTCCAGTTATAAAATAACTAAGTTGTGGCGATGGAATATACAGCATGGTATATTCAGACTATAGTTAGTAATATCGCAGAGCACACTTGAAAGGTACCAAAAGAGTAAATCCTAAAAATTCACTTCGAGTGTGATAGATGGTCATGGGGAGGCTTCCCTGGTGGCTCCGTGGTAAAGAATCCGCCTGCCAATGTAAGAGACACAGGTTGGATCCCTGAGTCAGGAAGGTCTCCTAGAGAAGGAAATGGCAACTCAATCCAGTATTCTTGCCTGGGAAATTCCATGGACAGAGGAGCCTAGGGGGCTACAGTCTATTGGGTCACAGAAAGTCGGACACAACTGAGCAACTTTTATTAAGATATTAATTTTTACCCGCACTGGGTCTTCATCGCTTCATCCTCTAGTTGCGGAGAGCAGGAGCTACTCTCTAGTTGGGGTGTGAGGGCTTCTCATTGCAGCGGCTTCTCTTGTTGCAGAGCACAGGCTCTGGGCTCTCAGGCTTCAGTAGTTGTAGCTTGCAGGTTCAGTAGTTGTGGCACACGGGCTTAGCTGCCCCAAGGCATGTGGGGTCTTTCCCACTACCAGGGATAGAACCAGTGTCCCTTGCATTGCAAGGCAGATTCTTAGTCACTGGACCATCAGGGAAGCCCAGCATTTCGTATATATGTATTTTAATATGGAATGTTGAATGTATTGCCTTAAAGATTTTGAAAATGCACATCAGTGCAAGTCTGTGGGAGTATGGGGTTTGGTAAAAGAAAGATATTAAATAAATCACCTCCCAATTCACAGCCCCTTTGCTCAGTCAGTGTGCGTCCTCCTGGCCTGTTATTTTGGCTGCTTCTTGAAAAGGTTCAGGAGCTCAGGTCAGATCAGCAACAGATGAATCTCTTAATGACCCTGGGAGAACTCACTGCTTGCAAATATCAAGAAAGCTCCTGGATGGGATGTAAGACAAACCTCATGAACGCCGTTAACCCCACTGCTCCTCCAGAAAGGCCTCCTTTGTGGACTTCCTTCTACCCAGTTTCCCTGGTGGCTCAGATGGTTAAGAAGCTGCCTGCAATGCAGGAGGCCCCGGTTCAGTCCCTGGGTTGGGAAGATCCCCTAGAGAAGGGAATGGCTACCTACTCTAGTATTCTTGCCTGGAGAATGCCATGGACAGAGGTACAGTCCATGGGGTCTCAAAAGAATCGGACATGACTGAGTGAGTAACACTTCACTTCCTCCCCAGCAGCAGGCTCTGGGTACTTCCTTTACCCTCCTTGTTGCCTGGTTTCTAGTGGGCCAGGCCCCTCCCTTTTTCCTCCTTACCTGTTCACTTGAGTCATCCACATGGTTCTGCCTCTGAGCTAAGTAGGGGTGATTCATCACTAGTCCGGCTTAGAAGGTCCTTTCTGCCAATGGGGTTGAATATCTTATTTAAACCATTTGACTCCCAAAGCTGGATTGAGACAAAAGATTTTATAATTACCAATTAAAATAGAGGCAGTTTAAAGAGGAGGGCTCAAGCAGGGCAAACAAAAACCAAAAATCTTCATTTTGCCCCATTTATCTGGCTTAGTATAATTCACTGTATAATCCTGCAGCCTTTCCTTTAACAGTAATCTTTTAAGCCAGACCTTAGAATGCACTTCCTCGGTAAACCCTGTCATTTTGAGAAAGCAGAAGAGTAAACAATAAAGACTTAATTTTATTTCAGTAAGATTTGGGGGTCCCACTGGTTGAGCAAGGCCTCAATCTAAATGCTTTGGAAGGCTATTTTTATTAAAATGACTTTTTTAAAACTTCCAAAAGCAATTTCAGACTGATAGGAGGTTTAGACTTTTTGTTATTTTTTATTAGAATGTAATTGCTTTACAATGTTGTGTTTCTTGCTGTAACAGCAACATGAAGCAGTCATATGTATACATATATCCCTCTTTTTAAATTTCCTTCTAAATGGCACTTCCCTGATGGCTCAGTTGGTAAAGAATCTGCCTGCAATGCAGGAGACTCTGGTTCAATTCCAGGGTTGGGAGGATCCACTGGAGAAGGAATAGGCTACCCACTCCAGTATTCTTGGGCTTCCCTTGAGGCTCAGCTGGTAAAGAATCCACCTGCAATGCGGGAAACCTGGCTTCTATCCCTGGGCTGGGAAGATCCTCTGGAGAAGGGAAAGGCTATCCACTCCAGTAATCTGACCTGGAGAATTCCATAGACTGCATAGTCCATGGGGTTGCAAAGAGTCAGACACGACTGAGCAACTTTCACTTCCCAAGTTAGGTCAGCAGAGTCGGTTTTCATTATTACCTGTTTTATACATATAGTGTATATATGCCAATCCCAGTCTCCCAATCCGTCCTGCCACTCCCTTCACCCCTTGGTAACTGTAAGTTTGTTCTCTAATCTGTGACTCTCTTTCAGCTTTGCAAATAAGTTCATCTCTACCATTTCCCTAGATTCCATGATGTAAGTGATATTATTCAATACTTGTTTTTCTCTTTCTAACTAAACTTCACTCTGTGTGATACCCTCTGGGTCCATCCACATCTCTGCAAATGATACTGTTTTTTTTTCTTTTTTCTGGCCGAGTAATATTCCATTGCATGTATGTACCACAGCTTCTTTATCCACCTCTGTATCAATGGGCATTTAGGTTGCTTCCATGTCAGACATATTTTAAGACAAAGCCAAAGCTCATACCAAGAAGATTTAAATAAATGGTGACTAAAAGTACCTGTAATATAATATGCTATGAAAGAACAGGGGAAAGAGTGGTCAAGCATAGTACTATGAATGAAATGGCAGCTTGGCCATTTCTTAAAAGGCAAGCATGATTTGGTAGGAAAGAGGGACCAGGAGAAGCAGGTGCCCATCTAAGGGATGCATGAGGAGTCATGGGCATGTGAGACGTGCTACTCTAACCCTGTGTGTTGGGAGCAGCGTTTTTATAGGAATGGGAGTGGAGAAGAAAAACTAAGATGAAGCTCTGCGTGACCCAAGAATTTGGGCTGTATTCTTTATCCTCGCCACAGAAAGAATGGGGAGTCTGAACCTTTCTGAAATCTGAGAATGAGTGATCTGTCCCTCCTTTTAGATCGAGAAAAGATAACCATTTTCATAATAAAGGATGAATATAAAGGGCCCCAGAGAGAGGATGAGGGACACCCCTAAGGGAGGCCATTATACTTGACCCCTTAAGAGAAGACCAGACCAAAGGGAAGGAAACAACTGTCGATGAACTATTTTAGAGGTAAACTGTGGTGGCTGACAGGACATAGGTTAATAAGGACAATTGACAATTTTAAAGGTTTCTCTTCTGGATAATTGGGGATGGGAGTAGGGGATGCTGCTGCCCTTCAATGAAATAGAAGGATTCAGAAGAGAAATATTCACTCTGTCAGAAGAAAATGATTTAATTTGGGACTTTTTGGTAGGATATTGGAAATCTTGATTGGTAAGGCCAGGCTGGAGAGAGAATTTTTGAAACTGAGAGCATTGAGGTCATACTTGAAGCCAGGGCCAATTTGGATCTCCATAGAATATTCTACATTCAAAATAGGGGACTGGACGTGTCACAGGTACCGGCCATCAGTAGTCAGGGGCTGCTCAGAAAGCATTCGACACACGGAGGCTTGTGAGTCTGTCCAGGCTGCTCAGCAGAAGGCACCCCACGTAGGAGCCTTCGCGGGTGTGTCTCACAGCCCCTCCAGGAAAGCACTTTGGAAGCGCCCCAGAGGCAAGTCCTCCTAGGCTCGCTAAGGGACATCTCGCCTGTGGCTGATGAGGACATCAGACGTATTAGTGATGCCTGCTGTATACTCAGAAGGGGCCACTGACCACACAGTTACACTGACTGCGTAGTTACAGCCAGAACAAAAAAGAAGCAGGCCTAAGAAAAACGGGGAGAATCTGTAGTCACGGGAAGGAAAAAGTGGAGAAAAAAGGTAGGAAGTTCCAAAACCGGAGCGTTGAAGGATGGAAAGATTTTAAGTAAGGAGCAATGGAAGAGAAAGGAAACAAAACAGGTTTAGAGGTGATGAATAGAAACGGGATATAGGAGGCTTTGGGCAGGTTTGGAAAAATGTCAGTGTTTTGGTTGCTAAAGGAATTTATATGGTCAGGAAGAGATTCATCAGTATTGATGACTCTAGAAGTTGATGCTAACAGGGAGGTGAGAAGTGGCATGAAGACTAGAGGGCGATGCAGGGAAGATACGAGTTTGACACTAGAGTTGGAAACTTTGTACTTGATTAATACAGAAATAGCTAAAACAAATGCACTTGAATTCAGTCATAGTGTTTGGTAAGCTGGTAGATGACCTAAGAGCAGTTTTCACAGGGAACTCTGTCTAGAAGTTGAGTTTGTATTCAGTTGTCGTTCTGTTCCTTGACTTTTCCCTCCCAATGCTAAGCTAGATTCTGTAGAGAAACAGAAAAATAAGGCAAGGTCTCTGTTAGGAAAAAAAAAGAATGTCTCACAGCTGGAGGAAAGCAGGACAATCATGGATGTAAGGATTTGTGAAAGACACTCCAGAGGGGACCGTGAGAAATCACCAAGTGGGGAAGAAGCGTAGCGTGCTCTGGGGAGCTCCCAGGCTTCATCCTGTTATTCTCGCTGGGTTCAAATGCCAGGAGATCAGGCAGATCAGAAGGGGGATGACCAGGTCAGGGGCATCCCAACGCTCCAGGCAAGAGACTTGAATTGATTTACTGAGGAAAACTTAAGAATGCAAATAGGGCAATCCCATGATGAAAGGGGTATGTAAAAATCTGACCAATGGGGTGTGGCCCATAATAACATCAGAAATACTCAGAATGGAGCTATTACATCTTATTGCAGGGGAGAAGAGGACTGGATGACAAAAAAGAACAGGCAAGCTAATAGGCCTTTCTTTGTGACCCCTATTCCAAAAAGAAAAATACAGCAGAAGCCACCTTAACTGAAATAATCAGACCCAGTAGCCAGTCTGTCAATGAAAATATTAGTTAAGGTTAGAAAATGATACACATCTCACTTGTATGTAGATGAAAGCTTCAGGGAAAAAAATAAGATATGTCTGTATGTCACAGTTTTGAGGGAAGGCTTGGGTTTCCTCTGAGTCTGCTTGCTAGAATACAGTAGTCTATCTTGCATAAGTAACACCCATTATGTATCACATAGGATTTCCAGTATTGCTATTTTTAGAGTGAGAATCTTTGGGTGGGGGGAGAAAAAAAGCTTTAGCTTTATTCCAGTATAATTAACAAAACTATAAGATATAAAGTAAACATTGTGATTATTTGATAGATATATACATCATGAAAGGATTCCTCAGTCTAATTAACTAACCCACCCATTAGGGAGAATCCTGACACTAACAAAGCACAGTGAGGGCAAGAAAGAAAATGAAGTCGCTCAGTCGTGTCTGACTCTTTGCGATCCTGTGGACTGTAGCCCACCAGGCTCCTCTGTCCATGGGATTCTCCAGGCAAGAATACTGGAGTGGGTTGCCATTTCCTTCTCCAGGAGATCTTCCCAACCCAGGGATCGAACCCAGGTCTCCTGCATTGCAGGCAGACGCTTTATCCTCTGAGCCACCAGGGAGTGAAGGCAGGTCCTTTCCAAATTATAGGAGTCTAGCCTTTGCCAACTTCAACAGTACTTTGTTTTTACGCAACTCATCTTTTATGGAGTCTTTAGTTATGCTCACTGTTTTGTAGAAGTAAGAATCCTATTTCTTTTCACAGCTGTGTGTTTGTGCTAAGTCACTTCAGCTATTTTAGACTGTTTGTGACTCTATGGACTCTAGCCCGCCAGGCTCCTCTGTCCATGGGATTCTCCAGGCAAGACTGCTGGAGTAGGTTGCCATGCTCTCCTCCAGGGGATCTTCCTCAACCCAGGGTTCAAAACACGGGTCTCTTAAGTCTCCTGCATTGGCAGGCAGGTTCTTTACTGCTAGTGCCACCTGGGAAGCCCACTTTTATGTAGTTCCAATAACAAGCATAACTAGCATCAAAATGTTGGGCGACACAGCTGAGTGTTGGTGCAGAGTGAGGTGGAGAGAGCAGAAGGCCGTTGCTGTGGGCAGAGTCTTAGTTGGAGGTCTATTAAGAGAATATGCTGGCTATCTTGTTTACTCAGGGGTGCATCTCGTAAGATTTCCCCTAGATGCTCTGTTTCTGGGCTGCATTTTAGGGATTGTCATCTATAATAGAATGCCACTGCCCATTAAAGTCTGTCCCAATGTTTGTCTGCCCCATGCCAATTGCTGACACTGTCTTGGTTGACGGGATCTCTGATTCTGTCTGTGGTAATTTCAGTTGGGGATTCCCAGCAAAACTGCTAGTCCTGGCTTAGGGTACCACAGAGCTTTGGAAACCAAGCAAGACCAGAAAAGTGCTAAGTGTGTTTACCAGTAAAACCTGGTCATAGTTCCCTCGGTCTTGTTTGTTTGTGCTTTAAAAGTAGAGATTCATTGTAAAATTTATTGCATTGGAAATTGCACTTGCAACATATGTATATTGCTTAGCTAATAGGGGCTCAAAATTCTGTTTAGAATTTTTTGCTTTATTGACTTAGTATTAAATAAAGCAGGATAGTCAAATTTGGCAAATAATCTTATATATACTTAGGAGTACCATATAGATACAACTTGAGTAAATCTAAATCTAAAATTATTGTACATTTCCCAGTTGGATTCTCAACTTTAACTGGAACCAGATATTCCTCTCCTGACACTCTTAATGTGTGTGTATGCGTGTGTGTGTGTATGCATGTATATATGTATGTGTGTTCATACACGTCCATCTGTGTAGCCTAACCAGATACTTGTGTGCATTGTGTTTATGGAATCTCAGTCTCCTTGGGACCAGCTATTGTTTCTCCTTTGCACAATAAACTCTTTGCGCCTTATGTTTCCTGTTTGTTCATTGTTAATAGTAATAACATCCCAAGTGCATGTGCTACCTCATGACCTCATTCAGCTTCAACTCTCACACCAGTGTGGGTATGCTCTTTCACATTTGTAGTTCAAATTCTGAAGAGAAGTGAACTACCCCAGCCAGTCAGTCTCACTTGGGCTTATGCAGAGACCCTCAGGCCAGGCCCTGCACAAGCCTGAAGACAGGCAATCCCGAGAACAGGGGCCCATTCTCAGACCCATGGGGTGAGACCAGGGCAGGGAGAAGTTGCCTGATCTGGAACGTAGATCCAGGCAGGATGAACTGAGAGTAGGACAGCTCCCCTTACACTCCAGGCATGAAAGATAAAGACTGCCATCACTTATTCAAAGGAATGTTTTATATACATACAAGCAGTCTTTGCTCTGCCCCGTTGCAAAAGTTGGCTTAAAGCTCAACATTCAGAAAACGAAGATCATGGCATCCAGTCCCATCACTTCATGGGAAATAGATGGATGGGGAAACAGTGGCTGACTTTATTTTTGGGGGCTCGAAAATCACTGCAGATGGTGATTGCAGCCATAAAATTAAAAGACGCTTACTCCTTGGAAGGAAAGTTATGACCAACCTAGATAGCATATTAAAAGGAGAGACATTACTTTGCCAACAAAGGTCTGTCTAGTCAAGGCTATGGTTTTTCCAGTGGTCATGTATGGATGTGAGAATTAGACTGTGAAGAAGGCTGAGCGCCAAAGAATTGATGCTTTTGAACTGTGGTGTTGGAGAAGACTCTTGAGAGTCCCTTGGACTACAAGGAGATCCAACCAGTCCATCCTAAAGGAGATCAGTCCTGAGTGTTCATTGGAAGGCCTGATGCTAAAGCTGAAACTCCAATACTTTGGCCACCTCATGCAAAGAGTTGACTCATTGGAAAAGACCCTGATGTTGGGAGGGATTGGGGGCATGAGGAGGAGGGGCCGACAGAGGATGAGATGGTTGGATGGCATCACTGACTCGATGGACATGAGTTTGAGTAAACTCCGGGAGTTGGTGATGGATAGGGAGGCCTGGCGTGCTGTGATTCATGGGGTCACAAAGAGTCGGACACGACTGAGCGACTGAACTGAACTGAACTTATTGCATTACTTACAAATTTTCATTATCATGATACAGTTAAAAAAATCAGCCCCTCATATAAGAGATTCCAGTTATCATCTGTATTAGTTTGCCAGGGCTACCAAACGAAATAGCACATACCGAGCGGCTTAAACCACAAAAACTGGCTTTCTCATTGTTCTGGAGGCAAGATGTCTGAGATCAAGGTACTGGCAGTGTCCTGTGTCTGTGTCCTAATCCTCTCTTTTTAGGAGGACACCACTCATATTGGATTAGCACCCACCCTAATGACCTCAGGATGGTGTGATCACTGACCTAGAGCCAGACATCCTGGAATGTGAAGTCAAGTGGCCTTAGAAAGCATCATTACAAAAAAAGCTAGTGGGGGTGATGGAATTCCAGTGGAGCTATTTCAAATCCTGAAAGATGATGCTGTGAAAGTGCTGCACTCAATATGCCAGCAAATTTGGAAAACTCAGCAGTGGCCACAGGACTGGAAAAGGTCAGTTTTCATTCCAATCCCAAAGAAAGGCAATGCCAAAGAATGCTCAAACTACTGTGCAATTGCACTCATCTCACACGATAGTAAAGTAATGCTCAAAATTCTCCAAGCCAGGCTTCAGCAATACGTGAACCGTGAACTTCCAGATGTTCAAGCTGTTTTTAGAAAAGGCAGAGGAACCAGAGATCAAATTGCCATCATCCGCTGGATCATGGAAAAAAGCAAGAGAATTCCAGAAAAACATCTATTTCTGCTTTATTGACTATGCCAAAGCCTTTGACTGTGTGGATCACAATAAACTGTGGAAAATTCTGAAAGAGATGGGAATACCAGACCACCTGACCTGCCTCTTGAGAAATCTGTACGCAGGTCAGGAAGCAACAGTTAGAACTGGACATGGAACAACCGACTGGTTCCAAAAAGGAAAAGGAGTACGTGTCAAGGCTGTATATTGTCACCCTGCTTATTTAACTTCTATGCAGAGTACATCATGAGAAACGCTGGACTGGAAGAAACACAAGCTGGAATCAAGATTGCCAGGAGAAATATCAATAACCTCAGATATGCAGATGACACCACACTTATGGCAGAAAGTGAAGAGGAACTAAAGAGCCTCTTGATGAAAGTGAAAGAGGAGAGTGATAAAGTTGGCTTAAAGCTCAACATTCAGAAAATGAAGATCATGACATCCGGTCCCATCACTTCATGGGAAATAGATGGGGAAACAGTGGAAACAGTGTCAGACTTTACTTTTCTGGGCTCCAAAATCACTGCAGATGGTGACTGCAGTCATGAAATTAAAAGACGCTTACTCCTTGGAAGGAAAGTTATGACCAACCTAGACAGCATATTCAAAAGCAGAGACGTTACTTTGCCAACAAAGGTCCGTCTAGTCAAGGCTATGGTTTTTCCTGTGGTCATGTATGATGTGAGAGTTGGACTGTGAAGAAGGCTGAGCGCCGAAGAATTGATGCTTTTGAACTGTGGTGTTGGAGAAGACTCCTGAGAGTCCCTTGGACTGCAAGGAGATCCAACCAGTCCATTCTGAAGGAGATTAGCCCTGGGATTTCTTTGGAAGGAATGATGCTAAAGCTGAAACTCCAGTACTTTGGCCACCTCATGTGAAGAGTTGACTCACTGGAAAAGACTGTGATGCTGGGAGGGATATGGGGCAGGAGGAGAAGGGGCCGACAGAGGATGAGATGGCTGGATGGCATCACTGAGTCAATAGACGTGAGTCTGAGTGAACTCCGGGAGTTGGTGAAGGACAGTGAGGCCTGGTGTGCTGCGATTCATGGGGTCGCAAAGAGTCGGACATGACTGAGCGACTGAACTGAACTGAATGACCGCAGGGGGAAGGCAGTGGCAACCCACTCCAGTACTCTTGCCTGGAAAATCCCATGGATGGAGGAGCCTGGTAGGCTGCAGTCCATGGGGTTGCTAGGAGTCGGACATGACTGAACGACCTCACTTTCACTTTTGACTTTCATGCATTGGAGAAGTAAATCGCAACCCACTCCAGTGTTTTTGCCTGAAGAATCCCAGGGACGGCGGAGCCTGGTGGGCTGCTGTCTCTGGGGTCGCACAGAGTCGGACACGACCGAAGTGACTTAGCAGCAGCAGCAGCAATGACCTCAGTTCAGTTCAGTTCAATTAAGTTGCTCAGTCGTATCTGACTCTTTGTAACCCCTAGACAGATCTTTCTTGGAGGACCACCTTTTCAGGAGGTCCACCTTCACCTTAAATGAAGAAAGACATAGGCTCACACAGGGGCCTTTGGAGTGGACTCTAGATATTCAGCCAGAGAAACTTAGTAAGGCAAACTTAACGACGTAATGAAGGAAACAGTCGTGATGGAAAGGACAAAGATGTCCCAGAGGAAGTGACAGTACCAAACAGACTAAAAAAACACCTTAAAGGAACGTGAGGGGGATTCACCACACTGAAAGGGCAAAGCATAAAGTGTTGAAAGCTGATTCTTGGCAATTTGCCAAGGCTTAGAAAAGGGTCTTGGTCTGTATCCTAAGCTATTTGATGAAAATAAAAAGGCAAGTGCTATCCAAATGTTCTGGATAGATTTTTTTTTACCATTTTAATGCCATATTTCTCATGTTGTAAATTAGAGTACTAAATACTCATTTTACTATGTTTTTAATTCCCCTGTACATGCATAACCCACAATGAGTTAATGCTTTGACATGAATTTGTCAGTGTCATCAAATGATCATTATTTTCCCGTTGATCATCAGAATGACTTTGTTCAGTTTCAGCTTGCATAGTCATTTTTATGGTCCCTCACTTCCATGCAAAGCAAGGACTGTGTACGTGTGTGTGTGTCCATCTGTGTGCCATGTATGTAAGCACACAATGTGCGTGCGTGTTTCTGTCTTTGCCGAAGTCTTCCCAAGATGTACCGTGCAATGTTCTTGACTGTATTATTCACTTAAGCCTGAGCATAATTTAGCCTCTTCTTGGTGGCTTGGATTTCCCAGATAGCTCAGTTGGTAAAGAATCTGCCTGCAATGCAGGAGACCCGGATTTGATCCCTGGGTTGGGAAGATCCCCTGGAGAAAGGAAGAGCTTACCCACTCCAGTATTCTGGCCTGGAGAATTCCATGGTCCGTATAGTCCATGGGGTTGCAAAGAGTCAGACATGACTGAGCAACTTTCACTTTCACTTTGGTGGCTCAGAGACATCCTTTGTTCTGTGAAGTAGAGTAACCTCCCAATGTGGGTAGGGCTTACGCAGTCAGACTTCTAGAGTTTACACCACTCAATTTTTTAATTGAAGTATAGTTGATTTACAATCTTACATTAATTTGGGGTGCACAGCATAGTGATTTAGTATTTTTACAGACTGTAGTCCATTAAAAGTTATTACAAGATAACGGCTGCAGTTCCCTGTGCTCTGTACTGTATCCTTGTCGCTCACCTATTTTATACAGAGTAGTTTGTATCTCTTGATCCAGTACGGTATGCTTCATCTCTGCATGCCTGAGTTTCCTCACCTATAACATGAGGAGGATAACAGGACCTAAGGGGGTTGTTGTGAGGATGAAATGAGCAAATGTGTATGAAGCATGAAGCACCCAGCAGCACGGTGAGCAGCCTGTGAACCGCGGCCCCCGCTGTCCGTGGCGATGGCAGCAGTAGCTGTAGAAGGATTCACGATGCCATGCGTCTTCAGGTTTATTGACACTGATGCTCTTTCCTTCCTCTAAGAGATGGCCTCCAATCACTGTGCTCCTGATTTCTCATGTTGCTTTACCTTTGTGGTCTCCTCGCGTGAAACTTGGCTCTTGGTGGCCCTCTTTGCATCTGCCCTAAGCAGAACAAGTGTCCTGTTCCCACCCTTGCCCCCATTTGAACTCCTTTGAATTTGATGCTTTAATCGTGGTGGGTTTACAGACAGAGAACTGGTCTTGTGCTGGTGGCCTGTAAGCTTCGCGGACAGCCTGTCACAGGAAAACCCAGAAAAGCATTGGTTATTTGACCCCAGGACCTGCGCTTCACCATTTGTTGTCATCTCTCAATGAGGTTACACCCCTAAACATTCGGTCTCAGATGCATTAAATTATTCTTTGTAAGCATTGAAATTATGCCACAATTCTTTCTGCGTGTCTTCTTCTTCTTCCTTTTTAATATCCTGAGAACCTCCAAGTACACAGGTGGTCTAGGCCCCCGGAGGAGCTCTGCTATGGAAAGAATCAGGTGGAGTTTTGGCTGTTAGGAGTTGACAGTGACTGGTGAATGGTCTTGGGGTAAGACAGCCGACGTGTATTTCTTTAATTCTCCACTGTTGCTCTAAGCTGCTTTCACAGGCTCCCAAGTTCTCTCTTGGGCTCTGTGGTTGATTCCACCAAGGGAGCTGAAGTGTAACACGTGCCTAACAAAGGTGTTAATGCACTGTGTTTATAATGTGGCAGGAGTGATGGGGCCAGAAGTTTGGGGGACCACCCTCCCCTGCATCCAAGTCATTCTCTGAATAGAGCATTATGTTTAATACTGCCACAAAGGTACATAGTTGATCTTGAAGCTTAAATAACTTTTATGGGGTTTCCGTGGTGGCTCAGATGGTAAAGAATCTGCCTGCAATAAGGGAGATGTGGGTTTGATCCCTGGGTTGGGAAGATCCCCTGGAGAAGGGAATGGTTACCCACGCCAGTCTTCTTGCCTGGAGAATCCCATGCTTATAATTTTAATAATCCATGTATTTTTTTCCCTCTTCTAACCTCAAATTTCTTTTACCTGAAATAGGTACTAATTTACTCTGTCGCACTGTATAAAGAGTGGCCCCCTTTCCCCCCTCCTCCTCCAGGTCTCCTTCTGTGGCTTCCTTATGCCATCAGAGGGAAAGAAAGAGCCTTGGATCATTGTTGCGAATGTGATCTAAAGTGATCAAACAAGAAACTGAAAAGCTCTCAGTACCAGAAATTCAGTTAAACTGAGGCTCCATCTGCTTTCCCTGAGTGGCCAACATTGTCCATCTCATTCCCCAACTTAGGGAGAGCAGGGAACTCAGCTGGCCTCTGATTTGCCTCACAGATGAGTGAATTAAGAAATGGGGGTCTATAAAATTGTCATCAGTTAATTGAACCCCAGAGGAAAAAAATTTGTTTTAAAACTATGCTAAAATTCTTAGCCTTCAGATTAATTTGTTTCATTTCTTGAGTGTTTGAGGCATTTGGTAACAATGGTACAAAGTTTGTGAACAGGTATGTCTCGTGTACGGGAATTTCCTTACATCATGGATGTTTCCTTAATAACACTGAATGAGTGAGTAATTGAAGATTTCTGAAAAGGCTTCTAGTCGTTGGCCAGGACAAGACCAAACGTGCTTCTTGTTGAAATATTGTAAAGTTTGAGTTTGGAAGGAAAGCTCGCAAGATTTCACAGCATTATGTGCTGAGGTGTAAGGAACACGTATGAACCTGCATTTGTTGGGGATTTTTCCTTAATGTTGAATTTGTTTTCTTTTACAGGGACTTTTTTTTATTGGGATAAAAAACACATAGCGTAAAATGTATAATTTTAACCACTCTTAAGTGTATAGTTCAGTACATTATTGTGTACCTACCACTGTTCTCTGCTCCAGAAATTTTTCATCATCTCAAACTGAAATTCTGTACTCATTAATCAGTCAGTTCTCACACCCCTATCTGTTTGACCCCTGACGACCACTGCTCTCCTTTTTGATGTACATGGAATTGTACAATATTTGTATTTTGTGTCTTGCTTATTTTACCTCTGGAAATTTGATTTTATGCATACTGACCTAACAGATGGCTTGGGGCGGGGGTGGTAATTGTTGGCCTCAAAAATAAAAGTTATTTTATCAGCAACAATGAGCTTCTTCAGAAATAGCATAGAATTGTGTTTCAGGACAACCATGCTGTGACAAAAATCATAGACAAGTCCAACAAACAAAGGAGAGGAGTGTTCCATAATGGATAAAAAGGAAGAAGTTGGGGAGGGTTGTTTGGAGAAAAGGAAGAGTTTGGGGTGAGAATGGTTTCTCACCGGCTGGGTTGCTGGGGTAGTGGAGGTCTTACAGGAGATGCAATGTACAGTTGACCCTGGGCAGTGCGGGGGTTAGGAGTGCCAGCCGTCTCTGCAGTCAGAAATCTGTGTGTAACTTAGAGTGGGCCCCCACACCTGCGGGTCCTCTGCACCCAACTTGGGATTAAACCAACTGCAGATCATGTGCTGTAGTAGTTACTACTGGTAAAAATCGGAGTGCAAGTGGACTCACACAGTTCAAACCTGTGTTGTTCAAGGGTCAACCAAGTATCTGTTCCAGTCAGGTCCTGTAACTGGTGAATCTGTCCTGTTGATGATTCTTCTCAGGGTCTGAATCTGACAGTTCTTCCTGTGATTGACACGCAGTGGTGCTTTGTGAGAGCTCCCCCTTTTGGCCTCCTGACTCCATTTTCATGAGGCTTCCCTTTATTAATTTTCATATGATAATCAAAAACAATTGTCCAGTTTCTGCCATGGATCTGAAATTCTGTATCTAAAATTGCTATAGTCGTTATGAAACCGAGTGACTGAAATGATTGTGGCATTTTGAGCAAGAGCTCCATGTTCAATTTTTGTTGTTGTTAAATATTCCTATTATAAAAATGTTTCTTATCCATGAAATCTTGAATTTTCTTTAAAATGCCACTTTTTGGTTGTAGTCGTTGCTCCTATTCCCCTGGTTGTCTGGGGGATCATTACCTGTATTATTTGCTTCTAGGTCTTAGCAGGGCTTGAGGGAGGTTTAGTCTCCCTGAATATTGGAATGAAGTTTAGTGGTCCACAGGAAACAATGGAATTGACATGTAATTGGCACCAATCCTCTGTCTTTACTGCTTAGCCCTCAGTTCTGTAACCCTCACCCCTACCTCCAGCAGCATCTGAGGGCCTTCTGGAATCCAATTAGAGTCCTAAGGGACAAGGACCCCCAGAGAAACAGGGGGTAAAGAGAAGAAACACACAGAGAGAGACCTTGTCAGGGGGCAGATATTTAAATACCAGATATTTGAATTTAGAATACGGAATTTCCTATTTCATCTCCAAAAAGATCATCCATGCATTGTCTAGAATTGCTTTCGAATTCCTCCATTTAGTTTTCTAAAGATGGTCTGTTCCGCTGTGAGGGCTGTGCCACACAGCTCGGTGTGTTTGGAGATGCTGAGTGGAAAAGACAGCCGCAGGGAGACGGTGCGCCCAGAGCTGGCTTGTGGCTTTTGTTTGCTCGTCCCCGTTCACCTATTCATAGTCATGGATCCCTTCTGCTGCTGCCTGGCATTGTGGAGTAACATATAACAGCACCTCGCTGTACCCTGGGGTTGAGAAGAGTCAGGATAATGCGCACTTTCAGGACTGTTCATCTTTCACTAAGATGTAGTGTGTGTCGGGATGACAGAGGGGGGCATGGCTGGACCCACGTGTGGCTTATTCCCGGGCCTGCCATGTGCTCTGTAAGCTGCAAACTGTTTGCTTTAAAACATCTAATCTTGTACTACCGACCGTCTCCACGGACTGTCTCCTCCTGCATTTTATGTTCAGAACCTACACACACACACACACACATAAACACACACACACCAACCTTCTGCATTTTACAATCAGAACCTACTACACACACACGGATGCACACACACACACACACCGACTGTCTACTGCATTTTATGATCAGAACCTGCATACATACAAACACACACACACACACCAACCTTATCCTGCATTTTATGATCAGAACCTACACACACACACACACACACACACACACTGCTTTCTTAACTGATTGAGGAAAAAGCCACTCTGTATCTTATCCTTGAATATCCTGTGTCATGATCATGTATTCTTTAAAAAAATTTTTTTTAAATTGAAAGAGAAAGAGAAAAAAGGGGGTGGGGGGAAGAAGGTTGCCATCCAGTGGAGGAAGGAGTAATTCCCAGCTTCATTCAGGAAAAAAAACGCAGGCTGAAATAAGCTTAACTATTTTAACTTGGCTGGGGATTTTTTATCACCAGAAGGGTTTTTTTCTTTCTTAGCGACTTCGGGAGCCAAATGGGTGCCGTGTGCCTTTAAGGGAAGAAGCGCCTCAGCAAACTTCGCTATAGTTGTGTCTCACCGTTTGGGTAGGGAAGGAAAGCGTTAATTTCTTATTTGTACACTTTTTTTCCCCGACTTCCTTCCTATTCACTTCATTAAATCTAGAGGCAGTTCAGCATGGGAGCCGTCTGTATGTTGAATTAGGGCTCGCACTCTTGCGCAACACGTCACCAGTCGGAAACTGGGGGTTTGCTTCTGTGATTTATTTCAATATTGTGCTGGTAAAAGGTTTGGAAGGGAATTCTTTGTGGGGTAGTACTTGAGCATTGTGTAGCAAGTTTTGTGTGTGTGTCACTAGCCCCTGAGTAGTGTCAGTGAAGCCAGTTGAATAAATAATTTTTTTTTTAAAGAGGAGAACAATTTTAAATTTTCCATGAATAATTTTACTTTCAGGCTGGAGTAATCTTACTCCACTCTCTTAAGTGCGAGAAGCACTGGAAAATATTTAGTGAATTGATTTCCATTAGAAAAAGACCCTTAGAAATCCCTGAACATAAAGCACTGCATATGGATGTGTTTGGGGTCTTTGGGGAGGAGGGAAAATGTTTTGTAGTTCTCTGCATTCCTGCATAAAACCTTAATTTAAGGGGAATAATGGTCAGTACTTTGTGTGTTTCCTTGTGATTCCAAACCTTAAATTTAATAAGAATCTGCACGTATTAGCAATTGTAATAAAAATGGTCTCCCTGGTTCTTTTTGCAGTTTAATTTGTTTTCGCTTCTTAGCTACTCCCAGATTTAGAGATTGAGAAGTCCAGATATCACAAGCTTATGCTTTGTTCCATTCTTGCAAAATTAAGGGAGGGGTAAGAGGAGAAATATCCTTTCACAACTTCCCCCCTCTCCATTTATCCCCCAGAAAAGAAAAACAATGAAAAATTGTACAGCATGAAACTGAAAGTGAAGTGTCACAGTTGTTTGGGATTTTCTTTAAAGAGAATAATATATTGTATTAAAATACTTGAACTTGAGAACATGCACATTGCTTTAACTTACATGCATTTAATGAAATAATTCTTTTATCCAAAAAAAAAAAAATCATCTTAGACTGCTCCAAAACCACGCAGCCTATTTTCTTAAAGCACTAAAATAAGCTTTAAAATACAAAAAAAAGCATACCTGGTTTTTTTTTTTATAAATTTGAATATTAATTTGTTTTCTTATTGGCTTAATTGTTCAAATGTGAGTAAGAATGAGAAACCACCTGAGCTAAAAATCTCTAATTCTGCTGCCTGGAATAATCAGGGGGAAAAAAAAATATGATAAGTAGTTGTCAATATTAAAACAGGCTGAAGGAGGAAGGCTTCGGGCCTTGTAGTAGGTAGAATGAAACAGCAGATTTGAGTCTCCACAATCCTTTCAGTATTAAATTTTCAGTAAAATAAAATTACTTGTATATGAAAACATAGCCTTTCCCCAGCTCTCTTTTTTTTCCTGATCAGCTGATGAAGAGACTAGCAGCTCGCTGCTTTGCTGGCTTGTTAATTTTATCCCCACTAACTGTGATTTCCGATAGCCGGCCTGCTGATAGTGGTAAGGTAAATATCCTTTTTCGTTGCCGTCTTGAAGATTCAGTAGAACTACATCCCAGGCATGTGTAGGTGTGTAACACATCAAAAGCCGGTGTTCTCCGTATTTCTGTGTGTAACTGGGTGCTTGAGGAGAGCAATACCATTAACTGTTGACAGCCTTGCATGCTGTATTTATTATTAGCATGTTCAGCCTCCAAGATTTGCGGGACAAATTTCCTTTTCTTAATCTTCGCTTTAGCTGCAGTGTGTTTAGCTGTATAGTGGGTGTCCTGCTTTTAGTCAAATGAATATTAATGAAATAACGTGGAGCTTTTTTTTTTCTTCCTTCTTTTTTCTTTTTCCTCATAACTCATCAGACCTTGCCTCCTTCATAGTGGTTATCTGCACACTGTAGGATCGTGATGGAAATTGTCTTTTGATTATTAAGGCCTGGGCTCAGGCTGTCCCTTTAGGATTCTGTCTGTGTGCATGTTGCTTCTCTGGGTTTGCACATTGGAAGATGCATAGAAAGCCTATTTTTTTCTTTCTGAAATCCCACTGGCATTTTTAACATGCCAGGTTGTTTTGTGTTCTGCACCAGGTTTTCTTCACAAAACCTTTCTTTTTCAGAAGGCATTGTACATAAGTGAAAGAAATTATGTCTGAGCTGTAATCACTCTTTATATTGATTGTTATACTCACATGATCATAAATATTAGCCATGTTTGGTGCTGTGGAGAAATGAAGGTAATTGCCTTATGATTAGAGCTCTTTTCAGCTACGAGAAAGGATTGATTAGCATTTGCATACTGGAGGCAATATTGAGAGGCAGGAGGAACAAATAACAACATCAGTTATTTTGTGTGAGAAACCAATCTTGATAGGCAATTTAAAGGTCTTTTTAAAAATTTTCTTTTCCATGGTCAAATTTTCTCTTATCTATTGCTGTTTTTTTCTTTGCAGTTTTTCCTTTCCCTTTATTTTCCTTAAGTTTTGAGATTAACCAGGAGGGGGAAAAAAAGTTTAAACTTCTGGGTCTGTCACATGGATCTCTGAGCCCATTATGAACAGGCTTCTTCTTATACCTGGTTGTTTTTATAGCTATTTTATTATCTCCCTGCACCTAGTGCTGCTGGCTCTGGTTTAAAGCAAGCATTTGCAGGTAATTGGAAAAAAGTGTTTTTTGTTTGTGAGTGTGTGTGTTCTTTATCGGATGATTTAAGTGCGTTTACCCAGGAATGTGGCTTTGTACTTCCCGTTTCCTTGTTTACTAATTGCTATGTTAGAAGAAAATCTGGATGGAATTTTGACTTACGTTGTGAATCATGAATAAATTGATGTAAAACCTCAAAGAAGAGAAGGTCAAAGCTTATATGAATGTAAGGATGCAATCTTAGGGGAATTTTTTCCTCATTCGCCCCTTGTTTCAGTTTACCTTTGACTCTCTGCAGAAATAAGACAGTAAAGGTCTTTTTCCTACATCGAGCTGAAATGTCATTTGGTTTTAGTTATCTTCAAACACTTAAATGTATAAATCTCTTCGTATTTGTCACATTCTTTGCTATTAGTGTTTCGGGCCTTCACATATTTTGATCAGGAAATAAGACTTGGGTTAAAGATACGTTTATCCAATATGGTGGTTTTCTATTTTTCTTCTTACTTCACTGATTACTGTTAATTTCTACTTTGTTTGTTTCATTTTGTTCTCATTATCTAATTTTTTTTTCTTTTTAGTATTCTCTTGTCTTGAATTTTTCTCCTTCATTTCCAATTAACAGGCCATTGAAGACGGCAATTTGGAAGAAATGGAAGAGGAAGTCCGGCTTAAGAAGCGAAAAAGACGAAGAAACGTGGATAAAGATCCTGCAAAAGAAGATGTGGAGAAGGCCAAGAAGAGGAGAGGTCGCCCTCCAGCTGAGAAGCTGTCACCAAATCCCCCTAAACTGACGAAGCAGATGAATGCTATCATCGACACGGTGATAAACTACAAAGACAGGTGAGCGCTCAGTCCCTCACCTCTGTCGTCTTCACCGAGACCACACATGCAGTGATCCATCAGGGTGCACCCTGGGTTCTAGGGCCCTTTCTACCTCCTGGTTTATGGTTTTTGCTCCAGAGGTATCAGTAAACTTGGATGCAATTTAGAGAGGCTACACTTGATATTTTGCATGATGTTTTACCAGGTATTATGTAAGATATTTGGAAATAGGAGTTTAGATGACAAAATTAAAAAACAAAACAAAACCCTAAGGGATTTCCAAAATACCATCATTTATATGGAAGGATTGGAAAGAGAGTGAAATTATTCCTTTGGCTTGAATTGTTAGAGGGGGAAAAAAAGTCTTCGCATATTTAAGGTGAATATTCACGTTAAGACTTTGTTTTAAACCAAATCGATGCTTCCATCAAAATACCGGTTCTTCTTTCCTTCCAAGGTATTTTGATGGAAGCATCGGTTTGGTTTAAAACAAAGTCTTAACGTGAATATTCACCTTAAATATGCGAAGACTTTTTTTCCCCCTCTAACAACTCAAGCCAAAGGTATAATTTCACTCTCTTTCCAATCCTTCCATATACATTTCTGAGCACTTGTTCAAGCCATCTCCTTCTTCCTAATAACCCTACCTAAAGAGGATGGTTTTTCAGCAACTTTATCTCTTTTTCATGGAACTTTTGGATGTGAACTTTGAGAAATCTGTACCAGACACTATCTCCAGGCCATTTTCAAACAGTAAACAATTATTTGAAAACCAAAGTAAAGATGTTTTGAGGTGTCAGGCAGCTGTATGTAGTTGATAAATTAGGCTACATTTTGGTTAGTTGATTTGGTTTCTATTCAGTAATCATGTGATGCAGTTTTAATAGGAAGATCACATCTCATTTCAGTTGAAAAAACTGATGAGAAAAACACATTTTATGTCTCTTGGTTTCATAGTGGCATGAATCAATTTTTAGTTACCAGAAACCTTTGATATTAACTCTGCTGCTCTGTGTACCTGGAATTGTTTACCACAAATAACTTAAGTTGTGCTTTTAGTCCTTCACTGTAACTTTAGCACATGTTTTTGTAAGAAGAAGAAAACCTCATCATAAAGATTAAGTAGAACAAGCAAGAAATTTTCAACCATAGGGTTTTATTAATAGCTCCTTACAGAAAATATAAGGACTTCTCAGAAAACAGTGAAAGGGGAATAGGAGCAACTGTGTGTGAAGAGAGTCTGAATTTCTCGGTCCTCTTTACCTCCTAGGTGTCTCGGGTTCCCTCCTGCTTACTGTTCTCACTATTTTCTTTTCTTTTTTCTTTTTTTTTTTTTTTAAGTCATTTCCTTTGAGAATTCTAAAGTGGCCACAAAGGGCGGCCCCATTACATCACATCTGGATAAGATGTTCATTGACATGGGGGAGTGACAGTAATCTAGGAAAGGAAGTTTGGCCACGAGATCATTCTTTGCCCAGGTGAACATGCAGACTTGTAACCCAAGCATCAGTCGTGCTCTCTGTCAAGTCTCTGTCCCTTCTTGGCTATACTGGTAGGTTGGCTGGAGGCAGAAATCGTTTCCAGGAAGTCAGTTTGGACACTTACACCTTATTTATTAGCTCCTGGCATAGAGAGAAATAAATAGAGGGTGTCACTCTGCATATACCTCTAACTTTTTGCCTTTGTCTCTGGAGAGAGACACGTCTGTGGCTTTGACCAGGTGTGCCTTGATGTTTAACAGGCATTGTGTTCATGACCTGCTGAGTGAGCCTAGGTCTGCCGGAACACTGAGAAGAGCCAAGGAAGTCCTTGGAGGTTTAGAAAGTCCTTTATTCCAGGTGATGTCTATCTCTTCCTTTAACGGCATAAAAGAGGTCACCACCCGGTGAACCACATGCTGCCAACAGATTGTTTTGTTTCATATTTCTTTTGTTTTCTTTCTTTTTTAAAGCAAGCACATAAATCTAGCGAGAATTCCTATAAAGCGTCAGGGTTCCCCCAGCCCACCAGCATCACCACCTTTTTTTAAACACCTGAAAGTCTGGCAGCAGCACTGTCCCTAGGCTCCTCTAAGGTACCCGTCGGAGCAGAGAATTGGCCGTTGCCCCCGCTCCCCCTTGGGCTGTCCGTCTCTGGATGGCCACCGTCCCCACCGGCTGCTATCATCCCTCCAGTGTGGAGTGTCAGTTGTCATTTATCATTGTATTTTTCATTCCTGGTTCATTTCACTCCTTTAGATCACCTGCCAGCTCCGTAACCTTTTGGGTTTGTGATTTGCTGATGCACAGGGCCATAGGCTGACAACTTTTCCAAAAACCACCCCCAAATACAGAGTCATATGAAGGTCTCTCCCTTAAACCTCAGCTAAGCATAGCACAGTAGTTTAAGCTCTGGTCTTGGCTTAACTACCTGCATTCCAATCCTAACTCTACCATTTACTGCCTGTGGGGCAGCTGGGCAACTGACTTAACCTCCCTGACCCTCAGTTTCCTCGTCCACAAAATGGAATGATTACAGTACCTGCCTCTAGAGGTGTTAGGAGGATTTGATGAGTTAATATAGCTCTTTGAACAGTTTAATTATTAATAATCAGCCTTTCAGACTATTTATAGCAAATCAGGTGGGTGAGTGGAGCTCTGAGCACCATGAAGAAAATGTCCTTGCTCATACGGTTTTCATACTGTTATTTCCAAAACCAGGAACATGCAGTTTCCCTGGGACTGATGATGGAGCATGCCTTTGGTTGTACTACAGAGCGAGGATATTTAAATATTTCAGCATGCAGGCATTGAATCATTTGTTTTTTTTCCTCTTTCATTGGTTTTATTTATTTTACTTTTCCTTAAAGTACTTATTCTATTAGCACCCACATTTAGGTATGTTCTGGGAAGTACCTTCTGCATGTTTCATATGCATTTCGTGTTAGTCATCCTCTAGAAAAAAGGCTTACTCTATGTTTTTTATGTCTCTTACCAAATTTGGCGCTCAAGTAGGAGTCACTCAAATTAGGAGCGCCTTTAATTAGATACATCATATTTTTGGTTTTAGAAAATGCTGCCGAGAAATGTACTTCTCCATGTGTTGAGATTTTTGCACCAGTAAAGTCAGTGACTAATATAGTAATTCAACCTACCTGTGAAAAAAATACCACCTGGACCAACCTCCTTCCCATCACCTCAGTCAAATGTTAGGGCTCTGACAGTCCTGGAGATTAATAGAATATTAAATAAGAACGGGCATCTATATTTAACTAATATATAAGAATTAATTAGCTCTTAGGAGACAGTCTTCTTTTTTTTCCCCCCAAAGTTCTTGCATGATTTCGGGACAGATGTAGCTTTATATTTTTAAAAAGAACAAGGATAATTTAAGTATCTACTTATTGCTTTTGTTTTCAGTGCCAGACCTAATTTTTTTATAGAGGTACTTTTCAAAAATGTGACACCCCGCCCCCCTAGAAAAAAGCCAATAATCCTATGTGACACAAATATGAAATCTTTCTGCAGTCGTCTCTACTAGAGGTAGCAGTGGTCTATTATTGCCATTCTCATCATTTTATATCTCCAGTAGAAAACTTGATATGAGGTAGTGTTGGAAGGCTTTGTTTTGATTTATTAAGCATGCTTACATAGAAAGCTTTTAAAATTGTACTCTCAGTTAATATGATATGTAACCTAAGGGTCTTTACTTCTTGGAAAAGGGACTTATCCCAGTCTACATCTGTACCCTCTAAAATCGCCCCTGTGAAGAGATGGAGAATAAGATGGTGAAGAATGGGGTCTGGGGGAGCTATTCCCAGTCTAGAGGCATGGCTTATAGTTCCTGAGATAAGGAGGGAGTTTCCCAGAGGGGATTCTTAGTATTGAAGGGGTTTTGGCTCTGTCTGGTCCAGTTTCCCAGCTGTGTCTCCCTGTGTCACCCCCAGCAGACTATCACCTAACCTCGTGTGGACACGCCCAGCCTCAGCTCACTGTGTCAGGAAGCCATTCATGACACCAAAGGACAGCCCTAAACACGACAGGCATTTCCTATATTAAGACAAACTCAGCCCTCTGACTTCTAGCTATTTGTTCTGCTTGGAACTTCAGTCAGTCTTCTCATTCTGAGAAATAGCCTTTAAAATATGCATAAACATATCAGCCTCAAGCCATTCTCCTTCAAGTTGAAACGCCTCACTTTGCAGTCTGAGTGAAGCCTGGACTTGGGCCACCCTCATCCCCCTCCTTAGACACAGTTTGCTTCCTTAGTGTCCCATTAAAAACATGGCACCCGGAACTCCAGAAGGACTCCCTTGGCGGCTACTTGCAGGATGCTCGGTAGCCTTCTTTTTCTGGACACCAAAATTCTGTTACCATCACTCAGGAATGTGTTAACTTTCTCCACCAACCTTGACTCAGAGTTAACTCCCATTGAAAACATGGCTTGCTGAAAAACTCACTCCCCTGCAGCACATACACACATTTCTTTTCTCACATGAATGCTGCCAAGGTTAGCCTTCAGCTAAACCTTTGACTTTTGTTTTTATCCTGTATCTACTTATTCTTATTCCTATCTAGTTTCATCTTACTGATTTTTGTCCCATCATTCTAGTCCATTGATGTAACACTGAGTTTTATGCCCTCTTTTAAAAAAAGACACGTTGACTTGTTTTCCCAAGTTGTTGCTGTCATCCAGAGGTTTGCTATAAGCTATTGCCGAGAAACTTCTAGAGGGCAAAGGACACGTCCTCTATAACATGCCCCTGAAAAGTCACTTAAGGTTGATGTGCATTTATTAATCAGTAATCTTTAAAGTTGCTGGACCATCTGTGAACTTTACATGGCCATGCTGCATTGTCACCTACACTCATCTCTCCTTTCTCAAGGTTATCAAAAAAAGTTAAACCCAAGATATACTGTGTTTCTGGCCTCCCCAATCCATCAACCTAGAAACCCTGCTGAAAGAATAAAGTGAGGTTAGCTTGCCATGGCTTTCTCTCAGAGACCCCCTACCAGTACTTAATGATGTTATTTATCTTCTCTAAATAGCCCTGTGGCATCTGAATAATTTCTCCGAAATTTTGACCCGAGGTCCACATCAAGCACAGCCCTGTCGAATTTCCCTTCTCCTTTTGAAAGCGGGATATTTGCTTATCTCTAGTCTCCTGATTCTGTTTCTATTCTCTGTGATTTCTTAAACATCATTAGCAGAAGCAATCTACTTACTCTTTCAGGATGTAATTAGTTTGCAACTGGACACTTGAACTCATTTGAAGTGGCTTGATAGGCTCTATCGACTCTCCTATCAGTAGCTTTTGTCCGACATTTCTTATGCCTTGCTTTTCAAATCTGAGCATTGCTCACATTCCTGAAGAATCTGGAAACAGGGCATGAGGAGGTTATCGGCACCTCCTCCTCCTCTAGCAGCTGTTTGAAGACTGGCAGGAGCATTCCTTGAGGAGGCGCCCTGCTGTCTCCAGAGGGTCTGGACTTCAGGTGCAGCCCTGCAAATGGACTTGGGAAGCAGCAGGGAGGTGGGAGACACCTGCCTAACCCTGGCACCCAGCGGGGAATCCGGGGGGTGGCCGAAGGGCTCTTTTCTCCTTGATGCTCTTCAGGCTCTTCTCTCTTCCCCAAGGCTAGTCTGTCTTCTTCTTGACCCTCATTTTAATAAACCCTGATGATATCTTTAGGATTGGTGGAAAGCTTCAGCATGTTCTGAATCTTAGCTCTCCCCACATTGTAGAAAATCATTTATTGATTCTGGAAATATTAATTGCATCCCCCCCCCACCTCCTTTCCAGTCTTGAGTGCCAGAGGGTTAAAAAACTCACAGTACTTGCTTCCACTAGCTTGCCCTGCGGTGGGGGAGACGGTTCTGAACAGGCAAGTGGCCAGGGGATTTCTGGGAAGTAGGGGTCATGTGAGCCCCTTATATAAGACTATGATAACATTATCTGGTGTTTATGGTCCCTTTGGGGGCTTCCCAGGTGGTTCAGTGGTAAAGAATCTGCCTGCAATGCGGGAGACATGGGTTCATTTGCTAGGTCGGGAAGATCCCCTGGAGGAGGAAATGGCAACCCACTGCAATATCCTTGCCTGGAAAATTCCATGGAGAAAGGAGTCTGGAGGGCTACAATCCATGGGGTAGCAAAGAGTTGGACATCACTGAGTGACTGAGCAGGCACACACATGATTCCTTTTAGGGGAAAAAATACACATCATTATCGCTACATTTACCTGGGACAAGAGAGCCAGCATTTTTACCCTGGTACATTATAGTACCTTTTCAAGGACTTGGGAAACCGCAAACCCAAGGACCAAGAGTACTTGTTTAATTCCTGTACACAGACTCCTTTTTGCAAATGGAGAGTCTATTGTAGCATTGCCCTAATTTTGAGTGAGGCTGGGCTAGTTTTAAAGGGCCACATATAGTCAACCCACACTCCAGAAGGGATAGACTCTTCCTTTAAAAAGTTGCCTTTTCTTCTTTCAATATTTTCTTTTCAGAGTGCTCTACCTGGAGTGCATTTAGGTATTTACGATGTCAAAGGCTTTTCCCTCAGGTATCATCCTGAGGCTTCCATCCAAGATGGACTAATCACACCAGTGTTCATACTGTCTTTTAAGATACATTTGTAGGAACATACATTTTTCCCCTGGAGGAGGAAATGGCAATCTACTCCAGTATTCTTGCCTGGGAAATGCCATGGACAAAGGAGCCTGGCGGGCTACAGTCCATGGGGTTGCAAAGAGTTGGACACAGACTGAGCACAGTGTACATTTTTAAAGCCAAATTCATACCATTATTTAATAAGGTTTTTTGTTTTGCTTGTACTTTTTTCCCAGTCAGGTTGCTGACCCACATAGGTCTGTCCTTCCACACTCTTTAACAGAATCATTTGAAATTATTCTGTTGGAATCTCCTCTGTTCAGAGCTTCCCTTCCCCAATGAGCTGTCATCTCGGTCAGTCCCAGGTCCGGGAACCATGCCTACCCTTCTCCAGGGTATCTGCAGCATGTCTTGTGATGTGTCTACCGTGCTATATGTCATTCCCAGGATGTTCTTCACTCTTACATATTCTGACACCACACAGTCTATTTCAGCTTCTGTATCCCCTTGGTTAAGACCATCACCAACCCAAGATCCCAAATGTGTCATGAAAAGAGCACTCCCAATGCTGTGCCTTATTCCCAACATCCCCTTACGTACAGAGTTTCCTCAGCATTTCTCCCAGGCCCTTCGCTGCTTCTGTGTCTTCACCCTCTGTCTGCAGCAGGCCCTCACCCTCATCACTGGCCGTGTGTGGATGGCCTGCCTTCTCTCAGAGACATGGCATCCCTGTTGTCAGATGGTTACTTAAGAACTCGCAGTAGCTCCTCATCACCTCACCGATGGTGACTAAACTTCTTACCGTGGGAAAGACAGTCTTCCATGATCTGGCCCTAGGACCTTCTTGACTTCATTTTCCACCATGCAGCTTTCCCTTGTATGTCACACATTCCAGCTGACTGACTCTGCTTTTCCAGCATGGTCTTGTACTTTGGCTCCTCTCTCCCGGGTTTATCTCTGCCTTGCCTCCCGCTCTCCTGGGGCAGAGTGGGCAGTGTCCCTGAGGACGGACGTGTACGTGGCTGTACATGGGCTCTGTATGCCAAAGGCACCATCTATGCCTAGAGAAAGACCTAGAGGGGATGGGCGGTTTTCCCAGCTGTGTCACACCTCTCAGCTACTTCTCTGAAAAAAGTGAAAGTGTTAGTCACTCAGTCATGTCTGACTCTTTGCAATCCCATGGACTGTAGCCCACCAGGCTCCTCTGTCCAGGGAATTCTCCAGGCAAGAATACTGGAGTGGGTAGCCATTCCCTTTCTCCAGAGAATCTTCCTGACCCAGGGATCGAACCTGGGTCTCCTGCATTGCAGGCAGATTCTTTGCCATCTGAGCCACCAGGGAAGCCTGCTTCTCTGCCACCACACAAAGGGACACCAGAAGGGCAGTTTCAAAATCCTCAACTGAAGAGGCTTTCCCTAGAGGCCAGAGCCCTCTCTTGTGTGGTGGTTGTCGTTTCCAGTTGAAGATGAGCTGGAGATTAACTCTGTGATCTGACTACCGAGATGGTGCTCAGAAACCGAGTTAGGGTTCAGGGCCCCCTCTGGGTGCTGACCGCTGTAGCAAAGTACAGCATCCTGTCTCATGGGCGCAACAACTGTCTGAGGTAAGTACTCACCCCATTTTACAAATGAGGAGCTAGACTCGGGTAGGCTAAAGCTGCCTTCCTAAGACCACCCCCACACCCACCAAGCAGTCGCTACCTGTCTCCCACTGCTTCTAGCACAACTGATGGGAATGTGTAGAGGGAGATGGCAGAGTAGCAGGCATTGACTTGTTTGGAAGAGGCAGGAAAAGTCCCCAGTCATCTTGCCAGCGATCCCCTGAGGTGGGCAAGGCAGGTAGGTGATTATACTGAGGCGTGAAGTGTGACATGAACTGCCAGAGGTCGCCAGCCTAGGAGGAAGCAGCCGGGCTGGGATGAGGACCCAGGTCTTCTGACTCAAGTGTTCTTTCTACTCTACCACAGGTGTAACGTGGAGAAGGTGCCCAGTAATTCTCAGTTGGAAATAGAAGGAAACAGGTCAGGATCTGTCTTGTATTCCTGTGTCTCTATATACAGGTATCCCTTGGCCCACCACCCGGCCTTCGAAGCAGATCCTCCAGTGGCCTCCTGATCATCCCTGCTTGTAGTGGGCGATGGAGGCACAGATGTTGCGGCTTTTGTTCGTGCTGTTTTCATTTGGGCGTGTCCATCCTGTAAATGCGCTTCTTACAAAGGCATCAGGAGCCGCGCCACCAGCGGGACCCTCCCACCGGACATGGGTTTCTGTCGCTTCCCCTCTTTAAGCGCGGCTTCCGCCTTCCATCCCGCGGGCCTCTTAGCTCTGCGCTGTCTCGGTTCGAAGCTTAATGGAAAGCGCCGGGTGCTGTGCGCGCGTGCTCCCCCCGCTGTCCGACCCCGTGTGGTCACCTGTGTGGAGAGTCTGTCACCAGCTTGGGTTCAGGGCGCGACTTCCAGGCTTACCCGTCGCCTATGGTCTAAGCAGCCTGTTTAACCTTCCTGTGCCTCTGCTTCTGTCGGGTGGAGAGCAGAAATGCTTTTCTCTTGGAGACTTTGTGAGAATGAGTTGATGTCGGTTGGGAGAGAGGGGTGTGCAGCCATTACAAAGGGTGAGGAGTCGTTATTAGTATAGTGAAAATAACATCTTTCCCCCTTTTGGTCAGCCTGTACTTAAAAATATATATATATATATATATATATATATCTCAATACAGTATTTTGCCATCATGTTCCACTTTGTCAGTTGCCTCAATAATGTCCCTTATGGTGCTTTTTCCCCCAGTTTGGGGCCATAAGGAAAAAGAATCCAAGCGGCATTGCAGAACAGATACTGTCCCCAGCTGTGGCACTCCGTTTGTATAGGGAGGTTAAATATCAGGGTGATTCATACCCCCTATATCTGTATGGAGATGAAGCTGTTGGACGAGATTGTCATTTTTTTGGTATTTCTTAGTTAACAGTGGAAGCCAGACACACAAACCATACTGGGTACTAAGAGGTGTCAAGAATGGTGTTCTGGTTTTGCCACTATGAGAAAGAACTCGTTCTGGGTTGAAATTTCAGAACTGAAACAAGAAACCCTAGACTTCTGGGGGCTTGATATGAACCAACACGGCACACGTTTCCACCATCAGGATGTAGAAAGGAAGCTTTAGGGTCTAAAAGGCATAATGCAGGCTCCATGCCTGGTGCAGTGCACAGGAACAGGCAGAAGCTCCTCCACCCCACTGCCCGGCTTCCATCGATACAGTCATGTGACCATGAAAAGTGGATTAATAACTTTAAAGGGTATTAAGGGCCCCCAGGGTCATGCCTAGGCTTTCTGAGGAAACAACATGACCATATATAGTTAGGACCCAGATAAATCTTTTGAAGATACATTTAAACTGCAGCTTCCAGAGGCATAGAAGGGGGTGACGTTTGCTTCCTCGGGACTCTTCCAAGTCTGTCTGGCCCCTTACTGTCACGTATGCTGCTTCTCCCCAGAAGCCCGAGTTTAAGACATGTTGTTCAGAGCTTGCATTATGATTAATTTTTAAAAATTCTTTTAAAAAAATCCCTCCATGTGTTCAAAAGCACTGAGCATTTTCTACATGTCAGTCTCTGTCTAAGTATTGAGAATGGGGCGGGGGAGGGATGAGTAAAATGAAATGCTTTAAAGCATAGTTGGAAAGAGTTATATAAGGGAACAACACAGGTCTATCGTCTGAATCAAGTGTACATGCCAGGTGAGAGGGTAGGCATGGTGGAAGCCAAGTCAGTCGGTGGCTTGTGGAGGGAGTGTAAATCTCCCCAAAGTAGCTAGGGGTGGGGTGGGGGAAGCAAGGTGGGGGGAGCGAGGTGAGGAGGCCCATGTATGTGTAGGCAGCCAGGGAAGAGGTAAAGAAAAGCGGAACCCCTTCTAGAGACCATACACCTCTCAGTGTGAGCGGGTGCAAGGGAAGAGGGACATAGCACTGGACAGGGCGACAGGTGTGGGAGCAAGAGAACGAGTACTCAGAGGTGTGGTTCACAGGACTTTGGGGCAGCCCAGATGTGAGGTGGAGGAGAACTTTATAAACTCCTGGTTCTCTGTCCTGAGTGGTAAGTGGATCTGGTGAAATTTGCATTTATAGAAATAGGGCTGAAAAAGAAGGTGGCCTGTGGTACCCAGCCCCACATACTCCATCCTAGGAAATCTAAACTCTCTCCATGGCTATTAACAGCCCTTAATGTTGTGATTATGTTGTTAGCATTGACTAGCCCTTAAGAACCAGCCAAGAAGCTCTTTTAGACAATATTTATTTTTAGCAACATTGGCACCAGACATTCAGTATTTCTTTAAATGAGGGAGAGAAGCTGTGACCAGACCTCAGGCTCAAGCAGGACCCTTTTCATTTAATTAGATTACAGAGAAATTGCCATGAAATACAAGCATAACCAAGTGGAGACGCTCAGAGAATTGTAGTTCTAGGTGAAGAACCTTTCTTCCCTTACTCAGTTTGGGTACTGTGGGCTCACAGACAGGGCTGGCAGTCTGTCTTGTATTTTCCCCTGGAAGAGGGCATGGCAACCCACGCCAGTATTCTTGCCTGGAGAATCCCATAGACAGAGGAGCCTGGCAGGCTACAGTCCATGGGTCCATGGGGTCACAAAGAATTGGACACAACTGAGCAACTGAGCACTCGTGTACTAGCAGCACGAGTGAGGAAATCAGAGCCTCAGGTGATGTTCCCGGCAGTGCTTTTTCTCAAGAGTATGGTCCTCACTAGAGATTCTAGTCCTGGGGCTTCTTGGAGAATTCCCAGTGTGGTTAAAGCCCCTGAGGTGTTTTGCTACAAAGTAGCCAGTTGAACTTCCTTTAACTCAGCATTTCCCTAACTCATTTAACCAGCGAAGCCCTCTGTCCTGGGAACACTGTTAATGATCCATTAAGCTCTTCTTCCATAGGGCACACGTATTGGGAAATGAGGGCTCAGAAGTTGCATTTAGTCCTGAGACCGTTGCATTTAGTCCTGAGAGAGTCAGCTCAGGGAAGTGTGGATACCAGGACTTAATTTTGCCCTCCTTAAACAGTACTGATACTCTCAGATGTGTACTGGGATATGCCGCTCTTTGCCTCCTGGTGACTTGACACTTATTAATGATGCTCAGCCAATTTTAACCATGTACAGCAGGTGGGCAGCCCACAAATAAACTTGGCCCATCCGCTTTCTGAGGCACAAAAGGCCTCCCCGGGGCTCCGAGCTGCAGCCTAGCCCAGGAGCCCAGGGTCTCTGCCTCTCAAAGCTTCAGGACAAGCAGCACAAGCAACCTCTCTCTGAGGCAGGGGAAAAAGCCCCAGCTAGAAACAAGGAAACTGACTTTCTTACAAGGGCTGATAAGCTGTCTTCAAAACCACTCTCTGTCTTTTGATTTTAAAACGGATCGTTCTGAAAGAGGACAGTTATTAGGCATAAATGTTCTTGTACATCCATAGGAAAAATATCTGCCTTGTTTCTTTAGAATCACACCTCAAGTGTCTTCCTTAAGAATTTCCTAAAACGGCCATTAGACGAAAAAGCACACTTGGGGTGCTCGCTGCAACACTCGGGCACACCCCTTTAACAGAGTGGCATTTGGGATCTGCAGCTCAGGGAGAGAGCCATTTGACTTTGTTTGCCTGCAAAAGCTTTGTGCTTTTTGAGCTTGATCACAATTCAGCCAAAAGCTTTAAAGCTTTTTTTTTTTTTTTTTTAAACATTATGAAATTAGAGACCTGGGGAGAGATCAAAGGACAGAATATTCAGTGGAAGGGAAGGTGGGTTCTTACCTTTGGAAAGGAAGGCTTCCTTCGAGTCACTTCTGAGTCTCCAAGATGAGGTGACAAAAGCTGACCAAGGAAGCAGCGTCTCCTTGAGACAGGTGGACAGGTAGAATTCCGTGCCTCCACCTGCTGTGATGAAGCATTGTGGGAAAGAAAGAGAAGAGGAAACTAGGTGGCCCGAGTCAGTATTTCCAAAAAGCCAAGTGACGGATGATAAATCTCAGTCATCTCCTCAAAATGCTTGTCCAAATACACAAGTAAATAATACTCCAAACCTCATGTCCTGGTCATCACCTTTGCTTTGCCGTAAGTTCGGTGAGAACTTACTTCGTTGTAAGTTCAGTGAGAAAATTCTGAAGGAATAGATAGGAACTTTATACAGTAGATTCTGTTAAAATCTACTTTTTTTTAAATAAAAAATTTATGGAATTATTGTTCTATTATTCTATTTGGCTTTATATGGAAGAGTTAAAAGGTGCCAGGTGACAAACTGTGCTGTTTACGGTGACATAAATAATACTTGGTCATATGCCCCTCAGACGACGTTTCTCTGGGAAAAATCAAATTAGATTTTTGACTTATAGCATGCTTTCAAAGAAGGTAACCCAGGAAAGTGTTTGAGGTCTATTTTATTTATGGATGACAGTATGGTTCCAAATCATATTAGATTGTAAATCTTCATTTTGTTGAACAAGAGCACATTATTATTAATGTTTATTTATGCTCTGACATTTCTCCTTCTGGTCCTTAGTTCATGCCTTTTAAAAAATCTAGTTGAATGTGTATTGCATTTACAATTTGATATCCTGTTGGTTTTTTCCATTGAATGTCATACTGAGCATTTTTCCTGTCTTTTAAGGTACATAATTTAAAACTACATAATTTTAGATTCTAGCATTCCCTCACTTGTTTTTTCCCCTAATTGTTTAGCATATTGGCTGCCTTATTTTAAATAATCCTGTGATGAACATCTTTACATGTACATATAATATACATATGTATATATCTTTATCCATATTTCTGCCTAGAGTAGATTACCAATCACAAAACCGTACATCAGAGTATGATTGCATTGAAGACTTGTTAGAGCCTTGGTGCTTTTCTTATTGAGCTGAGCGAGCCCTTTAAGTCTCCTAACTTTGGGGCATTTACCTTGCATAAACCTGGGGTAACCTCATTTTGGTTGATAGGCACATTGTATATCTAGTCCTTAAACAACCCTTGGGGTAATTTTCACAGCTATCCATTCCACTACCAAAAGCTAGTCAGCCCACATCCCATTCTCTTTTGGTATTACCTCCTATACCCCTCAAGAAGCCGGGAAGTCAGATTCTCAGGCTTGTTGGGAGTTATCGGTATTGTCTGTCAGTACTCAGTAAGATTCAGATGAGAGGCCTCAGCAGAGAATGCAGAGTGCAGGTGCTCTGACCCCTGCTGTATGACTGGCTCAGGTTTCTGGGGGCTTCCCGGATAAGCAGAGTGCTACTCAGATCTAAGTGCATTTTTAAACGGTATTTACTAAACCCTATAGGAATCTGACCCTCTAAAAAGACACATGCTTTCACCTACTGCCCTCCAATGCTGACCCAGTTTTTGTGGTTTTCTTCTCAAATGATTTCCTATGTTTGACTCCTTTAGGACTCTAATAATTTTCTGTGAAACCTTTCCAACTACAAGTGGGTATTCTAAATCAGGATGAAATTTTCTTATGGAGGCAAGAAAACCATACATTTTTATATTCATTCATTATAAAAAAATATAAACAAAACCTATTTCAGCTTTAGTTGAGATTACTTTTCCAGAAGTATCCACTAGGAAATCTTGTCAGTAGATCAGCTTTGGCAGGTAAAAACACAAATCATGAAGCAGCCAAAAAAATTTTTTTAAAAGGACCCTTAACCAATATCATTAAACACATACTAGCCAGCATTTTCGGAGAAGGCGATGGCACCCCACTCCAGTACTCTTGCCTGGAAAATCCCATGGACGGAGGAGCCTGGTAGGCTGCAGTCCATGGGATCGCGAAGAGTTGGACATGACTGAGCGACTTCGCTTTCACTTTTCACTTTCATGCATTGGAGAGGGAAACGGCAACCCACTCCAGTGTTCCTGCCTGGAGAATCCCAGGGACGGGGGAGCCTGGTGGGCTGCCGTCTCTGGGGTCGCACAGAGTCGGACACGACTGAAGCGACTTAGCAGCAGCAGCAGCTAGCATTTTAAAGGAGTAGGTTTCTAAGGTAGTATTACAGTCTTATGCACTCTTCCAGCTTTACCTAAACTGTAATCAGAGGTAGACCTGATATTTATGTGACATTTATAATGCCTGTAGTCATCATTTTAAAGTCACAGTAGTAGAGATGTGAAATTCTTGCCATTCTGTTTGTGGAGGTAATGGGAGAAAAACTGGCTCCCAGATGAAGCACAGCAAAGCAAATCTTGTGTGTGTGTGTGTGTGTGTGTGTGTGTGTGTGTGTGTATGTAAGCATGTAAACTCTACATGCAGCACTTGCAAACCGCCATTAGCATAGTGGCATGTAGGGCTTTTCCATCTCATGTACCATGACAGCATAGCCAGGTGTCTCTTTGACCTCTGGAGAGGAAATGTGTTTGCCCACAAGCACCTGCGAACTCTGTTAAATGCAGTGGGTTCCTTTAGGTTTGTGTTTTAGGTTATTCTACTTTTCCACCCCCTACATCTTACAGGATCACATTTCTTATTCTGTGACAGACTGTTGTATGAAATACGTGAGAAATCAGACCATTTTGGAGGAGGGGGACGGGTATCACTTTTGCCATGGCAAACAGCACACTTGGAAATTATAATTTCTGCTCAAGCCTTAAATGTATAAAATGACATAATGGAAAATGCCTTGGGGGTAGGATAAGAAATGGAACACCTTCTGCAAATCATTGTACAATTAGTCCATTGTTCTGTACTTTAGGGGAAAAAAACTTCCTGGCAGTGAAGAAAAAAAGTATTTGAGAAGGTATATTGAAAAAGCATTTGTGCAGCTTAAGTTTGAGAAAGAAATGCCAAGAATTCAAAACTCTGTCAGGCTGCCTTCTTTTTTTTTTTTTTTTACCTTTTTAAAAAAACCTTTAATTTAGGGGAAAATAAGTTATCATAACAACATTAGCAAGTGGTCCGGCTACCTCGTGCATTCTATAGGTTATATAAAAGCTGAATGTCCTTCAGGACCACCTGACATTTCCTGCCTGGGGTTAAGATGAGAATTATCCCCTCTGATAAGAGATGGGGGAAGGGTTCTGACTGCATGTAAAGTGTTCCCATGCTCTGTGGAGGAGAGAGAAAACCCAACATACATAGAATTAAGTTCTGAGCAGCAAGGTACCAAGAGTTGTTTAATATTGAGGAGAACAGTTTCTTGATCCTGGATGGATCATGGAATATTTGAAGGGAGGAAAGGATAGAGAATGTTGTAGCCATGGAGTGAGAGGTGGGAGACTTGGAATTTGTGATAAAGAGGGGATCGGCTGACGTACTTGGGAGTACGCATAGAGAGGCTGTTCTGACCAGAAGAGTCACATTAGCAGGACAGACGGGGTTTGCAGAGAAGGAGCTGAGGAGGGCTCTGAAAGCCAGACTGAGGGGTTTGAATGGAGATGGTTCTAGTGAAACCACAAGAAGGTTTCCTTAGATGGTGTCCAGGTCTTCCTTCAGCTCCGGTCCTTGGTTCTTCGGAGGTGTTGGGGGCGGGGGGAGGATAAACAAAGTGAGATAGGAATATTAAGCCACATGAGCCTTTGTTTTTGAAACCAAGTAAATTTATGTCATTTTACAGGTATTGGTCCTGAGTTTCAGGACATTCAGCTGTCTCTTTTATTGAGCATAGATAACTCTGGACTTGTCTCTTTCATAGGTTCTAGAATATGTCTTGGGACCAGGACATCAGACCGAGATTGTTTGAGCCATTCTGTCCCTGATGAAAAGAGCTTTACCACACCCTCAGTGCAAACTGCTTCTTTCCTACTTCTCTAGTAGCGCAGATGAAATTGAGAGGATATCCATCACAGGTGTACACAGCAAAGATATACTTGTAATCCGTCAATAGAAAAATGACACCATCTGTTGGCAATGTAGAAAATGACACTGAAGATGTCACTGAGGGTCAGGTGTTAAATCCAAAATTACAAAGAGGTCTGACTGTTGCTAGGGTATAAAGAATGCCAGTTGTAAACAGAAAAATGAATATCTATAAGTTCCTCTATTGCCTTTCAGATATTCATTTACAGACTGGTGAAATGTTTGTGTATTTAAGTCTTAGAATGGGAAAAAGAAAAACAGAACAGAGATTGTGGCCCTGTGTCAAAGGTGACAGCAAATGAAATGGCTTTTTTCATATTCTATATGGTATAATATATGGTGGTACCGTCACATTTCTCAACCTCAAATGGGAGGTAGGGGTGGCTGAGGGCAAAAGAACACCTTGGTTCTTGCCACAATAATCTTTAAAATCCAGCTTCCTATCAAAGTCCAGTCTTCTTATACCTCGTGGGTTGGCCCCTGGTTTTAGTATTCATGAGGCCTGTATATGCATTAAAAAATAAAACTAAATACTGACCCAGTATCACAGAAAAACTCACCCATCCCTTTGACAGGATTTTCGGTTAATTTATGCAGGTCCCTTTGCACTTCAGCATTTTCCCCACTGGTTGCTAGGCAACCATTTGAGTTACTGCGCATGCCTTTTTTATGATAACTGTCATTATGATTATTTTTTAATTATACGACTGGGACTATAGATTAAAACAGCATATTGTCACTCATTCTCTGCTGCTGCTTCTAGCATTCTCACACACTCCTAGGATTACCTTCCAAAATTTACATGGCAGTGATTTATTTTTATTTTTTTCATGTATTTCTGGCTTCACAAAAGAAGTGGAGATGGCATTGTAGGGGAAGTGAGATTTTTGTGAAAAATGACTATACCATATCTCCCAAGCTGTTATTGATCTAGATAGGCTCAGTCAGAAAATAGGATCCTGAGCCTAAATTATATCTTGTTCCTTTGATTGTGTCTGCTTCTAACATTAAGTAATGTTAAATGCTTATATTGCATTATAGTCTGTTTCTCAAAATTACAAAATGTGCAGATTTGTTGCTATTAAATGTGCTTTCAAATAAAGCTACCATGAATTGGGGGGGTCGGGGGGAGGGTACAGCACTGATTCCAGGCGCATGAAGCGGCCACACTTGCTAAATATGTTTGTTCTTTTCTGCACAAATTACTTCATACACACAAAATGGAGTTAGGCAAGATGAAGGGGTTCCTCCGGCAAATAATAATAAAGGTACGTGTGGTTCACAGTGTGCAAAAATGCTCTCAAAGGAATAAGACTGCAAAGATAAGACAGCCCTAGTTCATACAAAAGCTTTTCATGTGCATTTCCAGAGTATGTTCTCACATACTATTTTCTGAATATACAGTGAATATGAAAACAAAGGGGTATGGAAAGAAAGTCCGTGTATTTATTTTTTTTATAACCAGTTCAGTTATTACTCATTTAGAAATGGAATTTTTGGTCGAATGGGATATTTTAAATATTTGAATCAAACTGAAGAGATTCACTCTGTGGATTTCCCATACATATATGACAGAAGTGGAGACCTACTGGTATTTTCGTGTGATTTTGAAGTTAGCACCAGGGACTAATCTCTCATAGCATCAGTCGTAGGATTTTCTTTGCTCTAAAGAGCCCCATGTTTCTATGCATGGGATGCCCTTTGCTTTCTTGACATTTTCTGAAAGAGAACACAAGTTTGTCTCAGCAGTGCGTGATCTGTTACGGTTCTGTGTGTTTCCCCCACCTTACAGTTCAGGGCGACAGCTCAGTGAAGTCTTCATTCAGTTACCTTCAAGAAAAGAATTACCAGAATATTATGAATTAATTAGGAAACCGGTGGATTTCAAAAAAATAAAGGTACATCTTTTGTTTACAAACTTTTATTTCTTAAATAAAATAGAAATGTAAATAGGTTGAAAAAATCGTAATTATTAGGAGCTAACAGTGGTGACCTGTCTTCCTGCCACTGACACCCACCAGGGCTTGGCACTGAAAAGGTCGGGGTGTTCCTGTGCCTTTAGATGTACGTTATTTAATCATCATATTGAGGGCTCATAGTGATTACACTGCATTTTATTTAAGAAGTCTCAGATTGCTCCCATGACCCCAGTGCTCTTACAGGCTCCCATCACATGCTCCTCACTGCCCCTTGTAAGAAGGGTGGTCTCTGTGGATGGCGCCCCCTGGAGTTGTGTAGCCCCATCTTTCTGGCAGGACTGTCTACTGGGAAGACAAAGGGGAGATCAGGCTTTGTTAACCAAGTATTGATTGTTGTATTTCTACCTCCACCCTCCCCCACCCCTGCACCACCACCGCCCCCCCGCCCCCGACTCTGTTTTATCCAAAATTTCCATCAGGAAAGAATTCGTAATCATAAGTACCGGAGCCTGGGTGACCTGGAGAAAGACGTCATGCTCCTCTGTCACAATGCTCAGACATTCAACTTGGAGGGATCCCAGGTGAGACACGTTTAACCTTAAACATGCCTGTGTTGTTTTCAGCAAAATATTTTCTATCCTGGCAGAAGAAAAGGAAAAATAAAAGCCTATCTTTCCATGCTACTTACCTATGTAAGTCAATCGAGGCTTTGGCATTTTTAAATTAATGCCAGCTCCTTTGTACCGTATCCATGCTAGTTCCTACTTGTGCTTCCCTTTTAAGGCCTGGCTTTTAACCAGAGGAGGAATTTAAGTTAATAACTTAATATAATGCCTAAAAGCTAGAGGTACAATCTTTGCTTTTATAGAAATGGTGTATTTGGTTATATTTACCTTGGGTTTTCTGATTGTAACTTTGCCTCGGGAGCTGAAACTGTTATTTTGTTTTAAAACAAAAATTATATAGCAAAAACAACCATCACCTCTAATTGTTACAAAAAAGCTTTTTTATCAGGTCAGCTGCAATTCTCTTTACTTTCTCTGCAGTTAGTGGGTATAAGAGTCTGTAAGTAAGTGATTCTATTAAAATAAGTAGGTGGAGGACACTCTCGCTTTAATTACACCTCAATTCCACTCACCTTTTGTAGGAACTTTCCTTTTCCCATCTATGCTCTCATACTCAGGAAGCAGAAAGAACATGAAGGCAGGCCAGCGTGTCTGCCAACCAATGCAGTGTTAAACCACCATCAAATTCCTTAGGCCTCTTTCCTGATTGGGCTTTTTAATCTTCATGTCAGTTCTAGTCACTAAATTGGAGAATGTGGACCTCCTCAGAATGTGCCTTGAACAGACTATATACCTTTCCAGTTAATGGGACTTAATATTAGTGTTATTTTGACCAAAACAACAGGTCTTGAAAGCAAGCCTTCTTCAAAGAAATTGAAGGTGAAAACTAGGACACAGTTAAGTCCGAGAGTCAATACGGAAGGGTTTCGTGAATGACCACTTACGGTTTGTGGGTAGACTGGAGGTTCTCTACAGGACCATGCCTACATCGTGATATTCACCCTGACCCACCACCCCCAGTTTGCCACACTGCCTCACCCCTGACCTGGGGTGATAAATGGCCTCTCGACTGGCTTCCCTCCCAGACCCACCTGGATGTTGGTTTATCTTTCTCTAAGCACCTTCATATTCTGTCCACTTCCCACCAAGCTTTGAGCTTCCCCACGTACTATTAAAATGTAGAATGAATTTAATCATCATAGTCTGCTTTCTGAGGTTATATCCTCACTCTTTGCTGTTCCTCAACCTAAACAGTTCATAGTCCAATAAGACAGGTCCCGTAAACACCCACTTCCCCAGATACACATGCAGTTGTAGGAAAGAATATAAATGCAGAGTTGCTTGATAGTAACATCTTGCATAACAGCCATCCCATGTCATAACCAGGAAATTGATGATGGCCCTACCCCAGACACATCTTTGTGATTCTTGCCTCCCCACCTTCTCCTTTGCTCCCCTTTCCTAAAAACCCCTCTTTCTGACCCCGATAGGATCGTCCTCACCTTTAAGATCCAGCTGAACTATAGTGTCTCTGGTGAAATTCTGCCCCAGTGGCCCCCTTCCAGTGTGTCTTCTTTACCATTTTTAAGTGTACAGCTCAGCAGCATGAAGGGTATTTTCATTGTTGTGCAATAGACCTCCAGAACTTTTTCACCTTGTAAAAGTGAAACTCTGTAATCTTTCCACCAAACACTGTTCTACCTTCTCTTTCTATGAATTTGACTATTCTAGACAGCTCATAAGGGATCACACAGTGTCTGTCTGTCTGGCTTATTATTTCACCTAGCATCGTGTCCTCAAAGTTCATCCATGTCGTATAGCGTGTAACAGGACTTGTTTCCTTTTTAAGGCTGAATGATATTCCACCATGTGGATACCTCACTTGGTTTTTCCATAGCTCTGTGGATGAAAATGTGGTCTGCTTCTACCTCTCGGCTACTGTGAATAGTGCTATTGTAAACAGGGGTGTGTACGCATCTCTTCGGGACCCTGCTTTCAGTTCCTTTGGGTATATATCTGGAAGGGGCTTGCTGGATCATATGGTACTTCTCTTCTCAGTTTTTTGAGGAAAAGGGCCATTTTTGAACTTTAGAGTTCTCTCAGCAACCGCACAGGGCTATGCTCACATATGTGCATACACTAGAAATAAAGCATTTATTGCAATACTGTTGGCTGGCACAGATAAAGTCAGTAATAAATAATGGTTTTCCATTTTTGTTAGGAGAATTGCACCTTTAAAAAAAAGTTGCTATACCACAGTACTTGATGGAACAATTTAAGAAATATAGTTTGATTTATTTTTTCCTTCTAGATTTACTGAGATTTTAGTGACCTAAGGCACTGTATAAGTTTACAGTGTACAGTATAATTTTACTTACATAAATCATGAAATGATTGCCACAGTAAGTTTAGTGAATATCCATCATCTCATATAGATATAAAATCAAAGAAATAGAAAAAAAATATTTTTCTTTGTAATGAGAACTTAGATTTACTCTCTTAACAGCATTCATATAAAATGTACAGCAGTATTGATTATATTTACCATATAGTACCTTACATCCCTGTAACTATTTGTCTTATAACTGGATGTTTGTATCTTTTGACTGCTGCTGCTAAGTCGCTTCAGTTGTGTCCGCCTCTGTGCGACCCCATAGATGGCAGCCCACCAGGCTCTCCCGTCCCTGGGATTCTCCAGGCAAGAACACTGGAGTGGGTTGCCATTTCCTTCTTCAGTGCGTGAAAGGGAAAAGTGAAGGTGAAGTCGCTCAGTCGTGTCCGACTCTTGACGACCCCATGGTCTGCAGCCTACCACGCTCCTCTGTCCATGGGATTCTCCAGGCAAGAGTACTGGAGTGGGGTGCCATTTCCTTCTCCAATCTTTTGACTACCTTCATCTAATTCTATCTTCCCCTACCCCTGCCTCTGGTAACCACAAATTAGATCTCTTAAGAAATAACATCTTTTTAAACACTAGTCTTGCGTCAAAAATGAGAGGACATCTTATTGAAGCCCACCCTTCCCTCTCAAGCATGTGTGCACACACACAGATGCTGAAATTAGTTCAGCTGTATGTGGACTTTTCCAAGAAGAAGAATCTCTCTGTAGATCTGAGTTTGGTGTTTTCCTGTTGGGTGTCAGAGGTGTGGGCACAGGGAAGAAAAGAGCACGCTGCTATTTGTGAATTTCAGGCCCTCAGATTGGGGTTTTTAACGGTTGCTATTTTGACCCCTTAGATCTATGAAGACTCCATCGTCTTACAGTCAGTGTTTAAGAGCGCTCGGCAGAAAATTGCCAAAGAGGAAGAGAGTGAGGACGAAAGCAATGAAGAGGAGGAAGAAGAAGATGAAGAAGAGTCGGAGTCAGAGGGTGAGTCCACGTGGTGTCTCCACTTCTTTGGGTCCTGGCCACCTGCGTCATTTCTCACAGGGCAGATGTGAGAGTCAGGCAGATCTGGATTTAGGCCTTGGTCTTCTGTGGCCTTTCTAGGCAACCCTGGCAGTGGACTTAACCTTGCTGGAGCTCAGTGTCCGCCTATGTAAAACTGAGGTTCTAGCTACACCTCCACCCACGCAAGAGCGTGGCACACAGCCAGGCACACAGCACGCACCGAATGTTGCCTTTGGAAATCAATGTAATAGACGTTTTCTACCAGCGTGGCTGCTCTACCACCTTGCTGTTACCCAGCACGGTGGGTCTCTAAACTGGGTGGCTGCTGGGCTCCACCCCTGAGTTTCTGATTCGGTTGCCTGCGGTGGGGTCTGGGTGTCTCGTGTTTCCACCGGGTGCGCAGGGGGTGCATCCAGCACTGCACTTTGAGAATCACCACCTTGATGCTCAGACCGTGGTGCATTTTGTCCTTCGTGGATCAGATACTGATCCTGTCTTCTGAGTTTGGATATTTTATTCATCATGGGGTTTTTATTGCCATGAATTTTGAGCTTTTAAAACATCGCATTGACTGGTATTTATCTTGGTTACTGAATCTTGGAGCCCTCTCAAGTTTTTCACCCAAGCCAAGAATCTCCCTAGTCTTAATCTAGTGCCAGCCTGGATGGGTAACCATATTATTTCAAAGGTTAAGGCTGCCTTGAAAACATCTAAAATTTCTTCTTACCTAATTATGTTTTCACCCCATACTTCCTCTCAAAGTAATTATAGTCTTCTAGATAAAACAGTATAGGTATGCTTTAAAATTTTTTTATTAGATACATGCTTAGTACAGACAACTTGGAAAATATTTTTAAGAAAAGAAAATTGGTAAAATTCCATCACCCAATACACATTTAACTCCAGTTGCCTTCCAGTTTTTTTCTACACATAAATATTTATAGAAGTATCACACACTGTTTTGTAGCATGATTTTTCTATTAGGAACCTTTTCCCACAGCAAAGAGGTTTTTATACAGCCATATATACGAACACCCATTAATGAATGTACCAACAGAGAGTAATATCACTCTGAATAATGCTGTCTGAACATTCTTACCCATAAATCACCGCACACATTTTAAAAACACATCTGATGCCTACGTATTGCCACAGAGAATGGAGCTGACATCTTTGTCAGCAGAGCACTTAAATGTTTCCCCACACCTGCATCTGCTCTCGGGATTATTCTCTTTAGGGATTCCGCCTCTTAAGTACTAGTTTAACCTTTTTCGGTTTCGTCTGGTTACTCCCTAGTTTTTATATCCTAGTGTTTGATGAGTAAGTCGACATAATTTTTTCTAGCTAAACATTTCCGAATTTTAGAGCCAGATTGCTAATCTGTTTTCAAATAGCTCCCTTCGTATCCCAGCTATCAGTTGACTTTTTCCCTAACCTCTCCTGAGACTTAGTGTATTAACTTTCTATGGCAACTCTAACAAATGACCCAAACTTAGTGCCTCAGTACAACTTACACTTACTGTCTCACTTCTGTAGGTCACAAGTTTGCTGGGGGTCTCTCTGGGCCAAAATCAAGGTATTAGCAGCCTGCCTTCCTTTGTGGGGGTTCCAGGGGAGAATCCATCTCCTTGTGTCTCCTCCTCATGTTGCATCTCTTTGACCCTCTCTTCTGCCTCCTCTTCATCCACGGTCTTCTTTTTGTTGTTGAGGTATAACTGATATATTAGGTTCAAATATACAGCATAATGATGCCATATTTGTGTATATTTTGAAATGATCACAATAAATCTCCTTGACATCCATCACCACATAGTTAGAAAAAAATTTTTTTTTTCGTGACAGGAACTTTGAAGATGTACTCTTAGCACATTTCAGATATGCAATACAATATTCACTTATACTCACCCTGCTTACCTTAAACCCCATGACTTATTTATAACTGGAGAGGTATACCTTTTGATTCCCTTCACCCATTTCCCACCCCATCTCTGCGACCACCATATCTGTTTAGTTTTTAATCTCACATGTAAGTGAAAGTGTACAGTATCTTTTGCTCTCTGATTTATTTCATTTAGCATATTGCCCTCGTGGTGCATCCATGCTGTCACAAATGTCCTTTTTTAAAACATTTTATTTCATATTGCAGTATAGTTGACTTCAGTGCTGTGCTAGCTTCAGCTGCACAGAAAAGTGATTCAGTTGTACACAGACATGCATCCATTCTTTTTCAGACTCTTTCCCCACGTAGGTTATTACTCAGTTCTGCTTAATCTACTGCTGGTCTTCTTAGGGGTTCCCTTGTGCCTAAGTTATTTTTGCTGCTGTTAAGGGTTTTTAAGTTTTGACATTCTAATTACAGTGTCAGCGTGCATCTCTTTGGGTTTTCCCTTATTTAGGAATCCCTGGATCTGGACCCAGCTGTGGGTCACTGCACCAGGGATAGGGTTTGCTGTGAAATTATGTCTCAGCCTCGTCGCTCCTCTTACCTGCTTCAGTGTGGGTTTCTCCTCATTTGCCCGGTGTGGACGTGTCACTCGGCCAGTTTCTGCATCTTTTTCAGAGGCAGTGGGCCCGTTTGTAGCTTACATTCAGTGTGTCTGTGGGAGGAGGCGAGTTCAGCCTCTTCCCATGTCATCATCTTGAACCAGGAGCTCCTCTTCTTCCACTTTGAAGGACCTGTGATTAGACTGAGCCTACCTGGTTCGTCTAGGATAATCTCCCCATCCCAAGGCATTACGGTATGCTCCCTGCTGCAGTGCAAAGTGAATGTATTGACAGGGTCTGGGGATTAGGACAGGGATATCTCTGGGAGGCGTCATCATTCTGCCTACCACCCTGGTTAATTAGAACTTGTCACAGTCTATGTGGTGGTAACGTAGAGGCTTAGAATACTGTTTAAAGGGCCAGTTTGTTAGCCTAGTTGCCCATGGCAGCCTTTTAGGTGGGTTTTGTGGAGGAACGCAATTCACTGACTCACGAGCCTGATGGCCTTCCAGTGCCCACCACTCCCGTGAGTATTTAGATTGTGTTCTTGAGCATGTACTTTCTCGCCTTTGCTCCCCGTCTTCTGCCTTTTCCTGACTTCCATGGATTTCCTGTACTCCTGTGTTAGGAAGAACTACACCTGTATAGGGAAAGGTAGTACACTTTTTCTTTCCAGATTACTATTTTTTGAATTTAAAGGCCTTCACATCTTACACACATTTCCATTAATAGGCAGACCTTCTCATGCCCAGTCTCTTCTTCTTGTCCTAAATTACTCTACCCAAAGCAACATGTCCCTGCCTTATAGCTCATTAAGCAGCAGACATGTGGGTATGGTAGATGGAAGAAGCCTGGACTAGAAATACTGTTTTGTGCACTAGGATTTGCCAGCTTCTGCCCTATTTGGGGTGGGGGGAGGGCATATGTTGTCCCTACCCTTCAGAACAGCTGTGTCTCATCCTTTTTGTCAGCCTACACGTCCATGGAAGACTTAATCTCTGGAACTGTTCAGTGGGTCCCTCCCCCTTCACAGGAGTCTAAAAAGTTCTCATCTCTGAGATTCCCTTATCTATTTCTAGGGTCTCAAGACACCACCAGACATGATATTCCAACAAAACGAGTTTGAATGAGAGACATTCATTCTCAGTCACCTCATTATCCATTCCTGAAAATGCTGTTCTAGGGACACCTGTCCCAGAACAATGCTGGAGGACAGATTTTCTGTGTACCTTGGGATGTATACCTGTAATTGTGGTATAACACTTTGACCTCTTTCTTCCAAATGTTTTTATTTCTATCCTCAGAACAGTCCTGTGAAAGTGGAAATGGGTGCCATCTTTCTGTATGTGTTTATACTGGTATTCTTTATATTCTCTGTATACAGAATTATATGGAATTTTATGTCATCTATAGAGATTCATACACACACACAGGGATGAATATATTTGCAAATAGGGATGTATACTACTTTCTCTGGAAATAATCACCAGAAAGAAAACAGTAGGAAGAGAGACCAGAGAAGAGAGAAAAAAGCTTTCAAGTTCATTTGTTTGTTTTTACTTTCCATTTTGTACCTTGCTGTGGTGTTAACTTTTTAAGTCAAATGGCGTTATTTAAACAGTAAAATCATTGTTTTTTTTGTTTTTTTTTTAAAACCCTTTTACACTTACATACTCTTTTCAAGGTTAAAGTTCTCTTTTTAAAAATGCCCATACCCCTCCATGCAGTCAGTAAGGCAGCTTTCACCATCCTGGTTATTAGGAAGATCCCTGTTCAGCCATCAAGAGACCTGGAAAATGACCCAGCGCAGCTTCCCTCTGGGACCCCATTCCGTCTAGTTGCATGTTTAGGGTGACTATGTAACTTATCATGCAAACCAAGACACATTTGCAAGTGAAAGAGTGCTAACTATAATTGGATCAGCCACTGGAGAACAGGCATGAGTCAAGGACATTCTGGGCACTCTGGGATGTTGGCTTTGTCATCTGTAGGCTGGGATCATTTTACTACTTGTAAAAAGATTCCCCTGTGATTCCTCATTGCTGTCTGTTTGGTTTTATTGTAGCAAAATCTGTTAAGGTGAAAATCAAGCTCAATAAAAAGGATGAGAAAGGCCGGGACAAAGGAAAAGGCAAGAAAAGGCCAAACCGAGGAAAAGCCAAGCCCGTGGTGAGCGATTTTGACAGCGATGAAGAGCAGGATGAGAATGTAAGTATGGCTGTCTTCACTGAAGTTGGGAAGCCCTCCCCACTTCTGTTTCCCTCTCGTACGCCCATGCCCCTTCCACCCTCTATGCTTTATTACTCAGAATTGAAAATGTAAAGATTTGGTGAGATTTCATTATTGAGGGGTGTGAACTGAGCTGCGTGATTTATAACAGAATTTGGGGCTTTGTTTATTGTCTTTTTAATAGCCTTCAAAAATGAAAAACTGCTAAATCAAGTTCCCTCTTTCCCTTTATCTTCCCAGTGCCTACTTACAAATAGAGTTTTCTGCATGGCCAGTTAATATTTTATAGCTGTACCACCCAGCATACCTAGTATATAGTGGTATACAGAGGAAATAACCATTACATGAGAGGCTGAGAAAAAGTGATAGGATGTCAGAGTTTTGGATCTGAGTTGCTACTTCAGGTGCCATACAAAGAACTCCGAGACAGCAAAAGAGACATTGATGTATAGAACAGTCTTTTGGACTCTGGGAGAGGGAGAGGGTGGGATGATTTGGGAGAATGGCATTGAAACATGTATGATATCATATAGGAAACAAGTCGCCAGTCCAGGTTCGATGCAGGATACTGGATGCTTGGGGCTGGTGCACTGGGACGACCCAGAGGGATGGTACAGGGAGGGAGGAGGAAGGAGGGTTCAGGATGGGGAACACGTGTATACCTGTGGCAGATTCATGTTGATATATGGCAAAACCAATACAACAGTGTAAAGTTAAAAAATAAAAAAAAGAACTAAAAAATAAATAAAATTTAATTCTTAAATTAAAAAAAAAGAACTCAGATGAATTTTACATACCTAGAGATGTTATTTTTAAAATTTGAAAAATTCAGAGTGCATTGATGGAGCCGGGTCCTGACATAAGGAACTTCTCATATGGTACCATACTTCATGCTTATAATAATCCCAAGATAGATGTCACTCTCAC